>NC_058519.1:198470586-199097253 GCF_904849725.1 Hordeum vulgare subsp. vulgare | reverse complement strand
AGCATGCATCTAGTGTATGGTGTTCATGAAGAACAGAGAAACGCCTTAAGCAAGATGACATGATGTAGCGGGAATAATCTCAAACCAATGATGTAAACCCCATCTTTTTACCCTTGATGGCAACAACACAATGCGTGCCTCGCTACCCCTTCTGTCACTGGGTGAGGTCACCGCATGGTATGAACCCAAAACCAAGCACTTCTCCCATTGCAAGAATCATAGATCTAGTTGGCCAAACAAAACCCACAACTCAAAGAGAATTACAAGGATATGAAATCATGCATAAGAGAGATAGAAGAAACTCAAATAAGATTCATAGATAATCTGATCATAAATCCACAATTCATCGGATCTCGACAAACACACCGCAAAAGAAGATTACATCGGATAGATCTCCATGAAGATCATGGACAACTTCGTATTGAAGATCCAAGAGAGAGAACAAGCCATCTAGTTACTAGCTATGGACCCGTAGGTCTATGGTGAACTACTCACGCATCATCGGAGAGGTCATGGTGTTGATGTAGAAGCCATCCGTGTCCTAATCCCCCTCCGGCGGGGCACCAGAACGTGCCCCAGATGGGTTCTTGCGGAGACACAAGCTTGCGACGGCGGAAAAGTGATTTCAATGATCTCCTGATTTTTTGTGATTTTTAGGGAATTTATAGGCGCAACCCCTAGCTTAGGGGGTGCTCTGGGGGCCCACAAGCCTGGGTGGCGCGGCCTAACCCCCTAGCCACGGGGTGGGGGCTTGTGGGGGCCCCTGAGGCTCCCGTGCCTTGGCTCCCAAGCTTCCCGATCTTCTTCCGTTCCGGAAAAATCTTTTCAGGGATTTTCTTCCGTTTGGACTCCATTTCAAAATCTCCTCTGAAAGGGGTCAAAAACAAGAAAAAAAAAACAGGAAATGGCACTTGGCACATAGTTAATAAGTTAGTCCCAAAAAATATATAAAAGGCATGCAAAACATCCAAAGTTTGCCAAGATAATAGCATGAAACCATCAAAAATTATAGATACGTTGGAGACGTATCAAGCATCCCCAAGCTTAACTCGTGCTCGTCCTCGAGTAGGGAAGTGATAAAGAATGAATTTTTGATGTGGAATGCTACCTAGCATAGTTGTCCTTTGCAACTTCTTTCACGTGACATGAATGTTCAGATCCGTAAGATTCAAAACAATAGTTTGCTATTGACAAGAAAACAATAATACTTCAAGCAAACTAGCAAGGTAACCATGAACTTTCAAAATAACAAGGCCAAAGAAATTTATCCCTACAAAATTATATAGTCTGGCTATGCTCAATCATCCTCGCACAACTAATGTAAATCATGCACAACCCCGGTATTGGCCAAGTAATTGTTTTCGCACCCTTACTTTCTCAAACATTTTATAACTATCGCGCAATACATGAGCGCGAGCCATGGATATAGCACTATAGGTGGAATAGAGTATGGTGGTGGTTGTGAGTCAGAAAAGAGGAGATGGTCACATTGACTCGGTGTATCAAAGGGCTATGGAGATGCCAATTAATACAGATCAATGTGAATGAGTAGAGATTGCCATACAAAAGATGCACTAGAGCTATAAGTATGTGAAAGCTCAAAATGAGAACTAGTGGGTGTGCATCCAACTTGCTTGCTCACGAAGACCTAGGGAAATTTTGAGGAAGCCCATCATTGAGATAAACAAGCCAATTATATAATGAAGATTTCCACTAGCATATGGTGGTGACGAAGCAAGAAGCTCTCAATCATGAAGAACATGGTGCTATTATGAAGCACGAGTGTGGAAAAAGATAGTAGCATTGTCCCTTCTCTCTTTTTCTCTCTTTTTTTATTTGGGCTCTTAGGCCTCTTTTTTTTATTTTTTTTATTTTTGGGCTCTTAGGCCTCTCCTTTTTCCCTTTTTTTATTTTTGGGCTGTTTGGCCTCTTTTTTTATTATTTCCTCACATGGGACAATGCTCTAAGAATGATGATCATCACACTTTTATTTACTCACAGCTCAAAAATTACAATGACGATGACTCCATAGGAAATGCCTCCGGCAGTGTACCGGGATGTGCAACGATCTAGCATGGCGTATGACGTTGAAACATCTCGCTAGCTATCTTACGATCATGAAATGGCAATATGAGAGTGACGGCACAAGTCATGAGATGGAATAGTGGGAGTTGTATGGCAATATATCTCGGAATGGCTACGAAAATTCCATAGTAGGTAGATATGGTGGCTGTTTTGAGGAAGGAATTTGGTGGGTGTGTACACCGGCGAGAATTGCGCGGCACTAGAGAGGAAGGTGAAAGTGCATCTATACCATGGGCTCACATTAGTCAGGAAGAACTCACATACTTGTTGTGAAAGTTTTTATTAGTAATCGAAACAAAGTGCTAAACGCATACTCCGAGGGGAAGGGTTGGTAGGTGGTAACCATCGCGCGAGCCCGACCTCAACACAAAGGATGACAATCAATAGATCAATTATGCTCCGACTTCCTAACATAGCGGTTCACCATACGTGCATGCTACGGGAATCACTAACTTCAACACAAGTATCTCTAGATTCACAACACCCTACAAACATAGCTCTCAATATTACCGAATCCACGTCTCAAAACTAATTGAGAGGAATCGAAACTTCTCATTCTACTCAATGCACATGAAGATGGAGGTTTTTTCATCCTATTTGGGTATCTATCACTTTTGGGACTACTTTCATAGCATAAGCCAACTACCAAATCATGCATCGCCATGCTCTAAAAGATATAAGTGAAGCACTAGAGCAAAAGTATCTAGCTCAAAAGATATAAGTGAAGCACTATGAGCATTCTAGCAAAATCACGATGAGTGCATGTCTCTCTCTCTCTCAAAAGGTGTGCAGCAAGGATGATTGTGACACAACAAAAATAAAAGACTCCTACGATACAAGACGCTCCAAGCAAAACACATATCATGTGGTGAATAAAAATATAGCTCCAAGTAATGTTACCTATGGATTGAAGACGAAATAGGGGATGCCTTCCCGAGGCATCCCCAAGCTTAGGATTTTTGGTGTCCTTGAATTTTTTTGGGATGCCTTGGTCATCCCCAATCTTGAGCTCTTTCCACTCCTTATCTCATCGTCCATGAGAACATCACCCAAAACTTGAAAACTTCACAACACAAAACTTAAACAGAAACTCGTGATAACGTTAGTACAAGAAAACAAACTACCACTTCTTTTGGTACTGTAGCAAACTTGAATTCCATCTATATTGGTGTTGGGCTACTGTATTCTCACTTTTCCATGGCTAGTACCCCCCGATACTTACCATAGTTTCATCAAAACAAGCAACCAACTCAACAAAAACAGAATCTGTCAAAAACAGACCAGTCTGTAGCAATCTGTATACTTTGTATACTTCTCGTACCTCAAAAAACTCTGAAACATTACGACGGCCTGGGAAAAAAGCATATCAACCAGCAGCAAAAATAATCAACTCAAAAGCTCTTCCTGAATAAAAATGAAAAATCATCTCGTGAGCGAAAAGTTTCTGTCTTTTTCCAGCAGGATCAAACAACCATTACCAAGACTAGTCATAAAGGCTTTGCTTGTCTCAAACACAAAAAGGAACACAAAAAACACAATCACAACAGAATTGTGATGGTGTAGACGCAACAAAACATAAATAAAAAAGATAAATTCATTGGGTTGCCTCCCAACAAGCGCTATTGTTTAACGCCCTTAGCTAGGCATAAAAGCGATAGAATCACGTATCGTCGTCTTTGGTGCTCAAACCATAAGTGGCCCTCATCATGGATTCATAAGGCAATCTTATTTTCTTTCTAGGAAAGTTTTCCATGCCCTTCCTTAAAGGAACTTGAAATCTAATATTCCCTTCCTTCATATCGATGATAGCACCGATAGTCCTTAGGAAAGGTCTACCAAGAATAATAGGGCAAGTAGGATTGCAATCAATGTCAAGCACAATGAAATCCATGGGTACATAGTGTTGGAATTATGCCCTAGAGGCAATAATAAATATAGTTATTATTATAATTCCTGTATCAAGATAATAGTTTATTATCCATGCTATAATTGTATTGAATGAAGACTCATTTACATGTGTGGAAACATAGACAAAACACCGTCCCTAGCATGCCTCTAGTTGGCTAGTCAGTTGATAAATGATAGTCAGTGTCTTCTGATTATGAACAAGGTGTTGTTGCTTGATAACTGGATCACGTCATTGGGAGAATCACGTGATGGACTAGACCCAAACTAATAGACGTAGCATGTTGATCGTGTCATTTTGTTGCTACTGTTTTCTGCGTGTCAAGTATTTATTCCTATGACCATGAGATCATATAACTCACTGACACCGGAGGAATGCTTTGTGTGTATCAAACGTCGCAACGTAACTGGGTGACTATAAAGATGCTCTACAGGTATCTCCGAAGGTGTTAGTTGAGTTAGTATGGATCAAGACTGGGATTTGTCACTTCGTGTGACGGAGAGGTATCTCGGGGCCCACTCGGTAATACAACATCACACACAAGCCTTGCAAGCAATGTGACTTAGTGTAAGTTGCGGGATCTTGCATTACGGAACGAGTAAAGAGACTTGCCGGTAAACGAGATTGAAATAGGTATGCGGATACTGACGATCGAATCTCGGGCAAGTAACATACCGAAGGACAAAGGGAATGACATACGGGATTATACGAATCCTTGGCACTGAGGTTCAAACGATAAGATCTTCGTAGAATATGTAGGATCCAATATGGGCATCTAGGTCCCGCTATTGGATATTGACCGAGGAGTCTCTCGGGTCATGTCTACATAGTTCTCGAACCCGCAGGGTCTGCACACTTAAGGTTCGACGTTGTTTTATGCGTATTTGAGTTATATGGTTGGTTACCGAATGTTGTTCGGAGTCCCGGATGAGATCTCGGACGTCACGAGGGTTTCCGTAATGGTCCGGAAATGAAGATTGATATATAGGATGACCTCATTTGATTACCGGAAGGTTTTCGGAGTTACCGGGAATGTACCGGGAATGACGAATGGGTTCCGGGAGTTCACCGGGGGGGCAACCCACCCCGGGGAAGCCCATAGGCCTTGGGGAGACACACCAGCCCTTAGTGGGCTGGTGGGACAGCCCACAAGTGCCCTATGCGCCAAGGAGAAGAAAATCAAGAGAGAAAGAAAAAAAAAGGGAGGAGGTGGGAAGGAAGGGGGACTCCCTCCCACCAAACCTAGTCCAACTCGGTTTGGGGGGGAGAGTCCTCCCCCTTGGCTCGGCCGACCCCCTTTAGGGTCCTTGGACCCCAAGGCATGGCCCCCTCCCTCCCACCTATATATACGGAGGTTTTAGGGCTGATTTGAGACGACTTTTCCACGGCAGCCCGACCACATACCTCCACGGTTTTTCCTCTAGATCGCGTTTCTACGGAGCACGGGCGGAGCCCTGCTGAGACAAGGTCATCACCAACCTCCGGAGCGCCGTCACGCTGCCGGAGAACTCTCCTACCTCTCCGTCTCTCTTGCTGGATCAAGAAGGCCGAGATCATCGTTGAGCTGTACGTGTGCTGAACGCGGAGGTGCCGTCCGTTCGGTACTAGATCGTGGGACTGATCGCGGGATTGTTCGCGGGGCGGATCGAGGGACGTGAGGACGTTCCACTACATCAACCGCGTTCTCTAACGCTTCTACTGTACGGTCTACAAGGGTACGTAGATCACTCATCCCCTCTCGTAGATGGACATCACCATGATAGGTCTTCGTGCGCGTAGGAAAATTTTTGTTTCCCATGCGACGTTCCCCAACACATAGTTCCTATTTGCAATAATAAGAACATCATTGATCCTTCCCATGGGTTCCTTGACAGTAGAATCAGCAAGATGCAAATTAAGAGAACACTCTTCAATCTCATTAAAACCCAGAACATCACATAAAGACTTTGGAATTGCAGAAACACTAGCACCCAAATCACACAAAGCATTGCACTTCATAGTTTTTTATTTTGATTTTAATGGTAGGTTCCCACTCATCATGAAGCTTTCTAGGGATAGAGACTTCCAATTCAAGTTTCTCTTCAAGGGATTTTATCATAGCTTCGACGATATGATCGGTAAAGGCCTTGATTTGGCTATAAGCGTGTGGAGAGTTTAACTTGGATTGCATCAAAGAAATGCATTCAATCAAGGAGCAACTATCGTAATTGAATTCCTTGAAATCCACGGTAGTAATTCCATTACTACTCAAAGTTTTAACATCTTCTACTCCACTTTCAATGCTTTCAGCATCAAGATAGATGGACTCTGAATCATTGGGGCACTATTCAACCAAAGTGGATTCATATCCAGCCCCATAATCCTTAGGTTTTACACAAGAAAACAAAGATTCAATGGGAGTCACACCAAGCACTTTAAGATCTTCGTGATTCTCATCACGAGATAACGCCTTTTTAAGCCATTCATGTCTAGCATGAATTTTGGCGGTTCTTTCTTGGCTCTCAATCATGGAAACACGCATAGCTTTCAAAGTTTCATCCATGTTGATTTTGGGAGGAGCACATCTAACTTTCAAAGCATCAACATCACTAGACATTCTATCAACGTTCTTAGCTAAATCGTCAATTTTGAGTAGGTTTTCCTCTATGGACGCATTGAAAATCTTTTGAGAGTTGATGAACTCTTTGATATTACTCTCTAGATCAGAGGGTAATCTATTGTAATTTCCATGAGTATTGTTGTAGGAGTTGCCAAAATTATTAGAGGAGTTACTAGGAAAAGACTTAGGAACATAGTTTCCTCTAAAAGATTGTTGTTGCCAAAGTTATTCCTACCAACAAAATTAACGGTCAAGCTAGCGTTGCTACTCTCAATCAAAGAAGACGAAGGCATATCATTAGAATCCAAAGGAGCACTTCTACTAGCAACGAAATTCATTAACTCATCCATTTAGCACTCAACAAGTTAATTTCCTCTATAGCGTGTACCTTCTTACTAGTAGGTGATCTTTCAGTGTGCCACTGAGAGTAGTTCGTCATGATGTTGTCTAAGAGCTTTGTGTCTTCTCCTAACGTTATTTCCATGAAGGTTACACCTAAGGTGGAGTCCAAGATATTTCTAGAAGAGAAATTCAAGCCAGCGTAAAAGATTTGAATAATCATCCAAAGACTGAAGCCATGAGCGGGACAATTTCTAATCATTAATTTAATTCTCTCCCAAGCTTGTGCAACATGTTCATGATCAAGTTGCTTGAAATTCATGATATCATTACGAAGAGAGATGATCTTAGCCGGCGGAAAATACTTGGATATATAAGCATCTTTGCACTTATCCCAATAATCGATACTTTTTTTGCGCAAAGAAGAAAACCAAGTTTTTGCGCGATCTCGCAACAAGAAAGGAAGAAAGCTTTAATTTAATCACATCATTATCCACATCTTTTTTCTTTTGCATATCGCAAAGCTCAATGAAGGTATTGAGATGGGATGCGACATCTTCACTAGGAAGGCCAGAGAATTCCTCTTTCATAACAAGATTCAGCAAAGCGGCATTGATTTGGTATGACTCCGCACTAGTGGTGGGAGCAATCGGAGTACTAATAAAATTATTATTATTAGTATTCGAGAAGTCACAAAGTTTGGTGTTTTCGTTCATGGTGACATCAGCAAGCAAGCACACAAGCAAACAAAGAGCAGGCGATAAAAAGGGCGAACGAAAAGGCGAACGAAAAAGGCAAATGAAAAAGGCAAATTGGTGAAGTGGGGGAGAGGAAAACGAGAGGCAACTAGTAAACAAAGTAAATGCAAGAGATGAGTTTACGACACCTACTTGGATGAGTTCTTGACTTGATCTTCCTCCCCGGCAACGGGCCAGAAATTCTTCTACTGCGGCAAGAAAAGTCCTTCCTTGGCGATAGGAATTCTTCTTGTTACTTCTCTAGTTTGCGTCGGTTTTTCCCTTGAAGAGGAAAGGGTGATGCAGCACAGGAGCAGTAAGTATTTCCCTCAGTTTGAGAACCAAGGTATCGATCCAGAAGGAGGGCCTCGTCAAGTCCAGAGTACCTGCGCAAACACAAACAAGTTACACCCAACGCTTCAAAGGGGTTGTCAATCCCTTCAAGATTGTTTGCAAAGTGAGATCTGAAGGCGGAAAGTGCAACGAAGTAAAAAGTGTAAGGCTGAAAATATGGTGTGGAGTAGACCCTGTGGGCCATAGTGTTCACTAGAGGCTTCTCTCATAATAGAAAATATCACGGTGGGTGAACAAATTACTGTCGAGCAATTGATAGAACCGCGCAAAGTCATGACGATATCTAAGGCAATGATCATACATATAGGCATCACGTCCGAGACAAGTAGACCGATACTTTCTGCATCTACTACTATTACTCCACACATCGACCGCTATCCAGCATGCATCTAGTGTATGGTGTTCATGAAGAACAGAGAAACGCCTTAAGCAAGATGACATGATGTAGCGGGATAATCTCAAACCAATGATGTAAACCCCATCTTTTTACCCTTGATGGCAACAACACGATGCGTGCCTCGCTACCCCTTCTCTCACTGGGTGAGGTCACCGCATGGTATGAACCCAAAACCAAGCACTTCTCCCATTGCAAGAATCATAGATCTATTTGGCCAAACAAAACCCACAACTCAAAGAGAATTACAAGGATATGAAATCATGCATAAGAGAGATAGAAGAAACTCAAATAAGATTCATAGATAATCTGATCATAAATCCACAATTCATCGGATCTCGACAAACACACCGCAAAAGAAGATTACATCGGATAGATCTCCATGAAGATCATGGAGAACTTTGTATTGAAGATCCAAGAGAGAGAAGAAGCCATCTAGTTACTAGCTATGGACCCGTAGGTCTATGGTGAACTACTCACGCATCATCAGAGAGGTCATGGTGTTGATGGAGAAGCCCTCTGATAACCCACAAGTATAGGGGATCAATTTTAGCCTTTCTCGATAAGTAAGAGTGTCAAACCCAACGAGGAGCTAAAGGTAGGACTAATACTCCCTCAAGTTCTATCGACCACCGAAACAACTCTACGCACACTTTACGTTCGCTTTACCTAGAACAAGTATGAAACTAGAAGTAATTTGTAGGAGTGATAGGATAGGCTTGCAATAAAGTAAAGAACACGTAAATAAAACTAGGGGCTGGTTAGATAAAGAAACAACTATGAGTGTCTAACGAGTGTGGAAAAGTGGTGGTAGGAGTTGCGGAATTGTCCCTAAGCAATTGACTAGGTTACTAGATCGATAGCAAGTATCATGTGGGAGAGGACTCTGCTAGCATGTCATCCCTTACTTGGAATTCTATGCACTTATGATTGGAACTATTAGCAAGCAACCGCAACTACTAACGTTCATTAAGGTAAAACCCAACCATAGCTATAAGATATATTGGTCCCCCTTCAATCCCATATGCATCAATTTCTATGCGAGGTTTGAAGCTTCTGTCACTCTAGCCTGCCAATACATAGTCCTATCAACATACAACTAACCCTATGGTGTGATCCACGCGCGCGATCATATGATGGGAACCAAAGGACAACAACATAATCACAAGCAAATCAATCATAGTAATTCATCAATCACCGATAGGACAACTATAATCTACTCAGACATCATAGGATAGCAACACATCATTGGATAATAATATGTAGCATAAAGCACCAAGTTCAAGTAGAGGGTACAACGGGTTGCGGGAGAGTGAACCGCTGAATATAGATGGGGGAAGATGATGGAGATGTTGGTGAAGATGACGGAGGTGTTGGTGTAGATCTTCGTCACACGATGATGCCCCGGGCGGCGTTCCGGCGCCGCCGGGAGAGAGGGGGAGAGTGCCCCCCTCCTTCTTCTTCCTTGACCTCCTCCCTAGATGGGAGAAGGGTTTCCCCTCTGGTCCATGGTCTCCATGGCGGCGGAGGGGCGAGAGCCCCTCCGAGATTGAATCTCTCTTTGTGTGTCCTTCTGTTTTTGCGCTTCCAGATTCTGCGTTTCACCGTTTCTTAAATTCCTGGAGATCCGTAAGTCTGATTGGGCTGAAATGTTAACATGATTTTGTTCCAGATATTATCTTTCTTGCAGCGAAAGAAGGGCTCCAACAGCCTTAGGGAGTGGCCACAAGCCTGCCTGCCGCGGGCCCACCCCCTGGCCGCGGCGACAGGGCTTGTGGGCACTCCATGCATAGCCTCGCGTTGATTCTTCTTCCCAAAAATCATAAATATTCCAAAAAAATCCCCGTAAGTTTTTATTATGTTTGGACTTCGTTTGTTATGGATATTCTGCGAAACAAAAAACATGCAACAAACAGGAACTGGCACTGGGCACTGGATCAATATGTTAGTCCCAAAGATAGTATAAAAAGTTGCCAAAAGTATATGAAAGTTGTAGAATATTGGCATGAAACAATCAAAAATTGTAGATACGACAGAGACGTATCAGCATCCCCAAGCTTAATTCCTTCTCGTCCTCGAGTAGGTAAATGATAAAAAAGATAACTTTTGATGTGGAAGGCTACCTAGCATAATCTTGATCATATAATCTAATCATGGCATGAATACTAAAACACGAGTGATTTGAAGCAATAGTCTATCATTTGACATAAAGACAATAATATTTCAAGCATACTAACAAAGCAGTCATGTCTTCTCAAAATATCATGGCCAAAGAAATTTATCCCTACAAAATCATATAGTCTGACTATGATCCATCTTCCCCACACAACGTATTTAAATCATGCACAACCCCGGTTTTAGCCAAGCAATTGTTTCGTACTTTAGTGTTCCCAAACCTTTTCAACTTTCACGCAATACATGAGCGTGAGCCATGGACATAGCACTATAGGTGGAATAGAATATGGTGGTTGTGGGGAAGACAAAAAGGAGGAGATAGTCTCACATCAACTAGGTGTATCAACGGGCTATGGATATGCCCATCAATAGATATCAATGTGAGTGAGTAGGGATTGCCAGGCAACGGATGCACTAGAGCTTATAAGTGTATGAAAGCTCACAAAAGAAACTAGTGGGTGTGCACCCAACTTGCTTGCTCACGAAGACCTAGGGCAATTGTGAGGAAGCCCACCATTGGAATATACAAGCCAAGTTATATAATGAAAATTTCCCACTAGTATATGGAAGTGACAACATAGGAGACTCTCTGTCATGAAGATCATAGTGCTATTTGAAGCACAAGTGTGGAAAGAGGATAGTAGCAATTGTCCCTTCTCTCTTTTCTCTCATTTTTTGTGGGCTCTCTGGCCTCTTTTTTTTTGGTGGGCATCTTTGGCCTCTTTTTTATAAATGGGCTTCGCTGGCCTCTTTTATTTCCTCACATGGGACAATGCTCTATTAATAATGATCATCACACTTACAACTCAATACTTAGAGCAATGATGACTCTATATGAAATGCCTTCGGTAGTGTACCGTGACAATGATCTAGCATAGCAATGACATCAAAAAACGGACAAGCCATGGAAACATCATGCTAGCTATCTTACGATCATGCAATGGCAATATGGAAGTGGTGGCACATGTCATGAGATGGAACAGTGGTAGTTGCATGGAAATATATCTCAGAATGGCTATGAAAATGCCATAATAGGTAGGTATGGTGGCTGTTTTGAGGGAGGCTATATGGTGGGTGTAATGCACCGGCGAAAGTTGCGCGGTACTAGAGAGGCTAGCAATGGTGGAAGGGTGAGAGTGCGTATAATCCATGGACTCAACATTAGTCATAAAGAACTCACATACTTATTGCAAAAGTCTATTAGTCATCGAAACAAGGTACTACACGCATGCTCCTAGGGGAAAGGTTGGTAGGAGTTAACCATCGCGCGATCCCGACCTCCACACAAAGGATGACAATCAATAAATAAATCATGCTCTGACTTCATCACATAACGGTTCACCATACATGCATGCTACGGGAATCACAAACCTTAACACAAGTATTTCTAAAAATACACAATTACTCACTAGCATGACTCTAATATCACATATTCATGTCGCAAAACTGTTGCAAGGAATCAAACATATCATATTCAATGATCTACAAGTTTTATGTAGGATTTTATGACTAACCATGTGAATGACCAACTCCTGTTAACTCTCTAAATAGGTATAAGTGAAGCATGAGTGTTTAATTCTTTCTACAAAAGATATGCCCCGCTCTAACAAATATAAGTGAAGCAAAAGAGCATTCTACAAATGGCGGTTTTCTATGTGTAGGGAAACAGGCAATCCAAACTTCAAAAGATATAAGTGAGGCACATGAAGCATTCTATAAATCCAACCAAGGACTATCTCATACCAGCATGGTGCATAAAATAAAAAGGAAAAATAAACACAGAAGACGCTCCAAGCATTTGCACATATCATGTGACGAATTAAAATATAGCTCCGAGTAAAATTACCGATAGATTGTAGACGAAAGAGGGGATGCCTTCCGGGGCATCCCCAAGCTTAGACGCTTGAGTCTTCCTTGAATATTACCTTGGGGTGCCTCAGTCATCGCCAAGCTTAGGCTCTTGCCTGTCCTTATTCCTTCATCCGTCGTGCTCTCACCCAAAACTTGAAAACTTCAATCACACAAAACTCAACAAAACTTCGTGAGATCCGTTAGTATAATAAAATAAATCACCACATCAAGTACTGTTGTGAACTCATTCTAAATTCATATTAGCAATGTATCTACTGTAATCCAACTTCACCATGGTTCATACCCCCCGATACTCCCCATAGATTCATCAAAATAAGAGAACAATGCATAGAAAACAGAATCTGTCAAAACAGAACAGTCTGTAGAAATCTGTATATTCCGTATACTTCTGATATCTCAAAAAAATCTGAAAATTTACAAACGTCTGGAAAATTTTCATATCAATCATCCGCAAAAAGAATCAACTCAAAAGCTCTTCCAGAATAAAATGAAAATTAATTTCGTGAGCAGAAAGTTTCTGTCTTTTCTCAGCATGATCAAACAACTATCACCCAAACTAATCGTAAAGGCTTTGCTTGGCACATTATTTTTTTAAACACAAAGGAATTGTACAGGGGATAATTATTTTTTTGAGAAACTTCCATGAAAAATTATACATTGTTTCCATGAGCATGAACAAAAGTGTTCAAGGTCGACCCTCTCTTCCGCAATGCATCACCTTTCAATCGCTTCTCTTTTTGAAAAAGTTTTAAGTTCCCCTCTATATTTTTTTTGTTTTTAAACTAAATAAAAGCACTCAACCGAAATAAATGACTCCCAAAAACTTCCGGGTTGTCTCCCAGGCAGCGCTTTCTTTAAAGCCATTAAGCTAGGCATAAAGTGCTGAAGTAATGGATCCACCCGGATCCCAAGGTATATCAAAGCCAATTTTAATTAGCAATGATTTGAAATTTAGTAGTGACAACAAGGTAACATATATCAAGCAATGACAAAGTCTAACTCTCTTCCTATGCATTGGCATGTCATAAAAGAACAATTCATGCACACCAAGTAAAGGCCAATACATAGCATAAGCAGTTTCTTGCAATTTTATCGTATTGGAAACATAGAGAGGTGGAGATGTAGTTCCTCTCTCATAATAACTGCAAGTTGGAGCAGCAAGCACATGCATATTATATTCATCAAAATCATCATGTGTAACATAAGGAACTATAGCTAGCTCATCTTCATAAGCATCATTCATATTGGCATCATGGCCACAAGCATAGCAAGCATCAAGTTCATCAAAAAGGGATATTTCAAACGAATCCAAGGGATCTTAGCATTCATCCTTCGATAAGAATGAACGTAAATTAAATAATGTATGAGTAGAAGAGTTACTCTCATTAGAAGGTGGACACGGGTAGCTAGTCCGCTCTTCCTCCTTTTGTTCTTCGCTCCCTTATGTCTACTACACAACCTTCTCCTTGTAGACGTTGTTGGGCCTCCAAGTGCAGAGGGTTCTAGGACAGTAGCAATTTTTCCTCAAGTGGGTGACCTAAGGTTTATCAATCCGCAGGAGGCGTAGGATGAAGATGGTCTCTCTCAAGCAACCCTGCAACCAAATAACAAAGAGTCTCTTGTGTCCCCAACACACCTAATACAATGGTAAGTTGTATAGGTGCACTAGTTCGGCGAAGAGATGGTGATACAAGTGCAATATGGATGGCAGATATAGGTTTTTGTAATCTAAAATTACAAAAACAACAAGGTAACAAATAACAAAAGTGAGCACGAACGGTATTGCAATGCTTGGAAACAAGGCCTAGGGTTCATACTTTCACTAGTGAAGTTCTCTCAACAATGATAACATAATTGGATCATATAACTAGCCCACAACATGCAACAAAGAGTCACTCCAAAGTCACTAATAGCAGGGAACAAACAAAGAGATTATTCAAGAGTCCGTAGTAAAATAACACGAAGCTATTCTTTCCATTCGATCCATCATAGAGTTTGTACTAGAATGACACCTTAAGATACATATAAAGCAAGACCCTAATGTCACCTAGATACTCCATTGTCACCTCAAGTATCCGTGGGCATGATTATACGATATGCATCACACAATCTCATAATCATCTATTCAACCAACACATAGAACTTCAAAGAGTGCCCCAAAGTTTCTACTAGAGAGTCCAAACGTGTGCCAACCCCTTTGCATAGGTTCCCAATGTCATGAACCCGCAAGTTGATCACCAAAACATACATCAAGTACTCACATGAATCCACGTGTGCCAACCCATATGCATAGGTTCCCAATTGTCACAAACCCGCAAGTTGATCACTGCAGATAGACACGTGCAAGACATACATCAAGTGTTCTCAAAGACTCAATCCGATAAGATAACTCCAAAGGGGAAACTCAATTCATTACAAGAGGTAGAGGGGGAAGAACATCATAAGATCCAACTATAGTAGTAAAGCCCATGGTACATCGAGATCAAGACATCTCAAGAACACGAGAGAGAGAGAGAGAGAGAGAGAGAGAGAGATCAAACACATAGCTACGGGTACATACCCTCAACCCGAGGGAGAACTACTCCCTCCTCGTCATGGAGATCGCCGGGATGATGAAGATGGCCACGGGAGGTGGATTCCCCCTCGGGCAGGGTGCCAGAACGGGCTCCATATTGGTTTTTTGTGGCTACAGAGGCTTGCGGCAGCGAAACTCCCGATCTAGGTTTCTTTCTGGAGGTTTCTGAATTTATAGGAATTTATGGCGGTGGAATTACGTCAGTTGGGCCCACAAGGAGGTCCAAGCCTGCCCTGCGCCACCTAGGGGGGTGGTGGCGGCGTTAGGGCTTGTGACTCCCTCGTGGCTCTTCTGGCCTTCTTCCAAAGCTTCGGGGGTCTCTTTTGGTCCGAAACAATCATCGTAAAGTTTCATTCCATTTGGACTCCGTCTGAAAATGGGTCGAAAACACGGAAAAAACAGAAACTGGCACTTGGCACTGAGTTAATAGGTTAGTCCCAAAAAAGATATAAAATAGCATATTCACGCATATAAAACATCCAAAGTTGACAAGATAATAGCATGGAACTATCAAAAATTATAGATACGTTGGAGACGTATCAAGCATCCCCAAGCTTAACTCCTGCTCGTCCTCGAGTAGGGAAGTGATAAAGAATGAATTTTTTTATGTTGCATGCTACCTAGCATAGTTATCTTTTGTAACTTCTCTCACGTGACATGATTGTTTAGATCCGTTAGATTCAAAACAATAGTTTGCTATTGACGTGGAAACAATAATAATTCAAGCAAACTAGCAAGGTAATCATGAACTTTCAAAATAACAAGGCCAAAAGAAACGTATCCCTACAAAAGCATATAGTCTGGCTATGCTCTATCATCATTGAACAACTAATTTAAATCATGCACAACCCCGGTATTGGCCAAGTAATTGTTTCACACCTTTACTTTCTCAAACTTTTTCGACTCTCACGCAATACATGAGCGTGAGCCATGGTTTTAGCACTATAAGTGGTGTGGAGTGTGGTGGAGGTTGCAAGGCAAACAAGGAGAAGATGGTTACATTGACTAGGCATATCAATGAGCTATTGAGATGCTCATCAATAGATATCAACGTGAATGAGTAGAGATTGCCATACAAATGAAGCACTAGAGCTAGGAGTATGTGAATACTCTTAAAGAAAACTAGTGGGTGTGCATCCAACTTGCTTGCTCACGAAGACCTAAGGCAATTTTGAGGAAGCCCATCATAGGAATATACAAGCAAAGTTATATAATAAAATTTTCCCACTAGCTATATGGTGGTGACAAAACGAGAGACTCTCAGTCATGAAGATCGTGGTG
The DNA here is from genome assembly GCF_904849725.1 of Hordeum vulgare subsp. vulgare. NCBI lineage: Eukaryota > Viridiplantae > Streptophyta > Magnoliopsida > Poales > Poaceae > Hordeum > Hordeum vulgare. Next base: position 199,080,936 of record NC_058519.1, on the reverse strand, counting down.
CTTAATATGCACAAGTGTGGAAAGGTGGTAGCATTGTCCGTTCTCTCTTTTTATCTCATATTTTTTTTGGTGGGCTCTTTGGCCTCTTTTTATATATATATTTTTTTTTATTTTGGTGGGCATCTTTGGCCTCTTTTTGTATATGGGCTTCGCTGGCCTCTTTTATTTCCTCACATGGGACAATGCTCCATCAATGATGATCATCACACTTACAACTCAAAACTTAGAGCAATGATGACTCTATATGGAATGCCTTCGGTAGTGTACCGTGACAATGATCTAGCATGGCATAGACGTTAATGGAAACATCATGCTAGCTATCTTACGAACATGCAATGGCAATGTAGCCGTGGTGGCACATGTCATGGTGGTAGTTGCATCGCAATATATCTCGGAATGACTTTGAAAAAGCCATAGTAGGTAGGTATGTTGGCTGTTTTGAGGGAGGCTAATGGTGGGTTTTGTGCACCGGCGAAAGTTGCGCGGCACTAAGAAGATAGTGATGGTGGAAGGTGAAAGTGCATCTAAACCATGGACTCAACATTAGTCATGAAGAACTCATATACTTGTTACAAAAGTTTTATTAGTAATCGAAACAAAGCATTCAACACATACTCCTAGGGGAAGGGTTGGTAGGTATAAACCATCGCGTGATCCCGACCGCCACGCAGAGGATGACAATCAAAAGACTAATCATGCTCAGACTTCATCACATAGCGGTTCACCATACGTGCATGCTACGGGAATCACTAACTTCAACACAAGTATTTCTAGATCCACAACACCTTACTAGCATGACTTTAATATTACCAAAACCACAACTCAAAACTAATTGAGATGAATCAAACTTATCTGACTATTTAATGCACATGAAGGTGGAAGTTTTCGTATCCCTTTGGATAACTACCCTTTTGAGACTACTTTCAAAGCATAGATCAACTACCAAGCCACGCATCGCTGTGCTCTAAAAGATATAAGTGAAGCACATAGAGCAAAAGTATCTAGCTCAAAAGATATAAGTGAAGCACATGTGAGCTGAATTGTCTACCAAAGGATATAAGTGAAGCTCGACAAAATCACGGTGAGTGCATGTCTCTCTCTCTAGGTGTGCAGCAAGGATGACTGTGACACAACAAAAAGAAAAGACTCCTACGATACAAGACGCTCCAAGCAAAAATACATAACATGTGGTGAATAAAAATATAGCCCCAAGTAACGTTACCGATGGATCGAAGACGAAAGAGGGGATGCCTTCCCGGGGCGTCCCCAAGCTTAGGCTTTTACGGAATCCTTGAATATATTTGGGTGCCTTGGGCATCCCCAAGCTTGAGCTCTTGCCACTCTTTATCTTTTTGTCCATAAGAACTTCACCCAAAACTTGAAAACTTCACAACACGAAACTTAAACAGAAAACTCGTGATAACATTAGTATGAGAAAGCAAATCACCACTTCCTTAGGTACTGTAGCAAACTAAAATTCTACTTATGTTGGTGTTGGATTGCTGTATTTTCACTTTTCCATGGCTAGTACCCTCCGATACTATCCATAGTTTCATCAAAATAAGCAACCAACTCAACAAAAACAGAATCTGTTAACAGCAGACCAGTCTGTAGCAATCTGTATACTCTGTATACTTCTGATACTTAAAAAAATCTGAATAATTACGAAAGTCATAAGAAATTGCATAGAAATCAGAAGCAAAAAAATAATCAATTCAAAAGCTCTTACAGAACAAAACGAAAATTCTTTTCGTGAGCAGAAAGTTTCTGTCTTTTTCAGCGTGATCAAACAATCATCACCAAGACTAATCATAACGGTTTTGCTTGGCACAAACACAAAAAGAAACACAAAAGACACAATCATAACGGAGTTATGATGGTGTGGAGAAAACAAAACAGGAAGAAAAAATCAAAGAAAAATTTATTCATTGGGTTGCCTCCCAACAAGCGCTATCGTTTAACGCCCTTAGCTAGGCATTGATTTCAATAATGCTCACATAAAAGGTAAGGATTGAAATACAACGAGAGCATCATGGAGCAAATGGCTAGCACATTTGATTCTAACCCACTTCGTATGCATAGGGATTTTGTGATCAAAAAATTTGAGCAAGAATCAACTAGCATAGGAAGGCAAAAAAGCATAGCTTCAAAAATTTCAACATATGGAGAGAAAGCTTGATACTATTGCAATAAGTAGAAGCATATGATCCTCTCTCATAGTAATTTTCAGTAGCATCATGAATGAATTCAACAATATAACCAGCACCTAAAGCTTTCTTTTCATGATCTACAAGCATAGAAATTTTACAACTCTCCACATAAGGAAATCTATTCTCAAGAATAGTAGCGGGAGTATCGTAAAAGACTTGAGCACTACAAATTGTGTCCACAATGAAAAAGCAAGGTTTAGCAAAGGGGTTTTCGAAAGTATGAAAAGCTTTATCATCCCTCTTCTTCAAGGCATAAGTATCCTCACAATAATCATCATAGATAGGGGTCATGCTTTCATCAAAATAATTTTGATCATTCAAAGTGGAAGAACTAAAAAGATCAACTTCATCAAATATAGCATCCCCAAGCTTGTGGCTTTGCATATCATTAGCATCATGGGTATTCATAGAATTCATGCTAACAACATTGCAATCATGCTCATCATTCACATATTCTATGCCAAGTATTCTATGTAATTCTTCTTTCAGCACTTGAGCACAATTTTCCTTCCCATCATGCTCACGAAAGACGTTGAAAAGGTGGAGCATACGAGGCATCCTCAATTCCATTTTTTTGTAGTTTTCTAGTGAAAGAACAAGAAACAAAACGATTCAATTGCAAGATCTAAAGATATACCTTCAAGCGCTAACCTCCCCGGCAACGGCACCAGAAAAGAGCTTGATGTCTACTACGCAACCTTCTCCTTGTAGACGTTGTTGGGCCCCCAAGTGCAGAGGGTTGTAGGACAGTAGCAATTTTCCCTCAGTTGTGTGACCTAAGGTTTATCAATCCGCGGGAGGCGTAGGATGAAGATGGTCTCTCTCAAGCAACCCTGCAACCAAATAACAAAGAGTCTCTTGTGTCCCCAACACACCTAATACAATGGTAAGTTGTATAGGTGCACTAGTTCGGCGAAGAGATGGTGATACAAGTGCAATATGGACGGTAGATATAGGTTTTTGTAATCTGAAATTACAAAAACAGCACGGTAACAAATAAAAAAAGTGAGAACGAACGGTATTGCAATGCGTGGAAACAAGGCCTAGGGTTCATAGTTTCACTAGTGAAGTTCTCTCAACAATGATAACATAATTGGATCATATAACTAGCCCACAACATGCAACAAAGAGTCACTCCAAAGTCACTAATAGCGGGGAACAAACGAAGAGATTATTCAAGAGTCCGTGGTAAAATAACACGAAGCTATTCTTTCCATTCGATCCATCATAGAGTTTGTACTAGAATAACACCTTAAGATATATATAAAGCAAGACCCTAATGTCACCTAGATACTCCATTGTCACCTCAAGTATCCGTGGGCATGATTATACGATATGCATCACACAATCTCATAATCATCTATTCAACCAACACATAGAACTTCAAAGAGTGCCCCAAAGTTTCTACCAGAGAGTCCAAACGTGTGCCAACCCCTTTGCATAGGTTCCCAATGTCATGAACCCGCAAGTTGATCACCAAAACATACATCAAGTACTCACATGAATCCACGTGTGCCAACCCATATGCATAGGTTCCCAATTGTCACAAACCCGCAAGTTGATCACAGCAGATAGACACATGCAAGACATACATCAAGTGTTCTCAAAGACTCAATCCGATAAGATAACTCCAAAGGGGAAACTCAATTCATTACAAGAGGGAGAGGGGGAAGAACATCATAAGATCCAACTATAGTAGCAAAGCCCATGGTACATCGAGATCAAGACATCTCAATAACACGAGAGAGAGAGAGAGAGATCAAACACATAGCTACTGGTACATACCCTCGGCCCCGAGGGAGAACTACTCCCTCCTCGTCATGGAGATCGCCGGGATGATGAAGATGGCCACTGGAGATGGATTCCCCCTCCGGCAGGGTGCCAGAACGGGCTCCGATTGGTTTTCGGTGGCTACAGAGGCTTGTGGCGGCGGAACTCCCGATCTAGGTTTCTTTTTGCAGGTTTCTGAATTTATAGGAATTTATGGCGGTGGAATTACGTCGGTTGGGCCCACGAGGAGGTCACAAGCCTGCCCTGCGCCACCTAGGGGGGTGGTGGCGGCGTCAGGGCTTGTGACTCCCTCGTGGCTCTTCTGGCCTTCTTCCAAAGCTTCGGGGGTCTCTTTTGGTCCAAAACAATCATCGTAAAGTTTCATTCCATTTGGACTCCGTCTGGAAATGGGCCAAAAACACGGAAAAAACAGAAACTGGCACTTAACACTGAGTTAATAGGTTAGTCCCAAAAAAGATATAAAATAGCATATTCATGCATATAAAACATCCAAAGTTGACAAGATAAAAGCATGGAACCATAAAAAATTATAGATTCGTTGGAGACGTATCACTCTCCTCTTCATCTTTTTCATCTAATGAGCTCACAATTTCAGCATTTTCTTCTTCCATAGTTTCCTGCAAAATAATAATCTCTTCTTGGGCAACATAGGATTTCTCCTTAAATCTTTCAATATGGGCATTATATTCATAATTAGTATAACAATAACGAAGCATAGCCAAATTTTCAGGTAAGGAGCATCATCATTATCATCACACCTTTTAAACAGAGCCTCAATTTCATAAGCACCCATAAAAGCAACAAACTCTTCTATGTGATCCACATCATAGTAATCATATATACCATTAGCATAAGAAGAAAAGGTTCTATGATCATTAAATTCACAAGAAAAGGGAAGGTGTGGAGCCTTCATCCTAGAGCAACAAGTAACACCATATCTCTTGCATAGTTCTCAAGCATACCATTTCAACAAATGGATTTGATCCCATAAAAGTTCCCTTTTTGAGTCAAGCAATAATCCCTAAAGTATTCACGTTGATCCAACGTGTATCCCGTTATATAATTGAATGGGGCTTTCTTAGGATTATTAAAGAAGTATATAATATTTTCCACGTAACGAGCATCGAGGGTTTTAGGAGGTTCCCCATCTCCATGAGTAGAAAGTACTCCTAATTTTTTTGGTATTTCGTGTTCCATATCCATAACTAAATATAGAGAACAACTTAGAACATCAAATAAATCTACTTAGTGATAAAGCAAACAAGCACACACGAGGATATTCACCCCACGCTATTGCTCCCCGGCAACGGCGCCAGAAAAATGTCTTGATAACCCACAAGTATAGGGGATTAATTGTAGCCTTTCTCGATAAGTAAGAGTGTCGAACCCAACGAGGAGCTAAAGGTAGGACAAATATTCCCTCAAGTTCTATCGACCACCGATACAACTCTACGCACACTTTACGTTCGTTTTACCTAGAACAAGTATGAAACTAGAACTACTTTGTAGGAGTGATAGGATAGGCTTGCAAGAAAGTAAAGAAAACGTAAATAAAACTAGGGGCTGGTTAGATAAAGAAACAACTACGAGTGTCTAACGAGTGTGGAAAACTGGTGGTAGGAGTTGCGGAATTGTCCCTAAGCAATTCACTAGGTTACTAGATCGATAGCAAGTATCATGTAGGAGAGGCCTGTGCTAGCATGTCATCCCTTACTTGGAATTCTATGCACTTATGATTGGAACTATTAGCAAGCGTCCGCAACTACTAACGTTCATTAAGGTAAAACCCAACCATAGCAATAAGATATATTGGTCCCCCTTCAATCCAATATGCATCAATTTCTATGCTAGGTTTGAAGCTTCTGTCACTCTAGCCTGCCAATACATAGTCCTATCAACATACAACTAACCCTATGGTGTGATCCATGCGCGCGATCATATGATGGGCACCAAAGGACAGCAACATAATCACAAGCAAATTAAACCAATCATAGCAATTCATCAATCACCGATAGGACAATGATAATCTACTCAGACATCATAGGATAGCAACACATCATTGGATAATAATATGTAGCATAAAGCACCATGTTCAAGTAGAGGGTACAGCGGGTTGCGGGAGAGTGAACCGCTGAATATAGATGGGGGGATATGATGGATATGTTGGTGAAGATGACGGAGGTGTTGGTGTAGATCGCCGTCACACGATGATGTCCCGGGCGGCGTTCCGGCGCCGCCGGGAGAGAGGGGGAGAGAGCCCCCCTCCTTCTTATTCTTCCTTGACCTCCTCCCTAGATGGGAGAAGGGTTTCCCCTGTGGTCCATGGTCTCCATGGCGGCGGAGGGGCGAGAGCCCCTCAGAGATTGGATCTCTCTCTCTGTGTCCTTCTGTTTCTGCGCTCCCAAATTCTGCGTTTCACCGTTTTGTTAAATTCCCGGAGATCCGTAACTCGGATTGGACTGAAATTTTAACATGATTTTATTTTGGATATTATATTTCTTGCGGCGAAAGAAGGGCTCCAACCGCCTTAAGGAGTGGCCACAAACCTTCCTCCCGTGGTCCCACCCCCTGGCCGCGGCGACAGGGCTTGTGGGCACTCCGTGCATCGCCTCGCGTTGATTCTTCTTCCCAAAAATCATAAATATTCAAAAAAAATCCCCGTGAGTTTTTATTACGTTTGGACTTCGATAAGTATGGATATTCTGTGAAACAAAAAACATGCAACAAACAGGAACTGGCACTGGGCACTGGATCAATATGTTAGTCCGAAAAATAGTATAAAAAGTTGCCAAAAGTATATGAAAGTTGTAGAATATTGGCATGAAACAATCAAAAATTATAGATACGACGGAAGCGTATCACCCTCCGTGTCCGAATCCCACTCCAGCAGGGCACCAGAACGTGCCACAGATGGGATCTTGCGGAGACAGAAGCTTGCGGCGGCGGAAAAATGATTTCGATGATCTCCTCATTTTTTTCGGATTTTAAGGGAATTTATAGGCGCAACCCCTAGGTCCGGGTGCGCTCCGGGGGCCCACAAGCCTGGGTGGCGCGACCTAACCACCTGGCCGTGGGGTGGGGGCTTGTGGGGCCCCTCAGGCTCCCCTGCCTTGGCTCCCAAGCTTCCCGATCTTCTTCCGTTCCGGAAAAAATATTTTCGGGGATTTTCTTTCGTTTGGACTCTGTTTCAAAATCTCCTCTCAAAGGGGTCAAAACATGGAAAAAAACAGGAACTGGCACTTGGCACTGAGTTAATAAGTTAGTCCCAAAAAATATATAAAAGGCATGCAAAACATACAAAGTTTGACAAGATAATAGCATGAAATCATCAAAAATTATAGATAAGTTGGAGACGTATCAAGGATGACTCAACAGGAACAAAAATAGATAGGCCCTTCGTAGAGGGAAGCATTGATTTGCAAAGGTGCCAGAGCTCAAGCTTTGAAAACAGAGATAATAATGTTGGGTGGCATGCTTTCATTGTCAATGCAATTACCAAGAGTTTTCATCATCTTCCACGCTACACATGCTATAGGCGGTTCCCAAACAGAAAAGTAAAGTTTTGACTCCCCCACCACCGATCAATCACACTCCACCACTAGCCGAATACTCGGGTGCTGTCCATACCAACATCAATCCAGGGGAGTTTTGTTTGCAATTATCTTTTCGATTTGAGGATGGAACTAGGCATTCCAATTACCGGCCCCTTTCTCGTGAATGATAGTGAATAAACACATATCGAGGATAACACGCCGAGCATGGAAGATACTGATAGCCCCTTGTCACCAGATGAGCGGTTCGGGCATGCAAAACAGATTATTTCTTGAAGATTTAGAGAGTGGCACATGCAAATTTACTTGGAACGGCAGGTAGATACCGCATATAGGTAGGTATGGTGGACTCATAAGGAACAACTTTGGGTTTATGGAAGTGGATGCACAAGCAGTATTCCCGCTTAGTACAAGTGAAGGCTAGCAAAAGACTAGGAAGCGACCAACTAGAGAGCGACAACAGTCATCAAAATGCATTGAGATTAACCAACATTGAGTGCAAGCATGAGTAGGACATAAATCGCCATGAACATGAATATCATACAGGCTATGTTGATTTTGTTTCAACTACATGCGTAAACATGCGCCAAGTCAAGCCACTTGAATCATTCAAAGGAGGATACCATCCTATCATACTACATCATAATCATCATGAAATTCATGTTGGCATCCAAGACAAACCATTATAAGCTCCTAGCTAATTAAGCATGGCATCACAGACTATGATCTCTAAGTTGTCATTGCAAACATGTTTATCTCACATTAAAGCTGAATCAGGAACGATGAGCTAGTCATATTTACAAAAACAAAATAGATCGAGTTCGTACCAGCTTCTCTAGGCCGAGTCACTTCATCATATATCGTCATCATTGCCTTTCACTTGCGAATGATGTGAACAATAATAAGAGTGTTCGTGCATTGGACTAAGCTGGAATCTGCAGGAAAACACAAAGGAGAAGACAAAGTAATATGGCTCTTTAACAGATAAACATATATGCATGTGAGAGCCACTAAACATTGTAACCATGGTCTTCTACCTTGACCCAAAGAAAAAGAAAACTATTTACATGGGAAAGCTCCCAACAAGAAAAGGAAGAACGGAATATATTTTTGGGTTTTCTAAAACTAGACAAACACACGAGAAGAAAGCAAGAAAAAGAAATAAACTAGCATGGATGATACGGTGGTAAAGTGTGAACACTGACTAACAAAGTGAAAGCGTAAGCAAGAATATAAAGTCGGTGAGAAACACGTACTCCCCCAAGCTTAGATTTTTGGCCTAAGTTGGTCTACTCCCATGGATGGTCTGGGCGATACCCAAAATCATAATGGGGGTTGTACGGGAGCGCTGCAGCCACTGACTGAATACCTGCCTCACGGAGATGAGCAGCCTTTGCCTCCCTCTCATACTCCTCTGCCTCTCCTCTGGGTATGTAATATCTTCGTTTTACCTGAAAGTCAACGAAGGCAGGAGAAGGAAGGGTAATATGGAAAACACGCTGCCAGTTAAATATTAACCGGTATAGGAGGGATTCATCATCCCTCTCAAGGAACTGATAGCGTGTCAAAGCGGCGCGGTCAAGGAAAGCTGTATGGAGCGAGGGATCTCCTTCGCGGATGGGTACTCCAAGAAAATTTGCTATGCGGGTGGCATAGATCCCACCAAAGAAATCCCCTTCATTAGCATTATTATTCAGCCTCCTTGCTATTATAGCTCCCATGTTGAAACTTCTATCACCCGTTACTGCGCTCTTAAGAATACTAACGTCGGGTGCGCAGAGGTGACAATGCTAGATCTTGCCATTAATGCATCTACCTATGAAGAGGGAAAAGTAATGCAAGGCAGGAAAATGAATGCTCCCCATGGTAGACTGTGTAATATCTCTAGTTTCTACGACAGTTATACTATAGAAAAAATCTCTAACCGAAGATTTAGGAGGATCATTGAGACTACCCCAAACATGTATCTTGCAAATTCTATTGAAATCCTCTAAATCCATGGTATACGATTTGTCATAGAGATCAAACAGTACGGATGTCTCACGGCCAGCTGAAAATTTGAATCTACGAACAAAAGAGGCAGTGAGAGTAACATACTCTTCACATTTATCGGAGATAAATTCTTCGAGTGCGACGTTGTGAACAAGTGTATGAAACTCGTCTTTGAAACCTGCCTCAATCATGAATTCATCAAAAGGCCATTCACATGGTTGTACCTGTGCGTTCCTCTGTTGGTAAGGATCGGGCTCCCGAATCGCGAGACGGGGACCCCTCTTGCTTGAGGAACCACCATGATAGTTTCTCCTGCACATCTTCCTTTTCTGAAATTTTCAGTGACTCAAAGGAAAAGTGAACAAGGCTCAACTAAACTCATAGCAACTACTCCTAAAAGTGCCTAGAGGCCATATCACGCATCAAAACTACTTGGGACCAGCTAAAATTAGCATGCAAAGCTCAAGAACAGGGTCACCAAGGCAGCAAAAATACGCGACGTATAAGGCACTAGAGCAAGAACTAATCGGACCAATGGAGGAGTCACATACCAAGGAGCAATTTCCCCAAAACAGTCTGGTGAATGGTGCTTTATACAAGGAGATCAAAAATCGTAGCGAGAAGAGGAAGAACACGGGTTTGAGCTACGAAACAAAATTTTTTGGAGGTAGGAGAAGAGATGGGAGCTAGAATGAGTGGAGGGGATACACGTGGGCCCCACAAGCCTGGTAGGCGCGGCCAGGGGGGTGCCCGTGCCTCCAGGGCTTGTGGCCCACTGGTGCAGCCCCCTGACTAGCTCTTCGTCTCAGTATTTTTCAAAAATTCCAGAAAAAATCATACTTGATTTTCAGGACATTCGGAGAACTTTTATTTTTGGGGTCCTTTTCTACAGGACGCAAAAACAGAAAACAAGAAAAACTAAAGCTAAATCTATCATTTTTATTCTAAGCAACCGAAGGTGAAAACTTGGAATAGAGGTTTGTGACTCCTCGATTCATCCATCTCATGGTCATCGAAAGAAATCCGTCAATGAGGTTGATAAAGTCTCCTTGACAAACTTTTCAAATCGCATAAAAAAGAACGGATAATTTTTGAATAGTCACTAGGTTACCTCAATGGGGATGTGCATATCCCCGACAATCAAATCATACTTCATCTTGACATTATGTATAGGGCATTCGAAGCTCCCAATAAGAATCGATGAAGTTTTTTCGATAGCATTGATGCAATGTACTCGATATTGTTTCTTCGGAAAGTGCACCATATGCTCATTACCATTGACATGGAAAGTGGCATTGCCTTTGTTGCAATCAATAACAGCCCCTGTAGTATTTAAAAAGGGTCTTCCAAGGATGACCGCCATGGCATCATCCTCGGGAATATCCAGAATAACAAAGTATGTTAAGATAGTGACGTTAGCAACCACAACAGGCACATCCTCGCAAATGCCGATAGGGAAAGCAGTTGATTTGTCGGCCATTTGCAGAGAGATTTCAGTGGGTGTCAACTTATCCAGTTCAAGCCTACAATAAAGAGAGAGAGGCATAACACTAACACCAGCTCCAAGGTCGCATAAAGCAGTTCTAACGTAGTTTCCTTTAATGGATCAAGGTATAGTGGGCACTCCGGGATCCCCTAGTTTCTTAGGAGTTCCACCCTTGAAGGTATAATTAGCGAGCATGGTGGAAATCTCGACCTCAGGTATCCTCCTCTTATTAGTCACAATATCCTTCATGTACTTACCATACGGAGAAATTTTGAGCATATCTGTCAAACGCATTTGCAGAAAGACAGGTCTAATCATTTCAACAAATTGCTCAAAATCCTCATCATCTTTTTCTTGGATGGTTTGGGAGGAAAGGGCATGGGTTTCTGAACCCATGGTTCCCTTTCTTTACCATGCTTCCTAGCAGCGAAGTCGTTCTTATCGTATCTCTTATTCTTAGGTTGTGGGTTATCAAGATCAACAGGTTCAATCTCCACATCCTTATCATTGCTAGGTTGAGCATCAACATGAACATCACTATTGATATCATCATTAGGCTCATGTTCATCACGAGATTGTGTTTCGGCATCAAAAACAGAGACATCGTTTGGACTCTCAGGTGTAACAGCAACAGGGTTGCTAGCGTGCAGGTTCCTATCATCTTTCTTCTTCTTCCTAGGATGACTAGGTGCATCAGTGCTAACTCCTTGAGAATCTTGTTCAAATCTCTTAGGAGGACCCTCAGCATACATAGGTTCCTGGGTCATACTAACGCCTCTAGTGACGACTCTACCAGAATTGTGATTCAACTCATTGAGCAAGTCATTCTGATCTTTAAGTACTTGTTCTACCTGAGTGGTAATCATAGAGGCATGTTTACTCAGTAGCTTAAGATCATTGACGTTTCTGTCCACACAAGCACTTAAATGACTAAGCATACGAGCATTTTGTTCCAATTGTCTGCTAACATAATCATTGAAACTTTGTTGTTTGGCAAAAAAATTATCAAATTCATCCAGGCATAAGCTAGCAGGTTTATCAAAAGGAATATCACTCTCATTGAATCTACGAAGAGAATTTACCTCTACTACCTGTATCGGGTTATCGAGACCATGGATCTCTTCGATAGGTGGTAGATTTTTTACACCTTCAGATTTAATGCCTTTCTCTTTCATAAATTTCTTAGCTTCTTGCATATCTTCAGGACTTAGGAATAGGATACCTATTTTCTTCGGAGTTGCCTTAGGAGGTGGTTTGGGAATACTCCAAGCATTCTCATTGCACAAGATATTATTCAATAGGATCTCAGCTTGTTCTACGGTTCGTTCCATAAAAACACAACCAGCACAACTATCTAGGTGGTCTCTAGAAGCATTGGTTAGTCCATTATAGAAGATGTCAAGTATTTAATTCTTCTCAAGAGGGTGATCGGGCAAAGCATTCAGTAGCTGGACGAGCTTCCCCCAAGCTTGTGGGAGACTCTCTTCTACAACTTGCACAAAGCTGTATAGTTCCTGCAAGGCAGCTTGCTTCTTATGGGCAGGTAAATATTTCTCAGAGATGTAGTAGATCATATCCTGGGGACAACGCACACAACCAGGAGCAAGAGAAGTGAACCAAGTTTTAGCATCATCCTTTAGCGAGAAAGGAAACAGCTTGAGGATATAGTAGTGGCGGATCTTTTCCTCACTCGTGAATAGGGTGGCTATATCGTGCAGTTCGGTAAGATGGCCTACAACCATTTCAGACTCATAACCATGAAAAGGATCAGATTCGACCAGAGTGATTAACTCAGGGTCGACAGAGAATTCATGATCCTTATCGTTCACACAGATAGGCGAAGTAGCAAACTTCGGGTCGTATTTCATCCTAGCGTTCAAAGATTTTTCTTTCCACTTACGCAGTAATTTCTCAACATCATAGCTATCCTTACAAGCAAGAAAGTCCTCAGCTATCTCTCCCTCCATAACATAACCCTCAGGCTTATCAGGCAATACATATCTAGGAGAGCTAGTTCTAACAGGCAAAATAGCAGGTTCTACCTCAATAATCTCAGCAGTTTCAGAAGTATCATCACATCTAGCAGCAACTCTAGCAATTTGTGCATCAAGGAATGCACGTAGTGGAAAAGCAGTATCAAGCATAGCATCAACACAAGTATCATGGACAGCAGAAGTAGCATCATCAAGCACAGGCGACACATCAAAATTTCTAGCAGGAGGTGGTGTCGCAAACTTACTCATAACTGAAGGTTAATCAAGTGCAGAGCTAGATGGCAGTTCCTTACCTGTCCTCGTAGTTGAGGGCAAGACTTTAGTTCTTGGATCTTTCGGATTCCTCATAGTGATCAGCAGACCTAAATCCCAAGTGACTCAGAGAATATAGCTATGCGCCAGAAAAAGGTCTTGATAACCCACAAGTACAGGGGATCGCAACAGTTTTCGAGGGTAGAGTATTCAACCCAAATTTATTGATTCGACATAAGGGGAAGCCAGAAAATATTCTCAAGTATTAGCAGTTGAGTTGTCAATTCAAGCTCACCTGAAAGATTTAGTATCTGAAGCAAAGTATCAGTAGCAGAGTAGTATGATAGCAACAGTAGCAACAGTAACCAGTAGCAATAGTGATAGCTGTAGTGACAGAGTAACAATAGCAGCAGTGACAGCAGTAACGACAGAGTAACAGTAGCAGCAGTGACAGCAGTAGCGGCAAAGTAACGTAGCAAGCACCAGTAGGAATAACTCGTAGGCATTGGATCGGTGATGGATGATTATGCCAGATGTTATTCATCATGCAACAGTTATAACACGGAGAGATATGTAACTATTTCCAGATCATCAATGTAATGTAGGCATGTATTCTGTATGTAGTCATACGTGCTTAGAGAAAAGAACTTGCATGACATCTATTGTCCATCCCTCCCATGGCAGCGGGGTCCTAATGGAAACTACGGGATATTAAGGTTCTCCTTTTAATAAAGAACCGGACCAACGCATTAACACTTAGTGAATACATGAACTCCTCATACTATGGTCATCTTCGGGAGTGGTTCTGGCTATTGTCACTCCGGGGTTGCCGGGTCATAACATATAGTAGGTGACTACAACTTGCAAGATACGATCAAGAACACACATATATTGGCGACAACATAATAGGTTCGGATCTTAAATCATGGCACTCGGGCCCTAGTGACAAGCATTAAGCATGGCAAAGTAGTAGCAACATCAATCTCATAACCTAGTGACCAATCCCCGTCACTAACTCGATTACATGATAGATCTCATCCAACCCATCACCGTCCAGCAAGCCTACGATGAGATTACTCACGAACGGTGAAGAGCATCATGGAATTGGCGATGAAGGAAGGTTGGTGATGACGATGGTGATGATATACCCTCTCCGGAGCCCAAAACGGACTCCAGATCTGCCCTCAAGAGGAAGAACAGGAGGTGGCGACGCCTCCGTATCGTAAAACACGATGAACTCTTGTCCTTGATTTTTTTTGGCGAAAGGGACTAAATAGAGCTAGGGTTGGAGGCGGTGGAGCAACGTGGGCCCCACAAGCCTGGCACGCGCGACCAAGGGGGCCTGCGCCTGGTGGGCTTGTGGGCTCTCAGCTCCACCCTTGTGGTTGATTCTTGCGCCAGTATTTTTCATATATTCCACAAAAAATCCCCGTAAATTTCCAGGTCATTCCGAGAACTTTTATTTCTGCGCAAAAACAACACCATGGCAATTCTGCTGAAAACAGCGTTAGTCCGGGTTACTTCGATTCAAATCATGCAAATTAGAGTCCAAAACAAGGGCAAAAGAGCTTGGAAAAGTAGATACAACAGAGACGTATTAGTAATTCGTTCACCCACCATAATACTTGCTATCATGAGAGAAGCCTCTAGTGAACACTATGGCCCTCGGGTCTACTTCATATCATATTTTCAGATCTACACTTTTACTTTGTTGCACTTTCCACCTTCAGATCTCACCTTGCAAATAATCATGAAGGGATTGACAACCCCTTTATAGCGTTGGGTGCAAGTTTTTGCGCACGTACTTTGGAAACTTGTCTTGATACTCCTACTGGATTGATACCTTGGTTCTCAAACTGAGGGGAAATACTTATTGCTACTGTGCTGCATCACCCTTCCTCTTCAAGGGAAAAACCAATGCAAGCTCAAGTGGTATCAAGTTGAATTTCTGGTGCCGTTGCCTAGGAGGATCAAGCCAAGAATAGTCTCCCGTCAACATGCCAATTTCTGCCGCCATTGCCGGGGAGGATCAAGTCAAGAATAGTCTCCCCTCAACGTGTCAATTTCTGGCGTCGGGGACTATTCTAAGTGAAGCTTATCCAAGTAATTGTCGCACACTCATCTCTTGCATTTACTTTTTTGCCTTTTGCCTCTCGTTTTCCTCTCCCCCACTTTTGAAAAACAAAAATTTACAAAAATATTTGCCTTTTTCGTTTGCCTTTCCTTTGCTTGTGTGCTATGTGCCTTCAATATGCTCGCATCTTCGCTTGCTGAAAATCTATTGATATGGATCCTCATCCACTTGCTAATCTCTTTAAGAGATCCAATTATGTTGAACCAATTGGTAGTGAGTTGAGTGCACTTGACTATCTTTATGAAGTCTTGCTTGACATGCGTGAATCTGAAAATTGTGATGAAGAAATTTATGAAGTGATTCACGAGGGCTCCTTGAAAGAAAAGCATGATTGCAACGGTTTCACTATGAATTATATTAATGTCAATCATGCTAAAAATATGCAAAACCCTAAGCTTGGGGATGCTAGTTTTGCTATGTCCACTACTTGTTGCAATTATCATGATTGGGGTAATGACTATTTTTATGATCTTGAAAATTTGTTTAAGCCTCATTATGATTATGATATTTGCAATAATATTGAAAGTGGGATTGGATAAGTCATGACTTTAGTTGATGATAATCCCACTATTTTTGAAGAGCGTCAACTTTGCATGCATGTGGATCATGAAAAGAATATCCTATGTGATAGTTATATTGTAGAATTTGAATATGATCCCACATGTAATTATTATGAGAGAGGAAAATATTGTGGCAGAAACTTTCATGTTACTAAATTACCTCTCGTTATGTTGAGATTGCTATTGTCT
Source organism: Hordeum vulgare subsp. vulgare (assembly GCF_904849725.1). Taxonomy (NCBI): domain Eukaryota; kingdom Viridiplantae; phylum Streptophyta; class Magnoliopsida; order Poales; family Poaceae; genus Hordeum; species Hordeum vulgare. Next base: position 199,064,777 of record NC_058519.1, on the reverse strand, counting down.
CTTTCTTCTTCCTTGCATATGGTAACTATTGGTTGTCTTGAAAACTTGTTCTCCTATAAAATTCCTATGCATAGGAAGTATGTTAGACTTAGATGTGACTTTCACATGATTTATGATGCTCCCGTTGTGCTTCAATTCTTGTCTTTTGTGTGAGCATCATTGAATTATGAATGCCTAGCTAAGGGCGTTAAACAATAGCGCTTGTTGGGAGGCAACCCAATGAATTTATCTTTGCTTTTTGTTTTATGTTTTGTTATTTCCACACCATCATAATTCTGTTATGATTGTGTTTTTTGTGTTTCTTTTTGTGTTTGAGCCAAGTAAAACCTTTATGACTAGCTTTGGTGATGGTTGTTTGATCTTGCTGAAAAAACAGAAACTTTGCGCTCACGCAATTATTTTTAATTCCTACCCAGAAAGAGATTTTGAGTTGATTCTTTTTGCTGCTGGTTGATATGCCAATTTCCATAATTGTCATAAGTTTTCAGAATTTTTGACATACCAGAAGTATACGAAGTATACAGATTGCTACAGACTGGTCTGTTTTTGACAAATTCTGTTTTTGTTGTGTTGATTGCTTATTTTAATGAAACTATGGATAGTATCAAGGGGTACTAGCCATGGAAAAGTGAGAATACATTAATCTAACACCAGTATAAATAGAAATCAAGTTTGCTACAGTACCTAAAGAGTTGGTAGTTTGTTTTCTTACGCTAATGATATCACGAGTTTCTGTTTAAGTTTTGTGTTGTGAAGTTTTCAAGTTTTGGGTGATGTTCTCATGGACAATGGGATAAAGAGTTGAAAGATCTCAATCTTGGGGATGCCCAAGGCATTCCAAGCCAAATTCAAGGACACCAAAAAGCGTAAGCTTGGGGATGCCACGGGAAGGCATCCCCTCTTTCGTCTTCAATCCATCGGTAACGTTACTTGGAGCTTTATTTTTATTCACCACATGATATCTGTTTTGCTTGGAGCCTCGTGTATTATAGGAGTATTTTCTTTTTGTTGTGTCACAATCAGCCTTGCTGCAAACATTTTGAGAGAGACATGCATTCATCGTGAATTTGCTAGAATACTCATTGAGCTTCACTTATATCTTTTGAGTTAGGCAATTTAGCTCGCATGTGCTTCACTTATATCTTTTGAGCTAGATAACTTTGCTCTAGCGCTTCACTTAGATTTTTTTAGAGCACGGCGGTGTCATATTTTGGAGAAATAAGAACTCTCGATCTTCACTTATATCTTTTTGAGAGTGCTCTCTCTGAGTAACTTGGTAGTTGGCGTGTGCCATGAAAGAGTCCTAAAGATGATAGGCATCCAAAGAGGATATAATAAATACTTCCATATTCATGTGCATTGATTAGTAAAGAGAAGTTTGAGTCCTCTCAATTAGTTTTGAGACATGGATTTGGTGATATTAGAGTTATGTTAGTAGGGTGTTGTGAATATAGAAATACTTGTGTTGAAGTTAGTGATTCCCGTAACATGCACGTATGGTGAACCGCTATGTTAGGAAGTCGGTGCATAATTGATTTATTGATTGTCATCCTTTGTGTTGCGGTCGGGATCGCGCGATGGTTAACACCTACCAACCCTTCCCCTAGGAGTATGCATTTAGCACTTTGTTTCGACTACTAATAAATCTTTCGCAATAAGGATATGAGTTCTTCATGACTAATGTGAGTCCAAGGTATAGATGAACTTTGACATTCCACCATTGCTAGCCTCTCTAGTGCCGCGCAACTTTTGCCGGTGCACAAACCCACCATATACCTTCCTCAAAACAGCCACCATACCTACCTATTATGGCCTTTTCATAGACATTCCGAGATATATTGCCATGCAACTCCCACCGTTCCGTCTCATGACTTGTGCCGCCACTCTCATATTGCAATTGCATGATCATAAGATAGCTAGCGAGATGTTTCAATGTCATACGCTAAGCTAGATCGTTGCACACCCCGATACACTGCCGGAGGCATTTCCTATAGAGTCATCATTGTTCTAAGCCTTGAGCTGTGAGTAAATAAAAGTGTGATGATCATCATTATTAGAGCATTGTCCCATGTGTGGAAATAAATAAATAAAAAGTGGCCAAATTTTCCCACCAAAAAAAAAATAAAAGAGGCCAAAGAGCCCAAACAAAAAAATGAGAGAAAAAGAGAGAAGGGACAATGCTACTATATTTTTCCACACTTGTGCTTCAAAATAGCACCATGTTCTTCATGATAGAGAGTCTCTTGTTTTGACACTTCCTTATACCAGTGGGAATCCTCATTATATAACTTGGCTTGTATATTCCAATGATGGGCTTCCTCAAAATTTCCCTACGTCTTCGTGAGCAAGCAAGTTGGGTGCACACCCACTAGTTCTCCATTTGAGCTTTCACACACTTATAGCTCTAAGTGCATCCGTTGCATGGTAATCCCTACTCATTCTTATTGATATCTATTGATGGGCATCTCCATAGCCCGTTGATACCCCGAGTCGATGTGACCATCTCCTCCTTTTTTCCTCACAACCTCCACCACAATCTATTCCACCTATAGTGCTATATCCATGGCTCACGCTCATGTATTGCGTCAGAGTTGAAAAAGTGTGAGAAAGTAAGAGTGCGAAAACAATCACTTGGCCAATACCGGGGTTGTGCATGATTTAAATTAGTTGTGTGGGGATGATGGAGCATAGCGAGACTATATGATTTGTAGGGATAACTTTCTTTGGCCTTGTTATTTCAAAAGTTCATGATTGCCTTGCTAGTTTGCTTGAAGTATTATTGTTTTCATGTCAATAGCAAACTATTGTTTTGAATCTTACGGATCTGAACATTCATGTCACAAGAAAGAAGTTACAAAGGACAAATAATGTTAGGTAGCATTCCACATCAAAAATTCAGTCTTTATCACTTCCCTACTCGAGGACGAGCAGGAGTTAAGCTTGGGGATGCTTGATACGTCTCCAACGTATCTATAATTTTTGATGGTTCCATGCTATTATCTTGTCAACTTTGGATGTTTTGTATGCATGAATATGCTATTTTGTATCTTTTTTGGTACTAACCTATTAACTCAGTGCCAAGTGCCAGTTCCTATTTTTTCCATGTTTTTGACCTTTTTCAGAGGAGAATATTAAACGGACTCCAAACGGAATAAAACCTTCAGAAAGATTTTTTTTCAGTAAAAGAAGATACGCAGGGAACTTGAGAACCAAGGCAAAGGACCCCGGGGGAGGCCACAAGCCCCCTAGTCGTGGCCTGGAGGGTGGGTCGCACCTACCAGGCTTGTGGGCCCCCCGTGGCTCCTTTGCCCTACTTCTTCCGCCTTCCCTAAAAATCTGAAACTGCGAGAGAATCCACGAAAATACTTTTCCACCGCCGCAAGCTTCTGTCTCCGCCAGATCCCATCTAGGGACCGTTCTGGTGCCTTGCCGGAGGGGGATTCGGACACGGAGGGCTTCTTCATCAACACCATTGCCTCTCCGTTGATGCGTTAGTAGTTCACCACAGACCTTCGGGTCCATAGCTAGTAGCTAGATGGCTTCTTCTCTCTCTTGGATCTTTAATACAAAGTTCTCCATGATCTTCATGGAGATCTATCCGATGTAATCTTCTTTTGCGGTGTGTTTGTCGAGATCCGATGAATTATGGATTTATGATCAGATTATCTATGAATATTATTTGAGTCTCCTCTGATCTCTTATATGCATGATTTCGTATCCTTGTAATTCTCTTCGATTTGTGGGTTTTGTTTGGCCAACTTGATCTATAATTCTTGCAATGGGAGAAGTGCTTGGTTTTGGGTTCATACCGTGCGGTGTCCTCACCTAGTGACAGAAGGGGTAGCGAGGCACGCATCATGTTGTTGCCATCAAGGGTAAGAAGATGGGGTTTATATCTATTGCATGAATTTATCCCTCTACATCATGTCATCTTGCTTAAGGCGTTACTCTGTTTGTTATGAACTTAATACACTGGATGCATGCTGGACAGCGGTCGATGTGTGGAGTAATAGTAGTAGATGCAGAAAGTGTCGGTCTACTTGTCTCAGACGTGATGCCCATATGTATGATCATTTCCTTAGATATCATCATGACTTTGCGCGGTTCTATCAATTGCTCGATAGTAATTCGTTCACCCACCGTAATACTTGCTATATTGAGAGAAGCCTCTAGTGAACACTATGGCCCCCGGGTCTACTTCACATCATATTTTCACCTCTACACTTTTACTTTGTTGCACTTTCCACCTTCAAATCTCACCTTCCAATTAATCATGAAGGGATTGACAACCCCTTTATAGCATTGGGTGCAAGTTTGCTTGTTTTTGCGTAGGTACTTTGGAAACTTGTCTTGATACTACTACCGAATTGATACCTTGGTTCTCAAACTGAGGGAAATACTTACTGCTACTGTGTTGCATCACCCTTTCCTCTTCAAGGGAAAAACCAATGCAAGCTCAAGAGGTAGCAGTGAAGTCTTGACCTTATCCAAGCAATGATGCCCACATCGGCAGAAAACTGGTCTTTGGTGACTTTATGGCAAGCGGGAAGCTGAAACACTACTTTCGGGAGCATCCAATCACTATGGTTTGTTCAGCACCCCTTGGCGATATCATACAAGATCGAGTAGTGACTGGACGGATCACTAAGTGGGCGATTGAGCTTGGCCCGCATCAGGTGAGATACATGCCCCGAACAGCTATCAAGTCTCTAGCGTTGGTAGATTTCATCAATGACACGATAGAGTTGCAAATTATAGAAGGCATGCTAGACAACATGTAATGGACCTTGCACTTTGATGGGTCCAGATAGCTAGAAGGATGCGGGGTTGGGATCGTGTTAACTTCTCCACGAGGAAACAAGTTTTGCTATGTTCTATGGCTCATGTTTCCCTGTACCAAGAACGCGGGTGAGTACAAGGCCTTATTGCACGGGCTAAGGATGGAAAAGGAAATAAGCCTCAGCAGGGTTAGGTGTCTCGGCGACTCAGACTTGGTGGCGCAACAAGTTTCACGAACATGGGATTCTAAAGATCCCTTGATGGCAGCCTATCGACCAACAGTTACTGTAGTGGCAGATTAATTTCATGGCTATCAAGTAGATCACATACATTGCTAGCTCAATGAGGCTGCAAATTCTTTATCACGGCTTGGTTCTCAGCGGAAGCCAGTCCCTCCCAACGTCTTTTTGGATATCCTTCACAACCCCTCGGTAAAATTACCATGTGAAGAGGATATAGCTATTCTAGAACCGGAATCACAGCCGGTGGCTGCTCTTCAAGCTACCACAGATTGGACGGTGCCATACTTAACATATATCACTCGAGGAGAAGCCCCAACCAAGGATGTTGAGGCCCGCCAAATAGTTTTCGATCTAAGTCAATGACCATTATCAACGGCGAGTTACATCGGCGGAGCAGCACTGGCGTTTTTCAAAGGTGTGTCTCTCCTGAAGAGGGGAAAGAAATTATCAATGAAATTCACACTGGTTATTGTGGGCATCATGCCGGCTCAAGATCTTTGGTGGCTAAGGCTTTTCAATATCGGTATTGTTGTTTAACGGCTCACGCACAGGCAGAAGACCTTGTACTCAAGTGTGATGGCTATCAGAAGTTTATACGACAGGCCCATGTACCGGCTAAAGAGTTCCCGTGATCCCAATCACCTGGACGTTCGTGGTATGGGTGCTTGATATGGTTTGTCCATTGAAAATGTCTCTAGATAAAAAAAACCTACTGATTGTGGTTGATAAGTACACATGGTGGGTTGAGGCGGAACCCGTCAGCAAGTGTGACCCGGAAACTGCGGTAAATTTTTTGGATATCCTCATAGAATTATCATGGACAATGGTACCAATTTATCAAAAGGAGCTATGGAGCAATTCTGTCAGAAAGAGCACATCCGGCTCGACTTGGTTGTTGTGGCACATCCTAAATCCAACAGGCAAGCTGAGAGAGAAAATCGAGAAATTCTAAGAGGGATTAAACCCCGGCTCATGGTCCCATTGAAATGTACCCGGTGTTGTTGGTTTGAGGAGCTCCTCTAAGTTCTTTGGAGTATCAATACAACTCCAAACAGGTCCGCTAGGTATATGCCTTTCTTTCTTGTCCATGGTGCAGAGGCGGTGCTACCAAGTGAAATCTGTCATGACTCTCCTATAGTCGTCTCTTATGTTGAGAACGACAATGAAGAGGCGTGACAAGATTCTTTGGATGCTTTGGAGGAGGAGCGAGACTAGGCTGCAGCTAGGTCAGCCATATACCAACAAGACCTACGTCACTATCATAGCCGTAGGGTTAAAAGTTGCACTTTTCAAGAGGGTGACTTAGTCCTCCGGCTAATCCAAGATCAAATAGGGATGCTTAAACTCTCACCACCCTGGGAAGGCCCGTTTATCATCAACAAAAATCTCGACAATGGTTCATATTACCTGATCGACCTACGACCCAGTAAGAACACCTCGGAAGCAGAGACAACCCGGCCCTAGAACATTTCTCACCTGCAGCCTTATTATACATAGTGCCAAAGGCTCATATTTCTTGTACCTCCCCTAAATTATGTACATACATTTATAGTTTTGATAGATAACAAAGACGACATCCTCAAATCTCGGGGTCTCTGTTGTGTTCAAGCCTATAAATTGAGCATGAGTCTTTATTGTTTCAAAATATGTTCCTCGGGGCTAGAAGTCCAAATAAATTATCATGGTCAGTGAATCAAGCCGGCTTATCTAGGGGCTACTAGTCCCCAGATTGTCTAGCAGTTACGACATTGTCTTCTGCAGTCCTATGTTGGGCTTTTCTATTTGATCATAGGTCACTTGTGGGCTTCCAATTCATCAAGTTTAGATTTCTCACCCTCTTGATCGGCAAAGATGTCATAAAATGGTTAAACCTGCATGTATGCTTTATGCGACTCCGATCAGGTGACTCTATGTACTCTTGACTATTCAATCCATTGTGGACCCTGAATCAGCAAGGTGAAAACATTGGATTGTCACATGATAGCTGGCATGCTGAAAGCAAGGATAAATCATGGGTTATCATACCCCCTTAATTGAAGCAAGACTCGAGTTTCAAAAGCCGGTCTCTTTTTACCGTGTCTCACTAAGACGGACTATTATTGTTTTATATTACCCTCACTTGAACCTTTCAGGTACAAATGCTATTTTCTTCCTGCTCATAAAGAGTGCCCGGGACGCAAGATCATAATAGTGTCATGAAAAGTTCATAATTTTATGGTTCAACAAAGAAAAATTATGAAGAAGATTATAGAGCCAAGTTACAGTAACCTGTCTCATATTAATTTAAGAAGCGAGACTTTGGTCAAGGATCGGCGAATGAGGGGCAGATTTAAAAACTAAGATCTATTTGATTCATATACACAAGGATCAAGTGAGAATTAACAAAGACACACCCAGACATGGATTCTTTGCCATTATGACAAGGTCGGAGAGTTCTAAAAGCGTACACAAAGGTACGGTGCAGAGAACATTTGCTGATTGAAATATATTACGCGGTGCTTTAGGCCTAAACAACGGAAATTCAAAGTTTTCCTTATAACCCATTCTTTACAAGTTCTGGTTAAGCTTTTCTTAAGTTTTGGTCTGAGACGCCTTCGTCTGGTCTTCTGCTCGAGCCTCCGACTCTATAATCTGGAGGTCATGGAAGTTCCAGTTGCGGTGGGTCAAGGCTTTAAACATGGCTTCCTCATTGAAATAGACGATGAGTCAACATCACGAGCAAAGAGTTGCTTGCGGCATTTTGGAGTCAGACTGATTGATTTAAATTGGGGTGGTTGAATACGGGTGTTGTTTGAGTCATAGGCGGGATGATAGCTCTTCAAGGATATGCCATTTACAAGCTGACTAGCCAAAGTACGAGCCACCGAGACACACTGATGATAATTGTCCTCGGTAAAAGATGACCCGTCAGCCTTCAACATAGGAAACCCACCGGCCATCTCTGTCGGCTCATGCTCAGATGAGTAAGCTAGAGCCCGACTCAAGGAATACGTAGCTCCGGCGCAGGCGACTGGTCTCTTAAGTTCCCCAGTTTGTTTGGGGTTTATGGAAAGGAAGGATAACACATCTTTTATAAACTTCACCGGCTCTTTGTTCCACGTGATGACTTTGATTGTGCATAAGCTTTCGATATAGAGTTGTTCTGTCAGCACGTATACAGCCTTAACTTTAGCAAACACTTGTCTTGGAGATTGTGCGTACGACAACCTCCAAAGATTCAAGCACATGAGTCGCCACACGATTGGACTTGGCAAATAATAGTTAAATGGAATAATGAAGAATCTCTATAGACAGTCACCGAAGATAGTGTGAGTCATCTCGTCAATATGCCTTTTTAACTCAGATAGTTCTTTAGAGACAATTTTCAGTTTATCTTCGGCATTGTTGGAGTGCTTGGTCAAGATGCCTTTCTCGCCCTCACAGGATTCTCCTTCTATTGCAAAGCCTGCCTTGATTTTCTCCGTTTTCTCCAAGGATAAACGAAGTTTTTCTTCAATTTTTTCTCGAGCATGTTGTCCATTAAGTCAGCGACTTTCGATTCGGTGGCCTTCAAAGTTTCCTACACAGAATATAGGGTGACAATGAGCTGGACGCTGAGCAAGATGATGGTTATGACAACAAGTCCCAAACAGATTTCAAGCAATGTATTTGGCACTTGGGGGCTAATGCATATCAGTTCTTTCACTAACACATGATGGAGCAAGAGCCAACTCATCTCAAGAATATGAGTCGGTTCTTGGGGGCTATAGGTCGAATTTCAATCATAAAATCATCAAGACCCGACTCATTTCAAGAAGATGAGCCGGCCCTTGGGGCTATGGGTCGAATTTCAATCACAAAAATATCAAAGACTCGACTCATCTCAAGAAAATGAGATGGCCATTGGGGGCTATAGGTCGAATTCATCTTCAGAAATTAAGATCCGACTCATCTCAAGAAGATGAGCCATCCCTTGGGGGCTGCAGGAGGATACATGTATATATGGAATAGATAGCTTACCTCATATTTCATTTTTATTATGATTACAAGGCCAGCTTCCATTTGACAGCTTGAAGAAAGGTGCTCAAGATAACCAGCGTGCAATTCCTCGACGTTAAAAGTATCATAATGCAGAGACTCTAGTTTAGCTTTTCCTTTGTCACATTGGAGATTTTCATCCTTCGTGGATTGTTTTCCAATGCGTCAGAAGGCTCGAGTATTATAATACAACCCAAGGATGACCATTCTGTGTTCTTGTCACAATAAACATCTTCATAAGGCTTTTGAGGAATTGACGGGTCAATACCAATTGTCGGATCAGTTTCAACACCCGTAGGTGAAGCAACAACTTTTTCCACCTCAGGATGAGGTAGATCGACTTGAATTTCTGGATAATCTTTGACTCACCCTGGCTCTACAATACAAGAAGGCATGATAAACTTCAGAGTCTGAACATACAAACATATGCTACAAAAAGAAGGAAAAAACTTACCCTTGGTTGATAACAAAAGGTGGCAACTTCGTGGTAGATGAGTCATCGGATGAGGGGGGTGATTCCTGGAAATTTGAATCAGCGGGTTTGAGAGGTTTTTTAAAAATACCAGCCTGTGGATGAGATGGAGTTGGACTATGAGGCAGCATGTCTTGAAGATTTCAAACAGCTGAATGGCTGGGTAAGCTGGTCATTGGAATATCACAGCCACTCTGATTCTTGCACCTTGAAGCATCTTGGGTCTTCTTCAAAATAAAATTGGGATCCAAATAAGCATCTGAGTGAGAAAAACTCACTTTTCGAAGGACACGCCTTATTTTTGAAGGCAAGGATTTTGTGCTAGAGGAAATAGAAATTACCTCAACATTGTTGGCCCGACTCATAGCAGCGTCACCCTAATGGCAAAAATATTAGCAAGTTCAACAAGAAAAAAACTTAGAAAATCAAGTTTTATCTCCATTGATGCACCAGGTGATGGAGGCTTGCCCCAAAGGGATGAAGTGGTAGTTGTCGCCTTTCTCTTTTTCTTGGTGGGGAAGCTTTAGGCTTGCTAGCTGGGATTTTTCTTTTCCTTTTCGAGAATTGGGAAGACACCTTCAAGATTTGGGAAAAATCAATAATAAAGAGAAAAATACTTGAAGATTGGGAAAATCCTTTAGATAGATAATCAAGAAACATTTGGATAAGTCTCTTACTGGAGGAGCCGGGTTGAGAGCGTTGAAGGGCCTCAACCCAATTTGGTCACACACTGCTTGAGTTTCCCCAAGCAACTTCTTCACAACTTTATTTATGTCATCCTTCGTTATAACCATGGCACTATATCCTTGTGGGTCATCTACCCGGCCGGAATAATTGCACATAAGATCATTGCGGCGGCTTAGCGGGACGATCATCCAAGATACCCGACATTGGTTCAAGTCCACGCCGGTCAAGCCTTGAGAATACAAAGCTACCAATTGTGGGAACACAAAATAAAACTGATCATACTCCTCGTGACATACCAAATTTTAGCCCACCCTTTTGGGTGGCTGGGCAGAGCAGCAGAAGGAAAGCTGCCATGTATGTGTCTTTGAAGGGAGATAACACCCAATTCTTGACTATGGCCGTCTGTGCATTCCGTCTGGCGATTCAAATAAAAGAACTCCAGGAAAACCGGAACAGTGGGTTCCATTTCCAAGTACACCTCACACAATACTTGAAATTGGCAAAGGTTCGATATTGAATCGAGGGCCAAATCTTGCGGATGAAGTTAAGAGTGTCCCAGAAGAGCTTTGACCCGGGAGGAGAAAAGCCATTTAAAAGGAGATCTATGATGACCACAACCTCTCCTTCTTTGGGATTCGAGAGCGTCTTGCCTTGAGGAGCCCGCCATCCGATTACTTCTTTGGAGGGCAACAGACCTTGGTTTACATAGTCTGGGAGTAGCTCTTCCGAAACTTCGAAGGCACCCAATTGCAGATGGAAGTTTTTGACATGATCACACACCTTGACACCACTGACAAGATTGCAAAAACACATGTTTTATAGTCAAAGATAAGATAGTACAGACATCTACAACAGAAGAGTCACTACAAAAACAAGTCGATACCCAAAAACTGGCAATATCTACATATGGCGGGTTGTGGTCATTTAGACAAGCCGACTGAGATAGAGGCGCCTTACACCAGATAGAGGTTTTTCTCATTATCTTGAGTACAGGTTAAGCAGGTTCCTATCAAAATTGCTACAACGATGGATCTAAGAAAGGTTTGGAATATAGAGACAATTGTTGAACCTAGAACACGGAAATGGAAGTGGTCTGTGTCGCGAGCTCTTAAGAAAGGATCTGAGCCTGCGACGTCTGAAAAGAAGCGAGTGGGTTCACCATCCCGTTTACCAAGAGTGGGATTCGAAGCATGCACATAGCAACAATGGAGACGAAAAGATGGGGTACCCTCATTTTCTCCGATGAAATTCGAAAGAAACTCAGCCGAAAGATTTACAAAGGGAATAGAAATAACATACCTTCAACGGTTGGCGGAGATGACAAAGACGCTTTAATAAACACGGGAGGAGGCGAGAAATCGCTGCAACCCATAGCAGTTGTCGAAAGCAAGAAAATGAAGCGATGTCAATGGCACGACCGGGTGTTTGGGCAAGAGGGAGAAGAATACGAGAAGAAGGGGTAAAAGTGAAAGAAGGGCTCCCTCCACCCATATTTGTAATGTTTGAAGTTACTAGTGCAAGGCATGGGAATAGAAGAATTGCAGTAAAATTTTGAAGAAAATGACGCCTCGGTTTTTGGGACAAAGACGGATGCAGGGATCGATCGTGATGTCACCGTGCTGGCATTAACTTCTTGCGCGCAACATCATAGGCACACGTCATAAGGAAAAACACTAAGTCAGCGAGAGCTATAAGCCGGTGATTGAACAAACTGAGAGGGCACGAATACAAGACAAAGGCTAAGTCGCCCGATGGGTGGAAAAGAGATTAACATGAACAAGTTCAAGTTAACGTAGGGCCTAATGTCGGGCATATAACCTAGTGGTATAATCCGCCATTTGGGCCGGGTTAAATCGTAAAGAAGACGGGAAGGCGAACTAGAAGATTTAGTAAGTAAACCGCCAGGCAGCCCAAACACCAGAAGATGGCGACTCTTGGCTTGCAAGGTGGGAGACACTAGAAACTTTCCTCACTTGGGAAGCACGATAAAGTAGAATAGTAATCGGTCACGGTTACTTGTTCTACCCAGACTCTGTTATAAACTCGAGGTCTCTACCTTTATATAAAGGGGAGCCCTCGAGCTAGAAAGATCAAGTAAGAAAGCCTCGAGAGCTAGGTTAGCAATTCCGCATCCTTGTAACCGAGATCCCCATCAATATAGACACCAAAGAACGAGGTAGGATTTTACCTCCATCGAGGGGGTCGAACCTGGGTAAATCCGCCTCTCGTTCCCGATCAACCTCTTCGAGTAGGAACATCGCGACGATGGCCTCAACACTAACTCCGTTCACAAGGACATCTGTCGTAAAAAAAACACAACACTCTCCTACCCTGTTCTACCTCACAACTTCACGGCGAATCTAAAGTGGCTCGATCTAAGGGAACGCAAACAATAACACTAGAGCAGTTTACCTACGTTCGGACCACCTTGTGGTGTAAAACCTTACTCCTATTAGTATTCATTTCTTGAGATAGAAGAAGAGTACAAAAGCGGGTTCTTGTCCTATCCTGAAAAGGATGGGGGACTCATCCGTGCTATGCAGGTCGGACCTCTCTTTTATACTGACCTTTGTCCTCTTCCCCCAAAATAAAATTGGAGGGAAGGGTTGCCACAATGGACATTTTGAAAGGGGACAGGACTGCAGCTCGCCCTGAAAAACGTGGTCTTCGCCTGCAAAAGCCCTTCTCCATAACATGTTGGTGGGCTCGAGGGTGACCTCACTTATGTCGAGCCCCCAACTTTGAACCCTTGCACCGATTGGGAAACCTTTGGGGGTTGCTTTGGGAACCCGCAGCTGGCTCGGCTGCCTTAGCACCAAAAGGAGAAGCTTCTCTATCTAGGCCCGCTGGTGCCGACCCTAGCACCGCGCAACGTGGATCATATCATCCACGTGAGGGGGTTGGACCGCGCGACCTCGGCAGGCCACCCTTGGTGGAACCTCCCTTGTGGGGAGGAGCGTCAGGAGGCGCCTCCTCCCCGCGAGCCTCGCGGGAAATGGCCTGGGGAAAGCTCCATGATGGGCCCCTCGCAAGGTCCGGACCCTTGGGCCTCAATGGGGAGCATCTCTAGGCCCACAACGCGAACTGGGCCCTGGGACGCAGGTAGGCGGGTCTAGGTACCCCCAGTCGTAGGGCCCCGACAAAGACCATTGTAGCTTCATAAATCTATGTGATCTATGGATTTGCTTTGGCCAAGTAGATAGATCTTTCTTATGTGAGAGGGGAGCGTTGTATTGGTTTCAACCTGATGGGTTTCTATTCTCGAGTGATAGAAGGGAACAAGATACGTCTTTGTGTTGTTGCCACTAAGGATAAAACGATGGGATTTATTCATATTGGTTGAGTTTACTTTGTCTACATGATGTCGTCGTTCTCCAAGCATTACTCTATTTGTCATGAACTAATACGTAGAGAGGCAATCATAGAAGTGCTCTTTGAGTGGAGTAATAGTAATAGGTGCAGGCAGGTATCACATGACTATGCACTTTTTTATCAATTGCTCAACAGTAGTTTGTTTACCCACCATATGCTTATTTCATGAGAGATGCGGCTAGGGGAAACTATGGCCCCCGGGTCTATTCACTTTTATATTTACAAAACTTATCTTTACCATCCAGCCATTATTTGTCTTTTATTTTATTTTGCATTTTACAATTATCTACTATTATCTACACACATCACTTTCTTGCAAATAACGAGATCATGGGGATTGACAACCCTCTTGCCCACATTGGGTGCAAGTTGTTTGCTATTTTGGGTGCAGCCGCTAAAGATGTCTATGGATTGATATTCCTAATGGTTCGATAAACTTTTGTTTCTTAACTGAGGGAAATACTTACCCGTATTGCGCTGCAACGACCCATTCCTCTTCAGTGAAAACCAAATGCAGATCACAAGTATCAGCGACGGTCTCACGATCACAAGCGCATTTGCCTTGGAGGCGAATTGGATGAGCTATCAGTGTTGGATTCCTCAGCCAACAACAACATGCACTTAGCTTAATAAGAAGGAGGTGTTGATCGATACCTTGATGAAGATGCTAGAGAAGAGCGACGCCTCGGTTGGCGAAGCGACCAGCCTCATGTTGGAACTTATGGAGCAAAACACCGCCTGGAAGAAACTGCTCGAGAAGAAAGGTGCCTCAGAGGGGAGGTTGAACGAACTTGCCGAGGAACTTTTGGATGACTTGGAAACAGTCCACATCAAGCATGAGGGGCTGGTGAAGGAATCTGTGGGCATATCAAGGAACTTCATGTGTACGTGATGGAGAGCATAGACGCTCTCAAGCAAAAGTCATGCGCCATGGCCGCAAGGTGGATGATGGCGAAGGAGAGAAGACAGGAGATGGAGGTCGTGGAGGCGGTGAAGAAGGAGGTTTAGGAATTCCGCGCGCGCCAATCCATCAAGAATTAGATAGAAGCGGCCGAGATCGTTGTCCGTGTCTTCCTTCTTCAGCCTATTCTCCTTCTTCTTTTGCCCCTGTGTCTTTGGGGAGTTACCGCATGTGGCATTTTTTATTATCCTGAATATGTACAAGAATTATTATCCTTTTCCGGTGCAAATTTTTTGTTATATCATTTTGTTTATAGGTACATCTATATGAGTCGAAAATAGACGAAAATTCAAGTTCTCAGCGAGGCACAAACAAAACAATGGTTACATTGAGCGGGGCAATGGGGTCACAAGAAAACTAGTCTCTCCATCTAAGCGCATTAACCGCATATTAAACAGCGGGTCGGACGCCATTAGTTCAAAAGTTGGGAGCATGGTGAGCGGGGTGGTGGAGGTCAAAGTATCGCTTCCCAATGAGCATGCACAATAGATTGCTCTCATGCGTCCCGTCGAGCATGTGCAGTGGACAGCTTTCACGCGTCCCGTCGATCACGCAGAATGGAAAGCTCGCACGCATCCTCTCATCAAATAGCTACTTCCACAACATCCCCATATCAAGTAAAAAAAGTTGGATGCATGGCACCAAATATTTTTTATCGGAATGCACATGATTCACGTAATGCAACCGTTTGTGATAATAACGTGGCAACTACTTGTTCCAAAATGTCTACATTGTCTGGTATTGTGTGGACCTCTATGTTATCAGTTTGGCATTTACGGGAATTAAATAACCAAGATTATCAATGATTTTGGTTCCACGAGCTGTCATGAATAAATGTTTCTAATTCATTCACATTCGTTGCATAGGGACTAAGCAAACACCGGGGGAGAAAAAATTACTTTCCAATGAATTTTCGTGCACTCGTGCATATGTTTGTAATTCATTGACCTTCAATGCAAGGGATCTAAATAGGGACCAAAAAATTGTTTTTAATCCATTTTTTGGTGCCCTAGAGCACATTCTTGTTAGTTCAGATTTGGGTTCTTCATGTTACGTGCAGAGCTAGAAAAATCAATGTAGTTTTGACATCAAAGGTGACATGTTCCCTATCGAAAGCACGACTCTTCTCGTGGGAAGCTCTGATTTCTGACATGTTTGTCCCAAAACTTGTCCCAGATTGGTCAAAGATAACATATAATGTCTTACAAGTGTCGTGTCAAGACATCGGGGTTAGTTGTAAGAATTTCAGACGACTTTCAAATTTATGGGGATTTAAAAGCAAAGTTTCTCAACGTTTTCCAAACGAACCCTGAATAATTCCAGATTTTAGCAATTCACTTGTATTAGTCTATGTTGCGTGTAGGAAAAATTCCAAGGCAATAAAAGACATTTAATTTCGTTCCCTCCACTAAGCTGGCATGTTCCGTATCGCAACCACGATGCTTCTTGAGAAAAGTTTCGGTGTGCAAGAGACTTGTCCCAAAACTTGTCCCAAGTTGGACGAAGAATTACCATGTCGTATAAGTGTCGTGTCATGATAGAGGGGTAAGTTTCAACAATTTCAGACGAGTTTCAGATTTATGAGGATTTAAAAGCAAAGCTTCTCAACATTTTCCAAACGAACCCTGAATAATTCCATATTTTAGCAATGCACTTGTATTAGTCTATGTTGCATGTAGAAAAAATACCAAGGCAAGAAGATACTTTGAATGTTGTTCCCTCCACAAAGGTGACATGTTCCATATTGAAACCATGATGCTTCTTGAGAGAAGTTCCGGTGTGCAAGAGACTTGTCCCAAGTTGGAAAAAAATTACCATATCATATAAGTGTCATGTCATGACATCGGGGTAAGTTTCAAGAATTTGAGATGAGTTTCGGATTTATGGTGATTTAAAAGCAATTATTCTAAACGTTTGCCAAATGATCCCTGAATAATTCCACATTTTAACATTGCACTTGTATTAGTCTATGTTGCATGTAGATAAAATACCAAGGCAAGGAGAGACATTGAATGTCGTTCCCTCCACAAAGGTGACATGTTGGATATTGAAACCACGATCCTTCTTGAGAGAAGTTTCGGTGTGCAAGAGACTTGACCCAAAACTTGTCAAAAGTTACACAAAAAATTACCATGTCGTATAAGTGTCGTGTCATGAGACCGAGGTAAGTTTCAAGAATTTCAGACGAGTTTTGGTTTATGGGGATGTAAAAGCCAAGTTTCTCAATGTTTGTGGCCTAGTCACGACGCCAAGAGGTTTGTAATCCATTCACGTTCATTGCATGGGACCTAAACACGGAACCCAAGGACACAAATATCTTTTTTCAAACCATTTTTGTGACATGGAGCATGACCTTTTAGTTCAAATTTAAAGTATGCACATTAAATGCCTAGAAACTTAATTAGTGTAGTATATAAAAGGCCAAACGAGCCATGAATAATTTAAAGCAGTTCTATATGCCCGCGTGGAGCCCGTGCATGAGTAAGAACGGTTTGCACATGTGTCGTGCTAAATTGAGCTTCCTTCTTTCATAAGTTGTCCAATTTATATTAAAACAATGTTCTATCCAAACATGCTTCTCCCGCCACTACCACAATCGATTCCCGCCAAAGTGTCAGCCCCGTCATCAACATCATCGATGTGGAGGACGAGACGGAGCGGGTCGAAGAGCAGGCAAAAGCGGCATCACGCTATCAAGCATGAGCGAGACGTCATCATCATCCCATGCAGGCGTCGGCACGCGGTGCCGTGCCACCATCGCACACGGTTTCTAGTACTAATAGGAATGTATGCGGTACATAGTTGGTCCCACGAGATTCCCATTGAGGCAACCCTTATCAGCAAGTTGTAGCTTCCCAGCCCTTAACTGATTCGAATAGAACTTGGAACTTAAGCGTGCTTTGGATGGAGTAGTCCAAGGATGGGTGATCGGTTGGGAACCTTGCTAGATCTCAAGGTTCATTAAGGCGGTGTGATACGATCACTATAGGGTTTTCTCGGTAAATGCGTGTAGTGATATGTCATTCCGGCTAAATAAATTTTGAAAACCTTGTTTTGGAAATATTTAGAGTGGTTTTCTTTTTTGTGTGTTGAAAATTTATGTGCATGTGTGTCAACCCAACATGTGTGTGTGTTTGGACTATGCCTTTGATAATATTTAGAGTTATTTTTGTTGTTTCGAAAATATGTGTCTATGTCAACCCATGATTTTCTTTTGTTGTTTTGGAAAAGTGTGTGTGTGTGTGTGTGTCAAAGCATGATTTTATTTTGCTATTTTGGAGAAGTGTGAGTGTGTGTGTTCCAACTCATGCTTATGTGTGTGGACCATTCTTACATTGTGCGGTTTCCAACGACAAACCAATCGGTGGGCTCTTAGGATCTATCATGTCTTTTACTAACAAGGATGTACCAAGGATGGTTGACGGGGTGTGTGTGTGTCGTGTGTGCGCGCGTGCGTGCGTGTGTGTGTGTGTGCGCGCGCGCATATGTGTGTGTTTCATCCATTTGACTGATAATACTGGAACGCCACCCTAGCTACTTTCATGTGTGTGGGTGTGTGTCTGTGACCATTTGGAATACCTAGGTGCCTGGGAACTAGCCTATCCATCGTTGGATCATGTGTGATGGCTGATTTGGAAACCAATATAAATGCCTCAATTACTAGTTAACTTGGCATACTCTAATCATTGAGCATGATAGGCCATGCTTGTCTTTTATATATATATATATATATATATATATATATATATATATATATATATATATATATATATATATATATATATATATTTATTTATTTATTATGTTATTCTCTCTCTTCAATTAATGTGTGTTTTAGTTCTTTTCAAATCAAGAAATGCTAATGAATTGACATACGAGCAATTAAATGTTAGGTGCCCAGGCACCTAGGTGCCCCAAACATTTTACCTATAATATATATTTATATATATATATACATATATACACAAACATATATGTATGTATGTATATATGTCTGTATGTATGTATATTTCTCAAACTACATGGTTAACGCGAGTGCACTTCCTCCCTGTCAAATGAGCACTGCAATGTGAGCAGAAAAAATTGCATGCGTTCTTCCGGCACTATTTTGCTCCAATTTCTAGACCGTTTTTCGGAATGAAGTGTATAATATAGCGTTGCATAGATAAGGAAAATGTTGAAGACTTTTCGTTATTCCTCACGGTTTAAGAACATTTTTGAAAATGATGGGTGCCTCACGGGTGGCAATGAGCGTATTTTCGCGATTTGTCTAAACCGCACGTCAGAATGAAGCAAACAATACAACCATGGAAAGATATCATCGAGGTGCAACTTTTTAATACATATTACACTCTCTAATTACTTAAGGTTTAAGAGAAGTTTCAAATCTAATCAAACAGAGAATTTTGGTTTTTTCGATTTTTTAGGTACAATTTTCGCCGCCGTTATTCAACGTTTGTCGGAACCAAGCATGTGGTATGGCATTGAAAAGCTATGTAAAAGGCACAACTTTCATATGTTGGTCATTTGTTGAGATTCCTCACGGTTTTAAATGAACTTTCAAAAACGATGTGGCTGCCTATGAGTGGAAGCATGCGTATTTTTGTAAAATAAATCAAATAGCATGTAGGAATGATGGAAATGATACGGTGTTGGAAAGATTTCAATGAGATGCATCTTTTTCAGGTAGAACACTCTCTCTAATTCCTTACAGTTTAAGAGAAATTTAAATTTATCAAAATGCGGACACTGTGTTTTTGGGACAACAAAATCGACGAGGAAACTGCATGAGATATAAGAGCGCACTTCTTAGGACTGAAGACCGCAGTGCATTTGATGAGAAATTGCACTACATGCTTTCTTTTCTCGTAAATTTTTTCACGCGAGTTTTTGTTATTTTTTGTTTACTTATCTATGGACGGGAGTGGACCATAGAGATGAAGGCAAGTGAACCGAGGAATTTATCAAAGTGAACCACATTACTATTTTTTTATTTTACTAAAATTTTCACACTTCCATGTTGGGCACAAGTGAACATTATCATTCTCAAAATTGAACCACATCAGAGTACCAAACGCACTGGAAGTGTCGACGTAGTCGATTGATTTTTGAACCACATGAAACAAACTTAACATTTTTTGTACATGCGCAATTTTCTACAAAATTTTGATGACCAAACTTCTCGATCACCCTACACACACCATGAAAACAACAAACACTGGAGAAACAAACTTGGGTATTATATAGAACAACAAATTTTGTTTGAAATCTGAAGAAAAAAACAAAAGAAGCTCTTGTGAACTGCGCATTATCGGCTACTGTTCCGGGGTGTCGTCTCTCGCGAACTACAGGTCCATACCGCATGAATCGCTCGCGTCGTGCACATGGCTGCTTGCACTCACTCATTGGATTGCACGGTGCCGACTAGTGTGCTGCTTACACTCACACAATGGACTACACGACCAAAATGAGCGGCAAAAAAATAAAAAATACACGACCAAAATCAACAACAACAAAACTACACGCACGTGGTGATGTAGTGCACACAGTTTGCAGTCTTGTTCTTCTAGAAAATAATAGCAAAAAATTGAAGGATGGGGGTATGGACGCGACAAAGATAGGGGTCGCAGGCCCTTTTTGAACTCACAGTCCCTTGCCAAACTACATCACATGTCCCGGTGAACTTCAATCCCGGAGGCATGGACCGCAAGTGGGGAGGGGTTGCTCATTGGGAGGACATGGTGGATCTCACCGGCAAAGTAGGAGAGCACGCCATACGCCATCAACCGTCCCGGGGGGTGGTTGCGACGGCTTCAGCGCCAATATTTAGATCTCTACACAGGGTCGGAGGGAAGGTGTTCCGGGCGGCGCGTCCGGTAGAGCAGCACCACAGGAGGAGGAGGGCATCTGCCGCGACGCAACAGGAGGTCCCCAGCGCGGGGTGGGGTTGTGAGAAGAAGGTTGGAGGGGGCGCAGAGGGAGGAGGCTGGAAGGGGGCGTCATTGGGATAGGAGGGGGAAGGTGGTTGGTCATGTGGAATTGGGGGAGGCATTGGTGGGGGAAGAAGAGCGACACAGAGGTGGTTTGGTTGGGAGTGGGGTGGCTCCGGCAGGAGCACGATCTAGCCGTGGAGGCTTGGTGCCCACTCTACGCCACACTCGACGGTGATGTAGGGAGGTGGCGAGGTGTCGTCCCCCTTCGGCGACAATGACGTAGATCCAACCCGGATGAGAGGGGAGAATATCGAGGATGGGCAGCACCAGGGTCGGGATGGAGAAAGGCGGCTGCGTGGGTTGACGAGGAGTCGCAAGGACGGCCACCTCTGGTGGGAGTAAGGAGGTGAGGTAGGTAGTGGGGTTCACTGAGGAAGTAGGGAAGAAGGGGTCGGAGCGAGGTGGTGGAGCAGATGATGGAAAGAATCAGGTGGAGATAGGTGGAGGGGATCACAGAATCGTGGGTGGTGGGGATGGCGGCTCGACGCACATGGAGAGGAGTGGGGCTTTGACTATTAGTATATTTTACAATTGGAGGAGTGATGTCAGAATAAGAGATCGATGTCACAATAACACTGTTAAGAGGTGATGTTAGAATAGACCCACCTTATATATATATATATATATATATATATATATATATATATATATATATATATATATAGTAATACTATTCATCACCTAGGGTGCAGAATGACTTATTTTTTATTCGAGGTAATCTTACGATTGTTTCATAAATAAATTTCGTTTTGTATACAAATAATCACATGTATATGGATTCATTATGTAAAAGTTGTCATAAGAAAAAAGAAATATCGGCCATAAGACCACAAATAATGCATTATATATATTACGTTCTTAAATTTATGAAGCATAAAATATTTTTTACATTGGTTTATTACTTTATTATGTTTTATTCTAATGTATGAAGTAATAAAAAAATATGGAATGTAAAAATACGATGCATTGATGGTAAAATAGAAAGGGTGAAGAATAACTATTCCTCATCCATGTTGATGAATAGCACTTGTACTGAAGTTGTACTAATGCTTTGAGGACTTGTACTAAAGGTGTCATTTGGTTGAGGTGAGAGTAACAGAATATATTCTGTTACGCGAAACAAAATAACTTGTGTATATATATATATATATATATAGGGTCGCGCTATTCGTCATCCTGAGTGAGGAATAGTTATTCTTCACCCCCCTCTATTTTCACATCAACACGCTGTAATTTTACGTTTCTGAAACTTAATCTTATCTCAGACGTAAACAGAGATCGTAAAAAAATACATAGTCACCGTAAAGAATATTTTATATCACGTAAAATTACAAACATAAAAACATAATGTAAATTATTCATAAAATGTGATTTTTCTGATCTTATGACCTATATTTTTGTTTTCCTATGTCAAATTTTTCGTAGTGAATCAATATAAACGTATGTATTTGCATTTCAAATTTAATTTATTTATAAAATGGTCGTAAAATTACCTCGGGTGAGGAATAATTTAATCTACACCCTGTGTGATGAATAGAGTTTCTATATATATATATATATATATATATATATATATATATATATTTCTCCTATTTCATGACCAAGAAAATTTATTCTTTCTTTACAAATTTCCATCTTCTTTTTTGATAATATGAGTGATAAAAAAGTTCTACAACAATTCTTAGGAATTGTAAACTATGCAAGAAATTACATAGATAACCTAGCAAAGCTAGCCGGACCTTTATATGCTAAATTAAGAAAGAATGGTCAGAGATATTTTAATTCTGAAGATATAAAATTAGTAAAGGCCATCAAAGAAAAAGTCAAGAATTTAAAGCCCCTAGAATTGCCTCTAGAAGATAATTATTTTATTATTGAAACATATGCATCTAAAGTAGGATGGGGTGCTATATTAAAACAAAAACCTAATAAATATTCCCCGAAATCAGATGAAAAAATATGTAGATATGCTTCAGGAAGTTATAAGTTAAAAACGGTAAATAATATTGATAGAGAAATCCTTGCAGTTGTAAATGCAATAAATGCTTTTAGGTTATATCTAGGATTCAAAGAATTTACAGTGCGAACTGATTGTGAAGCCATATGTCGATATTATAATAAAATTAATAGTAAGAAAAGTTCAACCAGAAGATGGGTCTTATTTGAAGACACCATAGCTGGGAATGGTTATAAAGTTATTTTTGAGCATATTAAGGGAAAAGATAATACTTTACCTGACATATTTTCTCGTGCATCAAATTTGCAGAAATGAAGAAAGGATTATTCCCCACCAGGGACGAATGCTTCTTCTTTGGAGAGGAGAACAGGCTGAAGATATTTCAGCCAAATACCTTCAATTTCAAGCCAAAGGCCCATATCAAGCTTGATGAAGTTCAGAGGTGCATACTGGACAATTTCTGGTTCCAATATACCAATAAGAGAGATGAAAAAGGATATATGCTATCAATTCTAAATAGCTTGGCAGAATATTTTAACCAAATGAATATGAAGGCGGCAAAACTAGAAAGGGCTGAAATACAAAAAGGAGAAATATTATATGTTTTATTTGACGGAAATAAACCCGGAATATATTTGACATGGGAAGACATCATGATAGAGAAACTAGATGCAAAACGAATGGGACAAGACTTAACATTCAAAAAATATGAAGGTATTGATGAGGCCTTGTTTTGGGCAAGAAAAATGATAGGGGAAAACTATTATATTGACCCCAAGGCTAAAGATTATATCCAGAAGAGAAAGAATGCAGATAACAATGCATCTAATATGCCAATATTTAAAATAACCAAGGAAGAATCATCAGGAAAGAATATAAAGGAAGAAGGTTCTCCAAAAAATTATACATATAAAGAATGCCTTCTGAAGGGCCTAGACCCTTTGGATAGTGAATATATAGATCAAGAAATGGACAAAAGATTTGAAGAATTGTCAAAAATAATGAAGAAAGAATTAAAGGAAGAGATATTAGAAGAAATAAGGGTTGAAATGAAAATAAGATTTGAAGATATAAAGAAAGAATGTGATACGAAGTATGATTTCCATCTTTTAGATGAGGATCATATGGATATCGCAGGGCATGGGCAGCCACCTGAGTAAAACCCAACTTCAAATGTCACTGAATTTGAATTGATATTACTATCAATCATTCGGGCGCGGAGGACATATACTCCGACTAAATGCTGATAGGAATTTAGAATCTTAGTGTATATTGATATGAAATATCAATTATATGGGCAGGGAAGACCCCCCTCAAAAAAAAAATGCAGCATGTATGCGTACGCATATCAATAGCCAATGCACACACATGTGCATGTTTCCAGCCAAGTATGCCCGCATACACATATCAGTAGGCAGTGTACGGGCACATGCATATCCAAAGATTGTAATATTCCTGAAGATTAAAGTCCAAGACAAAATCATGACGAAGAAGAAAATCAAAAAAAAAAAAGACAATGCCACCTCCATTGGCAGCCAAGACACGGTGTGCAAACCTCTCCAACATGCACTCAATACCCTAGAAAGAAGGGCTATAATGGCTACAAAGCCTATAAAGCCTAGAAGGCCTAAAAACTAGGTGCATGATGGACAAGGAGAAAGAAGGAGGAAATAATAGAGGAGCCTTCTCCCGGAAGCCATCCAAGAGGTGCTCTCTTGCCTATAAAAGGAGGAGCCTTGCTGCGAAGAGAGACACCAGACGGAGAAGAACCAGCCACAGATAGAGCACAGAGTTGCAACTCAGCTAGCAAACTCTTTGCTCAAGTAGTAGTAGTAGTACTTCCTTATCGTGTAATAAAGAGCTACAATATTTAGAGCATTTGTAAGCTCGCGAAGGTAGTTAGAAGGTAATTTCTTTATCCCTGTGTAAACCCTTCGGGGGTTCCCGAAAGGGAAAACCATATGTAAATTATGTTGTGGAAATGATGTAGTTTCGTGTTTTCACTTGGTATTTTATTTTTGAATTTATGGAACGAGTTCTTATGCTAGGGATCCTATAGGAGAAAACTCTGCCGGTAGTTCTCTGTGTAGCCTTTTATGGCATTTGAATGAGAACCTTATGACCGTAGAGAAGTGTTCCCTTCGGGTGGAACTGCCTGGGAAGACGATAGGAATTTACTCCATAAATTTGCAACTAAAACATCAAGTGAACAAACTTAGCTACATCTGAAACAACATAATGATAAATATGGTAAGTACTGAGTAGGATATTACACCACTGCGTACACCTCAGTCGTCTTGTTGGCCTCGACAGCCCCTCAAAGATCCTGCAATATAAGCGAAATAATTTAAAAACACTTCGTACTAAAATAATATAAAATAAATAAATAACTTTGTATTAATTTAATAACTCGTATACGTAATCACGTATATCAACATTAAAACCTGAATTTGTAACTTAATATAGTTTAGATTAATTTTAAATATTTTAATTATTCTGAATATTTTAAATATTCCGTATATTATATAGAGAGGGTGGATCTATTCTACACACACCCCTTAAGACCCTTATTCTGATAATAAACCGCTTATTCTGCTAACAATTTTGCACCGCCCGTAGCTACAAACTAACCCCGCCAGAGATATCGACCGAACTGCACTGCACGGGGCAAAAGGAACAAATAACCCACCCACCTTATACTCTCTCTCTCCCACGACCTCCACCAAATCTTTGATCCCCTCCTAGCCAGCTTGCGCCCAAACTTCCTTCCGGCGGCGCCCGAGCTCCCTCCCCACCTTCTCCGACGCACCGTGCGCATACCATCCCCACCTTCTCCGGCGCACCGTGCGCATACCATCCCCACCTTCTCCGATGATGTGCCGCCCGCCACAACCTCCGACCGCGTCCCACGGGAAACACCCTCCTCTTGCTCCTGCGCCACCCAGCGATCATGGCTGGATTGTGCAGCCCTCGGCCCCCGGTGTCTCAACCACCGGATCTGGTCGCCATAGCCATTGGTGCAACCACAAAAAACGGATCCGGCTGCTGGCGACCCCCTAGCCACCTTCCTTCCACCTCGCAGGACCACCCACCTCTCTCCACCTTCCTTCCGATCCACATCTCACCTCATCTCCAACAGGGGCCGCGCCGCCGTCTATGGATTTCCACGGCTCTGCCCTGCCTGATGCTCGTACCCCGAGACGGCTCCCTTGCGTACTTGACCAAGGGGACCAAGAGTGTTGCATCCCCTCATGCTCAGTAGCATCGCCGGCATGGGCTCGCGACGCCCCTGCCTTGCATCGATGTCATCGGCCTGGGCGCCGCCAAGGTAGAGATCCACCCTCGCCCGCGGGAGGATCCCATCCCCCACACCCAGATTTGCGCCCCCGGCGGCCGTTGACCTTTGCGTCGTCTTCAGGCTGATTCAGGCTGACCACCGCCAGAGCCGAGCCCCTACCTTCCCCACCTTCTCCATGGTGCCCCGCATCCAGATCTACCAAGGAGGACGACGAATGTGGTAGCTGCCACAGCTACGCATGGAGGGTCCTGCGGGATCCGGTTCCATCTCACCTCGTCTTCCTTCCACCCTCAAATCCATAGCGATGAGGTCACCATTCGCCTTGGAAGTGCACATCTTGTACTCCGTCGGTTCAGTACATGGGTTCGTGCAGCCCGCAGCTGCAGTTTCTGGGCGATGCAGGTTTGACTGCAGCTCCTTCCCTTCCCTGACGAGCATCAGTTGTGGTGAAGCGTTCACTCCGTCCCCAAGTCCAGTGCAACCGCCTTCAATGATTGGAGGCGGTCTATTAAGCTTGGGGATCAATTCAATTTATTTTATTTTATAACCTTGTAGTGCAGTTTATTTTTGAAAGACGTCCTGTACTCGTTTTGTTGTGGGATTGGAGTATACATGTATGTTTGTATGATTTCGTTGCAGTTCGAGCAATGCACTCATGTGGTTATGTGGTAGTGTACTTGCAGTCCGATGCGTGCGCACATGAAATGCTTTGTGGTTCACTTAATAAAAAGCATTAATGTAGTACATTTGCCTCGTCTCAAAAGCCAGGACACATTCATAAAAAGGATGAGAACAATACATCTCAACGAAGTTTGCTTCTCAATTCGACGAAGTTAACTCGCGTCTGATGTGAAGTGCACTTCAGTTGTGCGTGTGGAAGACATTTATGTTGAACAAAAGAAAATCATGCAGTTCACTTGCCCGTCAGATGCAGTGCGCCTTCCCGTAAAAAAGCAGTGCACTCTTCTATCCCATGCGGTTCACGCGTTGATTTGGGTGTCGTGAAAAAACACACTGTCACGAATCTCAACAAAAGACCAACGTATGAAAGTTCTGCCTATTTAATAGCTTTCAAACGTCATATCACACGTCTCGTTCCGACCATTTTTGAAACTTCCCCCAAACCGCGATGAATCATGAAAAATGCTCAACATGACGGAGTTGGGGATTTTTTGTAGAAATCTAATGGTATATTATACGTGTATTTCCGACAAACGGTTTAAAAACTGGATCCAATATGATGTTGAAAATGCGCGTGCGGTTTTTTCTCCTCACATTGGAGTGTTTCGTTTGATAGGGATGCAGTGCACCAACGTTGAGCGTGCAGCTGGGAAGTTTGTGCAGAATATATATATATATATATATATATATATATATACTCTATTCGTCACCCACGGTGCAGAATAGTTTATTCTTCACCCGAGATAATCTTACGTTTAATTTATAAATAAATTATATTTAAAATATACATACTTATATTTATATCGAATTAATATGTAAAATTTAATAAAATAAAAACAAAAATTTAGGTCACAAGACCAGAAAAAAATAATTTATTGTATTTTTTACACTATTTTGTATGTTCGTAATTTTACGTGACATAAAATCTTTTTACATTGATTATTTTTTTCATGGTCTCTTTTTGCGTATAAAATAAGACAAAATTTACATAACGTAAAATTATGGTGCATTGATGTTAAAATAGAGAGGTATGAAGAATAACTATTCCTCATCCAGGGTGATAAATAGCGCGACCATATATGTATATAACCAATCTTAAGGGGGTATGTCCACTTTTCTAAGGTAGGTACATGCCACATCATAGTGTCGTGAATTGTTATTTAAACACCGGTCCACACCCTTTTCCTATATATACACATTTGGCCACATGTAGGGAAATGGTGTTCTTCTAGCCCCGCTCAACCGATCTTCAACGACACACCAACTCGTGGGGACCGTGTGGTCCATATATCCCTATTAACCAACAACAATATGTGAAGGTTTGAACAAATTAAGGTATAGATTCTCTTGGTTGTCTTACGGCCAGTCATGCATTACTGAATGTGTGAGAAATTTTGAGCAAGGTAATGTGTTCATAGGATCCCCTCCTCTCACACATAGTGTAGGGGCAACACCCTACATGCATATATACATAATGTGCCACATATATATACTTCATCAATTCCTAAATACAAGTCTTTTTAAGAGATTTCACAACGATGTACATATAGATATGTATATATACATATTTTAGAGTGTGGATTCACTTATTTTGCTCCATAGGTACGTAGTCCCTAGTGAAATCTCTAAAAACTTACATTTAGAAATGGGGGAAATGGGGGGAGTATATATTTGGGCCACTAGCTGGCTCGGTTGTGTTTTGACCCTCCCTCGCGTTTTATTTTTGTCCTATACCCCAAAAGATGTTGTTATCTAAAATAGTAAACTAATATGACGAAACAATCGTTGTGATTGTATCCCCAACAGACACGAGTGTACTACTCTAGCCGTGTGCGATGCTCATACACTTCAAAATTAACTTCGCATAGTGGTGACAACCGCAAGCGTCAGCCAGTGCAAAGGGGTAATATGCACAGTAAAAACCCAAACCCGGCAGCGACCTATAAAAGATCTTGCCGCTGATGGCTAACAGTTAATTTTTTCGCCGATAGCTTGCCACCACCACCACACACATCAAATGGACGAGTGCGCAACCATGGGGGTGCATATGGCGTCGTCCCTACAGTGTTGGATGATGACGTGATAGAAGATTCCGACGCATTGGCCTCCATGACGGGCAACGGCAAACAGCCAGTTGTCGCGGCCGGCGACGACGGGATATAGGATTCTGATGTGCTGGCCTCCATCCCGGTCAATGGTCAACTGCCATCTGTCGCGGCCACCAACGACGACGTGGACCTCGAGTTTCAGCATCGGATGCAGATGGCCATCGCTCTGCCCGTCCAGGAATTGGGGCTCGATGCGTTCATGCGCGAAGAGGAGGAGCGTCGTCTCACTGTCGTTGTAGAACAATCTATCGCATTTGCGAATGTCATTCGGAACACATCTAGGGATCTGAAATGGTGAGAGAGTGCGAACACGAAGCGACTGACGAAGAACTCATATGTAGCGGGCAAAAAGAGACAAGAGCAGGACCAGAAGGTGGTGGAGCAGGCCGCCACATGCCTCTTAGCCACGTTGCAGGCCAGTGCAGGCCTTAAAGCTGCGGCTACAGCACTGGCAACAGTGGTCATGTTGACCAGGGATGCAGCTCTTGCGAGAGCGGCACCCATGTATTCCTGATGGCCCACGCGGTCATCACGACAACTTCTTCGACGATGGTGCATGCTTCAGGGGATGCCACCGTGGAGAAGGTAGCCTCCTCAATAGTAGCAGTCATTGCGAGAGGTGCCGCAGTCGCTCCGGCCGAGGTAGCCCCGCCGGTCACCGTCGTGGAATCAGTGGAGCTCATCGAGTTGAGGAGCTCCTCTGAAAACTCCTTGTGAGCCGAGGAAGGTCATGATGATGGTGCAGCCACGACGTTTGTATGCATCCATGGCGTAGTGGATATTTTATGCAGTTCATCTTCATGCAAATTGATAAATTGTTCGTAAATTACCGAGATTATGATCTAATGTCAACTAATCCGCTACAAAGTAAGGCATTTTGTGGTGAAAATTGAGAAAAATTATCCTAATGTTTGTGTCATATGTTTGTGGGCCCTGCGGACATTTAGGATGAATTTCACGTATGCGTCTGAAATTAAGGATAAACCGTATGAGATGAACCTGCCTTGAGAAATCTCAAAAACAGCTACCCGCCTTGAGAAATCTCAGAAAAAGCTACCGCCTTGAGCGATGCAAACATTCGTGGTTTCGTGACACGACATTTTGTTACAACTTACACACTTTATTATGTTTGGATCGTGTGCGATCTTGGTTGCTCCCGCCCCGCTTCGGTTCCTTTACCAAAATTTAAGTGGAGGCGGTGTTTCAACTGCCGCCCTCCCTCATCCACCACCGACCCTATAGTAGAATTTCAACTGTCGAGGAATTTGAACCGTCGACATCCATCGTCCATCATCATCTCTACTAAAATTTTCAGTAGAAGCGGCACATCCGCAAACACTCCCTCCCCCCTGTCCACTACAAACCCCTTCCCCTTCCTCCCCCTCTTGAACACTAACTCGCCCCCGCCGCCACCTGCCACCACCAACCTCAGCCGGTCTGCCCGTGCCTCATAGCTAAACAAGTTCAGGATCCCTACCGATCCACATACACCATTGCCGCCCTGAGTTTTTATATGTGGACAGCGGTGTCCCTTCCCCCAGATGCCCATCCCGTACTCCAGAGAGTCGCAGCCTAATCAGTCCGACCACATATCCCGTGGAGCTCGAGGAGCATACGAGCAAAAAAAGTCTGTCATGGCCTCTCCGTCGTACGCTGGCAAGGTGGGCGCCATTCGTGTCGACCCTTTGATCCAGGAGGAACACCTCGCCATGGAAGTCGATGAAGATGTTGACTATGTTGCCATGCCAAAGGCTTCAAGTCTACGGTCTCGCATATGGCGGTAGCTCTGGAGAGCCGGCTATGACATCAAGCTCATCAACATCACCGGCTTGACTCGGGCCATGTCACAAGTTAAGTGGTCCACCGACAACGTCCCTTCTTAAACCATTGTTGATCTCATCAAAGGCCCCGCTACTGATCTCGTATGCCTCACGGTCATCGATTTGCGATCCTTCTATGCCATCAAGCCCCTTTTGTCATTTCTGAAGAAAACATTATATGGCGGTGGCTTGGGATCCTTAGCTCCAAAGTCAGATCTCATCGACCAAGATAAGGGCACATACTATGACTGTTACACTAGGAAACATCCCATCTACGACATCAGGGAGCGCACCCTGGGAACCACATATTCCAAGTAGAAGGAGCCCATACATGACAAGCGAGGCAACATACTTTGACCCAATCATACTTTTTCTAGCTAGCCCTCTCGTACCCATTGTTATAGTAGCTTTTGCCATGCGATAATCATGTAGTGTTTGATTGAGAATTTGTCTAGTTTTCAAGGAGATGCCTTGATTTTCAATATCTGGTGGTTAGTTGGTTGGTTGAGCATTAATGCAGTTTCCAATGGCTATATTTGGTTGTTATAGTGAGCATATATGCCTTGTTTATTTCAAGTGGATACCTTGTATATTTGGTTGTTGTTAAGCATGTTGTACTTAGCATGACTTTACATGTACTTGCACACAACAACAATGGGAGTTGCCGATGTTTTCCACCAAGGATTTTTTTTTCATCCATCCGCTTATACTGCATCTGTTCCATAATGTTCTCCACACTAGTGGAGAAATTGCTAGCCACAACTCTTGTTTGTGGCACGCAATTTCTCAACAACGCCAACACTAATATTTTCAAATAGTGTTGACATGGACCCAATTTGTATGCCATAGCTATTTGCTTAGTGCTGGCATTGGCAAATTAGGCCCGACGTGGCTGGTTAGGCCCATTAGGCCCACGCCAGCACTAGTCGGTTTTAACTGCTCCCGACTGACGCACGGTAAAAAACCTTATCATCCTTTCATCCTCTTCTCCGAGACGTCGCCGCTGTCTCTGCCTGCCGCTGACACCCCATGTCGTTGCCGCCTCCCCCCGACGCCCCCGAGCACCTCGACGGTAAGTCCGCCGCCCCCTCCCTCTCTCATTTTTCTTAGGGTTAGTGTTAGTGTCCCGATGGTAGTAGGTATATTTCGTCCTAGGAGATAAACGGATCCTTGTTGTGGATATCATTCCTTCCTCTCTTTGTATATTTCCACATAGGAGATAAGTGGATCTTTGCAGTGTATATTTTCATATTATCATTGTGTTCATTTAGGCACAGTGTGAACTTTTTGAAATGAGTCAACTATGACCACTATTTTATTCCACTGGCATGTTTAAAAAAATCATTCTAGACATAATGAAATGGAATTACCCGTCATGACAACCACAATAACTAAACACACATAAACCATACTTTCGTCCATGTTAGTGGCCAACATTTTCAAAAACTGAAGTGCATATTCATAAACAACATCCAGAAAAGAGCTGAGGGGGAGCGCAACAACAAATGCTAGTGAAACAAGAAAAATAAAAGATCTATTTTTGTTGATCCATGTAGAATTGCAACTAATTAAGGTCCAAAATATACTAGTAACATGCTACTTTCCTAAATCTGCGGCGTCATCGAATTCTTGAGACATACTAGTAACATGTGGTTCCTATCGAGAGAATGATCCTGAGAATAGTATGACGGGTACAAACAAAGGGGCGATGGTTAGCTAAGCGTAGTTGGTCACTCGGATGTACGAGTTCGGGCCCCACTCAGGAGTGGTAACAACCCTACGTCTCGAGCCCTAAGGCTTGTGTTTTCTTATGGGTGTATGATATTATAGAATGCTTAACCCTTGAGCAGGAGCCCAGGAGTGGTTTATATGGAGTGCGCCATGACCGACCGAGCTTCATTTCAAGGGCAATTAATGCTAATAACTATGGAAGTTACAAGAAACTACAACTATAACTCGGGCGTTACTAGTAACGCGGGCCTTCACTGCACTTCATGTGGTAGTTTAAGACCTTAGCCGTTGCAGCCTCTTCGTTGTTCTCGCCTTGCTGTGGATCAAGTGTCGGAGGGCGTCCGACGTGCTCGAGGCGATCCGAGTGACCTCATGTAAACGAGTGAGGATGTTGTTACCGAGTGAGGTCGAGACTACATCGGTGACTTGTACTACAACGATGTTCGTATGGGGCCTTAGGTGGGCCTATGGAAAAGGTCCGTAGGCCTACCCCGAATGTACAACCTAGTCAGTATCCCCTGAATTAGTAGAGTTTTTTTGGCCGACTGAATGACTCCCTTTGGTAACCTTGGCGTCTAGGGGACACAAAGGTTGCCGCTAGAGGCTGCGTCATTCAGACTCTTAGATAACCACTACGGATTCAAGAGCATAGAATTCCAAATGATTGACATGCCGGAACCTTTGCATTCTATAGGGATCGAATATATTTCAGGAAGATAGATTCAATCATCTAGATGATTGTGGGCTTGGAGCACCAAATGTCCAATCGGCGAGACATGACGGATCCCACTCGTAAAGAGGCAGGCCGATCTTGTCGCCTTCTTATGTTACCCGAGTGATCGGGGTGCCGTGGAGGGACAGGCGGAGAGAATGATTGGTTCACCTCATCACATGTCGTGGACATGGAGTCCATTCGGGTTACGAGGACGAACAGTTTCTCCTTGCTTTTGAATTGGCAGAGCGCGCGAGGGCGGTGGAAGCAGGGGCAACATGGTTAGTGGAGGTAGTGCAGCGGCGCCCCGATTTCCACACTTGTGATGTCGCGGCGTGCTATAGTACGTGTTGTCATCGGGATGCTGTAGATCTTCCTTGGGACGACGAAGTACTCGATGTGTATCTTCCCACGGAGTAATTTAAGGGCGATATGGAGAGGGGAGGGAATCACACATTAGATCCTAGCCATTCCATCTCCGCCTTCAAACCTCGCTGCCGAAACCAAGAGCTGCTCGCCGCCCTCGACGACTCCCGCCTCCTCTCCTTTGCCATGCGACGTGGCGAAGGGAGCAATAGCGAAGTACGAGAGGGACAAGGGAGGTATGCACGGATCCTCCTCGAGTTACGGAGCGCCCCTGCAAGGCTGGATCCAACACGACTGGATGTCGTCCCGGGTCTCGACGGGGCGCTTGGAGAAGGTGGAGAGCAAGGGTTCATCACTCTGGGGAGCTGGCGGCTGCCCTATGATGGCGAACTGGAGCCCACGCCAAGAGGTGACGAGTGAGTGCTCCTTGTCAGCCAAGTTGAGAGAGGTTTTTCTTTGCCTTCGCATCCTTTTTTCTGAGCATTCCTCTCTTTCTTTGGTGCCCAGTTTCACCACCTCCCCCACCCCAATGTTGTTTTGTATTTAGCTGCATTCGTCTCTTTGTGTGAGAACTTCCTCGGATGTTATCCGCACTGGGGTTTGTTCAAACACTTATTCACATGCCGAGTGAAGACCGTCAAGAAGTCTTCTCAGTGTGGGAAAAACCAACGTGGTTCAGATCTGTGGGGGATTAGGAATATAACTTAGGGGCAAGAATAGCTTTCCTGAGATGTACTTTCCCGATTATGTGAAGGGTTGGCAGGATTCTTGCTTCTATTGCGAGGATGTCCCCGTTAGCAAGGGCCTCTCGGGTCTCCCAACATACTCGGTTGATAGGATTTAGTCGGATCCTTCTTTGACCATGTCGAAGGAGGAGAAGGTTGATCTAGATATCCTAGTGATTGCGTTGGTTGGTGTCAACAGAATGGACCTCTTGGAAGTTTTCTTTCAGCGTGGAATCCACCCCCTTCAGGTCACAACCCATCCCATGTGGATCTATAAGGGGCCGGATGACCCTACTTGTGTTCACCGGTAAAAGCTCACGACAGAGAAGCTGAAAGACAAGCTCAAGGCCATCACCACGGTGAGCAAAAATCCCAGGGGGGCCAGGGCGGTGCCTCCCTTCTCGGTGAATCTGCAGATGAATGAGGTGAGCCATTGTGCATCAAGACCGAGGGAACTGCATTGTTTCAGTCTTTGTTTGTAATGCGGCTTCGGTCATTCGGGAGGCTTTTACAAGGCTGGTCAACTCCGTCCCGGTGGTTGACCATGCACCAGACGACGTGGCGAGTGACACCGAGCGTTGGAGGGCTCGAATGAAGAAGATGACAATGACGATGATGACGATGAGACGGAGGAGAGTGACGATGACCAAGGGGATAACACAAAGGCTTTTCCGTGTGACAAGGTCCCGGCCGAAGCCTTCTCCAAGGCGCGCCAGGATCCTAGGATCCGTGCCGGCACTTTGAGGACCCCTAAGGTGACAAAACCGAGTGCGTTGGCAATGCCGACCCCAGTTCCAAGCGGGGGAAGACAAAGACGGGGACGACTCCAGAGAAGACTGCCGAACAACCCAAGGTATTGAGATCCTAGTACCGGAAGGCCATCCTATCGTGCTTGAAAGTCGATGTACCTGTGGCCTCAATGTAAGTATTGTTGTCGATTGATTTCATATTTTTTGACCAAGACCCGCCGAGTGATAGTTGAGTTTTCTATTGTTTCTGGTGCAGGGCCAATATTTCGACCGCTTCATTGGAGCCCAAGACCTCTGACAAAGGAAAGGCTGATGCTGATGTCACTTCTTCCAAAGGTAACTCTTGAACTTTTCTGCCGATTCATACGGGTTTTGGTGTTTATTCCAAAAGTGTCATTTCAAACTCCTTGTGAACATGTGCAGGGTCGCAGAATGTAATTGAGCCCGACCCTGAAGTCCCTTCTACAGTTGGGGAGGTGTCGAAGCAGGCAGCAACACTAAGTTGAGTGATGGTGAAGGCCAAGACTCCTGTGAATCGGCAGACTGCCCCTGCTGGGGCGTCACTCGGATCAGGTGCCTCAAGTGTTCCATAACCTCCTCCCATTGACCGTAACAACTTCCAGCTCCACCATATCCCGGAGGATCACGAGGGGGCGCACAAGGAGGCTCTGGCCCAGCTGGAAGTGATGGTCGGGCTGCTGAAGGAGGCGTATGACGCAAGTGAGGCCGTGGCAGAGAACATTCGGATGAGTTCCTTACGCACACACTTTTTTCATACTTGTTTCGAAATTTGATCCCGAGTGGGTATCTAGAGTGGGTACACTCGGAGGCACACCCACTGGGTGTTTGCTTTCGGTGGGGGGGGGGGGCGCTGAGCGCACCCACTAGGTGTAGTCCCCGAGGCTATCGTCGACTGTGGCAATCGGCCATAGTCTTAGTTTTTGTTTTTGTTCGATATTGGTTGATAAAGTACGGAGCCTTGTTTCCTCCTCCTATCCTTCCAGTGGGGGCACGCTGAGCGCACCCACTAGGTATAGTTCCCGAGGCTATCGCCGACTGTTGCAATCGGCGGTAGTCCCAGTTTCTCTTTTTGTTCGATAGAGGTTGGCAAGGTAGAGAGCCTTGTTTCCTCCTCATGTCCTTCCAGTTGGGGCGTGGTGAGCACACCCACTGGATGTAGTCCCCGAGACTGTCATCGACTGAGGCAGTCGGCAGTAGTCTTAGAGTTAAAATTGATGTATTTTTGTTGATTTTTTCTTGCTGTTGGTTGACTGCTTGTGGGCTCAGAAGCCATACCAAAGCGGCGGATTAGGATCTGCTGGACTTGTGTCTCAGTCTCGAGGCTGAAAAAGCCAAGAGTAACCATCTTGATCAGGAGAAACGTGTTGTTGAAGGTAAATTTTGCCAACCGACTGCCACTTGAACTTATTTTCCTTCCCATTCGTCCGAGGCTATCTTGCTAGATCGCCTTACTGAGAGGCTGAAGAATTCCATTCCTTAGTTGCCACGAAGGAGGCCCTCGAGAAGAGGGACGAAGAACTGGCGTCATCTTGGAAGGAGGCCAACCGTAAGACCAAGGTGGCCAAAACCAAGCTCAAGTCCGTCAAGAAACTTGAAGAGGAGAAATGGATTTTGTAGGTTTCCGCGGAAACAGCTGATGGGGAGCTTTCCATGAAGAAGCA
Organism: Hordeum vulgare subsp. vulgare; assembly: GCF_904849725.1. NCBI lineage: Eukaryota > Viridiplantae > Streptophyta > Magnoliopsida > Poales > Poaceae > Hordeum > Hordeum vulgare. Next base: position 199,028,425 of record NC_058519.1, on the reverse strand, counting down.
TTACGCCGGGTGGGAGAAAAAGTTAGCGGAGGTCACCGCCAAAAAAATGAACTATAGAAGTTCATTGAGGACTTCGACATGGAACTTGTTCAGAAACTCAAATGTATGCTTAGAATCCGAATGATTTCTGCCACTGCCTTTCCATTTCCCAGTGATGTTTCACATATTTCGCCTTTGATTGGACTAAGCCTTCTTTGTCGACGTAGAAGAGGAGGCGGCATCGATCGAGAAGGAGTTGAACCCGAAAGCAGGGCTCATGAAGGACAACGCTGGGCTGGCTCTCCTCCGACTGGAATCCCGTATCAATTAAGCATTGGGTTGCTTCAAGTAGATCCATTCGGGTGTTACGGAGATCGACCAAGAGGTCAGCCATGACATGGAGCCCTTCAAGGATGCCCAGACGATCGTGGACCGTGTGAATGCAGTTTCCAGCCATCTCCAATCTTGGAAGAAGTCTGTGGCTCAGGCTTGAGCTGACATTGCCCTCTCACTCATCTGAATCCATTGCAAGGGGTGGATGAGGAGAAATTTAAGAATCTCCGAGTGGTGAACAGGAAAAGCATCAAGTTTGAAGACTTCATGGAGGTGTTCATGGAGGTTGCCACTCGGATCGTCGACGGAATTGACCTTGATACCTTTGTGGAAGCAGTGGATTCTCCACCCAATGAGTGACGATTGGAAAAACTTTAAGATGTAATTTGCCTCGAGATACCAAGTGGTTTATGTAACCTTTGAACATCGAGTGAGCCTTGGGCTCTCTCATGCGCCCCTTTTGCTTGAACTGAATGCGACTTCGTTCACTTTTATTTGCAGTTGGATTTTGTTCGTTTGATTATCCTTGTTCAGAGGTATTTCCACTCGGACGAGACAAGTTCACAGCCGAGTCTTCGAGCATGAAGGCTTGTCCTCACTCGGGGTACATTTTCCCTTGGACGAAAACAAATTTCGTCGTTTAGGAATGATTGTTATGTTCATCTTGGCGTCCGAATGAAGATCTTGCCTTCATTCAGAATTGTTTTGACTTAGGAAAAAAGTTGGTCTGCAGCTAAGCCCACGAACGTGGATGTCATCGTTACTCCGGGTAGGTTTTACCCTAGGTGAAAATAGATTCACCGCTAAGGAATGATTTTTCTATTCATCTTGGCATCTCAATGAGGATCTTGCCTTCATTTGGGACCGCTTCAACTTACGCGAAAGCTGGTTCGTAGCTAAGCCCCCGAGCGTGGAGGCTTCCCTCACTCGGGGAAGGGTCTACCTTAGGCGAAAACAGGTTTGCTACCGAAATGATAGTTCTTGCAAACTCGTTGATGGTCTTGTCCATCTTGGTGTCCGAATGACAATTATGTCCTCATTCGGAACCATTTTGACTTAGGTGAAAGTTTGTCCACAGCTAAGCCCCCAAACATGGACGTCATCCTCACTCGGGGTAGGTTTTACCCTAGGCGAAAATGGATTCCCTGCTAAGGAGCGATTGTTCTATCCATCTTGGCATCTGAATGAAGATCTTACCTTCATTCAGGACCGCTTCAGCTTAGGCGAAAGCTGGTTCGCAGGTAAGGCCCCGAGCGTGGAGGCTCTCATCACAGGGGAAGGGTCTACCTTAGGCGAAAAAAGGTTCGCTAACGAGGTGATAGTACTTGTGAACTCGTTCATGGTCCTGTCCATCTTGGCGTCCAAATGATGATCATGTCCCCATTCAAAATTTTGACTTAGGCGAAAGCTGGTCCGTAGCTAAGACCGCGAGCATGGATGTCATCCTCACTCAGGGCAGGTTTTACCCAAGGCAAAAACGGATTCGCTGCTAAGGATTTTCATACCCACTTGGGGCATGTTTCACCGTAGTGGAGTACTTCTGAATAGCTGAAGAAAATAATATTTTATTATTTTGGCCATTGGGATTCATTACAGGAATGAAAACGGTATGTTCTACGTGTAGAACTTGCACAGCAGGTCCGTGTTCCAAGTCCTGGGCTCCTCCACTCCATGCTTGAGGCTGTATAATCGATAAGATCCGTTGTGTAGGACCTTGGAGATGGCGTAGGGCCCTTTCCATGGAAGTGCCAGCTTGTGAGGTTTTTGCTGGTCTAGTCGGAGGACCAAATCCCCCTCCTAAAAAGCTCAGCCTCTGACTTGCATGACACGGTAACACCTCAGGTCCTGCTGGTACAAAGTGGACCGAATGAGGGCCAGCTCTCTCTTCTTCCAAGAGATCCAAGCTATCTTGTCGAGCTGCTTCGGCTTCGGCTTCGTTGTATTGCTCCACTGGGGGTGGAGTTGTGACGTAACTCACATGGCAGAACAACTTTGAACCCTTACACGATGAACAAAGGGGTACGATTAGACAAACAGTTTGGAGTTGTCCGCATACCCGACAGAACGGAAGGTAGCTCCTCTACACAAGCGTGTGCGGCGTACTTGAGATCGCTCATTAGACGGGGCTTTAGACCCTGTAGGATCATGTCGTTTTCTCGTTCTTCTTGTCCATTCGACTGCGGGTGAACCACGGAGGCGTAATTAACCGGGGTGACTTGGGAGTGACAGAACTCGCGAAAATCGTCCGAGTCAAAATTGGACCCATTGTTGGTGATGATGTCGTGAGGAACTACGAACCTGAAAATATTCAGTCGAATGATACTGATAGGAGTCGATGAATCCAGACTTTTTATGGTATTTGCCTCGAGCCACTTGGTGAACTTATCCACGGTCACTAGCAGGTGGGTGAATCCACTCGTCCCGGTCCGTAAAGGGCTGACCATGTCGAGGCCCCACACGACAAAGGGCCAGGTGAGTGGAGTCGTCTTCAGTGCGGATGCATGCTTGTGTGTTTGATTTCTGTAGAACTGGCATCCGACGCAAAGTTCGACCATGTCCTTTGCAGCCTCATTGTCTCGGGGCTAATAAACCCCCGCTCGGAAAGCCTTGGCCACAAGTGACCGAGAAGACGCTTGGTGCCCACAGGTTCCTGAGTGAATCTTATGCAGGATCTTTAGTCCTTCCTTCGGGGAAATGCACATTTGGCTGACTCCTATGGCACTTTTCTTTTATAGCTTATCTCCAAGGACTTCAAAAGCTTTAGACCACTGAACCATTCGGCGGGATTCCTCTTCGTCTTCAAGGAGTTCTTGCTGGAGCAAGTAAGCCAGATAAGGCTATGTCCATTCGGGCGTGATGACCAATATCTCGTTGATGAGGTTGACCATGGCCGGGACGTCGATCCCACTCGGATTTGACGGACCGATCGCTTGTGGGAGCTCCTTCGTGAAGGGATCTTCCTTGCCTGAGTGGCGCGTAGATGTTCGAGGAACACGCCTTTCGGAACAGTTTTTTGAGTGGAACCGATTTTTGCCAAGTCATCGGACGCTTGATTCTTGGCTCGAGGTACATGGTGTAGTTCCAACCCTTTGAAGTTTTTCTCCAATTTCCTGACCGTATTGCAGTAGACCATCATTGCTGGGGTTTGAATGTCCCATTCCTACATTACTTGGTTCACAACGAGATCCGAGTCACCATAAACCATCAACCGGTGAATACCGAGTGAAATGGCCATGTGGAGACCGTATAGGAGGGCCTCATACTCGGCCTTGTTGTTGGACGAGTCGAAGTGGATTTGCAGCATGTAGTTCAGTCGGTATCCCCTAGGGTAAACAAGAACCACTCCAGCCCCCAAGCCATGGGTCATTTTAGAGCGATCGAAGAACATGGTCCAATGCTCGGGGATGCCCGGGGGCGGCTACTATTGCTCTATCCATTTGGCTAGGAAGTCCACCAAGGCATGAGACTTGATTTCTTTCTTGGCTTCAAACTTGATCTCCAACGAGGGGAGCTCAATCGCCCATTTGACCACTCGGTCCGTAGCGTCCCGATCGTGCATAATTTCCGCCAAGGGAGCGTCACTGATGACAGTAACTGAGTGATCTTGGAAGTAGTGGACCACCTACTTTACTGTGAGATAGATATCGTACACCAGCTTATGATAGTGCGGGTACCTTTGCTTTGAGGGGGTCAATACATTGGAGATGTAGTACATGGGTCTTTGCACCTTGTGCGATTTGCCTGCTTCCTCACACTCTATGTTGAGAAAGGTGCTAACCACTTGGCTAGTGGCAGCAATGTACAGGAGCAAGGGCTCCTAGCTATTTGGAGCAGCTAACACCGACTGGGTGGAGAGTAGGGCTTTGAGCTGGTCGAATGCAACCTACGCCTCGTTGGTCCACTCGAATCTATAGGATTTCTTCATCAATCGTTAAAGAGGCGGAGCCTTCCACCGAGTCTTGAGATGAAGCGGCTTAGGGCTGCAAGGCAACCCGTAAGCCTTTGGACATCATGGATGCGCTCCGGCCATCTCATTTCGATGATGGCACCGATCTTGTCGATATTGGCATCAATACCCCGTTCAGAAATTAGGAAACCTAGTAGCTTACCAGCCGGAACACCGAAGGTGCACTTGGCCGGATTGAGCTTAATCCCGAAGTGCCGGAGGTTCGCAAAGGTCTCGGCAAGGTTGGCCAGGAGGTCGGAACCTTTCCTTGACTTGACCACGATGTCGTCCATGTATGCTTCGGTGTTCCGATTGATCTGTTCATGTAAGCATTTTTGGATCATGCACTCGAAAGTGGCTCCAGCATTCTTGAGGCCGAATGGCATCATGATGTAGAAAAAGCACCCGAATGGGGCGATGAAGGCTGTTCTTATTTCATCTCGTTTGCATATTTGGATCTGGTGGTACCCGGAGTACGCATCCAGGAACTACAGGAGTTCACATCCGGCATTCGTATGGACTAGTTGATCTATGCGAGGTAGAGGAAGGTGTTTGAAGTCAATGCACATTCGGAGTGAATTGTTCTTCTTTAGCACCATGACCATATTCGCCAACCACTCGGAGTGGTAAACTCGCAGATGAACTCCGCAGCTAGGAGCTGAGGGATCTCTTCTCCAATTGCCATGCACTTCTCTATGGAGGAGCGGCACATGTGTTCTTTGACGGGCTTGATCTTCGGGTCCACTCGGAGGCGGTGCTCACCAAGTTCCCTCGGATCCCCCGGCATGTCAGCTGGCTTCCATGCGAAGATATCCCAGTTCTCACAGAGGAACTGGATGAGCTCGGCTTCCTATTTGTCACCGAGTGAAGTGGAAATGTTTGTTCCGGAGGCACTCGGATCGGTGGGGTGGATGTAAACTTGCTTGGTCTTGTTGTCCGATTGAAAGGCAGACTATGTAGATGGTTGTTTCGACTTGACCAACTCAGCCGAATTGACCGCGTTCTTGTACCCATCGAGCTCGGCCGCGAGGACATGCTCGTTGGCGATCCGAAAGCCCTGTTGGAGGCACTCCTTAGCGATCTTTTCATTGTCGGTCACCGTAATCACGCCTTTTGGACCTCGCATCTTCAGTTTAATATACACTCAGCATGAATGGGTGATACGTATATTTTGCATCATGCTTTTATATCATTATTTATTTCATTATGGGTTGTTAATACACGTTATGGTATAATACGTATGCCTTTTATCTCTTATTTTACAAGATTTACGTGAAGAGGGAGAATGCCAGTAGCTGGAAATCTAGACTAGAAAGGACCAAATCTGAGAGACCTATTCTGCACAGCTCCAAAAGTCCTGAAAAGTTACGAAGAATTGTTTTGGAATATATAAAAAATAATGTGCGAAAGAAATATCAGAGGGGATCGACCAGGAGGTCACAAGCCAGGGGGCGCGACCTACCCCCCTGGCCACGCCCTACTGGCTTGTGTCCCCCTGGCAGGCCTTTGGTGCCGATCTTCGTCTATATGAAGGATTTTGACAAGGAAAAAAATCAAGAGAGAGCTTTCGGGAAGCAGCGCCACCGTCTCGAGGCGGAACTTCGTCTGAACCAATTTACAGCTCCGGCGGAGCTATTCCGCCGGGGAAACTTCCCTCCCGGAGGGGGAAATCGAAGCCATCGTCATCACCAATGATCCTCTCATTGAGAGGGGGTCAATCTTTATCAACATCTTCATCAGTACCATCTCCTCTCCAAACCCTAGTTCATCTCTTGTATCCGATCTTTGTCTCAAAACCTCAGATTGGTACCTGTGGGTTGCTACTAGTGTTGATTACTCCTTATAGTTGATGCTAGTTGGTTTATTTGCTGGAAGAGAATATATTCAGATCCTTAACGATTATTAATACTCCTCTGATTATGAACATGAATATGCTTTGTGAGTAGTTACGTTTATTCCTGAGGACATGGGATAAGTCTTGTTATAAGTAATCATGTGAATTTGCTGTTTGTTCGATAGTTTGATAAGATGTATGTTGTCTCTCCTCTAGTGGTGTCATGTGAACGTCGACAACATGAAACTTCACCATTATTAGGGCCTAGAGGAATGCATTGGGAAGTAATAAGTATATGATGGATTTCTAGAGTGACAGAAGCTTAAACGCTAGTTTATGCATTGCTTTGTAAGGGGCTGATTTGGATCCATATGTTTAATGCTATGGTTAGATTTATCTTAATTCTTCTTTCGTACTTTTGGATGCTTGCGAGAGAGGTTAATCATAAGTGGGATGTTTGTCCAAGTAAGGGGAGCACCCAAGCATCGGTCCACCTACATATCAAATTATCAAAGTAACGAACGTGAATCATATGAGCATGATGAAAACTAGCTTGACATAAATTCCCATGTGTCCTCGAGAGCGCTTTTCTTTATAGAAGAGTTTTTCCAGTCTTGTCCTTTGATACAAAAAGGATTGGGCCACTTTGCTGCACCATTGTTACATTTGTTACTTGCTACCCGTTACGAATTACCTTATCACAAAACTATCTGTTACCGATAATTTCAGTGTTTGCAGAGAATACCTTATTGAAAACCGCTAATCATTTCCTTCTGCTCCTCATTGGGTTAGACACTCTTACTTATCAAAAGGACTATGATAGATCCCCTACACTTGTGGGTCATGAGGACTCTTTTCTGGCGGTGTTGCCGGGGAGTGAAGCGCCTTTGGTGAGTGGAACTTGGTAAGGAAAAAATTATATAATGTGCTGAAATTTACTGTCACTTGTCACTATGGAAAATAATCATTTGACGGGCTTGTTCGGGGTATCTTCACCCCGACCAGAAGCACAAAGATATGCTCCTCAACCTACTACACCTACTGAAAATATTTCCTATGAAATTCCTTCGGGTATGTTAAAAAACTGCTAGCTAATCCTTATGGAGGAGATGGAACACTGCATACTCATTTGCATCTAATCTATGTGGATGAGGTTTGTGGATTATTTAAGCTTGCAGGTCTGCCCGAGGATGATGTCAAGAAGAAGGCATTTCATTTATCTTTGAAGGAAAAGGCATTGACATGGTATAGTATATGTGATGATACTGGATCCTGGAATTCCAACCGATTGAAATTGGAATTTCATAAGAATTTTTTCCTATGCAACTGGTTCATCGTGATCGGAATTATATTAATATTTTTTGGCCTCGTGAAGGAGAAAGAATCGATCGATCTTGGGGGAGGCTTAAGTCAATGCTATACTCACGCCCCAATCATGAGCTCCCAAGAGAAATTATTATTCAGAATTTTTATGCTCGTCTCTCTCGTAATGATCAATCCATGCTCGACACTTCTTGTGTTGTTTCCTTTATGAAGAAAGATATTGAATTCAAATGGGACTTACTGGAAAGAACTAAACGCAATTCTGAAGATTGGGAACTCGAGGAAGATAAGGAGCCATGTATAAGTCTTAAGTTTGATTGTGTTAAATCCTTTATAGGCACTGATGCTTTTCGTGATTTTAGCACTAAATATGGACTTGATTCTGAGGTAGTAGCTTCATTTTGTGAATCTTTTGCTACTCATGTTGATCTCCCCAAGGAGGAGTGGTTTAAATATCATCCTCCCATTGAAGTTAAAGTGGTTGAACCTATTAAAGTTGAAGAAGAAACTATTATTTATAATATCCTGTTATTCCTACTGCTTATATTGAGAAACCACCTTTTCCTGTTAGGATAAAGGAACATGCTAAAGCTTCAACTGTGGTTCGTAAGAGTTGTACTAGAACACATATACCTCCTGAAATAATTAGAGTAGAACCTAATATTGCTATGGTTAAAGATCTCTTGGTTGATAATATTGATGAGCATGTTATTCATTTCTGTGATGAATGTGCTAGAATTGCTAGACCTGATACTAAAGGTAAACATAGACCTATTGTTGGCGTGCCTGTTGTTTCTGTTAAAATAGTAGATCATTGTTATCATGGCTTATGTGATGCGGGTGTTAGTGTGAGTGAAATTCCCTTTACCTTATACCAATAAATTATGAATGATATTGCACCAGCCGAATTAGAGGAAATTGATGTAACCATCAAGCTTGCTAATAGAGATACTATTGCACCAATTGGGAATGTTAGAGATGTTGAAGTCTTGTGTGGGAAAATAAAGTATCCTATTTATTTTCTTGTTCTTGGTTCCCCACAAGATGATTTTTGTCCCATGATGTTTGGTAGACCCTTCTTGAATATTGTTAATGCTAAGATTGATTGTGAAAAAGAAACAGTTACCGTAAGTTTTGGGGATGCATCTCATGAGTTCAATTTCTCTAAATTTCGTAGACAACCACATGACAGAGAACTGCCTTCTAAAGATGAAACTATTGGTCTCGCTTCTACTGTTGTGCCTCCTACCGATCCCTTAGTACAATATTTGCTAGACCATGAAAATGATATGTGTATGAATGAAAGGAAATATATAATACTTGCTTGATCAGCAGCCTATTCTGAAACACAACCTGCCTATTGAAATACTCGGGGATCCTCCAACACATAAGGGTGATCCAGTGTTTGAGCTTAAACAGCTACCTGATACTCTGAAGTATCCTTATATTGATGAAAAAGAGATGTATCCTATTATTATTAGTGCTAACCTTTCAGAGCATGAAGAAAAGAGATTATTGAAAACTCTAAGGAAGCACCGTGCCTCTATTAGATATACTGTTGATGATCTTTAGGGCATTAGTCCCACTCTATGTCAGCACAAAATCAATATGGATCCTGATGCTAAACCAGTTGTTGGTCACCAACGACGATTAAATCCTAAAATGAAGGAAGTGGTAAGAAAAAAAATACTAAAGCTTCTCGAGGCAGGTATAATTTATCCTATTGCTGATAGTAGATGGGGTAGCCCCGTTCATTGTATCCCTAAAAACGGAGGTATTACTGTTGTTCCTAATTATAAAGATGAATTGATCTCACAAAAAATTGTTACAGGATATAGAATGGTAATTGATTTCAGGAAATTAAATAAGGCTACTAGGAAAGATCATTACCCGCTGCCTTTTATTGATCAAATGCTAGAAAGACTATCCAAACATACACATTTTTGCTTTCTAGATGGTTACGCTGGCTTATCTCAAATACCTGTATCAAAACAGGATCAAGAGATGACTACTTTTACTTGCCCTTTCAGTAACTTTGCATATAGGCGTATGCCTTTAAGTTTATGCAATGCACCTACTACATTTTAAAGATGTATGATGGGGGGAAAGAGGATGTTTGCGAGGGAGTCGGGGGGCATCATGCGTGACAGCGTGGCGGCGGCGTGTTCGGCGTCGGGACGTCGGGGAAGTGTGCGTCCTTACGCAAGATCGAAAACGGGGAAGTTTGGGGAGGAAGAAGGGCACGCTTATATAGCCCAGCACTTTAGTCCCGGTTGGTGGCTCCAACCGGTACTAAAGGACCACTTTAGTTCCTGTTGGAGCTACCAACCGGGATTAATGGTAAATTTGGCGAGCCCAAAGGGTGCAAAACCGCCATCCCCCGCCACCCCTTTAGTCCCAGTTGGTGGCTCCAACGAGGACTAAAGGGGCCCTTTCGTACCGGTTGGAGCCACCAACCAGGACTAAAGGGGTGGCGGGGGCTGGCGAGGGGCGCAGGGGATGTTTAATCCCACTTCGCTAGTTGAGGCGAGCTGGCAGATGTTTATAAGCCTCGGCGCTGGCAATGCATTGATCTCCTCTCTAATGGAGGCTTTTTGGGCCTACCTCACTTCTACTGCCCGGTGGGCCTACTGGGCCTTGCGGGCCTGCATCCTGGCCCAACTACACGTTGGATTTCTAGTAGTATGCAGGCCGTTGTGGCCCAGTAGGAGGGCTTTTTCAATTTTATTTTTCATTTTTTCTGCTTTTTTATTACCTTTTGTTTCTGAGTTGTTTTTTTTGCTTTATTTAGAGTTTATTTGTGAATCTTTTTCCTTTAGGTAAATTTTTTTCTAAACTTTCTGTTAGTGCAAGTAGTTTTCAAATTTGAATTATTTGAAATTTGTGTGAATCAGTAGTTTGTGAATAACTTTTTTTGTTTCCTGCTTTATTTATTTTCAGTGATTATTTTTCTTCTATTTAATATTAGTGTGCTTTATCATTATATTCAACTTGGTAATACTTAGGTTATTTTAAAAAATGAAATGCCTTTGTAATAGATGAGTTTTCGTCTGAAACCCTCATACTTCGAAAGAGATTGTCCATTTTGTATACGAAGTGCATCCTATTTTTGTCGTAACCCTCTCAACTTTTGTGCACATGCTATGTGGGTGAAATCATGATACCATGCTAACTTTCAACCTTTTGAGAGTTTATTTGTAGTTCTTTTCAATTTCAGGGTCATTTAGCTCAAAAAAATCAGTAAATGCATGACAGCAAATGATGTCAGAAAGGGTTGAAAATTGGCGAGGTGGCTTCGAATGGTGCATACTGAACACACAAAAAGTCTGGAGTTGAAATAAGTTTAAAAAAATGAAATGCCTTTGTAAGAGATGAGTTTTCATTCGAAACCGTGATACTTCGAAAGAGATTGTCCATTTTGTACACGAAGTGCATCATGTTTTTGCTGTAACCCTCTCAACCTTTTTGCACATATTATGTGGATCAAATGATGATACCATGCCAACTTTCAACCTTTTTAGAGCTCATTTGTTGTTCTCTTCAATTTCAGGGTCATTTAGCTCAAAACAAATCAATAAATGCATGAAAAGTAGCAAATGGTGTCACGAAGGGTTGAAAATTACTAACGTGGCTTCGAATGGTGCATATTGAACGCACAAAAAGTTTGGAGTTGAAATAAGTTTAAAAAACATGAAATGCCTTTGTAAGAGATGAGTTTTCGTCCGAACCCTTGATACTTCGAAAGAGATTCTCCATTTTGTTCAAAAAGTGCATGATGTTTTTGCCGTAACCCTCTAAACTTTTTTGCACATGCTATGTGGGTGAAATAATGATACCAGGCCAACTTTAGACCTTTTCGGAGTTCATTTGTAGTTCTTTTCAATTTCATGGTCATTTAGCTTAAAAAATCAGTAAATGCATGAAAAATAGAAAATGAAGTGAGAAATTAATCACACATAAGTACCATAACTATTACAAAGATTCCCTCCGGTTTGTCCGAAGTGGGACTTTCTAGATATATAAGTCCGGAAACTCACTAGATAAGAAAGTGATGATAGCGAAGTTGGTCACATCCCAGAGTTCGTTCTTTGGGTGCAAAACTTTTTCTTTGTGTGTGTCCCTTTGCACCGTAACCATGGACAATCTTCATCATTTAACTGGATGCTCGGGTCAATATTCACTCTGGAGGGAGCGTTTTCATGAAACTTTTCATAATCTTCTGACATGTCTGTCTTGTCCTCCACTCCCACGATGTTTCTTTTCCCTGAAAGAACTATGTGGCGATTTGGCTCATCGTATGATGTATTTGCTTCCTTATATTTTCTTCTTCTCAGCTTGGTAGACATGTCCTTCACATAGAAAACCTGCGCCACATCATTGGCCAGGACAAATGGTTCGTCTGTGTACCCAAGATTGTTGAGATCCACTGTTGTCATTCTATACTACGGATCTTCTGTTACCCCGCCTCCTGTCAGATTGACCCATTTGCAATGAAACAAAGGGACCTTAAAATCACGTCCATAGTCAAGTTCCCATATCTCCTCTATGTAACCATAATATGTGTCCTTTGGTCTATTGGTGTTTGCTGCATTAAAGTGGACACCACTGTTTTGGTTGGTGCTCTTTTTATCTTGGGCGATCGTGTAAAATGTCTTCTCATTTATCTCGTAACCTTTGAAAGTCAATATATTCGAAGATGGTAACTTGGACAGCAAGTACAACTCATCTTCAATAGCATCGTCATGCATGAGACGTGTCTACAACCAACCGGCGAAAGTCCCCATTTGTTCACGTGCAATCCTGTCGTTAGACTGCTTCGGGTGTTTAGAGCGTAGAATGTTCTTGTGTTCCTCGATATACGGAGCCACCAAGGAGGAATTTTGTAGAACTATGTAGTGTGCCCATCCATACATATTATTTCTTTCGGTCCTAGCATGCCTTTTCCACCCAGTCTCCCCTCATGCCGCGATTCAGGAACAACAATTGGCTTAAGGTCAGGAATAAAGTCAACACAAAACTCAATGACCTCCTCATCTTCATGGCCCTTGGAGATGCTTCCTTATGGCCTAGCACGGTTATGAACATATTTCCTTAAGACTCCTATGAACCTCTCAAAGGGGAACATATTGCGTACAAATACAGGACCCAGAATGGCAATCTCTTCGGCTAGGTGAACTAGGACGTGCGTCATGATATTGAAGATGGATGGTGGGAACACCAACTCGAAACTAGCAATACATTGCACCAAGTCATTCTCTAAGCTTGGTACAATTTCTAGATCAATTACCTTCTCAGAGATTCCATTGAGGAATGCACATAGCTTCACAATGGCTAATTGAACATTTTCCAGTAGAAGGCCCCTCAATATAACCAGAAGCAGTTGCATCATAATCACGTGGAAATCATGAGACGTTAGGTCTTGGAACTTTTTCTCTGCCATATTTATTTTTCCCTTTATATTCGACGAGAAGCCAGACGGGACCTTCATACTGAGCAGGCATTCAAAGAAGATTTCCTTCTCTTCTTTGGTAAGAGCGTAGCTGGCATGACCCTGATGTTTGCCGTCTTTTCCGCCGGTGTATCTTTTGCCTTCCCATACACACCCAAGAAGCCTAGCAGGTTCATGCAAAGATTCTTCATCACATGCATCACGTCAATTGCAGAGCGGACCTCTAGGTCTTTCCAATAGGGTATGTCCAAAATATAGATTTCTTCTTCCACATGGGTGCACGTCCATCTGCTTCATTTGGAACGGTTTCTCCATTAGGACCCTTTCCAAAGATTACTTTTAGATCCTTAACCGTATCAAGTACATCCTCGCCAGTAAAGTGGCGAGGATTCTTCCGGTGATCTGCCTCACCTTTGAAATGCTTGCCTTTCTTTCTTACGGGATGCATGCTCGGAAGAAATCGACGATGTCCCAAGTAAACATTCTTCTTACAATTATCCAAATATATACTGTCGATATCATCCAAAATGTGCATGCATGTGCGGTATCCCTTGTTTGTCTATCTTGAAAGGATACTGAGAGCAGGCCAATCATTGATGGTCACAAACAGTAACACATGTAGGTCAAATACCTCTTGTGCGTTCTCATCCCACGCACGTACACTATTTTCATTCCACAACTATAAGAGTTCTTCAACTAATGGCCTTAGGTACACATCAATGTCGTTGCTGGGTTTCTTAGGGCCTTGGATGAGCATTGGAATCATAATGTACTTCCGCTTCATGCACAACCAAGTAGGAAGGTTATACATACATAGAGTCACATGCCAGGTGCTATGATTGCTGCTCTGCTCCCCAACAGGATTAATGTGATATGCGCTTAGACCAAACCATATGTTCCTTGCATCAGTCGCAAAGTCCCGCCACTCTCTCTCAATTTTTCTCCACTGCGACCCGTCAACGGGTACTCTCAGCTTCCCGTCTTTCTTATGGTCTTCTGTGTGCCATCGCATCAACTCGAGAGGCTCTTTGTTTTCGAAAAAACGTTTCAACCATGGTATTATAGGAGCATACCACATCACCTTGGCAGGAATCTTCTTCCTTGGGCGCACGCCCTCAACATCACTAGGGTCTTCGCGGCTGATCTTATAGAGCATTGCACCGCATATAGGGCATGCATTCAAATCCTTGTAATCACCGTGGTAGAGGATGCAGTCATTAGGGCATGCATGTATCTTCTGCACCTCTAATCCTATAGGACAGGTAGCCTTCTTTGTTTCGTACGTACTGTTTGGGAACTCATTGTCCTTTGGAAGCATCTTCTTTAACATTATCAACAACTTTTCAAATCCCTTGTCAGATACACTATTCCTTGCCTTCCATTGCAGCAATTCCAGTGTGGTTCCCAACTTTTTCTTGTCACCTTCGCAATTTGGGTATAACAATTTCTTCTGATCCTCTAACATGCGGTACAACTTCAGCCTCTCCTTTTCACTTGCAAAGTTTCTCTTTGCATCAGCAATGGCCCGACCAAGATCATCAGCGGGCTCATCTGATGTCTCTTCTTTAGCTTCTTCTCCCATCACCGGCTCAGCTTCTTCCCCCATTGTTGTACCATCGTATTCAGGGAACCCATGGCCAGGATAGTTGACATCATCCTCTTATTCTTCATTGTCTTCCATCATAAGCCCTCTTTATCCGTGCTTGGTCCAAACATTATAGTGGGGCATGAAACCGGACTCAAATAGGTGGATGTGAATGATTCTTGACCGAGAGTAATTCTGATCATTCTTACGGACAACAGATGGACAACACATAAAGCTGAAAGTGCGTTATATAGACTAGAGGGGTGAATAGGAGATTTTTAGAATTTCATCACCGAGGAATTCCTTTTGAGGAAATTCCTCACTGATGAATAACTTGCAGTGGAACAACAAAGGATCAAGGGTGCAAAGTATCACTACAGCAATTTTCAAGATGAGGAATATGAAAACAGTTTGCACAGTACGCATGCACAGAATAAGCAGGTGATGATTAACTCGCATGAAGAATTTGAGGTTGAGGATTTTGAGAGAAAGTCTTCAGCAAATTCTTCAAACAGAGACAATGAAAGTCTTCAACATACAATATTGAGGAATTGGAAGAGTTGAAGAAATAGAACCCGTATCACAGTGAAGACAGTGGTTGATGACCCAGTTCCAACTGCTTTGACAGTTGTACATCTGATTTGGAGCGGCATGGTATTGAAACGAAAGGACACATAGTCCCGAGACACACAGTCCCTACCGTATTCTCCTTGAGAAAAGTACACACAGTCCTCACTCAACTCTCGTGGTAAGTCTTCAGGGCAGACTTCCAAACCCTCACAAACTCGGTCACCCGGCGATCCACAATTGACTGCTGGATTGCTCTAGACCATGACGCCTAACCATCTGGAGGATGTACAGTCCTCAAACGAAAAAGGCTTCAGTTCCACACAGGAACAAATTATTCAGTGATGCTCAATCACTTGGTTTTTGGTTTGTGGTTTGGTGTTTGGGGTATTTCCTCACTAATGATTTACTCTCTAAGACTCTGAGGAATTTGGGTTGCTCTAAATGACAAGTGTCAGTTTCTCACGGAGCAGCCACCCAGCTAATGGTTGTGGGGGGCGGCTATTTATAGCCTGGGAGCATCCCGACATGATTTCACATTAATGCCCTTAAATAATATGACCGTTGGTGTGGATAAGATCGGTGATGTGGCACGAATTGCGGCAACCGTCGGGACCTTCAACTGTGAGAGTCCTCATGTCTCTCATATTCCTCACTTGAGGCTTTTGGTAGGATTATGCTTGGGTTGAGCAACATGAGGGAAATCATTCCGAAGTGTTACCTCGACCCCCTTTAACAGTATGGTGTTCCTATGACTCAAGAGTGAAGAAAATAAAACAGAAATAATAAATCTTCATGCTTCAAAGTCTTCGGATTGATTTTCTTCAGGACGTACCGAATTCCTCATCTTCAATATCTTCATGAGGAATATCAATTTCATCGCAGTTTCTTCGCGATTCAATTATTCTGCTTCAGACCAATTTCTTCAGCCGAAGATATACATTTTTAGGGGTCGATATTCATCGTATAATTCAAACTCCTCAACGACTTATAGATCTTGTGTACACTTATGAACACATTAGATACTTAACCTATAAGTCTTCAAACCACCAAAATCACTAAGGGCACTAGATGCACTTACAATCTCCCCCTTTTTGGTGGTTGATGACAATTAGGTTAAGTTTTCAACGGGGAAAAAATATGAAGTGTAAATACTCAGTTGAGGAATTTGAAATCAAGATACTCACAGACTCCCCCTGAAGATGTCCATACTTTGAGGATTCTGCTTTTCACAGCATATGCACATTGATGATTTATATCATGGAGATCTCCCCCTGTATCTTCCAAATCATGCATACATTTGACATATAACATGAGGAATTAGAGAATGCATGATGACTAATGGTAACTGACGAATTTCAGCATGCGTGCATTAAAATTTTGAGGAATAAGCATGCAAAGGAAAACATTCAAAAGCGTCAGAGTACCATCGGGCTTAAGTTACAACTCATTACATGAAACACTTCAGAAGAGCCAAGAGTTTGTAACTTAATAAAGTCCATAAGCCCCAAAGTATATCCCGCGTGAAGACTAACTCTCAGATTTCTCCCCCTGTGTCATCAAGTGAGGAAAAGGGACAAACTGAGGACTAACGCCCCGTGAAGACTTTCACTTCTTGGCTGATGAAGAAGACGCATGAGGATTCTTGGGGACGGGCTTCCTCCTTGGGCCAGTGGCAGTGTCTTCTGGTTCTTCATCAGATTCTGCAGTGCGGAATGAAGAAAAGGAACTGTCCTCAAGGTCTGGAACTGGAATTGGCTTGAATTTCTTCTTGGGTGGCCACGACCAATCGAAGTCGTGAGTAAATTCCAATTCATCAATTTCTTCTTGGGTCTTCAGATGAGCCAGTGTGGCCCAGGTGCGATCAAAAACCTCATGAAGTTAGTAGTGATTTTTCTTCACTACATTCTGAGTCTCATTGAGGGTTTTCACAATGCCACTGAATTGACGTTTGACCCATTTGTGATTGCGGTCGACCTTTTGATGAAGATTGAGGAGTAGTTCTGTGTTAGTCATCACACTTGGGGCAACTGGGCTAGGCGGCTCTTGAGTTTCAGTATCATCCCATGAAGAATATGCATCTGGTTCACAAAACTGGCCATCAAGGGGCCGACTTCCTTCATCGATAACAGATTTGCCTTTTCCTTCAATAGGCTCAAAAGTATTCTTGTTGACTCTGATAGGAGGCATATATCCAATGTGATAATTGAAATCAGCATGATAGTTGATGCTTGACCTGCGTCTGATGAAACTCATGATCCATGGAGCGTAAATCTTTAGGTCGAAGGGTGACATAGCATTGTCAGCCAGAGTCCCAGGAAGAAGTCATGAAGGTTTATAGGGATGCCATGTACGATGTTGAAGAGGATATTCTTCATGATGCCCACAACATCTTCTTCATCATCATGGCCCTTGATTGGAGCGATGACACTACATAAAATCCTGTAGATAGTCCTCGGTTCATACTTCAAGTCTTGCACCAGAAAATTTGTTCTTGGAGGTTGATCCTTGGCCAAAGGCTTCATGGGGACTTCCATCAGTTTGTTTGGCAGTTCCCGTTCATCATACATCTTCACAACATGTTCTGAGGGAATTGAAACTGGAAGTACTTGCAGCAGTTCATTAGCAGGGGCCTTGTAGTGTGTGTGCTGATTCATCCAGTCCAGCACCCAAGTGTTGATATCTGTTGGGTCTCCAGAGATGTGCAAAGTAGCATAAAACTGAAGTATGATATCACTGTTCTAGTCACAGATATTAGTACAGAGAGGCAGCAGTCCGTCTTCATGAAGAACTTTGAGGACTATGGCGAAGCAAGGAATTTCTTCTAACTCAACATGAGGAATATGCATGTGCTGAAATATTTTGTTTCTTCCACACAGCATAGAGGCATAGTACTTCAGCTAAGTCTTTGTCCAAAACTTCCTGTGCCTGATGGGAAGTTTGTCATATGGGTTGTCGCCGATGAAATACATTTGTTCTTCATAGAAAGCTTCCATCTGAAACTTTGGTCTCTTTGAAAAAGGCTGTTTTTGCATTGGCTGAAGATTATGCTGCTTCTCTTGAGGAGATACTATCATTGCAGTCTCAGTGTTGACTACCACAATAGCAATTTTTGTATTGGGTGCAGGAGAATTTTCTTCAGCATGTTCCTCTGGTTGAGGAATTTCATCAGCGTGTACCTCAGGTTGAGGATCAGCTTCAGGTTGGGGTCTTCCTCAGGATGAGGATTTTCTTCAGCATGTACCTCAGGTTGAGGGTTTTGCTCAGGATGAGGATTTTCCTTGGGCTGAGGATTTTCTTCTGGTTTTTCCTCAGCCTGAGGAATTTGCTTGGAGGAGGAGGCAAATTCTTCAGCTATTGCAGCTGATCCTTGAGCAGATTCGTCAGACGTCTTGAGAGGAATGAAGGACTGAGGAATATCATCAATTTGAATTTCCTCATCTGTGTGTTCTTCAGACTCAGCATTTTTCATTTCCTCATCAATCGGATTCTCCTTATCTTCACTTTCGAAGGGAATCATAGTGTATGATGGAGCTACCTTCGGAGGCACAACATCCAATGGAGCATTTTCATCAAGAGTTTTGAGGTGCTTGGCCTGTGATGATTCTGGGGTTGAAGAAGCTTTTCTTTACTTTGCTTCTTTTTTCAACAGCCTTTGTTTTTTCTTCACGTCTGATGCAGACGGAACCATTTTCTTCACCTTTGAGGATTTAGGTGAAGGTATTTTCTCTTCAGGAGGTGGTGCACTATCAGTCCTAGCAGTTTCATCAGCTGAAGCATTTTCTTCAGCTCGAGCAGATTCATGAGCTGGCACAGATTCATCAGATGGAATTTTCTTAGGTATTTCCTCAATAACCGGTACATCAGCACGACTTTCTTGAGGCATTTCCTCAGCAGGGGTTTCTTCTTCTCATCTTCATAAGTGAGCTGAACAGAGTAGCTGGGCTCAGGCTGCTTTGGTTTAGCTGGAGGACCAGCTTTCTTGCTGTATTCATCAACAGAATTAGTAGCAAACTTGATGAAATTGGTCTTGAGACTTTGACGGTCAGATAGCTTTGAGCACTTATCTATCAAAGTCTTCAGTTCAGCCTGGGTGGACACAAGATCTTCAGGCGTGAGGCTGAGGAGATTCTGCCTGAGGAATTTCTCCTTCTTCAGTTTGGCAGCCTTAGCTTGCTTGGCTTGCATCTCCTTCCATTTGGCCTCATTGATGAATGTGGCCACCATATGACTGATGCCTGGGGGAGCTTCAAATTATCAATAGGTGTGTTTGGGTCATCATACCAGACATTGATGTAGTCCAGTAGAACCTTTGGGTCCATTGCAAGAGGGATTGAGCTGCCTGAAGCTTATGCGACACGTTCCTGCTTATTCCTGATGATGGCTTGAAGAGTTTCATCATCAAACTCATTACTTCCTTCTGATGCAAAAGGGACATTGATGGCTTTGCTTGGGCTTGGCTTGACACCCCTTCCAGTAGTCATTTTAGTCTTCACCTTTGAGGCACGGAGTAGGTGAAGAATTTGTCTCTGAACTTGTGGTAGAAGGCACGGAGGATCTGGAGTGAGCAGTCTGATGCTCTACAATCTTCTTAAGTTCAGGCATTGAAGCATGTGTTGTTGCTGAGGGTTTTGGAGCAGGAGCAACCTTCTGAGGCAATTGCTCTTTAGGCTTTGAAGCATTTGGTTTTTGGGGTGCAGTCTTCACTTGAGGAATGGCTATACCTAAGCCTTCAGCAGCAGAGGAGGTGGCTCCAGTGGCAGCAGCAGATTCCTCATTGAATTTCCTCACTACAACTTCTTCTTTGTTGTGAAGTTTAGACAAGTGTTTGTCTTTCTCCTCAGGATAATCATCAACATTTTTGAGGCTTAAAGGGTGTGCTACCTGATGATCATCAAGAGGAGGCCTTTTGCAGGGTGAATTTCTTCGCATGTTTGGGAGTGACGAAGCGATACTCCTTCCATTCCTTAGTCCACCTGCGTTCTATTCTTTGAAGCCTGATTTTCCTCTTTGCCATGGATTCTTGTTCATGTGGCGTGCAATAGTGAAGGTATATATCCTCAGGGATATCAATTGCAGTGCTCTATTCCAGTTTCTTTCCGCCCTTTTGTTTTCTGTCATCTTCCATTTTCTTCAGCTGAGGCTTTTGTTGAGGAATTTGAACTCTTGAGGAATTCTGATGACACTGGAAGATTTTCTTCAAGAAACACTTCAAATGAGTTAAGTTGATGTGAACCTACAGATTCATCAGCTGACATTTTTGCACCTTTGAACAGAGTATAGGTGTGACGAATTTCGAGAGGTCATATGCGTTCTCAGATTTGAAGAAATTGGAAAATTTTAAAATTGAGGAATTTGACCAGTGGATTGAGGAATTTGTCTAAGCACTCTGATCTTGGGGTTCCAGAGTTGTGCAGATTCGAAAATTTGCACAATTGAGGAATCACGTGAAGAATTCTAGTGGCTTAGTGAAATTCATTAAGTGTTTGAGGAATAGAGTGCGCGAAGCTGATAGACTGTGAGAAAAAACAGATTTCTTGAATCTAAGGTAAAATAGCAGATCGAAAGGGACAGTAAAAATAGGAATTTATTTACCCTATATAGCAAGCACGAAGAACAGAGGTAGCAACAGTAGATGCTCTTCGGTGAGAGTCCACTACTCCCTAACTTGGCGGCAGAAGACGGCTATGGCGGTGGCGGACGAAGATGTTCCGACTCCGGCGTGAGTTCAGTGACGGAGAGGTCGAGGCAGTGAAGCTGTTCCTCACCGGCGACGAAACTTCTAGCGGTGGCGCTAGGTTTTTGCTGAGGCGGCGAGAAGGTTGAGAGAGAACGAAGAGTTTTGACCGAAGGGGGGTAAGGATTATAGCTCGGGTGAAAACTGTCCGGCCGAAACTTTCGGACCGAATTGCCCTTGCCCATTCGACTCTGCGTGACACGCGTAGTTTGAGTTCAAAGAGGTGGAGATCGTGTTTATCTGATCGTGAGAAGTGGGGATCAGTTACTGTGTAACGATTTAAAAATTATTTTTGAAGATTTGAGGATTTCGTTGCAAAGTCCTCAGCTGACAAGGACACAGTGAGGATTTTGAACAAAGTTTCAAGTAGAATGCATATGAAGAATTGAATAGACTAGGTGAGTATAGCATAGAGGGGAGTAGGGTCCAATCACATTCACTTAGATGAAATATCAAGTTGAAGAAATAGCTATAAGTGAATGTTGTTGAGGACTTTGAATTCAAAGTCTATATATATATATATAGGCAAATGAAAATCATCAATTGTTTTGAAGATTTTTGAAAATTTTGAAGATTTTGAAAAACTTGAGGATTTTGTGAAAAAACGTCAGGTTGATGAATTTGATCTTTGAAGAAAATCAACTTTGAAGAAAATCAACTTGAGCAATATCAAAGTTGGGTGGTGGCGTGATCCACCGTATAAGAATGATCATTTCAGGTGTCGCGTACAATTGTCGTAGGGCCCTGAGAACCAAATTCTTCATTAATTTCCTCACACTAAGAGTGATATTCTTCATTGGTTGAAGAAAATCGATTCTTCGTGTGTTGCACATCTAAGTCATCAATTTTGCATAAGTGTTAGGATGTGTGCATGTTTTTACAAAATATTTGAATATTCTAAGATATTTTGCTCACACCACAACTTGCAAAACATTTTCTCATCCAAGGGGTTAGTGAAAATATCTGCTAGGTGATCGTCAGTCTTCACATGGTCGATGAGGATATTTCCCTTGAGGACATGGTCCCGAAGAAAATGGTGACGAATCTAGATGTGCTTAGTCTACAAATGATGTACCTGGTTGTATGCAATCTTGATTGCACTCTCATTGTCACAGTAGAGAGGCACATTCGTCATGTTGATGTCGTAGTCCATGAGGGTTTGCTTCATCCACAACAATTGAGCACAGCAGGATCCAGCAGAAATGCACTCAGCTTCGGAAGTGGAGAGAGAAACACAGTTCTGCTTATTCGAGGACCAGCAGACTAATGATCTTCCAGGAAATGACAAGTGCGAGAAGTTCACTTGCGATCCACACGGTCACCAGCATAGTCAGAATCAGAATATCCCACAAGATGAAGATTTGAGCCCTTGGGGTACCATAATCCTAGTGTTGGTGTGTGAGCTAAGTATCGAAGAATATGCTTCACAGCCTTATGGTGTGATTCCTTCGGTTTTGCTTGAAAACGTGCACACATGCAAACACTAAGCAATATATCTGGCCTAGATGCACACAAATACAGTAAAGAGTCAATCATGGAGCGATATACCTGTTGATCAAATTCTTTACCATTTTCGTCAGTGCAGAGGTGGCCATTGGTAGGGATGGGAGTCTTGGCGCCTTTGCATTCATGCATGTCGAATTTCCTCATAACATCCTTGAGGTATTTCTCGTGTGATATGAAGATCCCATTGTTTTGTTGACGAATTTGAAGACCTAAGAAGAATTTCAGCTCCCCCATCATAGACATCTGATATTCTTCACTCATCATGTAAGAAAATTCATCACTGTAATGTTTGTCGGTACAGCCAAATATGATGTCATCGACATATATTTGACACACAAATAGTTCATTGTCATAGGATTTTGTGAAAAGAGTCGGATCGAGTGAACCGGGTTTGAAGCCTTTCTTCATGAGGAATTCCTTCAATGTAACATACCTTGCCCGAGGAGCTTGCTTGAGGCCATAAAGGGTCTTTTTGAGTCTGAAGACTTTGTCTGGATTCTTCAGATCCAAAAAACCTGGGGGCTGAGCAACATATACTTGTTCCTCAAGATTACCATTGAGGAATGCACTTTTCACATCCATTTGATATAAGATAATATTATGATGATTAGCATAAGCAAGTAGTATTCGAATAGCTTCAATTCTAGCAATAGGTGCAAAAGTTTCATCAAAAACAATTCCTTCAACCTGTGTGTAGCCTTGGGCTACAAGTCATGCCTTATTCCTCAACACTTGACCATCCTCATCTTGCTTGTTTCGGAAAATCCACTTGGTGCCAATGATATTGTGCTTGCGAGGATCTAGTCGTTTGACGAGCTCCCACACGTCACTTAGCTTGAATTGAAGAAGTTCGTCTTGCATGGCTTGAATCCACTCAGGTTCCATGAAAGCCTCAACAACTTTTGAAGGTTCTGTGATGGACAGAAAGGAAGAATGTCCACAAAAGTTAACTAAGTGTGAAGCTTTTGAGAGGGTGAGAGGACGTGGCGCATTGATGTCATCAAGGATTTTGTCAAGTTCTACTTCATTTGCAATCCTCGGATGAGCTAGTTGAGGATTCCGTCTGGGCTGGGGAATTGGTTCTGGATCAATTTTCTCAGGAGCATCTTCTTGATTTTCATGAGTGCTCGAAGTGATTTCTTCAGAAATTTCCTTAGTAGGAACAATATCTTCAGTAGCTTTGAGCTTTATTGCTTCCTCGGGACACAACTTATCTGGATCAGGAGGCAATTGCTCTCTTTGCAAGCCATTAGTTTCATCGAACCGCACATCTACAGTTTCAACAACCTTGTTGTGATAGGTGTTGAAGACTCTGTAGGTGTGCGACTCCTTTCCGTAACCAAGCATAAAACCCTCATGTGCCTTAGGTGCAAACTTTGAGCTATGGTGAGGATCTCTAATCCAACATTTTGCACCAAAGACTTTGAAATAACTTACATTGGGTTTCTTGTCAGTGAGGAGTTCATATGAGGTTTTCTTGAGGAATTTGTGAAGATATACCCTGTTGATGATATGGCAAGCAGTGTTGGTTGCTTCAGGCCAGAAACGACGAGGAGTCTGATATTCTTCAAGCATGGTTTGTGCCATCTCAACCAGAGTCCTGTTCTTTCTTTCGACGACGCCATTCTGCTGAGGAGTATAAGGAGCACACAATTCTGAGTAATACCAAGTTCATCCAGATAATCATCAAGACTAGTGTTTTTGAATTTCGTTCCATTATCAGTCCTGATGTGTTTGATCTTGACGCTGAAGTCCGTTGAGGCCCTTGAGGAAAATCGTTTGAAGACTTCCTGTAGTTCAGTTTTATACAGAATGATATGCACCCAAGTATACCTAGAGTAATCATCAACTATAACAAAGCCGTATAGAGATGCTGAGTTTGTTAGAGTGGCATAATGGGTAGGTCCAAATATATACATGTGAAGTAATTCAAATGGACGAGTAGTAGTCATGATAGTCTTCGAGGGGTCTTTGGATCTGGTCATTTTTTCAGACTCACAAGCACAACAGATGTGGTCTTTGAGGAATTTGACTAATTCGACGCCAATGCCATGCTTCTTCTTCACCAGCATGTGCAAATTCCTCATTCCTGCATGACCAAGTCTTCGATGCCATAGCCACCCTTCTCAGGTTTTTGCTAGTAAGCATGTGGCTGGTTGAGGACCTCTAGAGAAATCAACAATGTACAAATCCCCTCTTCTAACACCTTCAAAGAATTTGGATCTGTCAGATTCCATGATGACAACACTTCTATATTTTCCAAAGATAACAACCATATCAAGATCACAAAGCATTGAGACTTACATGAGGTTAAACCCAAGGGATTCAACAAGCATTACTTTGTTCATGTGCCTGTCGTTGGAAATAGTCACTTTGCCAAGTCCCAATACCTTGCTTTTACATTTGTGAGCATAAGTGATTTGCTTCAGTGGTGATGGAGTCAGTGGCATATTCGTCAGCAAGCTTTTGTCACCAGTCATGTGGTGTGTGCATCCACTATCAAGAACTCACTCAGTACTCTTGGGTACTCGTGGGTTTGTCAACCTGCAGATGAATTAGTACAGCTTACCATCTCATATGCTCCATACTTGAAGAATATGATATCAATTTCATTAGATAAGAATTTCATCGTAAACTGTAATTTTGAGGATGTGTGAAATGTTTTCATTTCATCAATGTTAGCTTGCGTCCTATCAAGCATTTTCCTCAGGTCTCCAGCAAATTCTTCAGATGATGATTTTCATGTGGAGACATGACCTGCAGAAGTGATTAGTTCAATTTCTTCACCACCCACATCTAAAGGGGTGGTAAATAGTTCATCATCCTGCGAGCACCATATGAGAAAGGGGGCATTCAAGCTAATGCAATTCTCTTCACAGTAGGGGGGTTATAGTATTCAAATGAATAGGCAGAGAAGTTCTTTGAGGATTTATGAACAATTATTTGAAGAGTAATGCTCATATTCATATCCCTTGTAATTTCCCTGCATATAAGAAGCATTAGCACGGGTGCGAACATAGTTTTGACCAGTTGAGGATTTTGATCCTCTTCAAGACTTTGGTCCTCCTAAGGAATTTGATCTGAGGTTCAAATTCTTCACAGGTGGTGTCATGAGGACATTCACCTGAAGATTTTCAAGGCAACTTTTGGGTACCCAGATTTACCTCAGGGGTGGTCCATTCTAAAGTTAGTTCCAACATATCGAGCAAATACTTCACCAAATTGATTTTTGAACAGTTTCTAGTTAGAGTCAAATGATTCATCTCAGGAATAGGAAAATTCACATGCAAAGCCTGTTAGATTGGATGGATCAACATGAGGACCTTTAGAAGCAACCCATGAGGTTTTAGGTTACTGCTCAGGTTTCCAATATGATCCATCAGCATTCAATTTCCTCTCAAAGGCAATTCCTTCTTTCCTCGGGTTCCTGTTCAAAATCTGCTTTTTGAGCACATCGCAAAAGGTTTGGTGCCCTTTGAGAATTTTCTACATGCCTATCAAATAGAATCCTTCAGCCCTGCATTTTCGGCAGTGACATTTGTGGTTTCCTCAAGTGAGGAATTTGTTATCACATGAGCAGTTGAAGAATTTGTAACAGTAGAAGCATTTGATGATTCTAGTGAAGAATTGGCAGTTTCACGTTTGATGCATTTTAGACATGGAGGAATGAATTCAACCTGAGCGGCCTTGATCTGTTGAGCGAGTAATGAATCATTTTCCATACGAAGATCATCATGAGACATCCTCAGCTTCTCAAGATCAAGTTTCCTTTGAAGAAATTCATAGGAAAGTTTCTCATGGTCAGCGAGGAGTGTGCCATGACGATCTTTAAGATTATCAAATCTGGACTGAAGACTTTTCATATCTTCAGTGAGGATTTGGGTAAGATTCATTTCATCATTCAACAGGTCATCGCTTTTGTCTAGTAGTTTCTGAAGCTTTTCAAGGGCAGTTTGTTCTTTGGTTGCAACGATAGCAAGTTTACTGTAACTGGGTTTTTTATAAACATCAGGTTCACAGTCACTTGAATCAGAGGAGGAAGCATCATTCGGTACCTTTGAACATTTTTGCCATGAAGCAATAGGTTAGAGCAAAGTCATTAGCATAGTCCTCAGTGTGGATGGCGTTGTCGTTTTCTTCAAGGTTGAAGATTGACTTGCTCACGAATGTGGTAGCTAGTGCAAGACTAGCCTGTCCAGAGTCTGAGTCTTCTTCAGAACCCTCCTCTTCATCACATTCCTCAGCTTCTGCCTCCGAATCCGATTCCTTGCCAATAAGTGCCCAAGCCTTTCTGAAACTAGTCTTCTTGTGCGATGAGGACTTTGAGGATGAGGATTTTGAAGTTTCTTCTTTTTCTTCGAGTCATCCAAACTTTCATCCTTGTATTTCTTCTTCTTTGATTCCTTCACCCCACAAGGACAATCAGCAATGTAGTGACTTGTTTCTTGCAAACTTCTGGAATTTTCTCACAAGCATTGCAAGCTCCTATCCAAGTTCTTCAGGATCACCAATGCTGCAATCCGAGTCTTCTTCTTCAGATGAGGAAATTGCTTTGGCCTTCAGTGCACGAGGTCTAGAATAGCTTGGTTCCTTATAGATCTCTCTTTTCTTCTTGTTGGAATTCATGAGTATTGAGTCTTTTGAGTATATCAGCAGGATCAAGCATCTTTTAGTCTGGTCTTTCTTGAATCATCAGAACTGAAGTATCAAATGAAGAATCCAAAGATCTTAGCAATTTCTTCACAACTTCATGATCAGTAATGTCTCTAGCTCCCAGTGCTTGCAGTTCATTTGATATGTCAGTGAGGCAATCAAAGGTATCTTGGCAGCTTTCATTGTCAAGCCTCTTGAAGCGATTGAAGAGACTGCAAAGAAATCAACACAAGAGTCACGCTGAGTTGATACTCCTTCATTTACCTTGGACAGCCTTTCCCAGATCGGCTTTGCTGAGCCCAAAGCACTCCCTCTGCCATACTGACCTTTGCTCAGACGGTCACAAATGATATTCTTCGCTTGAAAATCAAGTTGCTTGAATTTCTTCACATCAGCAGCAGAGACAGTATCAGTGATGAGAGGTACACCATGTTCCAGAATATACCAGAGATCATTGTCAATAGCTTGTAGATGCATCTGCATCTTGGTCTTCCAGAAGGGGAAGTCCTTTCCTTTGAAAGTAGGACATCATGCAGTAACTTTGTGTCACAGCCCAAGCTTGCCTTGCTTACCATTGCATTTCATGCATGCATTCAAATTTCATTGAATCTGGAAATGGAAGTGATCAAGCCAAATGAGTTGAAATTGACAAAAAGGCAATAAAAATATTACCTTAAAAGGAACCAGAAAAATGTTCCAAATATTTGGGAAAATAGTGACAGGGAATAAATTTGTCAAACCAAATTTCTAAGTCACAGGAACTTATGAAATGGATTTTTGATTGGATTAAATAACAATTTGGAATGGAGTTATTTTGTTTTCTTTTAAAATAAAAGTTTCAAAAATGTTGAAACTATTTTGTGGCATTGATTATTTTTATTACTGTCACATAATACTATTTTAGGGTTTTATAAAATGATTAAATGTTTTATTAAAATCCTAAATATAAATGCCAGAAAGAAATAAAACAAAAGTAGGAAAAGAGAGAGAGAATTTACCTGTCGCTCACATGTTGGCCCAGCCCACGAGGGGGGTCTCCCCTGTCGTCTTGCTCCTCGTGCCAGAAGACAGAGGAGAAGGAAGCCACGGCGCGCCCCTCACCACCTCCTACTTCGCGTGGAGCTCTCCCCTGCCTCCTCGCGCCAGCACGACAAGCTCTCCCTCTCCCTTATCTCCTCCCCTCCTCTCCATTTTACCCTTCCTCCCCTGCTCTTCTCTCTTTTTCCTCCTGTCGCCATTGGTGAGCTCGGGCTCGAGCTCACCACCGTGGCCACCGTCCCTCTCTAGCCAAGCTGAGGTGTCCCATAGCTCCGCCTCACACCTCCCCATCTCTACGCATGAAGAATCGAGCTCAGACGCCCTGTCACGCCACCATCCGCATCAACTTCATCGTCAGCCGCCGAACCTCCCCGGCGTCGATTCGCCGCAACCGGAGCTTCCCCGGCCTCTATGTGTGCGCAAACCGAACCCTGTGAGCCACCGGATTCGCTCCCCCTCTCCTTGTCGAGCTCCGCTTCCTCTAACCTTGCTAGCCGCCGGAGCCGAAGCTCTTGCCGCCGGCCATGGCGTCGCCGTGGCCAGACCACCTAGGGCCACTACCGAGCACCTCTCTGTGCTCTCCGCGCTCGCAGGAAGCTGTAGCTGGCCTCAGATGCTTTCCCCATGTTCCCTAGCCTCGAGCCCAACGAAGCAGAGCTCCGGCCGGCTTGCACGCTCGTCGCCGACACCTTTTCCGGCCACCCGAGCTCCTCCTGATGCCCCTGCCAGATCGGGCGCTTCGCCAGCGTCCCGTAGCTGCAAACCGCGCTCGATTTGGACCTCTGTAGCACGACTTAGCTCAACTTCGGCGAGCCCTCCGCCGCAGCTCAGTCTCCGGCAACCACTCTCCGGTAGCCGTCGACGTGGCCGACCATTAGCGCGTAATTAAATCCCCGCTCAGTCACTGCCAAAGGGCCCCACGCCTGGTCAAACCCCAATTAGGGGCTGGTCAGCGCGGGGTTAGCCTCTGGGTCACAGACCAGTGGGCCCACTAGTCAGGGTTTGACCTGGACCAGCTGGTTGACCTGCTGACGCAGGGATGACATCAGCCTGACAAGTAATAACTTTTCTGATTTAATTTAATTCCAGAAAATGCTGAAAACTTCTAAAAATCATATAAAATAATCTGTAAGTCCAATGAAAATAATTTATATATGAAAAATGTTCAGAAAAATCCAAAGAATCTGATTATGGCATTTTCATGCATGTTTGAAAAAGTTAACATCACCAAATAGGCAAAATGATGAATAGGGTAAATTTAACAAATAGTTTGAAGTTGGAATTTGATTCCTATTTGAATTCCACTTCAATTACTATGATCAAACATTGGTCAATGCAAATCAGTACCTCAAAATACTAACTCCATACATGTTGGAACAATTTGTTATGAGCATCAGGTCGAATCAATTAAAAGGGTATCCGGAAAATACCTTGTTGAGGTGATGTTTGAATCCTAATTCAAACCAACTTCAACTTAAGAAATGATAGCCACATTAGCCCTACCACCTTTCATCTCCATTTCTTGATCATGCATCATAGTGTTGCATTTCCGTGAAGTGATTGTTGTTCTTTTCTTGTTTGCCGGTGTTGTTCCCTCTCGGTAGACGATGGTTCCGACGATGTGATCGTTGACATTTACGAAGACTCATTACTATCTTCAGACGTGTCAGAGAAGCAAACCCTCTTGAGCATATTGAAATAAACCCATTCTCTTGCTCCTGCTCTCTTTTACTGCATTAGGACAATCACGATTCAACTGTACATGTTATCGGTAGATGAACCCATTCCTCTTCATGACCTGATTTTGTCACAGTAAATAGTTGAAACCACTTAGCATGAGTAGCAACTGCTTGAGCCTTATTGTGCTTACTCATCTATCTTTTTTAGAATGCCTTCTATGCTTAGAGTCGTGTTGGATCTGATCCATCTGGATGATTAATCGGAATGGTTGTGTTCATGCCCTACAGTGTGAGAGTAAAAGTGTGAATTCGATTTGGTAAAGGTAGCGATGAGAGTCCATGTAGGAGTACATGGTGGGTTGTCTCATTGGGACCGTCCTTAAGAACTAAGTTCTGTGTATGTTATCCAAGACAAGATACTACCATGAATTTGGCCCTGAAATATGACCCCGCTCGGCTTATTAATTGCCTAGATCCCTGTCCAGGAGTTGCAATTAGGTTCTGGTGTTTGTAGGAAAAGTGTTGGCGGCCGTGTTTAGCTCTGCCCGACGGGGTAGGCTTCTCTGCGGTAGATACACAGTGGCACGGTGTACCAAGTGGCACCCGGATGGTGGGCTTGGGAACCCTGCACACATCGTTTGGTGTCGTAGAGGAAACCTTGGCCGGACTTCCTTGCGGGTTCAGTCTCAAATAGGCGATAAACCTGGACTAGGGTCTTGTGTGGTTAACGGTCGTGGCCGACACCCACGCCAGTGCTTCCGTTTGAAGGTTGCCGAGATGCATGACGTGCATATGGTGCTAAGTGGTGAGAGCATGTGTGAAGAAGTATACCCCTGCAGGGTGATTCAATCTGTTCGAATAGCCGCGTCCTCGGATATGGACTACTTGGAAACATTACGTGGTACATAGACAATTTAAATGGATACTCTAAAACATGCAAGATAAGTGTGAGTGCTATGGAAGGCCTTCTCGTAGGGAGACGAGAGTGGATCCATAGTGGTGTATTGCATTGGTGAACATGTGGACTCGTGTGCGCTATCCCACCTCAAAGAAAGAACTTGTAGTCGTAGTACAGGTTAGCCAAGAGTCAAAGCTGGCTTGCTGCAATCAAACCCCACAATCCTTTCATTGAAACATGATGCATATGTAGATAGTTCTGATGTAAGACTTGCTGAGTACCTTTGTACTCACGGTTGCTTCATTTATGTTTTTGCAGAGAAGACTTAGACTCATTAAAAGGTTCTACGCGATGTGTTCGATGTTGACCGGAATAGCTTGGGAATTCCACACAGAGGTATGGCTCCTTTGGTAGGGTCGTAGTAGCTTTTCAGGCTCTTCCAGCCACTTTTAGTAGATGTCTGTACCGAGACATGATTTTCTTCCGCTTGTTGTTTGTATGACTTGAGTGTCGGGTCACGAGAACCCTGTTTGTAATATCATACTATGTTGACTCTTATGAGTCTTTAATAAATGCTTGAGTCATAGAGTTATGTTGTGATGCCATGTTGTATCTACACATATAGTGCATAATGTGTGTATGTTTGAAATGCATTATATGTGTGGGATTCGACACCTAGTTGTTTGCCTTTAGTAGTACTCTTTACAGGGAAATGCCTCTTTGTGTTTCCATCGGTCCTTGGTAGCTTGCTACTGCTCGGAACACATTGATTGACCGGCATGTATCCTTATTTGCTGCTATATCTGTCCCCTCGGGGAAATGTCATGCGGTGTAATGGAGTCCTTGTAGCTTGCTACGACTCTTCTACACACGCTGATGACCGACACCTGCTTTGCTGGGTTATGTATGCCTGTCCCTGTACGGATGTACCGCTTGGGTTTATAACTAGTCATGTCGACCCGGATTCTTTGTCGTTTGAATGCTAGCAACATATTCATATACGTGAGCCAAAAGACGCAAACCGTCCCGGCCAAGGTAAGGTGGAAGCCATGGAGTTTACCGTGCGTGAGGCCGCAAAGTGATGTGATGTGTTACAGGCTAGGTTCTTATGGCTCAGGATCGGGGTCCCGACACTTTGATCATGCCTGTAGTCGACATAACTAAAACTCTAGGTGGTTAAACCAAAATCACACAGAACAAGGGAGTACCTTGCTCTGATACCAATAGAAAGTGCATTATATCAACTAGAGGGGGGTGAATACGAGATTTTTAGAATTTCATCACTGAGGAAATTCCTTTTGAGGAAATTCCTCACTGATGAATAACTTGCAGCGGAACAACAAAGGATCCGGTGTGCAAAGTATCACTACATCAATTTTCAAGATGAGGAATATGAAAACAGTTTGCACAGTACGCAGGCACAGAGTAAGCAGGTGATGATTAACTCACGTGAAGAATTTGAGGTTGAGGAATTTCACAGAAAGTCTTCAGCAAATTCTTAAAACAGAGACAATGAAAGTCTTCAACATACAATATTGAGGAATTGGAAGAGTTGATGAAATAGAACACGTATCATAGTGAAGAAAGTGGTTGATGACCCAGTTCCAACAACGTTCACAGTTGTACATCTGGTTTGGAGCGGCTTGGTATTGAAACAAAGGACACGCAGTCCCTACCGTATTCTCCTTGAGCAAAGGACACAAAGTCCTCACTCAACTCTCGTGGTAAGTCTTTAGGGCAGACTTCGAAATCCTCACAAACTCGGTCACCCGGTGATCCACAATTGACTGTTGGATTGCTCTAGACCATGACGCCTAACCATCTGGAGGATGCACAGTCCTCAAAGGTAAAAGGCTTCAGTTCCACACAGGAACAAATTCTTCAGTGATGCTCAATCACTTGGTTTTTGGATTGTGGTTCAGTGTTTGGGGTATTTCCTCACTGATGATTTACTCTCGAAGACTCTGAGGAATTTGGGTTGCTCTAGATGACAAGTGTCAGTTTCTCATGGACCAACCAACCAGCTAATGGTTGTGGGGGCGGCTATTTATAGCCTAGGAGCATCCCGACATGATTTAACATTAATGCCCTTAAATAATATGACCGTTGGTGTGGATAAGATCGGTGATGTGGCACGAATTGCGGCAACGGTCGGGATCCTCAACTGTGAGAGTCCTCATGTCTCTCATATTCCTCACTTGAGGCTTTTGGTAGGATTAGGTTTGGGTTGAGCATCATGAGGAAATTCATTACGAAGTGTTACCTCGATCCCCTTTAACAGTACGTTGTTCCTATGACTCAAGAGTGAAGAAAATAAAACACAAAGAATAAATCTTCATGCTTAAAAGTCTTTGGATTGATTTTCTTCAGGGCATACCGAATTCCTCATCTTCAATATCTTCATGAGGAATATCAATTTCATCGCAATTTCTTCGCGATTCAATTCTTCAGCTTCAGACCAATTTCTTCAGCCGAATATATACATTTTTAGGGGTCGATATTCGTCGTATAATTCAAACTCCTCGTCGACTTATAGATCTTTTTTACACTTATGAACACATTAGATATTTAACCTATAAGTCTTTCAAACCACCAAAGTCACTAAGGGAACTAGATGCACTTACAAAAGCCAGCCGCACGCTTGTTTTCCTCAGCCGCAATCAGAAAAGTATTCACACCTTTAACGAACTGGGGAGAGCAATCGGTCAACGTACATCCATTGTTTGCTCACCTTCATTACACAACACCGAAAAGACCAAATTAATACAAGTTCATACATAAAGTTCATACACTCTTTTTCTCACAATATACAAACTCACTAGCGAAAGCATTTAAATGCAACAACAAATGCGATCAAGATCGCAACTAAGGTAACAATTGATCTGACAGAATAATGATACCAAGCCTCATTATGAATGGCATATTTTTCTAATCTTTCTAATCTTCAAGCGCATTTTGTCCATCTTGATATTGTGATCATGGACGACATCGGTAAAATCCAACTCCTATTTCATCTTCTCTTCTTCAATTCTTTTCAATTTTCTTTCAAATACTTGTTTTCTTTTTCAACTAAATTTAACCTCTCGACAAGAGGGTCGGTTGGAATTTCTGGTTCAAATACCTCCTAGATAAAAATATCTATGTCAACTTGATGGGCATAATTTGTCATAAACACAAACTGTGACAAATAGTTATAAAAGAGAATATACCACATCTGAATCATAAAACAGATGAGGGCCAACGGGGACAGATATCAAAACCATGCCACTATGTATAACGAACAACGTAAGGGTAAGAAAGTTATACACATAACTATATATCTAAATCACACAAACATGACTTTTTTTATATAAAAAAGATAATAAGAACAAGAGGCTCACCAAGGTGGTGCCGGTGACGGGATGGTGCGGGCTATTGACGGTGGTTAGGACGGCACTACTAGAAAAAGGCCTATTAGTGGCGCACCCACTTTAGCTATTAATGGCGCACTATGGGTGCGCCATTATTATCACGCCACTACTAATAAATAGTAATGGCACACCCCTAGTGCGCCACTGTTAATATACATAAGAGTGGCGCACCACCTGGTGCGCCATTACTATCCAAGACAATAATGGCGCACCACCTGGTGCGCCATTACTATCCGAGATACTAATGGCGCACCTCCTGTAGGTTCACCACTACTATGAATATTAGGAAATATTTTTTCTTTTCTGATATTTATACAGGTTAAAATATACATAATAGCACAGAATATAAATAGCACAACATATATATAAACAACAGATTTATCGAATACAACAGAAGATTAGTCTCCGAATACGATTCATCATATTAGTCTCTGAATTAAAAATACCGAACAAAGTTAGAACATTACAAGTCCCACGAGTAGCGAGTTTGTCTTCACATTACAAGTCGATATCTAAACTATCATCACATAGAAGAGGGTTGCGGTCACGATGAGCATCATCGCGATGAAACTGATCTTCATCTGGTTCCTCCTTCGCTCCCTCCTCTCTCCCGCTAGATAGCGCGTGTATCTACCTTCCACCTCCGCCCTAGTGGTGTACCCTTTGTAACTGTTACCACTGAGACGGTGAGCCTGTCTCCGACACTCCTCCAAGTCGTCGTAGACTCCGGGAACCTCACCCTTGTACACGACATACGACGGCATCTCTATGCACTAGGCAAACAAAAGCAACACATTAATAGCACGATTCATGGTCCTACTAATAAATAGCATCGACTACACATATAAGTTCAACGATTGTCCAAACTAAAGAGACATACAAGTTCATTAAAGTTTAATTAAAACATAGCATCAGTACTTTCAACTCGACTCAGGGACCGGATCATGGATGAAACCGCCGTCTTTCGTGATGGTCATTAATGTGCGGTCGTTGTCAGCCTGCATTTGTAGCGTTGTGTCAATATCACTGTTGGACGATGGACAGTTTAGGTAGAACTGCCCCGATCTAGCAAGGACATCTTGATAGATGATTTCCGCCAACTCCGACTGGATGCGAAAGAATTCTTGTCTGATGTCCTCGTCCTGGATTGCCGACAAGCGTGTGGCCCAATCTTTGAGCTCATTTGGTAGCATACGGTGATGTTGGTCCCGTACGATCGCCCGCATGTGATGGAGGGCATAGTAGGCATCCTTCTGACTGCCAGGCGGCTGCTTGACGTAGGGGAATGTCGTTACGTGGGTGAACACGTGCTTGACATACCTAAGAATTGGCCTCCTGAAGGTGCCTCCAGATTTGGCGTAGCTGGGGAGGACATCATCAAGAACTTTCTTGATATTTGTGTAGTCTTTCTTTGACTGACTGACCGAGTCGAAATACGTGGCCATGGAATATTTCGGGCTTAAGAGGATGAGTCTGCAATGTGTGTCACTACACAAAACACGGAATGTTAGGAAAATAAGAACGACCGAAATCTAAGAAATCATATGTTACGGGGCGATGAGGGGATGACTTACTCAGAAAAGTAAGGCACGAGGAAGTTATCCTTATCTGCGTTCGCTAGAATGACGCCTTCGAGGTATGAACTCGTGAATTGCCGGTCCCCAGCGTCGTCCAAGATCTTGGCACGCATGTAGAAGGGGTCGACTATCACGATGTCCGGGGACTTGTCTCTAATGATCCGCATCTCCATACTGAGCGAAAATAGCCGAATGAAGGTGTAGTGCAGCGGATAAAGGTTAAGCATAGCGAATATGTCATCAAACTGCAGGACGATCATACGCCCGATGTTGCTATCGACAAAGCCCTTGCCCTCTGGCATCTTGGCCATGAAAACCGGGTATGCCCCATCATTCCCGGAGAGACGCCGCTTCTCCATA
The DNA here is from genome assembly GCF_904849725.1 of Hordeum vulgare subsp. vulgare. Lineage (NCBI taxonomy): Eukaryota > Viridiplantae > Streptophyta > Magnoliopsida > Poales > Poaceae > Hordeum > Hordeum vulgare. The sequence continues at coordinate 198,992,551 of NC_058519.1, read as the reverse complement.
TAAAGAACTGCATCATGCAGACTCCGCATAGAACCGGTTGCAGCATTGAGCATATTATTCGGTAGCATCGGCCTACCCGCCACATGCACCCTCCTCTCAATATCCTTAGATATTGGTGGCCCGTCTTGAGCAGGGATCGTACTCGGTGCCGGCTGGCTCGCACCCTTGTTAGTTTTTCTTTTTCGTCCCTTCTGCTTCTTCTGCTGTAATGGGATCGAGTTCTGCTCAGAGACCACCTTCTTGAGTGTGTTGGGGCTGATAATATTTCGCACCTCGGGTATTTGAGTCTCGGTGAAGGCAGGAGCTTGAGGCGTCTCCTTAGAACTGAACAGCCGACGCTTGTTGAAATTGGGTTTCTCCGCAGTACCAGCTAGATCGCCATCGTCCTTTGCACGGTTGGGTTCTTGAGAAGGAGCCCCGAACAAGGCGTCATCGTCACCATACCCATGTTCATTGATGTACTTATCGACGTTGCAAATTGTATTGTTGTCGTCGTCCGGATCCTGTGCCATATGCATGTCCGGATCAGCTAACGGCGGTAGCGTTGTGGCGGTCTTGCCATGGCTTGGCGCCGACACGACTGGCGGTGTTGTCTCTGGGGTGGTGTCCCCCGCCCCAAAAGAATCTGGCTCTTCGGCCAAAGCATGGACTAGTTTAAGCAGGCGCTGAGGGTCATCACATCATCTTCGTCGGCCCCAACGGGTCGATACGGAGGTAACAAGTCATCGCAGCCCCGCAGCACCCGAACCAGTTGAACCCTATACATGGTGGGTAGCATTGGATTACCGTGGAACACGCGGTTGCCCGGTTCAATGATTTTGGCCTTGGCGACATCGATCAACTCGCCGTCCACGAAGTGCAAGAGAGTGCATGGAACTTTGGCGGTGCCCTGCGAAAACATGTAGGGCGTCAGGGATGCCCAGTCAAAAAGGCAAGGAGATGAAGTCATCGGCCGAGGCTTATAGTTACCGTGATGGCGTCGAGCTCGGCTAATGTCGAGGCACCGCCAACGGCGGGCGTGCAAGTGACGGAGGGGCTGCTTGATGCCAAGGTGCCGGCCGGCGTATTCTTCCCACACACGGGTGCATTAATATCCAATACCGGCGCCGACGCCGGAGGCAGCTGCAATGCCGCCTCTGCCAGAGACACCGATGCCGGCGTGTTGTGCGAGTTGCTGCCCATGAAGCTGGGAATCGGGGGCGGCCCCTTTTGACCGCTCGCAATCCACCCCCGCAGCCCCTCAAGCAAGGAAGGCATAATGGCGGTGATCGTCGCTCCAAGTTGGTCTCGCACTTGCTCTTGGACTATCTCTGGAATCCACGCCACTTGTGCCTTGAGTTCTTTAACCTCGCGCTCCTGGTTTTCCAAGCCGGTCTTTTTGTCCTTTCGCCCAGCCTTATAGTATTCCGACCATTTCGTGGACAAGCCTTCGCCGGCCACACGACCAGCTGACGACGGCTTACTGAGCTTATCCTTGTGTTTCATTACGTTCAACGCCCTATTTAAAGTGTTGTCCCAAGGGGCAGACGGGGATCTCGGAGACCCGGCGCTACTACTTTTAGTTTCCTATGGAAGGAACGTGAACTATTTAGAAATTTGGCTTCATTAATTAGAATGCAACCATATGGAGCTAATTACGCGGGGGTTTATTCCTTACCAGAACATGCTCAAGCTCCTTCACCTTCCAATCCATGGTAAGCTCCTTTTTTACCGGGTCCACCTTGTACCTGGCCCTGACATAGTTCCTGGTCTGCTTTTTAGGGTATTTATCAAAGAGGGGTGGTAGGCCTTGCTCGGCACGCTCCGCGTCCTCCTTGTCCCATTTAGGTTCCGCCACTCTGTAACCGCCGGGACCGAGTTTGTGGACCCCTAAGTTCAAGTCCCGCATATCTTTCCCCCCACTGACTTGATTCCGCGGATGCGTTGCTCTCGCACTTGATCTTGAACTCCTGGTAGTAAGCTTCATTGATCGAAGCATTTGTCTCCTTGATCTTCTCATAACTATCACCTCTTAGAATCCTTCTCTTCACCGAGGCTCTCCGAGTAGCCAGGGCCGTGCTCATCTTCGTGAGGGCGGCACTGTTCACTCTATTCCCTGCGAGGCGTGTGTTTGTGATGTCATCAGGGAACTTGTATCGTTCGTGCAACTTCGTGAAGAGGAGGTTGCGCAAATTCACTCGGCCTTGATGCCTTAGGTTCTCGGTGTTGATCGAGACCGTGCTCCGGAGAATGCACCCGAGTTGTCCCGCGTAATCACCGACTAATTCTTTGGCCGTCGTTGGATGCCCATTGGAGGACACTTCAGTAAATTCCTCCCTGACGGTGTCGAGCACGTTCGGGCGCCGGTCCTTCCGTTGCTTCTTCGGTTCGCTGCCATCTGTGCGTTCGTTACCATCATCAGTGGTGGCATCCTCGGCGGCACCATAAGTGGTGTCATCCCCGACGCCACTAGGTGTTGGGTAGTTGTGATCGGTGTCTTTCGCGGCGTCCTCATAGCGGTGAGGTTCTTCCTCCAGCTCCTGGGATAGCTCCCAGAATTGCTTGCCCGAATCGCCGGCCTCATCGTTGTTGGCCATGTTCGCTCTAAATAGGAAAAAAGGCTACTAGAGTTATTGCACGGGGTTATATCAGGCAGCTTCTAGGTCAAGAAAATTGGGCATGACCTTTGCTAATTTTCTTGACCTAGGAGTGCCCACTTCTCAACCGAAACGGAAATTAATCTATGTTTCAGGACAAAGGGGTAACAAATATGAGTCATTACAACCTTACTGCACAAGCAGGATGCCAAAAAATAGTAAGATGGAAGATTTAAATACTTCAGAAATAAATTTAACATAACCACTACAATCAAAAGGCATAAATTAGTGATCAACAGAAAAAAATCATTGTCCAAGTAGTAAAATTCATTCTCCAAATATTCCTAGACCCCGTTTCGAGACCCCGTATTCTTGGTCTACGAGGAAACATACAAGGTGCACAAAGATTTGTTGTATTATGTTCTAGTAGTTTCCTAATTCAGTCTCATAGCAATGCGGTGAATGAAAAGTTGGCCCAAATAAACTGATGTGCTTTGCAATGTGACAACCCCTTTTGGTTGTCTCCTGAAAACTAGATGTCGTGACTATTTCAGAAAAAAGTAAACCTTATAGAGAATAACTAAATTATATTCTACCAAAACATCAACAACATGTCATTTGACTGAAATCAGTTGTATTTGGTTGACTGAACTCAAATTCAGTGTGTGCACCGCTCTTGTTTAATTCATCGTAGTCCCGGGCCATATGTTTGTGCTAATAAATTCAGTGGTTTTTGATTGACTGAAACCCAGTTCAAAATTCAATATATTCTACATAGTCACCAGTACTTCCATGGCAGCGAGGAGGCGCGCCGGTAGACGGAGATGGACGTCTAGGGTTGCAGGGGGTGACGCGCCAGCGGAAGTAAGAGGTGGCAGGAGGGGTGGATGGTGGGGAGATGGGGAAGTGGGAGGGGCGGGGGAGAGATGGGGAAGAGGGAGGTGCGTGGGTGCTCACCTCCGCAGCGCTGATGGCCGCCTGACCCGTCCGGCGGCGGCGACGTGTGTGGGGGTGGCCGGGGCCTGGGGGAAGTGACGAGGAGGGCGGCGGTGGCTGACGAGGATGGCGGCAACGACTGACAAGGAAGGCGGCGGCGGCTGACGAGGAGGGCGGCGGCGGCTGACGAGGAGGGCGGCAGCGATGGCTGACGAGGGGAGATGGGAGGGAGGGAGGGGTGCAGTTGGAGTGGAGATGCGGGGGAGAGGCGAGTGCGGGGAGGGATAGAACGAGGGAGGGTTAGCAATGGCGCACCATTTAGGGGTGCACCATAAGTGGCATATCAGTGGCGCACCTTTTAGTGGTGCGCCATAAGTGAGGAGCGATAGCAAAGGCACACCTTCTCCTGGTGCGCCATTACTAACTTTTTTTATTTTTTTGGATTTTTAGTTGCATGTAATAATTTTGGTTATCACTTTTTAGTTGCATGTAATAACCGAAAAGTAATGGAATAGCCCAACGGTTTAGAATTACATGACATGGTGCAAAGATTTAGAATTACATGACATGGTTGAAATCAACTGACGTGAAATAACAGTCATGAAAGATTGAGCTTGCCACTGACACACACACATGGCCGACACGTCGTGACTCGATCTTAATTAGCTATCTTTTCACAATGATCTGCTTGCTCTTCTTTCTTGCGGTTGAATAATTTAGCCCCGGAACCCCTTGAATTCTTCTCTTGAACGGACGTCCTTTAGGTAGGGTGGTCCTGCTTCTTCTTGTGTTGTGTGCTACTTCGTCGTCGTCGTCATCTTCCATCTTTGGGTCGCCGTACTTGTCGAAGTCTTGCTCATTGGCGACTCCATCCATTCCGATGATGTTCCTTTTGCCTCTCCTCACGACAACATGACTGGGCTTTGACGGGTCGGTAGTGAAGACGCATTGGTCCACTTGGCAAGCCAGTACCCATGGCTCATTTTTCACGGTGACGTTTGCGCCCGCGGTCTTCGATTTGGCTTCGTGTATAACCATGGTGGTGAAATACCGGTCTTCTTTTAGGACGCTCTTGGCCCATCTGACACGGAACATCGGAACCTTCTCTCTCCTCGATCCTTCCGTAGTATCTGTCCTTGTCGTTACCGGTGTAAGATTCCATCGTTACCCCGGAGTTCTGATAATCGCTCTTCATGTTCTTTTCCTCGGTGTATAATGTGTACCCGTTGATATCGTATGCCTCATAGGTCATCAGGTTGTGCTCGGCGCCCTGTGACAAGACGAATATGAGTTTTTCTTCCGTGGAAGAATCCTCGTGTAAAGGGTACGACAGAAGCTTGTCCTTGAACCAACGCGTGAAATATGAGTTGTGATCTTTGATTATATCTCCGTCTGTCCTTTGTTGGCCTCGGTCATTGTAAATTTTCTCAATAAAGGTTTTGTGCTCTAGCACCCAAGGATCGACCACGTCTATGTGTTGTAGCGTGACTAGGTTTGCTCTTTCAAAGTCAGCGAGTCGACGCTTCAAGTCGACATGCATTTCGCGGCGACCCTTGCGGTGACCCCATCCAGCGAGCCTGTCGAGGTGCCTGTTGACGGGCAGACCAATGGGGTTGTCGATTCCGAGATAATTCGTGGAGAATGAGATACACTCTTCGGTTAGAAATCCCTAGGCTATGCTTCCATCTGGACGTGCCCTGTTGCGAACGTATCCTTTGATGACACCATTCATCCTTTCGAACGGCAGCATGCTGTGCAGGAACGTCGGCCCGAGTTGGATGATATCCTCCACGATATGGACCAGCAGATGCACCATAACGTCGAATAATGCGTGCGGGAAGTACATCTCAAGCTCGCATAGTATCACCATGATCTCTTCTTGTAGCCTTCTGAGTTGCCTCACGCCAACCGACTTCCGAGAGATGATGTTGAAACAGTTGCATAGGCCAAATAGCGTTTCACGGACGTGCGCGTCCATCATCCCACGGATTGCAACTGGAAGTATCTGCGTCATCAGCACGTGACAGTCGTGAGACTTCATCGCATTGAACTTCTGCTTCGCTAAGTCTAGGTATCTGCTTATCTTCCCCGCGTAACTCTAAGGAAGTTTTACTCCTACGAGGCAGGTGAAAAACTGATCTATCTCCTTCTGACTTAGAGTGAAGCACGCGGGATGGCAGTCATATTCGATCTTCTTGGCCTTTTTGCCTTTGCAACGACTTTCCGTGTCCTTCACCTCATCATCATCATAATCATCATCATTAGGGCGTTTTGCGTGAAGCTCCTCCCTGATGCCCATTGATTGCAAGTCTGCCCTTGCTTTCGGCCCAACTTTGGTCCTCTCTGCATGTTGAGGAGGGTACCAAGAAGACTCTCACACACGTTCTTCATGATATGCATGACATCAAGGCTCTGAGGCACACGAAGGATCTTCCAGTATGACAAGTCCTAGAAAACAGACCTCGTTTTCCATACCTTCAAAAGCGGCTCTGGTGCCTTTCGCTTCTTTCCCGGCGGTGGGCACTCTTTCCAATTTTTCAACAGCTCGTCTATTTCCTCGTCGCTCCTCGTACGTGGGGCTCTTCGGGGTTCGGTTTCACCATCGAACAGATCCTTGCGTTTTCTCCATGCGTCATCATCACGAAGCCACCTTCGATGTCCCATGAACACGGTTTTCGAAGAACCGGGATCTCTACCTAGCTGGCGATACGTTGTGTCATCCATGCACCTGACGCATGCACAAAATCCGTGGACCACCTGCCCCGCGACATATCCGTAACCGAGATAGTCGTGCACCGTCGTGAGCAGTGTGGCTCTCATAGGGAAATATTGTTTCGCTGCGGCGTCCCACGTATTGGCTGGCGTTTTCCATAGCGTGTCTAGCTCCTCTTTCAGCAGCCCGAGATACAGATTGACGTCGTTCCCTGGTTGTTTCGGCCCTTCAATTAGCATACTCATGTGAATGTACTTCCTCTTCGTGCACATCCACGGGGGAAGGTTGTACATCCACACAAACACAGAACAGGTGCTATATGTGCTTCTATGGCTGCCAAAGGGGCAGACTCCATCGGTGTTCGCGCCCAACATGATGTTCCTTGGATCGTCTCCAAATTCTGGGTGTTCGAAGTTCAACGCTTGCCACTGGCTCGCATCCTTAGGGTGACTCTGCATCTTCTCGCTTCTTCTCCTCCCTATCCGCGTGCCAACGCAGGAGCTCTGCTTGCTTAGGGTCCGCGAAATACCGCTGCAGACAAGGAGTGATCGGAAATTACCACAGCACTTTTCGAGGAGCTTTTTTCCTCTTCTTGTATCGAGTAACGCCGCACACCGGACATATGGTACACTCCACGTGCTCGTCCCATTAAATGATGCAATTATTCATGCAGACATGGTATTTCACGTGCGGTAAATCCAGAGGACACACAATTTTCTTCGCCTCCTCGAAACTGTTCGGGCACTTGTTCCCCATGGGAAGACGTTCGTGCTAGAATGGCATGTTCTCGTCGAAGCATGTGTCGGTCATTTTGTGTTTTACCTTCATCTCCAGAGCCATGAGCGTTACTTTCAAGCGGGTATCCTCGGGCCTGCATCCTTCATACAATGGAGTAACCGCGTCTAACTCCAGTTGATCTAGCTTGGCTCTCTCTCGGGCGGCAGCTCTTGCGTTACCCATCTGCTTGAGAAGCAGCTGTTGAATATAAGGGTCCTGCACCCAGCCCATCGATGGTCCATCGTCGTCTCCTCCGGCATCTTCAGCTGCATGATCATGCCCTTTGTCTTGATCTTCCTCATCATCATGTCCGGCATCTTCTACATGATGACTGTGTCCTGCATCATGTCCTGTAGATTCTTCGTCTTCTCGCCCGCCCTTGCCACTATTGTCTTGCAACCCTTCCTTTTTTTCTTGCCCGTCCCCCATGGACGACTTCATAATCATCTTCATAACCTTGCCACCGATAGCCATCCATGAAACCACGCACGAGTAGGTGGTCCCGCACCTGTCTGGAATCCGAGTTCATAAGGCTCTTTAGCTTGCATCTTCGACACGGACATCTTATCTCTGTCTCGTTCTTTTGAAGCATCTCGGCCTTCGGGGAGCTCAAAAACCTATTCACGATGCCTTCGGTAATCGTGCGGACCATGGTCGCGTGTGGGGTAGAGCAAAACGATATGTTAGAACCAAAAAAATTGGCATGACTTTGCCTAAAAATAAGACCAAAAAGAATGCATAGTGCCAAATTCTTGCCGAAATGGAAATGAATCAACATTCCGGCAAAATATTGGCAACTATCGCATTTCAAATACCGGTACCTGCAAACACAAACATATGCAACACCACAAACATACGTAGATCTAGGTCATACAAAGTGTGTACACATGTTGGAGGGACAAAAAAGTAGATCTAGAACATAAAGAAAGGTTTCCCTTACTTACCTATCAAAAAAAGGAAATTTAACCACTTAATTTGGGTGAATATATGGTGCAAATGAGGTGAGGAGGAGGAGGCAGCCGAGACTAGTGAGTGTGAAGTGGTGGAGAGAATGAAGTGGGGGGGGGGGAAGTGAGTGTGAAGTGGGCTCTCAAAAATATCTACTCCTCCCAGGTTACCAATGGCGCACCAAGGAAGAATGTGCCATTAGTAACCAGGGTTACTAATGGTGCACCAGGTAAGAATGCGCCATTAGTAGTTTAAAAAAACTGAAAAAATATCAGTAGTGGCGCACCGTGGACGTGGTGCGCCATTACTAGTTCAAACTAGTAATGGCGCACTTCCCATGGTGTGCCACTGGTAAGTGTAGGAAAGGGTGGGGGCAGGGTCAAATATAGTAATGGCGCACCACACACAAGGTGCGCCACTAGTAATATAAATAGTCATGGCGCACTAGTAGGTGGTGTGCCACTGCTATATAGCAGTGGCGCACCACATGCATGGTGCGCCATTAATGTCCATATTAGCTATAGGCTTTTTTCTAGTAGCGCGGGGACGGGAAAGCACTAAGTAAACCACACCTACATATGCAAAATAAGAGTTAATTTGAGAGGAAATTGCATGTAAATAAAATAAACTACCACATATAATTACTCCCAAAGTAGAACCCACAAATCACTAAACTTATAGAGCATTGCAAGAGCTAATCTAGCAATGAGAGATAAAAGGACAAAGCTTCTAACCTTTGTGATCACTTGGATGTATGGGGGGCCTTCCAATCTTGAAAAAAATTGGGCAAATTTAAGGATGAGCTCGAGCTTTGGGGAAGAACAGAGAGGAGAGGAAAGGGGAAGAAGAGAGAGCTCGAACACGGGCTGGACGAAGGGTTTATATAGGGAAACCTTAGTCCCGGTTCTGACATAAACCGGTTCTAAATGTGATCTTCTAGTACTGGTTTGTGCCACAAACAGGACTGAAGGTGCTAGTGGGGCCCCAGCCTGACACCAGCCTGCCGCCACCCCTTTAGTCCCGGTTCGTGTCACGAACCGGTACAAGAGGTTCAACATGAATCGGGACTAATGATGTCCACCCCTTAGCCGTTGGAACTGGCACTAACGGTAACATTACTGCCGGTTCATTTACAAACCAAAACTAATGATCTCACGTAAAGTAGTTTTCATACTAGTGTAACAAGTTGATTCAAAACAGTAGGTGAATCAAAAGCAGAGCTAGATGGCAGTTCCTTGCCTCCTCTCGTGCGAGACGGGACAATCTTAGTTCGATTATCTTTCACATTATTCATAGTGTCAATTGGATATCCTCAACTCAGCACAATAAATAAATGTATGCTCCCCGGCAATGGCGCGAGAAAAAGTCTTGATAACCCTGAAGTGTAGGGGGTCGCGACAGTCTTCACGGGTAGTATTTCACCCTAATTTATTGACTCGACACAAGGGGAGCCGAAGAATATTTATTGGCCATAATAGTTGAGTTGTAAATTCAACCGCACATGGGATATCTCTCTGCAGCAAAGATTTAGTAGAACAACAAATGATAGTAGTAACAGTAGCAGTGATAGCAAAAATTTGGGTAGCAATAGTAATGGTAGTAAGAGTAGCAATTGAATATCAGGTTAGACAGTAGCACCAACAGTAGTAACTTAGCAAGATTCAATATATGTAAAGCGTAGGCACATGTATCAATGATGGATAATGATTTACATGACATTGATCATGTAAAAGTTACACACCAAGGGCACACAGAACTAGCTCCAATTCAGCAATATAATGTAGGCATGTATTCGGTATATAGTCATACATGATTGCGATAGAACTTGCATGGCATATTTTGTCCTACCCTCCCATGGCAGTGGGGTCCTATTGGAAACTAAGGGATATTAAGGCCTCCTTTTAATAGATAACGAGAACTAAGTATTAAAACATGGTGAATACATGAACTCCTCAAACTAAGGCAATCACCGGAAAGAATCCCAATTATTGTCACATTGGGGTATGCAGATCAAGACATGTAATACATAACTACAAATTGCAAGATAGGATCCAAATCACTCTTATATTAATGAAAAGATAATAGTTTCATATCTAAAATCATGGCACTTGGGCCCTAGTGACAAGCATTAAGCATAACAAAGTCATAGTAGCATTAATCTCACAACATAGTGGACACTAGGGATCAATCCCTATCAAACTTAACTTGATTACATGATCAATATCATCCAATCCCACTACTCTATAGCAAGCCTACAAAGCAATTACTCTCTCCCGGTGGTGATCATCATGGCAGTGTTCGTGAAGAAGGGTTGGTGATCGCGACGGCGACGAATCGTCCTCTCCGGAGCCATAAGTGGGCTCCAGATCAGCCCTTAGGAGGAAGGCAGGATGTGCCGGCGACTCCGTCTCATGAAACGCAATGAAAACGTCTCTTCAATTTTTTTTCTCCGAGGATATGAATTTATAGGACTGGTGTCATGGGAATGACCTTGACAATAGTACCTAGGGGTAAGAACAGAGGGGCGAAGTCTAACTAAGCGCAGTGTATGCACTCGGATATACTAATTCAGGCCCCACTCGGAAGTGGTAAGAGCCCTACGTCTCGAGCCCTGAGGCTGATGTTTTCTTATGGGGTGTAAAAGATTACAAAGTGTTGAACCCTTGAGCTAGAGCTAGGGAGTGCCTTATATAGTTGTTTCCACGATCGGCCAAGCTTCATTACAAGGCAATTAATGCTAATAAATGGGCAAGTTAGTAGAAACAATAGCTTTAATCCTCGGCGTTATTGGTAACATGAGTGTTTACTGCACTTCATGTGATGGGTTAAGTCCTTAGCCGTTGCAGCCTCTTCGGTACCTTCTCCTCGCTGTAGTCCGAGTGCCAAGATGCAGCCGACAAGAACGAGGTGATCCGAGTGACTCTAGGCAGACCGAGTGACGGTTGTGGAACAGAGTGAGGTTGAGGCTGCACCAGTGACTTTAAGGACACTAATGTCCATAAGGGGTCCTAGGTAGGCCAAGGGAACAAGGTTTGTAGGCCTACCCCTAATGTACAACCCCATCAGTAGCCCCTGAATCGGCTGAGGTTTTGTACACCGAGTGAATGACTTCCTTCAATGTCTCTGGAGATTCCTGGGCTGCAGCTCAGGGCCGCGTCAATCGGACCCTCGACAAACCTACACGGATTCAAGAGTGATGAATTCCGACTGTCTACTCATACGGGTATGTCAGTAGTCGACAGTGATGGACTATATTTTGGGAACATAGATTCCATGAGTTTGGTGAACGAGAGCTCTAAACTCCGCATGCTCAATCGGTGAGTAGGGACAGATCCTTAATCTCCTTGAAGTAAGAACTATCAGGTCATCCTTATTCATTTCCCGACTGATCGGGATCATATAGGGGGTCGTGTGAAAAGATCATTCGGCTCATCTCGTCACACGCCGTGGATACGGAATCCATTCGGGATATGAGGTGGGACAGATTTTTCGTAACTTTTGGAATTGAGGGAGCATGCGCGGGGCGGTGGTTTCACCGGAGACGCGGGCAGTGGAAGTAGTGGGGCGACGCCCTGATTTCCGCGCCTGTGATGTCGTTATCATGCTACAGTGTGCGCGATCCTCGAGATACTGCAGATCTTCCTTGCGTCGGCGGTGTGCTCGATGTGGAATCTTGTCGTTGGGTATTTAAGGTGTGAGGTGGAGGAGAGAGAGAATCGCACTTCAGAATAGGGTTCTCCCCATCTTCGCTTCCTCCTCTCACCACCAAAAGCAAGAACCGTTGGCCGCCTTCGTCGACCTCGGTCCCCGACCTCTCCGTCGTTCACCATGGTGAAGGGGGCGACATCGAGAGCTGAGCGGACTGAGAAGGGGTCGTGTGGTTCCGCCTCGAGCACCGGAGTGCTCCCTCGAGGATGGATCCACGGAGACTAGATGCCGTCCCGAGTCTCAGAGGGGCGGCTGTTCGAGATCGAAGGCGTACGCTTGATCGCCCGAGGGAGCTGGAGATTGCCTGGGGAAGGCGAGGTTGAGACGGCGCCCGAGAACGACGAGCGAGTGATGTTTGTAACCCACATTGAGAGAGGTTTTTCTCTTCCTCTGCACCCCTTTTTCCAGGCATTTTTTGCTTTCTTCGGGGCTCGACTCCATCATTTTCCCGCAAATGTTGTCTCGTATCTAGCCGCTTTCGTGCCTCTGTGTGAGAATTTTCTCGGCTGTCATCCACATTGGGGCTTGTTCAAACATCTATTCACATGTCAAGTGATGACCGTGAAGAAGTCTTCCTCTTCGGGGGGAAGAACCAATGTGGCGCAACTTTGCAGCGGATTAGGCATTCAGATCAGGGGAAACAGTAGCTTCCCTCACATGAGTTTCCCGGACTCGGTGAAGAACTGGCAGGACTCTTGGTTCTATTGCCAAGACGTCCCAGTTGGCGAGGGTCACTCGGGCTTCCTGCCCTATACCGTCATAGGATCCACCCGGCCCCCACCTTGACCTCGTCCAAAGAGGAGAAGACCGACGCAGATATCTTGATTATAGCAGCGGTTGCTTTGATTCGGAAGGGTGTGAATGGGATTTACCTCCTGGAGGTCTTCTTCCAGCGTAGGATCCAGCCTATCCATTCGAGAGCCACCCAATGTGGAAATATGAAGGGTCGGATGATCCGACTCGAGTTCATCGTGAGCAGCTCGAGGAAAAGGCGGTGGAGAACAAGCTCAAGGCCATTACCCCAATGTGAAATAACCCCAGAGGCTCCACGCAGGTGCGTCCTTTCACGGCGGATCATCAGCCGAAAGAGGTAAGTCGTTGAGCATTTGTACCAAGTGAATTCCTTCGTTGTTCCAACTTTCATATGTGTTTTTGCTGCTTCCATTCGGCAGGCTTTCACAGGGCTGGTCAGTTCCATACTAGTGGTCGACCGCTCGTCCATAGACGTAGAGAGTGACACTGAAAACCAAGACACCGAGCTCCCGGAGGACTCTGAGGGTGGCGAAGACGATGAAGGCGATGATGAGGAGATGGAGGAGAGCGAGGAGGAGTGTGGAGACGAAGCGAAATCTTATCCAAGGCGCACCAGGACCCTGAAGTCCACACGGGCGCCCCAAAGATGCCGTTGACGGTGAAGTCGAGTGCGTTAGCCATGCCCACTCGTAGTTCCAAGCGGGGTCGGAGCAAGCCCGAGGCGCCGCCGGAGCAGGCTGCCAAGCAACCCAAGACCTCGACCTCCAAACCTCGTTAGTCCGTTCTTCCTCACATCAAGGTCGATGTGCCCATGGCTTTGACATAAGTATCTTTACTGAGTGATTTGTCCTGGATTGAACAATGTCTTCCGAGTGATGATCCAGTCTTGCTGTTTCTGTTGTAGGCCTGACACTTTGATTGTTTCACTAGATCCCAAGACTTCTAACAAAGGTAGAGCTGATGTTGATGTCACTTCATCAAAAGGTAATCCTTGAGCTTTTCTAGCAATCCATTCGAGATTCGGGCTTTGGATATTCGAGTGATCATTGGACTGTCTTGCGGAAGTGTGCAGAGCCACGGGACGTGATCGAACTCGACATTGATGTCCCTTCTGCAGCTGGAGGAGTGTTGAAGCAGGCTCCGACTCCTAGCAGAGCGAATATCAAGGCCAAGGCTCCTGTGGTGCAGGAGGTTGCTTCGGCTGGAGTGTCACTGAGACAATATCCGCTGAACACTTCGTCGTTTGTTCCCAAGGATCGCGATATCTTCCAGCTCCACCACATCCCGGAGGATTAGGCAGGGGTGCGCAAGGAGGCCTTGGCTCAGCTGGAAGTGATGGTTGGGCGATTAAAGGAGAAGTACGACGCGAGTGAAGCCGTGGCAAAGAACGTTCGGGTGAGTCCTTTACACACGTATATATTTTTGAATCTCGTCCTTAGTAGGAATCCCGAGTGGGCATACCCACTGGGTGTTAGTGGGAGCGCGCTGAGCATACCCATTAGGTGTAGTCCCCAAGGCTACCATCGACTGTGTCAGCCAGCGGTAGTCTTTTTTCTTTCTTTGTATGTTTGACAAAGTCCAGTAGGGTGCGGAGCCCTTTTCTTTCTTCCATATTTCCAGTGGGGGCGCGTTGAGCGCACCCACTTGGTATAGTCCCCGAGGCTACCGTCGACTGGAGCACTCGGGAGTAGTCGCAGTTTCTTTGTTTGATCGATAGAGGCTGGTCGGGTACGGATCCCTTGTCCTCTATAATTTTAGTTGGGGCGCGCTTAGCGCACCCACTCGGTGTCACTACAGGAATCAGACTCTTTGTGGTCTGCCATAACAGACGGCAAAGAGGTGTTCCACCGACGGCAAAGGTCTTTGCCGTCAGCCTTCTGTCGGCAAAGATCCTACGACTATTTTTGACTGCATATCACCTTCTTTGTCGTCAGTCTGCCTTAAGCGGACGGAAAAGATCTTTGCCGTCAGCCTCTGGCACCGAGCAGACGGCAAACATGTTTAGACGGCAGCCGACAGGAAACGCCTCCGTTAGGGCTAATGGAGGCTTTGTCGTCTGCCTCCCTCCCTCTCTTTGCCATCTGCTTGCCTCCCTATCTTTGACGTCTGCCTCCCTCCCTCTCTTTGTCGTCTGCTTCTATGGACCAGCCCATAGTTGGTCCAGCCGGCTCTTTGTCATCCCTTTGCTGTCTGCCTCACCACGCATTGTGCCGTCTGCCTCCCAAGGAAGCGGAAGGCAAAGAGACTATATGGGCCAGCTTCTGCTGCCCCAGGTTGCACAACTCGGTGCCACGTGGCACCTTTGCCGTCCGCTGCCTGATGGCAAAGGCCTTTGCCATCAGCTGGTAGGCGGCAATGAGCCCATATAGTCACATGTTTTTGTTATTTCACACCACATATATATAATTCATAGCACATATATGATATATATGTCACAACACATATATGATATACATATAATGTTCATCAATGCCATTTGTTCATCAATGTACATGCCATATATGGAAAGAACCAACATATACAAAGTCCCATCCATATATATACATATACATATAGTTCCACATATACTATTCATCCATATATACATATACATATAATTCCACATTGTTCATCAACTCAATTGAAAATTAGAACTAAAGCACTCCATCAATGCCAGCTTACATGCATGTAGTACATCCAATCTGCAAAATGGGAATAAGACAGTCAGAAGAAGAAGAACAACAACATATATATGACGTTTTTGAGCTTATTATCTCATTTTGGAGGAAAATAAGCTAAGTACATGACCTTTTTGAGCTAACCAAGGTTATTATGCCATTTTTTACCTAACTAAGATAATTATGTCAATTCAGATGGAAATAAGCTAACTATCTGACATTTATGAGGTAACAAAGGTTCTTATGCCATTTTGGACCTAACTAAGCTAATTATGTCATTTTAGAGGAAAACAAGCTAAGTATATAATATTCAATAGCTAACCAAGGTTCTTATACCATTTTGAGCTTATATGTCTTTTTGGAGCTAAATGGGCTAATTATGTCATTGTTGGGGAAAATAAGGTAAGGAGAATATGAAAGAGGATAATAAAGAGGAGGAGGAGAAGAAGAAGAAGAAAAGAAGGTGAAGGAGAAGAAGAAGTAGAAGGAGTAGAAGACTGAGAAGAGGGAGAAGGAGGAGAATAAGAAGAATAGAAGAATAGAAGAAGAAGGAGAAGAAGAAGGAGAAGAAGGAGGAGAGAATAAGAAGGAAAGAAGAAGTAGGAGATAATAATAAGGAGAAGAAGAAGCAGAAGAAGGAGGGCTCCTTCTCCTTCTTCTCCTCCTTCTCCTTCCACTTCTCTTCTTCTTCTCTTATTCTTGTTCTTCCTTCTTTTCATTTTTCCTCTTTCTTCTCCTCTTGTCCTCTTCTTCGAGCTAAATTAGCTACGCATGCCTTCTTGGAGCTAAATGAGCTAATTATGTCATTGTTGGGGAAAATAAGGTAAGGAGAATATGAAAGAGGAGAAGAAAGAGGAGGAGAAGAAGAAGAAGGAGAAGAAGAATAAGGAGAAGAAGAAGGAGAAGGAGGAGGAGAAGTAGGACTCCTTCTCCTTCTTCTCCTCCTTCTCCTTCTTCTTCTCCTTCTTCTTCTCTTCTTCTCTTCTTCTTCTTCTTCCTTCTTTTCATTTCTCCTCTTCTCCTCTTCTTGGAGCTAAATTAGCTAAGTATGTCTTTTTGGAGCTAAATGGGCTAATTATGTCATTTTATAGGAAAACAAGCTAAGTATATAATATTCATGAGCTAACCAAGGTTCTTATGCCATTTTGAGCTTATTATGTCCTTTTGGAGCTAAATTAGCTAAGTTATAAGCTAAACAAGGTTCTTATGATGTTTTTACCTAACTAAGCTAATTATGTCATTTTGGAAGATAACTAGCTAAGTATTTCTTTGTTGGGGAAAATAAGCTACGTAGAAGAAGAAAGAGAAGAAGCAAGAAGAGAAGAAGGAGAACAAAAAGAAGAAGAAGGAGGAGGAGGAGAAGGAGAAGGAGAAGAAGGAGGAGAAGAAGAAGAAAAGAAGAAGAGAAGAAGAAGGAGAAGAAGAAGGAGAAGAAGGAGGAGAGAAGAAGAAGGAGAAGAAGGAGGGCTCCTTATCCTTCTTCTCCTCCTTCTCCTTCTTTTTCTATTTTTCTTGTCTTCTTCTTCTTCTTCCTTCTTTTCATTTTTCCTCTTTCTTCTCCTCTTGTCCTCTTCTTCGAGCTAAATTAGCTAAGTATGCCTTTTTGGAGCTAAATGGGCTAATTACGTCATTGTTGGGGAAAATAAGTTAAGGAGAATATGAAAGAGGAGAAGAAAGAGGATGAGAAGAAGAAGAAGGAGAAGAAGAAGGAGAAGAAGGAGGAGAAGTAGGACTCCTTCTCCTTCTTCTTCTTCTTCTCCTCCTTCTCTTCTTATTCTCTTCTTCTTCTTCTTCCTTCTTTTCATTTCCCCTCTTCTCCTCTTCTTGGAGCTAAATTAGCTAAGTATGTAATTTTGGAGCTAAATGGGCTAATTATGTCATTTTAGAGGAAAACAAGCTAATTATATAATATTCATGAGCTAACCAAGGTTCTTATGCCATTTTGAGCTTATTATTTCATTTTGGAGCTAAATTAGTCATTTTAATGAGCTAACCAAGGTTCTTATGATGTTTTTACCTAACTAAGCTAATTATGTCATTTTGGAGGATAATTAGCTAAGTATGTCTTTGTTGGAGAAAATAAGCTACATAGAAGAATAAAGAGAAGAAGAAGTTAAAGAAGAAGGAGAAGAAAAATAAGGAGGAGGAGAAGGAGAAGGAGGAGGAGGAGGAGAAGAAGAAGAAAAGAAGAAGAGAAGAAGAAGGAGAAGAAGAAGGAGAGAAGAAGAAGGAGAAGAAGGAGGGCTCCCTCTCCTTCTTGTCCTCCTTCTCCTTCTTCTTCTCTTCTTGTTCATTCTTTTCATTTTCCCTCTTTCTTCTCATCTTGTCCTCTTCTTCGAGCTAAATTAGCTAAGTATGCCTTTTTGGAGCTAAATGGGCTGATTATGTCATTGTTGGGGAAAATAAGGTAAGGAGAATATGAAAGAGGAGAAGATAGAGGAGGAGAAGAAGAAGAAGGAGAAGAAGAATTATAATAATAAGGAGAAGGAGGAGGAGAAGTAGGACTCCTCCTTCTTCTCCTCCTTCTCCTTCTTCTTCTCCTTCTCCTTCTCTTCTTCTTCTCTTCTTCTTTTTCTGCCTTCTTTTAATTTCTCCTGTTCTCCTCTTCTTGGAGCTAAATGAGCTAAGTATGTCTTTTTGGATCTAAATGGGCTAATTATGTCATTTTAGAGGAAAACAAGCTAAGTATATAATATTAATGAGCTAACCAAGGTTCTTATGCCTTTTTGAGCTTATTATGTCATTTTGGAGCTAAATTAGTCATTTTAATGAGCTAACCAAGGTTCTTATGATGTTTTTACCTAACTAAGCTAATTATGTCATTTTGGAGGATATTTAGCTAAGTATGTCTTCGTTGGGGAAAATAAGCTATGTAGAAGAAGAAAGAGAAGAAGCAAGAAGAGAAGAAGAAGGAGAAGAATAAGAAGAAGAAGGAGAGAAGAAGAATAAGAAGAAGAGAAGAAGAAGGAGAAGAAGAAGGTGAAGTAGGAGGAGAGAAGAAGAAGAAGGAGAAGAAAGAGGGTTCCTTCTCCTTCTTCTCCTTCTTCTCCTTCTTCTCCTCCTTCTCCTTCTTCTTCTCCTTATTCTTCTCTTCTTATTCTCTTCTTCTTCTTTTTCCTTCATTTCATTGTTCCTATGTCAATTGAGCTTATTATGTCATTTTGGAGCTAAATTAGCTAAGTTATGAGCTAACCAAGGTTCTTATGTTGTTTTTACCTAACTAAGATAAACTAGCTAATTATGTCATAAATGAACTAAAGAAAACATACCGCCGTGGTCATCAAGGAGGAGAAACACGAGGGTTTCTCGCGGCGGCTTCGTTGGAGACGGTTGCCCTAGAGAAGGGTCGTGTGATGCCGCTATGGAGTTATTCTGCAGAAAAGATATTTTGCAATGTCTCAGTTAGCATGATGACACTCAATTGTTAATACTAGTTTATAATGACCATTGAAATGTAACTCACCGTACCAATCGTAGAGAAGACGGGCATCGGCGGAGGGGCTTGACTGGTCTTCTCGCATATAGACTGCACATTCGGTTTTGAAGAGTCGGTCGTATTAGTTAGTAATGAAACAGACATTACACACATGATTTGGCTAATGTAAAAAAAGAAACTTAGCACAATAAGCTCGTACATGGCGAGGTGAGCTGCCTCATTCCGGGACCTCTCCTCCTCAATCAGCCGAGTCGTGGTCCGGTCCCTCTCCTCAAGAGCAGCATGAAGACCAGCCTGGCTTGCCAATCTATCTTTCTCAAGAGCAGCCTAGTTTGTCGCTCTCTCTTTCTAAAGAGAAACCTGCAACACCATTCCTAGTTACCACAGTAATCATCGATGGCCACACACACAATGAAATGGATGAAAGTTTTCTAAGTCCGTACAACTTACCTCGATGGCAAGATCGACTGGCCGTGGAAGAGGCGTTATCTCAAGACAGGAGCTCGATTGGCGCGCCTTGATCTCCTAGAGTGTGAGTGGACAACGTATTATCCCATCTCCAATGGCTATCGAGACATGGGGCCTCCCGCCACCAGATATCATCACCAGCTCTGGATCCAAAGGTTCCTGGCTCGACTTAAGGTCCTCCACTTTCCAAGCCTTCCCCACGTCCCTGTATTTCACGAGCTTGTGGTGGGATGAGATGTTGGTGAAGTTATTTATATCATCCAGGTTAGACGTAGAGAACGCCTTCGCCTTCTTGTAGGAGGCAGTATGGGCCATGCCATAAAGGTCGTACAACTCTGGCATCTCTGTCTTATTGTGATGCGCCTAAAAGAGAGGAACAAAGTATTAGTAAGGTGATCAAGCTAGCCTGAAGAATGAATTACATCGATCATGAAGCAAACCACATACCGAAGAACACTTGGTATGATTGGCCATGAAATGAAGTTGAAGATGTTCAAGCCTTGTTACGATTGGCATATACCGAAGAACACTAACTGCGATTTTGGTCTGCCTCTTCTCACCCATACCGCTGTCTACCACAAGATACCTGCAAGACTCACAATTGGGACAAAAGTCCAAGTGTGCATACTCCTTCCTAAATAAGACACATCCTTTCTCACATGCATCTATCATCTCATTGGGCATCTTAAGTACACGAAGTATTTTGTCCGACTGGTACAGGTTTGCAGGCATCACATGGCCTTTGGGTAGAAAGAGTCTAAATAGTGTCATCGTCGCGTCGTAGCATTCTCTTCCCAAGTTGAACTGAGCCTTCAGAGCTATTACTTCTGCAATGGCATGCAGCTGACAAAGCTCAGTGTGCTCGTGGAGAGGACGTTTTGAAGACTCCAACATTTCATAGAAGGCCTTTGCAGATTCCTCCATCTCATCTTCCGAATCCTAAGCATCATCAAAGTCTTGCACCATGTCTTCGATCCCAGTACCATGCTCGTCGGTGCGACGACGAACCACCTCAACTCTGGTGCGTTGTATAGACTCACCATGAAATTTCCAAACTATATAATTAGGCTTAAAACCCCTCCTCTACAGGTGTTTAATCATTACAGCCTCTGTCCTCTTTTTATAGTTGTTGCATCCAGGACAAGGGCACCAGTTTGTTTCCTGGCCATTTGCAAATGCATCTTTCACAAACTCCTCGGTTTTTAGAAACCATTCTTTCGTCATCTCTTTCTGACTAGGGTGACTGGTGTACATCCACGCACGATCACTCATCTTGCCTAGCTACTAGACACACAAGAAATATATTTATATATAATTCAACATATATATTCATCAGTTAATCAAGTTTGCCAGTTTGATTACGTCCATGCAACCTACACGCTAATAGGTAAAGATAGGTCCTAATCCCACCCGAGTATGTGTAGATTGGGTTCGTTTTCGTTTTCCCATGCTTTGTTCCGGATCCAATGCAAAATTTCGGCAGCACCTCCCCGTTGTTCTCCTAATACACGTCTCCACAATAAACGGAGAGGATGTGTATCCGGACAACAATAGGGAGGCACTGATGAAATTATGCATCGGATCCGGAACAAAGCATATGGGAAAATGAACCCAATCTACACATACTCGGGTTGTCCATGGATAACGTTGGACAATTCCAAAGAATCACAGTTATAAATATATGCAAATGCATTCGTATTTATAACTGTAACCCTTTCGAACGGGAGACGCATACTGGTCACGCATACTGACAAATTAATTGAATTACCTATATCTAGCAAGTTTCATCCGAAGACCGACCCACAGCAAATGAAGGGGCGAGGAGGAGATGACATTTGTACTCATCCACGAATGCAGGGGCGGAGCTCGTAGAACGCATGGGGAGGTCTTTGTACAGCAGATCTCACAATGACGAGACAACTGTCACATATAAATCCACCCGATCAACACAAATTTTTTGTGTTCATTAATAATATTGAACAATATACGACCTAACACAAATATATGAACTATAAAATGAGCCGGAAAGTTTTCGGGCTTTTTGTAATGGTGAATCCATAAAAGGTGACCCTTGCAAATGGTCCTTGAGTGCTAGTTGGAAGACGGACAAAAATTGTGTGATGGTAATAACTTTTTTGTGATTTCTACTCTTATTCCTTCATATTGTTTTTCATGATAATAAACTTCACATTTTGTGCCTTTTTTTGCTGCAGGTTGTGAAGCATTAAACCGAGCACATTTTTAGTTCAACAAGTGGAAAAGTGACAAGTATGACAACTCAATCTTGGGTGGCTGATAGGGCAGCGACTATGTTGAAGAAAGATCCAACCATTGGTAATGTGAAGATACTGAGTGAGTTGCAAGAGGAACATCATGTCACACTTGACTATCACACGGTGTGGAAAGGCAAGGAAAGGACAACAACTACCTTATATGGGAGTTGGGAAGAAAGCTTTCGGATGTTGCACAACTACAAGGCTGAGATAGAATTGCGGTCTCCCGGGAGGATTGTTGAGATTGATACCACCACAATTGAAGGTCAAGTACATTTCAGCAAGCTATTTATTGCTTTCAAGCCTTGCATACATGGTTTTGTGAATGGATGTAGGCCATATATTAGCATAGATTCAACTCACTTAACATACAAGTGGAATGTTCAGCTAGTTGTAGTCACCGCTTTGGACGGTCATAATTGGATCTTTCCGGTGGCGTATGGGTTTATTGTGTCTAAAAATGGGGACAACTGGGCTTTGTTCATGAATCAAGTGAAGAAGGCAATAGGGGACCCACCGGTATTGGCTATTTGTACTTATCCTTGCAAGGGTCTTGAAAATGTTGTTAAAAGGGTATTTTCTCAAGCTGAGCAGCATGAGTGGTTTAGGCATATGTGGCACAATTTTCAGAAATATTTTCATGGTGACGTATTTGGACGGTTGTGGCCTGCTGCTGGCGCATATGGGTCGGATGAATAAAACCATCACATGGCTAAGGTGTTTGCAGCATCTGATAAGGTGTTTCCTTACCTTCGGGATTACCACAATCTGCTCTGGATGAGGTGCATGTTCAACCCGGACATCAAGTGTGACTAAATAAAGAACAATCTTGCCGAGTGCTTTAATGCTTGGGTGCGGGATATCAAGGACTTGCCTATTGTTCAGCTTGCTGACAACATAAGAGAGACGATTATGGAACTATTTGGAAAGAGAAGAATGATTAGAGAACGATTTTATGGGAAAATTCTGCCATTTGTCATACAACAATTAGTGAAGCAATGGTGGGAAGGTGGATCAAGGGGACTTTGAACAAATGCAAAAAATGTGGAGAGGTAGGACATAGAGAAGCTGGTTGTCCTACAAATGGAACAAAGAAAAGGTAAAAAAAATTACTTGCTTCTATCTAGTTCTAACACCATAGTTGTTTTACATGAACCTGTTCTAATTGCTTCTTCTCATAGGAAAAGTCGGGGTAAAAAGAATGCATCTCCATGGTTTGATGTCTCGGTTAGCAATGCAGTCCCATCTACACCATCTAAGAGCAACATTGATTCCACAAGTAGCAGCCCTGGACCTGTCACTAGGAGCCAAGCTACAGCTCAAGCTGCTGGGGGCATAGAAGCGAGGCAGACCAGAAATTGGGCATATGATCTAAGGCAAGCGAGCTGGGGGTTATAATCAAATCTCCCAACTAACCTAATAAACCAAGCTAACTAACTAACCTAACTAACCTAAAAACTAAAAAACTAACCTAAGTAATTTCACATAAATAAAAAAAGGAAAAACAAAATAAAAATAGGGGACGCCGGTCGGTGGGGGGGACTCACCGGCGGGGGCAGCTGGTGGCGGGGACGATGGGGCTGTGAGGGCGGTGGGGCGCCGGGGCGGCAGGGAGGATACGCACGACGGGGGCTGTGGTGCGGCTGTGCGACGGGGGCGGTGGGCGCGTTGGGGGCGACGGGGCGCCCGGGGCGGTGGGGCGGCGGCGCGACAGGGGCGGTTGGGCGACGGCGCGATAGGGCCGGTGGGGCGATGACAGCGGTGGCCGCGGGGGGTGGCGACGGTGGACGTCGGGGAGAGAGGGGAGAGGGAGTGGGAGTGTGTGAGTGAGAGAGAGAGGGGCCGGGGTGGGGGCGGGACGGCCGTTAGTACCCGTTAGTGCATTGTCGTCTGCTGGCGGACGGAAAAGAGGCTAGCCTCTTTGTCGTCTTCTTCAAGACTCTTTTCCATCAGCTAGCAGACGGCAAAGAGGCTAGACAAATTTGACCTACCCACCCCGCGGTCAGGTGGGGCCCAGCTGCCGCTTTGCCATCTGCTGTGCGACTCTTTGCCGTCAGCACACACACGGCAAAGAGCTGACTGACGGCAAAGACCCTCTGTGCCATCTACCAATTCTTTGTCGTCTGCTTTATGGCAGCTGACGGCAAAGACTCTATTTGCAATCCGCGAGCCGACGGCAAAGATCTGGCAGACGGCAAATAACTGAATTCCAATACTTTGTGATCCTCGAGGCTACTGTCGACTCTGGCAGTCGCGGTAGTCTTAGAGTCATGACATAGTGTTATGCCTTTCTTGCATTTGTTGATTGCAGACTGCTTGTGGGCCTATGAGCCGTGATGATGCCATGGAAAAAGAGTTGCAGGAACTCCGACTGAGCCTTGAGGCGGAGAAAGCAAAGAGAAAGTGACGGGAGCAGGAAAAGCAAACAATTGAAGGTACGTTCTTGCCATAAGACTAACACTCCATTAGGTTGTCTTTTCTTATCTGATTGAAGCTATCTTGTCATATCGCCTTTCTAAGAGGCCGAATAATTCCATTTCTCTAGTGATCATGAAGGAAGCTCTCAAGAAGAGGGATGATGAACTCGCATCAGCTTGGAAGGATATCAAACAGAAAACCTTGGCAGCCGAGGCCAAACTCAAGTTGGTTGGAACTTTGGAGGAGGACAATCGGCTTCTGAAAGCCGATGTGGAGAAGACCACGACGAAGCTTGCTGAGTTGAAGAAACATTATGCTGGGTGGGAAGACAACATCGAGAAGGCCACTGCCAAGAAAGCTGAGCTAGAGTAGTTCGTCGAGGACTTGAGCATAGAGCTATGTGAGAAGCTCAAAGGTGCGTTGAGTGTTCGAATGCTTTCCCATGATCATTCTGAAACCTCTGACTGACGTTTCTCATCCTCCGTTTTCGGTTGATTGTAGCCTTTGCTGCTGACGCTGAAGAAGAGACGACGCGAATAGAGAAGGACCTTGATCCCAAGAGAGGGCCCCTGAAGGACAGTACCGCCTTTCCCCTCCTCAGGCTGGAGGATCGCCTCGATTATGTAGTGGCTTGTTTCAAGCTGCTTCAGTTGGCCGTTCGAGAGATCGACCAGGAGAAGGTGTCTGAAGATGCTCCTGTGAAGGATGCCCAAGCCGTTGTGAACCGAGTGAAGGCCGTCCCAGGTGAACATAAGTAGTGGAATAAGTCATTGGCAAGGACCAGAGCCGATATTTCCCTCTCGCTCGTCTACATCCATTACAAGGGAGTGGATGAAGAGAAGCTGAAGAATCTTTGGATTGTCAACCGCAAAAGCGTCAAATTTAAAGAATTCATGGATATGTTCATGACGGCGGCCACACAGATTGCACAGGGAATTGACCTTGACACCTTTGTCGATGTGGTGGAGTTTTTGTCCGTCGAGTGATGCTCATAGAAAAACATGAAGTTTTAATTTTCCTGGGTATGCCGAGTGATTTTATGTAACCTCAAACTTCGAGTGGGCCCTGGGCCTTCTCTTTTGCGCACCACTAGCTGAACTCGACCCCTTTCATCTGTAGTTGGTTTTGGATCTTATTTGCTTAATCGTCTTCTTTTGGGGTTTTTTATACTTGGCCGAATGCTGGTTCGTGTCCGAGTCCCCGATTGTGGGAGTTGTCCCCACTCGGGATCGCTTGTGACTTAGGAAACTGCTGGCCTGCGGCTAAGCCTCGAGTGTGGACGTTGTCCTCACTCGGGATTGTTTGCGACATAGGCGAAAGCTGGTCTGCAGCTACGCCCCTGAGTGTGGAGGTTGTCCTCATTCGGGCTTGTTTGTCAATAGAAGAAAGCGGAATCGCTGCTTGGGATGATTGTCATGTTCATCTTGGCGCCCAAATGGAGATCTTTCTTTCATTCAGAATCACTTTAACTTAGGCGAAAGCTGGTTCATAGCTAAGCCCCCGAGTGTGGAGGTTTCCATGATCACTCAGGGAAGGATCTACCTTAGGCCAAATAGGTTCGCTACCGAGGTGATAGTTCTTGCGAACTCGTTGATGGACCTGTCTATCAAGGTATCCGAACGACGATCGTGTCCTCATTCAGTACCGTTTTGATGTAGGTGAAAGCTGGTCCGCAGCTAATCCCCTGAGCGTGATGTTGCATCTAGTTGGGGCAGGATTTCATCTTGGCGCCTGGATGGAGGTCTTGCCTTCATTCAGAACCACTCTAACTTAGGCGAAGGCTGGTTCACAGCTAAGACCCTGAGTTTGGAGGTTTCCACGATCACTCGGGGAAGGGTCTACCTTAGGCGAAACAGGTTCACTACCGAGATGATAGTTCTTGTGAAGTCGTTATTGGTCTTGTCCATTAAGGTATCCGGATGACGACCATGTCCTCATTCGGAACCGTCTTGACTTAGGCGAAAGCTGGTCCGTATCTAAGCCCTCGAGTGAGGATATTGTCCTCACTTGATGCATATTTTTACCTTAAGCGAAGACACGTTCGCAGTTAAGGATTTTCAACCCACTGGGGGTATGTTTCACCAGAGTGAAGTGTTCGAAGATAGATGAAGAAAGTAAGCACTTTATTCTTCTATCCATTCAGATTCATTACAGGAATGAAAAAGGGAAAGTTCTATGTGTAGAACTTGTGGAGCAGGTCCGTGTTCCAGGTTCTGGGTTCCTCTACCCCGCTATCGATGTTGTATAGTCGACAGGCTCCATTGTGCAGGACTTTGGAGATGGTGAATGGCCCTTGCAATGGTGGTGCCAGCTTATGGGGTTTCTGCTGGTCCAGTCGGAGGACTTGATCTCCCTCTTGGAACGCTCAACCCCTGACTTGTTTGTCATGGTAGCGTCGAAGGTCTTGTTGGTACGTCATGGATCGAGTGCGTGCTAGATCCCTTTCTTCCTCCAGAAGATCCAAGTTGCCTTGGCATGCTGCTTCAGCTTCGGCTTTGTTGTACTGCTCCACTCTGAGGGAGTTGTGACGTAAGTCACTCGGCAGGACGACTTCCGACCCATATACCATGAAGAATGGAGTACGCCTGGTTGAATGATTCGGATTCGTTTGCATACCCCAAAGGAAGGATGGTAATTCCTCCACCCAAGAGCCAACGACATATTTGAGGTCTCTCATCAGTCGGGGCTGCAGTCCTTGAAGTATCATGCCATTCGCCCATTCTGCCTGCCCATTCGACTGCAGGTGCACCATGAAGGCGTATTTAACCCGAGTGCCTTGAGAGTGGCGGAACTCGCGGAACTCATCCGAGTTGAAGTTAGTTCCGTTGTCGGTGATGATGTCATGGGGATCTCTGAATCTGAAGATAATCTGCCAAATGAAGCTGAAGGCAGTCACCGTGTCCAAGTTTTTGATGGGTTTAGCTTCGACACACTTGGTGAACTTATCCACTGCGACTAGTAGGTGGGTGAATCCACTCGACCTTGTGCGCAAAGGGCCGACCACCTCGAGGCCTCATACGATGGATGGACAAGTGAGCGGAATCGTCTTCAGTGCGAATGCAGGCTTGTGTGATTGATACTTCTAGAAATAGCACCCTACGCACATGTCCACCAAGTCCCTGGCTGCCTCATTGGCTCGGGGGCAATAAAAACCTGCTCGGAAGGTCTTGGCCACCAAGGCCCGAGAGGACGCATGGTGTCCGCAGGTTCTCGAGTGGATTTCGTGCAGGATTTGAAGTCCTTCCTTCGGAGAGATGCACTTTTGGCTGACTCCTATAACGCTCTTCTTGTACAGTTTCTGTTCGAGTACTTTGAAAGCTTTAGATTGTCGAACAATCTGGCGGGCTTCCTCTTCGTCCGCGGGAAGCTCTTGCCGGAGCAAGTAAGCTAGATAAGGTTGTGTCCATTCACGAGTGATGACCAACATCTCATGGACGAGGTCGACCACGGCCGGGACGTTGATGTCAGTCGGATCAGACAGACTGATTGCTTGCGGGGGCTCCTCGGTGAAAGGATCCTCCTTGACCCAACGGGCGCGTAGGTGCTCGAGCAACACCCTTTGGGACAAAGTTCCGAGTGGACCCGATCTTCGCCAAGTCGTCATCCGCTTGGTTCTAGGCTCGGGGCACATGGTGTAGTTCCAACCCTTTGAAGTTTTTCTCCAGCTTCCTGACCGCATTGCAGTAGACTGTCACCGTTGGGCTTCGGATGTGCCATTCCTTCATGACTAGGTTGATGACGAGATCCGAGTCGCCATAAACCATCAATCGGTAGATGCCGAGTGAGATGGCCATGCGGAGCCCCTACAGGAGGGACTCGTACTAGGTCTCATTGTTGGACGAATCAAAGTGAATTTGGATCATGTAGGTCAATCGATCTCCCCTGGGGAAAACAAGAACCACCCCAGCCCCCAAGCCATGGAGCATCTTGGATCCATCAAAGAACATGGTCCAATGCTCAGGGATGACTCGACCGGGTTGTTCTTTCTCTACCCATTCGGCGAGAAAATCCGCTAGGGTGTGTGACTTGATTGCTTTATTGGCTTCAAACATGATCTCCAGTGGTAGGAGTTCAATTTCCCATTTGGCCACTCGGCTGGTTGGGTCCCGATTGTGCAGAATTTATGCTAGGGGAGCGTCGCCGATGATAGTGACCAAGTGATCTTGGAAATAGTGGACCACCTTCTTCACTGTTAGGTACATCCCATAGACCAGCTTCTCGTAGTGTGGGTATCTCTGTTTTGAAGGGGTCAACACTTCGGAAATATAGTAGATTGGCCTTTGTACCTTTTATGCTTTTCCCATTTCTTCCCGCTCCAAGGTGAGTACGGTGCTAACCAATTGGCTAGTGGCAACGATGTACATGAGCAAGGGCTCCTGGCTTTTCGGAGCAGCCAACACCGTTTGTGTGGAAAGTAGAGCTTTTAGTTGATCGAAAACGACCCGTGCTTCATCACTCCACTCGAATCTATCGAATTCCTTCATCAATTGGTAGAGAGGCAGGGCCTACTCACCGAGTGTAAAGATGAAATGACTAAGGGCCCGCAAGGCAGCCAATGAGACTCTGCATGTCGTGGATGCGCTTCGGTCGTTCATCTGGACAATGGCTCCGATCTTGTCGGGATTGGCGTCTATACCTCGTTTGGGAATGAGGAAACCGAGTAGCTTACCAGCCGGCTCATCGAAGGTGCATTTGGCCGGAGTGAGCTTGATCCCGAAGCGTCAAAGGTTCGCAAAGGTTTCGGCGAGGTCGGCCAAGAGGTCAGAACCTTTCCTGGACTTGACCATGATGTCATCCATGTAAGCTTCGACATTCCGACTGATTTATTCCTACAGACATTTCTGAATCATACGCTGGAATGTAGCTCCAATGTTTTTGAGACCGAATGGCATCATGATGTAACAAAAACATCAGAATGGGGTGATGAAGGCTGCCTTTATTTCATCAAGTCCATACATTCGGATCTGGTGGTACCCAGAGTACGCATCCAGGAATGACAGGCGTTCACATTCGGAAATGGAATCGATGATTTGATCTATGCGAGGCAGAGGGAGATAATCCTTCGGGCAGGCCTGATTGAGGTGCTTGAAGTCAATACACATTCGGAGTGAACTGTTCTTCTTTGGCTCGAGCACCACGTTCGCCAACCACTCGGAGTCGTAGACCTCGCAGATGAACTCAACAGCTAGAAGTCGAGCCATATCCTCATCGATTGCCTTACACTTCTCCACGAAGGAGAATCGCAGGCGTTCCTTGGCGAGCTTGATCTTTGGATCCACTCGGAGGCGATGCTCAGCCAGTTTTGTTGGAACCCCCGGCCCGGCATGTCAGACGGTTTCCATGCAAAGATATCCCAGTTCTCACGGAGGAACTGGATGAGCTCGGCTTCCTATTTCTCACCGAGTGAGGTGGAGATGTTGGTCATAGAAGAACTCGGGTTGGTGGGGTGGATGTGAACCTACATCATCTCTCCAGCCGACTGAAAAGAAGACTTAGTAGCTGGCCGCTTCGACTTGAGTAGATCTGCGGTGTCCATTGCCTTCTTGTACCCATGAAGCTCGGCTGCAAGGACCTGCTTGTTGGCGATCCTAGAGCCTTGTAGAGGCACTCTTCGGCGATCTTCCGATTGCCATTCACCATAATCATGCCTTTTGGCCCTGGTATCTTAAGCTTAAGATACGCATAACATGGACGGGCCATGAAACGTGCGTAGGCGGGTCTACCCAAGATGGCATGATAGGCGGTGCAAAAGTCAACCACTTTAAAGGTCAACCTCTCCTTCCAATAATTCTTCTCGGTGTCGAAAACGACATTCAAAGTGATCTGGCAGAGTGATTCGGCCTTCTTCCCAGGGATGACCCCATGGAACTGCATGTTACTCTTGCTTAGCCGGGACAGCAGGATGTCCATGGCTTTGAGAGTGTCTACGTAGATGATGTTGAGGTTTCTGCCTCCATCCATGAGGACTTTCCAGAGTCGGAATCCATAGACTGTGGGATCGACCACCAGCGCCTGCCTCCTGGGGGTGGCTATGTTGGTGGGGTGGTCCGACTAGTCGAATGTGACGGGAGTCTTTTCCCAGTCGAGGTATTTTGTGACAGTCGGGTCTGCCATGTTCACCTCCAGATTGGTAACATTCAATCCGCTCTTGCTCTCGATGTCAACGAAGATCATGAGGGTTTACTCAATGTTTGTATACCCTGAGGCGTCAGTTCGGTCGGCCTCATCTTCCTTGTCCCGTGAGGGCTCTCTGCCCATCTCCTTCTAGAGCACACGGCAGTCGCGAGCTGTATGTTTGGTGGGAATGGTATCCCCCTCCTCATCCTTACGAGAATGAATCGGACATGGTAGGTCCAATAGGCTGCTCTTGGGCTCGGATTTATTTTTCCCAAACCAGTCCATCTTATTTTTGGATTTATTTTGGCCTTGTCGAGGGAGAGCAGTGATAACCCACAAGTATAGGGGATCGCAACAGTTTTCGAGGGTAGAGTATTCAACCCAAATTTGTTGATTCGACACAAGGGGAAGCAAAAGAATATTCTCGAGTATTAGCATTTGAGTTGTCAATTCAACCACACCTGAACGACTTAGTATCTGTAGCAAAGTATCAGTAACAGAGTAGTGTGATAGTAGAAGTAGCAACGGTCACAGTAGCAGTAGTGACAGCAGTAGCAGCAAAGTAACGTAGCAAGGATCAGTAGGAAAAACTCGTAGGCATTGGATCGGTGATGGGTAATTATGCCGGATGACATTCATCATGCAACAGTTATAACACGGATAGATATGTAACTAGCTCCAGTTTGTCAATGTAATGTAGGCATGTATTCCGTATATAGTCATACGTGCTTAGGGAAAAGAACTTGCATGACATCTATTGTCCGTCCCTCCCGTGGCAGCGGGGTCCTAATGGAAACTACAGGATATTAAGGTTCTCCTTTTAATAGAGAACCGGAACAAAGCATTAGCACTTAGTGAATACATCAACTCCTCATACTATGGTCATCTCCGGGAGTGGTTCCGGCTATTGTCACTCCGGGGTTGCCGGGTCATAACACATAGTAGGTGACTACAACTTGCAAGATAGGATCAAGAACACACATATATTGACGAGAACGTAATAGGTTCAGATCTGAAATAATGGCACTCGGGCCCTAGTGACAAGCCTTAAGCATGGCAAAGTAGTAGCAACATCAATCTCAGAACATAGTGGATACAAGGGATCAATCCCCATCAAAACTAACTCGATTACATGATAGATCTCATCCAACCCATCATCGTCCAGCAAGCCTACAATGACATTACTCACGAACGGTGAAGAGCATCATGGAATTGGTGATGAAGGAAGGTTGGTGATGACGATGGCGACGATCTCCCCTCTCCGGAGCCCAGAACAGACTCTAGATCTGCCCTCCACAGGAAGAACACGTAGTGGCGGCGCCTCCGTATCGTAAAACGCGATGAACTCTCCTCCTTGATTTTTTCCACACGAAAGGGAGTAAATAGAGCTGGAGTGGGAGGCGGCGGAGCCCCGAGGGCCCCACAATCCTGCTAGGCGCGGCCAAGGGTCGCGCCTCCTGGGCTTGTGGGCTCATCGCTCCATGCCTCCGGTTGATTCTTGCACCAGTATTTTTTATATATTCCACAAAAAATCCTCATAAATTTCCATGTCATTCCGAGAACTTTTATTTCTGCGCAAAAACAACACCATGGCAATTCTACTGAAAACAGCATTAGTCCAGGTTAGTTCCATTCAAATCATGCAAATTAGAGTCCAAAACAAGGGCAAAAGAGTTTGGAAAAGTAGATACGTTGGAGACGTATCAAGCAGCTACTTTCGCTTTACGTGACGGGTTTCCTTTTCGCTTCTACTTCTTCCCAGCGTTGCCCGACTGATGGATTTTGCTGGCTCGGCCTTTGTCGCTGCAGAGGCAGTCTACCTCTTCGCCATTCACATATCAATTGGCGATTTCCATGGCCCGAGTGAGGGACAGGTCCCCTGATCGGCCAAACTTGAGAATGAGCTCCCGATACCGAGTGCCTGCTTTGAATGTGCACATGCTCTGATGCACGGTGACATTCTCAATGGTGTTAGGAAGTGTGGTCCGCTGCTGGATGTACTCCCTGAGAGTTTTGTTGCTCTTCTAGACACAATGTTGCAGCTCTGTCAGACCGCCTGGGTGCTTGTACATGCCCTCAAAGGTCTTGACAAACACTCGGGCGAGATCGCCCCAGCTATGGATGCTTCTGGAGGGCAGCTGATTAAGCCAAACCCTCGCAGACCCCTCCAACATGAGGGGTAGATGTTTCAGAGCAACGTAATCGTCACCGCTGCTGATCTGGACGGCCACTCGGTAGTCTTCCAGCCAAGTTTCTGGCTTCGACTTGCCGTTGAACTTACGGATCCCCGTGGCCAACCGGTAGTTGGAGGGGATTTCGGCCTCTCGGATGTGTCAGCTGAAGCACTCGATGTCGGACACTCCCAGGCTAGCTCGCGATCGATCAATCATGTGTTGCATGATGACAGACCGAGCGTTGAACTCGGGGGCCCGGTAGTCGTCGCCCTCATTACACTGACGCAGATTTGGGCATGGCCTACGGTCGTGAGGACCGCGACCGATTGAGCCACCCCCTGAAGGGGTGACCTGCTTTGATCCCGATGACCCTGCCTCCAGTCTCCCTATGGGCCTCTCGGAGGAGGAGGAGACCTTTGGCGTCGTGTGTGTACATACGGGCTATGAGCCGAGTGCACGGTGTCAACTTGGACGGACTTGCTGTGGATGTGGTGCAACGATTGCGACACTGCGGAATTCTGCTGCATGGCAGTCTTCAGCAGAGCCTGAATCTGTTGAATGCCTTCCCCGACCGCGCTCTCACTCGGCTGAATGGAATCAGCAATTCGAGTGGCGGTGGCCAAGTTCAGCAGAGGTGTCTGTGTCACCTCGATGTGCCACTAGCGATCATTCAAAAACAACTGCGTGCAACTATGGCTGGAGCTCGGCTGATCCTGCACGGCCCGAGCATCAAGTGACCACTGAAGTCGCTTGAGGCACTCACGCTCGGCTAGATTATCCAAACGCGCGTTCTCCAGGATGATCTCCTTCGGGGTGTTGCCAGTGATGGGGGTGGGGAGAGCTTGATCCCTGCTCCACCGATGTTCCTCCCGCCGCTGCTCACTGAGCGACTGCGGAACATAGCCGATGTCGTCGCCGTGGCGTGGGTCTCCACCGTCACGCCCGAGAGAATTATCCGCAGAGTAACCTGTGTTTCCTCCCGTATTGGTGTCGGCCATGAAGATCTCTGCATCCGCCCCGCTGCTTTCGCAGTCAGAGTCGCCGAGTGACTCCTCGCTTAATGATGGGAAGAGGCTCACAGTGGCTCATGAGAGCTGAGCATGGCCACCTGCACGGACATGGCCTGGTTGGCCATGGCGTGCTGGATCCACCGTTGCATCCGTGAGCGCCTAGAGCGGTTGCGGCGCACAATAGTGGGATGTGGGGATACCGAATGATACAACATCGACGGCTACCGGATCAGGACTCTATGCGCGACTACACTGAAATGTGATGTACTTCATGCAGGGAAGGCGTCGGTGTCCAGTGGTGCATCCTGCAGCCACACCGAGTCATCGACGATGAAGCTGAGGGATACGAAGAGGATCTCTCCGCCTAGTGTCATCATGTTGACGAAAGTGTGATAAATCTCCAACCACGTTGGATATGCTAGACGCACGGCCCCAAGGTGGGCGCCAACTGTCATGGGAATGACCCTAATAATAGTACGTATGGGTACAAACAAATGGGCAAAGTCTAGCTAAGTGCGGTGGATGCACTCGGATATACAAGTTCAAGCCCACTCTAAAGTGGTAACAACCCTACGTCTCGAGCCCAGAGGCTGATGTTTTCTTATGGGGTGTAGAAGATTACAACGTGCTGAACCCTTGAGTTAGAGCTCGGGGGTGGCTTATATAGTTGTTGCCACGACTTGCCGAGCTTCATTACAATGTAATTAATGCTAATAAACTAGGAAGTTACTAGAAACGGTAGCTTTAATCCTCGGCGTTATTGGTAACATGAGTCTTCACTGCCCTTCATGTGATGGCTTATGTCCGTAGTAGTTGCAGCCTCTTCGGTGCCTTCTCCTCGTTGTAGTCTGAGTGACAAGATGCATCCGACTCGCACGAGGTGATCCGAGTCACTCCAGGCAGACCGGGTGACGGTTGCTCAAATGAGTGAGGTCGAGGCTGCACCGGTGACTTTAAGGACACTGATGTCCGTAAGGGGTCCTAGGTAGGCCTAGGGAAGCAGGTCCATAGGCCTACCCATGTGTACAACCCCATCAACTGGAATTAGGGTTGGAGAAGCCACCTGTGCCCCACAAGCTATCATGGGGGGGCTAGGGAGCGCGCCTTGTTAGCCTGTGGCCTCCTAGTAGCACTTCTTCGGCAGGTCTTCGCTCCATAAATCCTCATAAATGCCAGAAATAATTCACAAAAAGTTTCATTTGATTCCGAGAACTTTTATTTTTGCACAAAAATAACATCAAGGTAGATGTGCTGAAAATAGCTTCAATTTGGGTTAGTTTCATTCAAATCGTGCAAATTAGAGGTCAAAACCAGAGCAAAAGGGTTTGGAAAAGTAGATACATATGATATGAGTGATCTAGATCTTATTTCTTGGTGGATCCGAAGCATTGAAAGTCGGGTGAACATCACACAGATTTCTTTATTCCAGATAATTTTATCAAAGTCGACTAGAGTCCAATTCTTTGCAACACTAACGATCACGACCCGGCATCATCAATGATCATGACCTGGCAGAGTCTATATAAGCAATCCGGCTTCACAAGTTGGCAATTTCTACATCGATAACTCAACAATATTATTATCCTAATTTGGCATACACTACGTGTGTTGACCCGACAAGATCCCCGCGTCCCAGGAAGCGGTTTAAAAGTGGATGAATTTCTATTCCCAATATTTTCATCAAAACCGAAGCAATGGAAGCCGGCTCAACATCATATTGTTTCTTATCTCCAAAGTTTTCATCAAGCCAAAGCATTGGAGGTCGACTCGATGGTAGATGGGTGTTTTATTTACTATATTTTTCCTGCAAGGAACCAATGTGAGAAAGTTTATTGTGAAATGGTCTTATCAATGACAAAGAGGCCCAAAATTTCCAAGAGTCCAATTCTATGACCTGACAAGCTTGACGCTCGTAAGTCGACAAGTTTTTATCCACAATTCGGCAATTATTTCGTCCATAATTCGAGAACCGACCCGGTGAGCACTCCATGTCTCAGGATGATGACATCGACATGTTGAAGTATTTGAAAACCTGCTCGATAATGGATGGGTTTGTATTCCCAATAATTTGTTACAAAGGACACAGGCTAGCAAGATGGTTATGAAGACGGCTCGTCGGTGTGAATAAGAAACCCGGATTTTTTTAGGAGCCACTTCATTGAAATAAGTAAGCCAGTGGATCAAGCCAGTCTATTAGCATATTTATTACTCTTATTTCAGGAGCTTACCATGAATAAACTCATGCTAACCTATGTGCTACTGTTGGGGATATCTCCCACAAATTGATCTGGCCAGGAGGTATGACCCGGCCCATCATTTGGCGGCTTGTAAGGTCACCTTGTTTACTAGGCCAACGTGAACGACAAGGACTAAGGCCCAGTGTGCACCCTGATGGAAGGCGGATCATGGAGAGGCCTGGAGTGCCGGCTCAAGAGAAGGCCCCAGAAGAGGAAAAATTCCCTCACAAGAAAAAGCAAGACCTGGATTAGGATTCCAGAGAGACTAGTCCTACTCCTACTAGGACTCTACATGTAAGCCTACCCCTTCAACTTATATAAGGAGGGGCAAGGCACCCGAAGAGGGGGGAGTTAAGTCATTAGATATGGACAAGTTATAAATACTCAAGGGCTAGGCTAGCGGTTTCGCACCCTTATAATCTAGATCGTCATCAATAAACACAGAAAGTAGGACATTGGCTTTTACCTCCATCGGAGGGGCCGAACCTGGGTAAACTCGCGTCTCTCGATTCTGATCAACCCTATTCAAGCCGCCACCTAGTTCTCATGGCCTCACACCTAAGTCCTTTCATGAGGACATCTGCCGTGACAAAACCACGACATCAAGCATTCAGAATAAATACATATCCGGTTTGACACTTAGAGTCATCCATATCTATGTGAAAACTAGCATCGGCGTAACCCTTTATGACGAGCTCTTGATCACCTCCATACGCGAGAAACATCTCCTTAGCTAGTCCTCATCAGGTGCTTAAGGATATCTTGACCGATGTCCAGTGTTACAATCTTGGATCACTCTAAAACCTTCTGGTCATACTTATGACAAGGCTCTCATCTGGTCTTGTGTACAACATTGCATAGATGATAGGGAATATGGTGAGTCTTAGGCGATGACACTCATATTATCTCCATCTTCTGCACTTCTTGGGCACTGAGTCTTACTCAACTTCACACCTTGTAAGACTGGCAAGAACCCTTTCTTGAACTAGTCCATTTTTAATTTCTTGAAAACCTTATCAAGGTATGTGCTTTGTGAAGGTCTTATTAAGTGTCTTGATCTATCTCTACAAATCTTGATGCCTAATATGTGAGCAGCTTCTCCGAGGTCTTTCATTGAAAAACTCTATTTCAAATATATCTTCATGCTTTCCAAAACTTCTATTTGTTTACAATAGGTAATATGTCATCGACATATAATATAAGAAATCCTATAGAGATCCCACTCGCTTTCTTGTAAATACAAGCTTCTCCATAAACTTGTATGAACCCAAACGCTTTGATCGCCTCATCAAAGCAAAGATTCCAACACTGAGATGCTTGCACCACACTATAGATGGATCGTTGGAGCTTGCACACTTTGTGAGAATTTGAAGGGTCAACAAAACCTTGTGGTTGCATCATATACAACTCTTCCTTAACGAAACCATTAAGAAACGTTGTGTTGACATCCATCTGCCAAATTTCATAATTGAAAAATGCAAGTATTGCTAACATAATCCTGACGGACTTAATCATCACTACGGGAGAGTGTAGCGACCCGACTCAAGACGAGTCAAGCCTCTGTGTTTCTGTGCCATCCCTGGATCAGTATGCTGGCACACACAGTACATCAATGTATATATCAAACTGCAATCACATGTAAATAGCGTAAAACTGATATATACCTTAATTATTTCAGCGGAAGCAGTCAAGGGAGTGGAGTCCCAATAAACACCAACGGCAAGTTGAGTGTAGACCGTAACCCTGTATCGTACTCTTACTCGTCGAAGAAAAATATCTGCAACATAAGACGTTGCAGCTGTGTAGGTCAGCATATTGAATATGTCGGCAAGTCACATAAGAGAGGGGTGAAAAGTAATCATCTATACTATATGCATATATGGCAGGTGGGGCTATAAGTTTTTAGCAAAAAGCAAGTTTTCTCCTACATCAAGAGAGGCTTAAAAGCAAAATGTTACTACGTTGTTTGTTGTTAACGAGATGGTTCCGCCAACCAATTCTCGTACCCGAGTTGTCAATAATTACCCTCATCAAATATATTTAATGGTGTTGAGAAATCCAGATAACTTCAGTTCCTTTGGCTCAAGTTGTCCATGACCGTGGACACGGCTAATCGATTAGGTTTGAGCACTCTGCAGAGTTTTGCACACGTTCCCCACAAGATTTGATCGCCTCCGAGTATGTCCTCGCACTTGAGTGTGTTTGAAGACCGGATGATCAAAACATGATCTTTCAACGGGTCCCTCTGAATCCCTGTCGGTGCCCATCCATTCCTACCGTTCTTCTACATCTGCTAGCACCGCCTGTCCAGAGTCGCCGCGTTGTCCAACCAAGCCAGAGCCCATAATGACTTGTGGCTGTGCAGGTAAGCCTTGGGTCTTGAAAATATCCGTCCGTCTCTTTGAGCCTGGGTGAAGCTTTCCGTAGGATGTCATGGCCTGTCCAGCATCCCGGGTCATCCACTGGGTTCTCCAGGGAGCCGATCAACCGTCCTTCACCCAGAGTTGCATTGCGTCCGAGGTCTTGAAAATCTTGTCTTAACCGGTCTTGGTTATTTAATCAACCTCGCATCACTCGTGTTATGCACTCAACTGAAATCCCGTCTACTCAAGCATAGCAATATGAAATTTGTCATCCCGGGGCC
This sequence comes from Hordeum vulgare subsp. vulgare, assembly GCF_904849725.1. Lineage (NCBI taxonomy): Eukaryota > Viridiplantae > Streptophyta > Magnoliopsida > Poales > Poaceae > Hordeum > Hordeum vulgare. The sequence continues at coordinate 198,954,706 of NC_058519.1, read as the reverse complement.
AAGTATCGGGGTTGTTGTGTGCCTACCATATGATACTACAATCTATACTAAAATTTCCATGTACCTAAGCAGCATGCAATTGGGCATAGGATGGTAGAACTACGATGCATAAAACATAGGTGATAGTATGATCAAAGTGACTTGCCTGGTGATGTTGACGAAGAAGAATTTCTCGAGAAAATAACTTGATAGACTACTCGTCACTCTCCGATGAAATCTATATAACAAACATCTCATAAACATAATCACTCATACTAGCAATCAGTCTAGCAATCAAAACAAAAGAGAGGGCGAATAGGAATCCGAAGGAAGCTTCAAATAAGACTAGGGAGTCTTCTACTACATCAAACACTAAATAGTTTTTGTCCAACGGAAAATAATAACAGGGAACTAAGATATAAATTTAACTAAGATAAAATAAAGTATTTTTCACAAAACTATTTGAAAGTATTTCCAAACGGGATTTGAAACAGTGGAGAAACCAATTGCAAGTTACTAAGGAACTAGAATTGATTTCATGATAACAAATAAAAATAAAATCAAAACTTGTTGCAAACCTACTGTTTAACTAACAGAAACAAAACATAATATTTCTTAAATATAAAAGAAAATAATTTAAAAGTAACTAAAGAAAGTAAATTAGTCACAATCCTAAAAGAGGTGAAACAGAAATTGTTTCACAAGAAACCATGATCTAAAATAATCAAACAAATCTGAAATTGCTACCACTGATAAATAAGATCACTAGTGATCAGTAGCAAAAAGAATCAAATTACAATCTATTTTTAAACTCCTGGAATAAGCAAAACAAGGTTTACACTAAATATGATCTAATTCAAATTTGAAAATTTCAAACATAGACAAATTATATGTTTTTAAAACTACAGAACATTTCCGATCTACTGGAAAAAGAATCAACCTCATTGGACTTGTGGATCAAAAGTTATGATCAAAATAAAATTGAAACTCTCTCTGTTTTGGAATTAAAACAGAAAAAGGAAAAAAACTGATTTGTGGACAGGGGGTCCACGTGGCGCGTTGTGGTTGGCTCGGGGGTGTGAGCTGTTGAGGCTAACTAGCGAACGGCCGTAATATAAATAAAAGTCCCTGGCTAAATCTTAAGTGGAGAAAAACCCGTTTCGGTTTTTTCTAAAAACCGAAGGGTTATTGCGTTCTAATCTACACCGCTGACTAAGATCTAACGGATGAAAACAAGGGGGGGAGCTCACAGGAGGTGGTGGTGCTCCGACGTGGTTGCCGGCGAGGACGAGGCAGAGCCGGCGATGGGGAGGAGCTCTGATAGTCTCCGGCGAGACCTGAGGGGTCGGGGAGACGGCGGCGGTCCTCCTCCGTCGGGTGGTGGCATCGGAGGGGCAAGGGAGGCGGCGGGGCGAGCAGCAGGGCGGCCGGGAGCTTCGGCTCCGGTGAGCTCGGGCAGGCGGCGACGGTGGGGCAGGGCGGCGGCGAGGGTGGGGAACGGGGTGAGGAGGGCTTGGGGCGGTCGGGTTTTATAGGGGGAGGGAGTGGTGCCATAGGGAAGGGAATCGGGGGAGGGAAGGAAGGTTCGGCCATGGTGGCTCGGGCTCTGGTTAGGTAGGGGAGGGGCATAGGAGGAAGGAAGGTGACCGAGCGGGGGGGGGGGGGGGGGGGGGGAAGAATGGGCGCTGGGGCCCACGGGTCAGCGATAGGGGAGAGGGGCGCAGGGGGCGATCGGCCGATCCGAAAGGATTTCGGATCCGGCTAAGGTGGGATTCGGCCCAGCACTTAAATGCCGCCCGCGGCGGTTTCCTTTTTTTAAACCTTTCCTATTTTTAGTCTTATTCCCAAACAGAAATTTAAAAGGGAATAAAAAGCAAACAAATAAAATATTTAATATAGGGTATTATATACCAAAATTTTCACAAAAAAATTCTCTACACGATTAACATTTTTCCACGGCAAAAATAAAAACTTTCAAAAAATTATTTTCACAAAATTGCCTAAAAGATTTATTTTTCTTTTGCAAATAATTTTCAAATGACCCTCTAAGTTTTAGGGTTCAAATAACTTTCAAAATGCCCGTGTGTTTGAGGGTCCTGTTCCTCCTCTCTTTTCTGTTTGACAGAATATTATTCCCCGGCATTTCTTGAGTGGAGGGAAAATAGAATTTGCAAATTAAAATTGAAGGAAATTCAAATGCCAGCTCCATTCCACTTCTTTATAGTTGAAGAAGTCATGTCATCTTCTCTCTTTGCTTTTAAAAGATTGAATTTGAATTCATCGGAGATGGGGGGAAGTCATTTTATTCCCTCTCGTTCAAAAGTTTTGAAAAGTTTCAAATTTCACACAAGTTTCAATCACTCAAGCAAACAAACAAACAATCTAATAATTATTTTAACATTCCAAAATTTGGGATGTTATAGAGAGAAAGCCTCATTGTAGCCAACTCCTTGAACTTGTGAGAACCCTTTTGCAACAAGTCATGCTTTATAGATGATGACATTACCGTCTGCGTCCTTCTTTTCCTTAAAGATCCATTTGTTCTATATGGCCTTACGATCATATGGTAAGTCCTCCAAAGTCCATAGTTTGTTCTCATACATGGATCCTGTCTCAAATTTCGTGGCCTCAAGCCATTTGTCAGAATATGGGCCCACCATTGCTTATTCATAGCTCATAGGTTCAATGTTGTCTAACAACATGACCTCCAAGACATGATTGTCGTACCAGTCAGGGGGAGGATGAGTCCTTGTTGACCTAAGAGGCTCAGTATTTACTTGATCTGAAGTTTCATGTCATCGTCATTAGCTTCTTATTCTTGGCATAGACGCTACTGAAACATCTTTCTGCATCGTGCTACTCTCCAACTAAAGTTACTATTCAATAACCTCATCAAGTTCTACCTTCCTCCCTTTCAATTATTTTGAGAGAAACTCCTTCTCTAAAAAGGATCCATTCTTGGCAACAAAGACTTCACCTTCAGACCCGAGATAGAAGGTGTACCCAATTGTTTACTTAGGGTATCCTTTGAAGACGCACTTCTCCGCTTTGGGTTCGAGCTTATCAGGCTGAATCCTTTTCACATAAATGTTGCAGCCCCAAACCTTAGGAAATGATAGCTTAGGTTTCTTGCCATACCATAATTCATACAGTGCCATCTCAAACAATTTAGATGGTGCGCTATTTAAAGTGAATACGGCTGTCTCTCATGCATAACCTCAAAAGGATAGTGTCAGATCAGTAAGAGTCACCATAGACCGCACCATATCCAATAGAGTATGATTACGACTCTCGGACACACCATTACACTTTGGTGTTCGAGGTGGCGTGAGCTCTAAAACAATTCTACACTGTCTTAAATGTGTGCCAAACTCATAACTCAGATATTCTCCACGACGATCAGATCGTAGAATATTTATTTTCTTGTTACGACAATTCTCTACTTCACTCTAAAATTGTTTGAACTTTTCAAACGGTTCAGACTGGTATTTCATTAAGTAAATATACCCATATCTACTCAAATCATCAGTGAAGGTAAAACATAACGATATCCATAGTGCGCCTCAACACTCATTGGACCGCACACATCACTATTTATGATTTCCAACAAGTAAATTGCCCTCTGCATTGTCCTAGAGAACAGGGTTTTCGTCATGTTGCCCATGAGGCATTGTTCCCATGTATCAAGCGATTCAAAATCGACTAATTCCAAAAGTCCATCACCATGGAGTTTCTTCATTTGCTTTACACCAATATGACCTAAGAGTGCTAATGCCACAAGAAAGTGGTACTATCATTATTAACTTTGCATATTTTGGCATCAATGTTATGAACACGTGTATCACTACGATCGTGATTCAACAAGAATAAACCATTCACATTGGGTGCATGACCATAAAAGATATTAGTCATATAAATAGTAGAACCCTTATTCTCTGATTTAAATGAATACTTGGCTCGCAATAAAAAAGATCCAAATATAATATTCATGCTCAAACAAGGCACCAGATAACAATTATTTTGGTTTAAAACTAATCCCGATGGAATCGAAGAGCGAGCGTGCCAATGGTGATCACATCAACTTTGGAACCTTTTCCGACGTGCATCATCACTTCGTCCTTGCCAGCCTCCATTTATTCTATAGTTCCTATTTCGAGTTACTTATATGAGCAACCGAACTGGGATTAGATACTGAGGCACTACTACGAGAGCAAGTAAGGTACACATCAATAACATGTATATCGAATATGCCTTTGTTGACGTTGCCAACCTTATTCTCAGCCGGATACTTGGAGCAATTCTGCTTCTAGTGGCAGGTCCCCTTGCAGTAGAAGCACTCAGTCTCAGGCTTGGGTCCAAGCTTGGGATTCTTCACGGGAGAGGAAACTTCCTTGCCATTCTTCTTGAAGTTACCCTTCTTTCCCTTGCCTTTCTTGAAACTAGTGGTTTTATTCACCATCAACACTTGATGCTCCTTTTTGATTTCTGCTTCCAAGAATTTTAGCATCACGAATAGCTCAGATATTGACTTGTTCATACCTTGCATATTATAGTTCATCATGCGGCCTTTGTAGCTAGGTGGCGGTGACTAGAGAACTATGTTAGTGACCGTCTCAACAGGGAGCTCAACTTCCAACTGAATCAAGGGGTTGTAGTACCCAGACATTCTGAGTATATCATGAGTGAAAAAACTATTCTCCTCCATCTTGTAGGCGAAGAAAGTATCGGAGGTCTCATACCTCTCGGTCCGGGCATTTACTTGAAATACTAACTTCAACTACCAGAACATATCATATGCTCCATGGCATTCAAAATATTTTTAAGTCCCGATTCTAAGCCGTACAACATGATGCACTGAATATTGAGTAGTCATCACCACGCAACTGCGAGACATTCACAACATTTGCAGATGACACTTGAGGGGGCGGCCCACCAAGCAGTGCATTAAGGACATAATTCTTTTGCGAAGCCATGAGGATAATCCTTAGATTACAGACCCAGTCCACATAATTACTTCCATCATCTTTCAACTTATATTTCTCTAGGAACGCATTAAAATTCAGGGGAGCTACTAAGTGAGCCATTAATATAAAGCAAGATTTGCAAAGACAACTTTAGACTATGTTCATGATAATGAGTTCAATCAATCATATTACTAAAAAACTCCCAGTCAACTCAAATTCCCTTAGTTTGTCTAAGTGTGACATGATCCAAATCCACCGAAAAAAGTCTGATCATCACGTGATATGAGGTGGTTTTAATGGTGAACATCTCCATGTTGATCGTATCTACTATATGAATCATGCTCAACCATTCGGTCTCCTGTGTTATGAGGCCATGTTTGTACATTTTAGGCTTGTCATGTTTAACCCAAGTATCCCGCATGTGCAAAACTGGCTTACACCCGCTGTATGCAAACGAAGAGTCTATCACACACGATCATAACGAGGTGCTTCGAAACGACGAATGTTCGCAACGGTGAATACTTGGGGAGAAGACAATTTTATCTTAGAACTTAGTGAGGGATCATGTTATAATTCTACTGTTGTCCTAAAATAAGATGCATAAAACGATCAACATCACATGCAAATCATATAAATGACATGATATGGCCATCATAATATTGTGCTTTTGATCTCCATCTACAAAGCACCGGCATAATCTCCATCGTCAGCGGCATGACACCATGATCTCCATAATCATGATCTCCATCATCGTGTCATGTGGTTGTCGCGCCAACTATTGCTTCTACAACTATTGCTAAATCATAGCAATAAAGTAAATAAAATGGCAAAAATAAATTAAAGACAACCCTTTGGCTACTGTCGGTTGCCATACTCATCGACATGAAAGTCGTGATAACTACTACAAAACATGATCATATCATACGACACATATATCAAATCACGTCTTGGCAATATCACTTCACGACATGCCCTTCAAAAACAAGTTATATGTCCTCTACTTTGTTGTTGCAAGTTTTATGTGGCTGCTATGGGCAACTAGTAAAAACCGTTCTTACCTACGCAAATCCACAACAGTGATATTCAAGTTGCCTTTTAACATTCTACAAGGACCGCCTCTGTCGAATGTGATTCAACTAAAGTGGGAGAGACAGACACCTGTCAACCACCTTTATGCAAAAAGTCGCATGTCAGTCAATGGAACTGGTATCTTGTATGAGGACAAGTAAAGTTGCTTTGTGCCGCTTCATCCCACAATACTGCTGAAGCAAAATAAGACTAAGGAGGTAAGAAATCTGAACATCAACACCAACAAACACTTTGTGTTCTACTTGTGCATATCACCTACGCATAGATCATAGCTCGTGATGCCACTGTTGGGGAACATTGGATGGGAAACAAAAAATTCCTACGCACATGTAAGATCTATCCATGGAGATGTATAGCTACGAGAGGGGGGTGCATCTACATGCCCTTATAGATCGCTAAGCGGAATAGTTAAGGAACACGGTTGATGTATTCATACGCCTTCACGATCCAATCACAATCCGACCCGATCAAGCACCGAATAGACGGCACCTCCGTGTTCAGCACACGTACAAGTCGATCATGTCTCCTCCTCCTCGATCCAACGAGCGAGGGCGGAGTGGTGGGCGAGTTCTTTGGCAGCACAATGGCATGGTGGCGGCGGTGGTGGTGTTGTCCCCGCAGGGCTTCGCCGAGCGCTACCGGAACAGTGAACGAAGGAGAAAACAATATAGGTTTAGAGGGAGGGTTGCGACATGGCTTTCGGTGATGCTTCCCTCCCTCTCCTCTCATATATAGAGGAAAGGGTATAGGGGCGCAGGCCCTTGGGCCTCCCACAAGGGGGGCGACGTCCAAGGGGGAGACTTGGCCCCCAAGTCAAGTGGGAAGCCCCCTCCCCTCTAGGGTTTCCCTAAACCCTAGGGCACATTGGGCCCTTGGGGTAGTGGCGCCCAGCTCAATAGGGGTTGGTGCACCACCTCTCTCAGATCGTGGGCCCCTTCGGGGCAGGTGGTCCTCCCCGGTGGGCCTCCGGAACCCCTTCTGACACTCTCGACGAGGATCGATAACTTCCATAACTATTCCGGAGCCCGAATTCGAACTTTGCATATATTAATATTTATCTACGGACCATTCCCAAGCTCCTTGCTGTGTTCAGGGTATCATCCGGGACTCCTAACAACATTCGGTCACCAACACATACAACTTGACAAACGGAGTGGCAAATCCTAGTGTCGATCCATGCCAACCCAACACACACCCTCGGAGATACCTATAGAGCATGTTTATGATCGCTCAGTTATAAAGTGACGTTTGATACACACAGAGCATCCCCCCGATATCAGGGAGTTGCATGATCTCATGGTCTTAGGAACAAATACTTGACATGAAGAAATCAATATCAATAAACTTAGTGATATGATAAAATGCCATGCTTACGGTTTGGGACTTGTCCGTCAAAACATTCTCCATTTGATGTGATCCCGTTATCAAATGAAAACTCATGTCTATGGTTAGGAAACCTTAACCATCTTTGATCAATAACCTAGTCTAGTAGAGGCTCACTAGGGACACTCTGTTGTTTATATATCCACACAGTATCTTAGTTTCCGGTCAAAACAATTATAACATGGATAATAAATGATTATCATGAACAAGGAAATATAATAATAACCTCTTTATTATTGCATGCAGGTCATATTTCCAACAACAGAGCCTCCGAGCTCGATTTCTTCGGCTTGGAGGAGCACTGCAGGGTGGCAGAGGCGAATGATTGGTTGGGGAGGTGAGGCAAAGGTGGTGGTTGCGGTGGTTGCGAGTGGTAGTGACGAATGTGCTCGGGTCCGGGAGAGAAGGAGCAGAGGGAGGGGAAGATGATGACGGGTGTGGACGAGCCGTGCACGGACATGTGCGGCATCCATATCCACCTCCATGCGGCCGGCGACAAGCAGGAGCTGGCGGAGCGCGTGTCCGCTGATACATCTCTCATAGGTCTCCATCGTATCTACTTTTCCAAACTCTTTTAGCCTTGTTTTGGACTCTAATTTGGATGATTTGAATGGAACTAACCCGTACTGACGATGTTTTCAGCAGAATTGCCATGGTGTTGTTTTTGTGCAGCAATGACAGTTCTCGGAACATCCTGAAAATTTACACAGAATATTTTTGGAAAATATGAAAAATACCTGCGCAAAGATCCACCGGAGGGGGTGAGCTAGTGGGCCACAAGCCATGTTGTCGCGGCCACCCCCCCAAGCCGCGACAACCAAGCTCGTGGGGCCCACGTGGCTCTGCCGCCCACAACTCCAGCGCTATTTTTTCCCTTTCATCCCGAAAAAAATCAAGAGAGAAGATTTCATCGCGTTTGCGATACGGAGGTGCCGCCACATCCTGTTCTTCATCTGGAGGACAGATCTGGAATCCGTTTTGGGCTCCGGATCAAGGAGATCGTCGCCATCTTCATCATCAACCTTCTTCCCTCTCCAATTCCATGAAGCTCTTCATCGTTCGTGAGTAATCTGTTTGTAGGCTCACTGGGCGGTGATGAGTAGGATGAGATCTATCATGTAATCGACTTAGTCTTGACGGGGATTGATCGCTAGTATCCACTATGTTCTGAGATTAATGTTGCTACTACTTTGCCATGCTTAATGCTTGTCACTAGGGCCCGAGTGCCATGATTTCAGATCTGAAATTATTATGTTGTCACCAATATATGTGTGTTTTAGATCCGATCTTGCAAGTTGTAGTTACCTACTATGTGTTATGATCCGGCAACCCCGGAGTGCCAATAACCAGAACCACTCCCGGTGATGACCATAGTTTGAGGAGTTCATGTGTTCACTAAATGCTAATGCATTGGTCCGGTTCTTTATTAAAAGGAGAACCTTAATATCCCGTAGTATCCACTTGGACCCCGCTGCCACAGGAGGGATGGACAATAGATGTCATGCAAGTTCTTTTCCCTAAGCACGTATGACTACACATGGAATCCATGCCTACATCACATTGAAAAATGGGAGCTAGCCACATATCTCTCCGTGTTATAACTGTTGCATGATGAATGTCATCCAACGAATCGCCGATCCATTGCCTATGAGTTTTTCCCACTGCTGCTGTTACTTGCTTTGCTCTGCTGCTGTTACTTGTTTTGCTCTGCTGCTGTTACTACTGTTGCTGCTACTGTTACTTGCTACTGCTGTTACTCGCTATTGCTGCTACTTGCTACTGCTGTCACTACTACTATTCCTTTCCACTGCTGTTACTCGTTACACTGCTGCTACCTGCTACAATACTTTTTCTGGCACCGTTACAGGGAAAGAATATTTCCCGTCCACGGGCAACTACTGGCGCCATTAATACAACAGTTAGGAATAGTCTGCCGTCAAGAGATCGTTTCTCGCACCGTTGTTATCATACTACGTTGCTAGTGATACTTTGTTTGCAGACACTAATCTTTGAGGTGTGGTTGAATCTGACACATTCAGCTGCCAATACTTGAGAATATTCTTTCACTTCCCGTCGTGCGAACCAACAAATTTGGGTTGGATACTCTACCCTCGAAAACTGCCGCTATCCCACGCGTTGGTGGGCTATTGCAAGACAATTGCTAATTGTTGAGCAACTAGAAGCAGCTCTTTTCTGGCTGCGTTGTCGTGGAGGCATCAAGTCAGGAATAGTTGCACGTCAACAACATTTTTCTGGCGCCGTTGCCGGGGAGGCATCAAGTGAGGAATAGTTGCACGTCAACATCATTTTTCTGGCGCCGTCGCCGGGGAAGGATAGCTATATTCTCTGAGTCACTTGGTATTTATATCTGCTGATCACTATGAAGAATCTGAAAGATCCTAGAACCAAAGTCTTGCCCTCAACTACGAGGGGAGGTAAGGAACTGCCACCTTCAGTTATGAGTAAGTTTGCGACACCACCTCCTCCTAGAAATCTTGATATGTCGCCTGTGCTTGATGATGCTTATGATGCTACTATGCCTGATACTGCTAGAGATGCTATGCCTGATACTGCTAGAGATGCTATGCCTGATACTGCTAGAGATGCTATGCCTGATACTGCTAGAGATGCTATGCTTGATACTGCTTTGCCTGATGATGCTAGAGATGCTATTTTGCCTGATGATGCCATGCTTGATACTGCTAGAGATACTACTTTGCCTGATATGCCACTAGGGGTATTCCTTGATACTCATATTGCTAGAGTTACTGCCAATGCTCGTGATGCTTCTGAAACTGCTGATACTATTGAGATAGAACCTGCTTTTGCTCCTCCTAGATCTAGCTCTCCTAGATATAAATTGCCTGATATACCTGAGGGTTATGTTATGGAGGGAGAGATAGATGAGGATTTTCTTGCGTGTAAGGATGCTTATGACGCTCAGAAATTACTTCTCAAGTGGAAGGAAAAAAATCTCTAAAAGCTAGATTGAAATACGACCCAAAGTTTGCCACTTCACCTATCTTTATCACCGATGAGGATTATGAATTCTCTGTCGACCCTGATATAATCTCTCTAGTCGAATCTGATCCTTTCCACGGTTATGAGTCTGAGACGGTCGTAGCCCATCTTACCAAACTACACGATATAGGCACCCTTTTCACTAGTGAGGAGAAGATCCGCTACTACTACATCCTTAAGATGTTTCCTTTCTATCTAAAGGATGATGCTAAAGCCTAGTTCACTTCTCTTGCTCCTGGATGCGTGAGTAGTCCCCAGGATATGGTCTATTACTTCTGTGAGAAATATTTCCCTGCCCATAAGAAGCAAGCTGCCTTGCAGGAAATATACAACTTTGCTCAACTCAAAGAAGAGAGTATCCCACAAGCTTGGGGGAGGCTCATCCAGCTACAGAATGCTTTGCCTGATCACCCTCTTAAGAAGAACGAGATACTTGATATCTTCTATAACGGACTTACCGATGCGTCTAGAGACCACCTTGATAGTTGTGCCGGTTGTGTTTTTAGGGAACGAACTATAGAACAAGCTGAGACCCTACTGAATAACATCTTGATCAACGATAATGCTTGGACTATCCCCGAACCACCTCCTAAGCCAACTCCTAAGAAAAGAGGTATTCCATTCCTCAGTCCCGAAGATATGCAAGAAGCCAAGAAATCTATGCAAGAGAAAGGCATTAAATCTGAAGATGTCAAAAATCTACCACCTATCAAAGATATCCATGGTCTCGATAACCCGATACAGGTAGTAGAAGTAAATTCACTGCGTAGGTTTGATGAGAGTGATATTCCTTTTGACAAACCTGCTAGCTTATGCTTTGATGAATTTGACAGCTTTGTTGGCAAACAACAGAGTTTCAATGATTATGTTAGTAGACAATTGGAACAAAGTACTCGTATGCTCAGTCATTTAAGTGTTTGTGTAGATAGAAATGTCAATGATCTGAAGCTTCTGAGTAAACGTGCCTCTATGATTACTACTCAGGTAGAACAAATACTTAAAGCTCAGAATGACTTGCTCAATGAATTAAATGACAACTCTGTCAGAGTCATTACTAGAGGAGGCAAAATGGCTCAGGAAGCTTTTTATCCTGAAGGCCATCCTAAGAGAATTGATCAAGATTCTCAAGGAATTAATTCTGATACACCCAGTCATCCTAAGAAGAAGAAGATGATAGAAACCTACATGTTAGTTCACCAAATACCGTCACACCTGAAGAACCAAATGATATTTCTGCGTCTGATGCAGAAACACAATCTGGTGATGAACATGAACCTGGTGACAATATGGACAGCGATGTTCATAATAATGCTCAACCTAGCAATGATGAGGATGTGGAGATTGAACCTACGGTTAATCTTGATAACCCACAACCTAAGAGATACGATAAGAATGACTTCACTGCTAGGAATCATGGTAAATAAAGGGAGCCATGGGTTCAGAAACCTATGTCCTTTCCTCCTAAGTCATCCAAGAAAAAGGATGATGAGGATTTTGAGCGCTTTATTGAAATGATAAGACCCGTCTTGCTGCAGTTGCAGTTAATTGATATGCTCAAAATGTCTCCATATGCCAAGTACATGACAGATATCGTGACTAATAAACGGAAAATACTAGATCTTGAGATCTCCACCATGCTTGCCAATTACACTTTCAAAGGTGGAACTCCTAAGAAACTTGGTGATCCCGGAGTGCCCACTATACCATGCTCCATTAAAGGAAACTACGTAAGAACTGCCTTATGTGACCTTGGAGCCGGTGTTAGTCTTATGCCTCTCTCTCCTTATTGTAGACTTGAACTGGAGAAGTTGACACCCACTGAAATTTCTCTGCAAATGGCCGACAAATCAACTGCTTTCCGTGTCGGCATTTGCGAGGATGTGCGTGTTGTGGTTTCTAACACCACTATCTTAACAGACTTTGTTATCTTGGATATTCCCGAGGACGATGCCATGGCTGTCATCCTCGGAAGACCCTTTTTAAACACTGCAGGGGCTCTTATAGATTGCAACAAAGGCAATGTCACTTTCCATGTCAACGGTAATGAGCATACAGTGCACTTTCCGAAGAAACGATATCAAGTACATTGCATCAATGCTATCAAAAAAACTTCATCGATTCTTATTGGGAGCTTTGAATGCCCTATTCCTCGTGTCAAGATGAAGTATGATTTGCTTGTTGGGGAGATTCATATCCCCATTGAGGTGACTTAGTGGCTATTCGGCAATTCTCCGATTCTTTTTGCGATTCGGAAAAGTTTTGTCATGAGGATTTGATCAACCCCATTGGCGGCTTTCTTTCGATGACCATGAAATGGATGAATCAAGGAGTCACATACCTCTGTTTAAGCTTTCACTTTCTATTGCTTAGAAGAAAAATGATAGATTTATTTTAGTTTTCCTTGTTTCCTGTTTTAGCGTCCCGAAGAAAAGTACCCCGAAAATAGAAGTTCTCCGATGGTCCTGAAAATCTAGTATGATTTTTTCTGGAATATTTGAAAAATACTGGGACTGAAAGCTGGCCTGGGGGCCACACCAGTGGGCCACAAGCCCTGACGCCGCGGCCTCCCCTGGCCACGGGGACCAAGCTTGTGGGGCCCACAGGGACCCCCTCCACTCATTCCAGCTCCCATCCTCTTCTTCTACCTCCAGAAAAAATCGTTTCGCAGCTCAAACCCGTGTTCTTGCTCATTTGGCAATTATTTTCGATCTCCTTGCTCAAAGAACCATTCTCCGATCCGTTTTGGGGAAATTACTCCATGGTAAGTGACTCCTCCATTGGTCCAATTAGTTTTTGCTCTAGTGCTTTATCCTTCGCGTATTCTTGCTACCTTGGTGACCCTATTCTTGAGCTTGAAATATTGATTTTACCTGGTCCCAAGTAGTTTTAGCGCGTGATACGGTATCTACGAACTAGTAGGAGTAGTTGCTACAAGGTGTGGTTGGTCTTTATTCACTTTTCTCTTGAACTTCAAAAATTTCAGCAAAAAGAAATTATGTTCAGGAGGAAGTTTCATGGTGGTTCCTCAAGTAAGAAGGGTCCCCATCTTTCTATTCGGGAGCCCGATCCTTATCAACTAAGGGACGCACCGGTACAACCATGTGAATGGCCTTCCGATGAGTTCATGATTGAAGCAGGCTTCAAGGATGAGTTTGATACACTTGTCCGCAATGCCGGGTTAGAAGAATTCCTCTCAGATAAATGTGAACAGTATGATTTTCTCACTGCCTCTTTCATACGTAGATTTAAATTTTCAGTTGGCCGTGACTCATCCATACTGTTTGATCTGTATGATAAATCCTACGCCATGGATTTGGAGGATTTCAATAGGATTTGCAAGATACCCAATGGGGGTAATCTTAAAGATCCTGCTAAGTCTTCGGTTAGAGATTTTGTCTCTAGTATAACTGTTGGAGAAACTAGAGACATCACGCAAGCTACCATAGGAAGCATTCATTTCCCTGCCTTGCACTACTTTGCCCTCTTCATAGGTAGATGCATTAATGGCAAGGTTGAACATTGTCACCTATGCGCATCCGACCTTAGTATCCTTAAGAGCGCAGTGACGGGTGACAAAAGCTTCAACATGGGAGCTATTATAGCAAGGAGGCTGAATAAGAATGCTATTGATGGGGATTTCATTGGCGGCGCCTATGCCACTCTCATAGAAAATTTTCTTGGAGTACCCATCCGCGCAGGAGATCCCCCGCTCCATACCGCTTTCCTTGACCACGTCGTTGTGACACGCTACCAGTTCCTTGAGAGGGATGATAAATCCCTCCTATACCGATTGATATTTAACCGACAGCGTGTTTTCCATATTACCCTTCCTGCTCCTACTTTCTTTGACTTTCAGGTAAAATGGAGATACTACATAACCATAGGAGAGGCAGAGGAGTATGAGAGGGAGGCGACGGCTGCTCGTCTCCGTGAGGCAGCTATTCAGGCAGTGGCTGCAGTGCTCCCGTATAACCCCGATTATGATTTTGGGTTTCGCCAGGACCGTCCTGGGGAGTAGACCAAGCTAGGCCAAAATCCAAAGCTTGGGGGAGTACGTGTTTGCACCAACTTTACATTCATGCTTATGCTTTCACTTTGTTAGTCGGTGTTTACACTTTGCCACTACTTTATCGATGCTAGTTTATTTTCGTTTTCTTGTTTTCTTGTTTGTGTCCTTTTGAGAAAACCCAAAAAGATTTTCCTTTCTTCTTTTGTTTGTTGGGAGCTTTCCCGTGTAAATAGTTTTCTTTTTCTTTGGGTCAAGGTAGAAGATAGTGGTTACAATGTTTAGTGGCTCTTGCATGTATACCTGTTTAGCTTTCAAGGAGCCATATTACTTTGTCTTCTCCTTTGTGTTTGCCTGCAGATTCAGCTTAGTGCAATGCACGAGCACTCTTATTATTGTTCACATCATTCGATCGTGCAAGTGAAAGGCAATAATGACGATATATGATGAAGTGACTGAGACTGGAAGAGCTGGTATGAACTCTATCTATTTTGGTTTTGTAAATATGACTAGCTTGTCGTTCCAGATTCAGCTTTGTGGAGAGAGAACCATGTTTGCAATGACAACTTAGAGATCATAGTTTTTGATGCCATGCTTATTTAGCTAGGAGCTTATAATGGTTTGTCTTGAATGCCAACAGAGATTCTGAGATGACTATGATGTAGTATGATAGGATGGTATTCTCCTTTGAATGATTCAAGTGGCTTGACTTGGCGCATGTTCATGCATGTAGTTGAAACAAAATCAACATAGCCTCTATGATGTTCGTGTTCATGGTGATTTATATCATGTTCATGCTTGCACTCCATGTTAGTCAAACTCATTGCATCTTGATGACTGTTGTCGCTCTCTAGTTGGTCGCTTCCCAGTCTTTTGCTAGCCTTCACTTGTACTAAGCGGAATACTGCTTGTGCATCCACTTCCATAAACCCAAAAGTTTTTCCATGAGAGTCCACCATACCTACCTATTTGCAGTATCTACTTGTCGTTCGAAGTAAATTTGCATGTGCCATTCTCTAAACCTTTAAGAAATAATCTGTTTTGCATGCCCGAACCGCTCATGTGGTGATAGGGGGCTATTGGTGTCTTCCATGTTAGGCATGTTATCCTCGACATGTGTTTATTCATTGTCATTCACGAGAAATGGGCCGGTAATTGGAATGCCCAGTTCCACGCTTAAATCGAAAACATAACTGTAAAATGACACTCCCCCCGGATTGATGTTAGTATGGACGGTACCCGAGGATTCGGCTAGCCGTGGAGTGTGATTGATTGGTGGTGGGGGAGTTAAAACTTTACTTTTCTGTTTGGGAACTGCCTATAGCATGAGTAGCATGAAATATATTGAGAACTCTTGGTCATTGCGTTGACAATGAAAGCATGCAACCCAAAATTATTATCTCTGTTTTCAAAGCTTGAGCTCTAGCACCTCTGCAAATCAATGCTTCCCTCTGCGAAGGGCATGTCTATTTATGTTCCTGTTGAGTCATCCTCTTCTTATATAATCACCAATTAGAGAGCACCTCTATCACCTTTATGCTTTGCTTTTGATTGATATTGAGTATGACTATCACTGGATCTTCGTTGCTATGAATTATAATGTTTAGTCAGCCCTTGATCTTTGAAAGTGCTCTGCATTTATGTTTTGCGGTCTCGGAAAGAGCTAGCGAGATACCACCTATTCATATTGCTTCATGATTGTTTTGTTTGAATTGTTGGTATGTGAAAGTCATTATTATTTGCTCGCTAGCTGATCATGCCATTGATATTAGTTTACTGTGAGACGTTTGTGTCACTTGCTTATGTCGTTAACTTGTGATCTTGCTGAAATTCTGGTTATGAGTTAGACATAGTTGCAACAACAAGATCAAACAGAGTTTGTCAAAGTTTTTCTTTCTCTTTCAGTTTGTCAACTGAGTTGCTTGAGGACAAGCAAGGTTCTAAGCTTGGGGGAGTTGATACGACTCCATCGTATCTACTTCTCCAAACTCTTTTGCCCTTGTTTTGGACTCTAATTTGCATGATTTGAATGGAACTAACCCGGACTGACGTTGTTTTCAGCAGAATTGCCATGGTGTTGTTTTTGTGCAGAAATGGAAGTTCTCGGAACGTCCTGAAAATATGAAAAATACCTGCGCAAAGATCCACAAGCCTTGTTGCCGCGGCCACATTCCCACCCAGGCCGCGGCAACCAAGCTAGTGGGGCCCACGTGGCTCTGCCGCCCCCAACTCCAGCGCTATTTATTCCCTTTCGTCCCGAAAAATATCAAGAGAGAAGATTTCATCGCGTTTGCGATACGGAGGCGCCGCCACATCCTGTTCTTCATCTGGAGGGCAGATCTAGAGTCCGTTTTGGGCTCCGGATCAAGGAGATCGTCGCCATCGTCATCATCAACCTTCTTCCCTCTCCAATTCCATGAAGCTCTTCATCGTTCGTGAGTAATCTATTTGTAGGCTCGCTGGGCGATGATGAGTAGGATGAGGTCTATCATGTAATCGAGTTAGTCTTGACGGGGATAGATCCCTAGTATCCACTATGTTCTGAGATTGATGTTGCTACTACTTTGCCATGCTTAATGCTTGTCACTAGGGCCCGAGTGCCATGATTTCAGATCTGAAATTATTATGTTGCCACCAATATATGTGTGCTTTAGATCCGATCTTGCAAGTTGTAGTTACCTACTATGTGTTATGATCCAGCAACCCAGGAGTGACAATAACCGGAACCACTCCCGGTGATGACCATAGTTTGACGAGTTCATGTGTTCACTAAGTGCTAATGCGTTGGTCCGGTTCTTTATTAAAATGAGAACCTTAATATCCCGTAGTATCCACATGGACCCCGCTGCCACGGGAGGGCTGGACAATAGATGTCATGCAAGTTCTTTTCCCTAAGCACGTATGACTACACACGGAATGCATGCCTACATCACATTGATGAATGGGAGCTAGCCACATATCTCTGTGTTATAACTGTTGCATGATGAATGTCATCCAACGAATGACCGATCCATTGCCTACGACTTTGTCTCACTGTTGTTGTTACTTGCTTTTCTCTGCTGTTGTTACTTGTTTTGCTCTGCTGCTGTTACTATTGTTGCTGCTATTGTTACTTGCTACTGCTGTTACTCGCTATTGCTGCTACTTGCTACTGCTATCACTACTGATGTTCCATGCCACTGCTGTTACTCGTTACACTACTGCTACCAGCTACAATACTTCTTGTGGCACCGATACCGGGAAATAATATTTCCCGTCCACGGGCAACTACTGGCGCCATTGATACAACAGTTAGGAATAGTCTACCGTCAACAAATCGTTTCTGGCACCGTTGTTATCATACTGCTTTGCTACTGATACTTTGCTTGCAGACACTAATCTTTCAGGTGTGGTTGAATCCGACACATTCAGCTGCCAATACTTGAGAATATTCTTTCACTTCCCGTCGCACGAACCAACAAATTTGGGTTGAATACTCTACCCTCGAAAACTGCTGCGATCCCACGCGCTGGTGGGCTATTGCAAGACAATTGCTAATTGTTGAGCAATTGGAAGCAGCTCTTTTCTGGCTCCGTTGCCGTGGAGGCATCAAGTCAAGAATAGTTGCACGTCAACAGTATCCAACGTATCTACTTTTCCAAACTCTTTTGCCCTTGTTTTAGACTCTAATTTGCATGATTTGAATGGAACTAACCCGGACTAACGTTGTTTTCCGCAGAATTGCCATGGTGTTGTTTTTGCGCAGAAATAAAAGTTCTCGGAATGACCTGGAAATTTATGAGGATTTTTTGTGGAATATATAAAAAATACTGGCGCAAGAATCAATCGGAGACCGGAGACGTGGAGCGAGGAGCCCACAAGCCCAGGAGGCGCGGGCCCCCCTAGCCGGGCCTAGTAGGCTTGTGGGGCCCTCGGGGCCCCGGCGCCTCCAACTCCAGCTCTATTTAGTCCCTTTTGTCCGGAAAAAATCAGGGAGGAGAGTTCATCGCGTTTTACGATACAGAGGCACCGCCACCACCTGTTCTTCCTCTAGAGGGCAGATTTGGAGTCCGTTCTGGGCTCCGGAGAGGGGAGATCGTCGCCATCGTCATCTCCAACCTTCCTTCATCGCCAATTTCGTGATGCTCTTCAGCGTTCGTGAGTAATCTCATCGTAGGCTTGCTAGACCGTGATGGGTTGGATGAGATCTATCATGTAATCGAGTTAGTTTTGATGGGGATTGATCCCTAGTATCCACTACTTTTCTATGCTTTATGCTTGTCACTAGGGCCCGAGTGCCAAGATTTCAGATCTAAACCTATTATGTTCTCGTCAATATATGTGTGTTCTTGATCCTATCTTGCAAGTTGTAGTCACCTACTATGTGTTATGACCCGGCAACCCCGGAGTGACAATAGCCGGAACCACTCCCGGAGATGACCATAGTATGAGGAGGTCATGTATTCACTAAGCGCTAATGCTTTGTTCCGGTTCACTATTAAAAGGAGAACCTTAATATCCTGTAGTTTCCATTAGGACCCCGCTGCCACAGGAGGGATGGACCATAGATGTCATGCATGTTCTTTTCCCTAAGCACGTATGACTATATATGGAATACATGCCTACATTACATTGTCGAACTGGAGCTAGTTACATATCTCCCCATGTTATAACTGTTGCATGATGAATGTCATCCGGCATAATTATCCATCACCGATCCAATGCCTACGAATCTTTTCCTACTGGTCCTTGCTACGTTACTTTGCCGCTACTGTTGTCACTGCTTCTACTGTTACCGCTACTACTGTCACTACTGCTACTGCTACCGTTGCTACTATTATTATCACACTACATTGCTACTGAAACTTTGCTACAGATACTAAGTCTTTCAGGTGTGGTTGAATTGACAACTCAACTTCTAATACTCGAGAATATTCTTTGGCTTCCCTTTGTGTCGAATCAACAAATTTGGGTTGAATACTCTACCCTCGAAAACGGTTGCGATCCCCTATACTTGTCGGTTATCAAGACTATTTTCTGGCTCCGTTGCCGGGGAGGCCTAGCACTATTCTCTAAGTCACTTGGGATTTACGTTTGTTGGTCACTATGAGGAATCCGAGAGATCCAAAAACTAAAGTCTTCCCTCAACTACGAGGACAGGTAAGGAACTGCCATCTAGCTCTACACTTGATTAACCTTCAGTTATGAGTAAGTTTGCGACACCACCTCCTGCTAGAAATTTTGATATGTCGCATGTGCTTGATGATACTACTTCTGCTATCCATGATGCTTGTGATGACGCTTTGCTTGATACTGCTTTGCCACTAGGTGCATTCCTTGATGCACAAATTCCTAGAGTTGCTGCTGAATGTGATGATACTTCTGAAACTGCTGAGATTATTGAAGTAGAACCTGCTATTCCACCTGTTAGAACTAGCTCTCCTAGATATGAATTGCGTGATACACGTGAGGGTTATGTTATGGAGGGAGAGATAGCTAAGGACTTTCTTGCTTCTAAGGATAGCTATGATCTTGAGAAATTATTGCGCAAGTGGAAAGAAAAATCTGTGAACGCTAGGATGAAATACGACCTGAAGTTTGCTACCTCGCCTATCTTTGTGACCGATAAGGATTATGAATTCTCTGCCGACCCTGAGTTAATCACTTTGGTCGAATCTGATACTTTTCATGGTTATGAGTCTGAAACGGTTGCAACACATCTTACTAAGCTGCACGATATAGCCACCCTATTCACGAGTGAGGAAAAGATCCGCCACTACTATATCCTTAAGATGTTTCCTTTCTCGCTAAAGGATGATGCTAAAACTTGGTTCACTTCTCTTGCTACTGGTTGTGTGCGTAGTCCCTAGGATATGATCTACTACTTCTGTGAGAAATATTTTCCTGCCCATAAGAAACAAGCTGCCTTGCAGGATATATATAACTTTGTGCAAATTGAATAAAAGAGTCTCCCACAAGCTTGCGGAGGCTTGTCCAGCTACTGAATGATTTGCCTGATCGCCCTCTTGAGAAGAATGAAATACTTGATATCTTCTATAATGGACTAACCGATGCTTCTAGGGACCACCTAGATAGTTGTGCTGGTTGTGTTTTCAGGGAACGAACTGTAGAACAAGGTGAGATTCTATTGAATAATATCTTGTGCAATGAGAATGCTTGGACTATTCCCGAACCACCTCCGAAGCCAAATCCGAATAAAAGAGGTATCCTATTCCTTAGTCCTGAAATATGCAAGAAGCCAAGAAATCTATGCAAGATAAATGCAATAAATATGAAGATGTCAAGAATCTACCACCTATCAAAGAGATCCATGGTCTTGATAACCCGACACAGGTAGTAGAGGTAAATTCTCTTTGTAGATTCAATGAGAATGATATTCCTTTTGATAAACGTGCTAGCATATGCTTAGATGAATTTGATTACTTTGTTGCCAAACAATAAAGTTTCAATGATTATGTTAGTAGACAATTGGAACAGAATGCTTGTATGCTTAGTCATTTAAGTGCTTGTGTGGATAGAAATGTCAATGACCTTAAGCTTTTGAGTAAATATGCCTCTATGGTCACTACTCAGGTAGAACAAGTACTTAAGGCTCAAAATCACTTGCTCAACGAGTTGAATGATAATTCTGTTAGAGTCGTCACTAGAGGCGGTAGAATGACCCAGGAACCTTTGTATCCTGAGGGTCATCCTAAGAGAATTGAACAAGATTCTCAAGGAATTAGCACCGAGGCACCTAGTCATCCTAGTAATAGGAAGAAAAAGAAAGATGATAGGAACTTGCATGCTAGCAACCTTGTTGCTGTTACACCCGAGAATCCAAACGATGTCTCTGTTTCTGATGCCGAAACACAATCTGGTGATGAACATAAGCCTAATGATAAAATCGATAGCGGTGGTCATGATGATGCTCAACCTAGTAATGATAAGGATGTGGAGATTGAACCTAGTGTTGATCTTGATAACCCACAACCTAAGAATAGGAGATACGATAAGAACGGCTTCATTGCTAGGAAGCATGGTATAGAAAGGGAACCATGGGTTCAGAAACCCATGCCCTTTCCTCCCAAACCATCGAAGAAAAAGGATGATGAGGATTTTGAGCGCTTTGTTGAAATGATTAGACCTGTCTTTGTGCAAATGTTTTCGACAGATATGCTCAAGATGTCTCTGTATGCTAAGTACATGAAGGATATTGTGACTAATAAGAGGAGGATACCTAAGGTTGAGATTTCCACCATGCTCTCTAATTACACCTTCAAGGCTGGAACTCCTAAGAAACTAGGTGATCTCGGAGTGCCCACTATACCTTGCTCCATTAAAGGAAACTACGTTAGAACTGCTTTATGCGACCTTGGAGCCGGTGTTAGTGTTATGCCTCTCTCTCTTTATCATAGAATTGAATTGGATAAGTTGACACCCACTGAAATCTCCCTGCAATAGGCCGACAAATCAACTGCTTTCCCTATCGGCATTGGCGAGGATGTGCCTATTGTGATTGCTAACGTTACTATCTTAACGGACTTTGTTATTCTGCATATTCCCGAGGATGATGCCATGGTGGTCATCCATGGAAGACCCTTTTTAAACACTGCAGGGGCTGTTATTGATTGCAACAAAGGCAATGTCACTTTCCATGTCAATGGTAATGAGCATACGTTGCACTTTCCGAAGAAACAATATCGAGTACATTGCATCAATGCTATTGAAAAAACTTCATTGGTTCTTATTGGGACCTTTGAATGCCCTATACCTACTGTTAAGATGAAGTATGATTTGCTTGTTGGGGATATGCACATCCCCATTGAAGTAACCTAGTGACTATTCGGAAATTCTCCGGTTTTATGCGATTCAAAAAGGTTTGTCAAGGAGACTTGATCAACCTCATTGACAGATTTCTTTTGATGGCCATGAGATGGATGAATCTAGGAGTCACAACCCTCTGTTCCAAACCTTTTCTTTCGGCTGCTTAGTAGAAAAATGAAATATTTAGCTTTAGTTTTCCTGTTTTCTGCTTTTTTCGTCCCATAGAAAAGTGTCCCGAAAATAAAAGTCCTTCAAATGCCCTGAAAATCAAGTATGATTTTTTCTGGAATTTTTGAAAAATTCTGAGACAAAGAGCTAGTCAAGGGAATGCACCAGTGGGCCACAAGCCCAGGAGGCGCGGGCACCCCCCCTTGCCGCGCCAACCAGGCTTGTCGGGCCCACGTGGCCCCCCTCCACTTATTCCAGCTCCCATCTCCTTCTCCTACCTCAAGAAAAAAATCATTCTGCAGATCATACCCGTGTTCTTGCTCTTCTTGCTGCGATTTTCAATCTCCTTGTGCAAAGCCCCATTCACCAAACTGTTTTTGGGGGAATTGTTCCTTGGTATGTGACTCCTCCAATGGTCCAATTAGTTTTTGCTCTAGCGCCTTATTCGTTGCGTATTTTTGCTACCTTGGTGACCCTGTTCTTGAGCTTTGCATGCTAATTTTAGCTGGTCCCAAGTAGTTTTGATGCATAATATGGCCTCTAGGCACTTGTAGGAGTAGTTGCTATGAGTTTCGTTGAGCCTTGTTCACTTTTCCTTTGAGTCACTGAAAATTTCAGAAAAGGAAGATGTTCAGGAGAAACTATCATGGTGGTTCTTCAAGCAAGAGGGGTCCCCGTCTCGCGATTCGGGAGCCCGATCCTTACCAACCGAGGAACGCACAAGTACGACCATGTGAATGGCCTTCTGATGAATTCATGATTGATGCAGGATTAGAAGACGAGTTTGATACATTTGTTCACAACTCCGGGCTCGAAGAATTCATCTCCGATAAATGTGAACAGTATACTACTCTCGCTGCCTCTTTTGTTCGTAGATTCAAATTTTCAGCTAGCCGTGACACATCCATACTGTTTGATCTGTCTGACAAATCGCATACCATGGATTTAGAGGATTTCAATAGAATTTGCAAGATACCTGATTGGGGTAGTCTCATTGATCCTCCTAAGTCTTCGGTTAGACATTTTGTCTCTAGTATAACTGTTAGAGAAACTAGAGATATTACGCAAGCTACCATGGGGAGCATTCATTTTCCTGACTTGCATTACTTTGCCCTCTTCATAGGTAGATGCATTAATGGCAAGATTGAGCATTGTCACCTATGCGCACCTGACCTTAGTATTCTTAATAGCGCAGTAACGGGTGATAGAAGTTTCAACCTGGGAGCTATAATCGCGAGGAGGCTAAATAACAATGCTAATGAAGGGGATTTCTTTGGTGGGATCTATGCCACTCGCATAGCAAATTTTCTTGGAGTACCCATCCGCGAAAGAGATCCCCCGCTCTATAGAGCTTTCCTTGATCGCGCCTCTATGACACGTTATCGGTTCCTTGAGAGGGATAATGAATCCCTCCTATACCGGTTAATATTTAACCGAGAGCGTGTTTTCCATATTACCCTTCCTGCTCCTACCTTCTTTCACTTTCAGGTAAAATGGAGATATTACATAACCACAGGAGAGGCAGAGGAGTATCAGAGGGAGGCAAAGGTTGCTCGCCTCCGTGAGGCAGCTCTTCAGGCGGTAGCTGCAGCGCTCCAGTACAACCCCCATTATGATTTTGGATATCGCCCGGACTAGCCGTGGGAGTAGACGAACTTAGGCCAAAAGCCTAAGCTTGGGGGAGTACGTGTTTCACACCGTCTTTATATTCTTGCTTACGCTTTCACTTTGTTAGTCAGTGTTCACACCTTGCCACTGTATCATCCATGCTAGTTTATTTCTTTTTCTCGCTTTCTTCTCATGTGTTTGTTTAGATTGAGAAACCCCAAAAACATTTTTTTCTTCTTTTGCTTGTTGGGAGCTTTCCCGTGTAAATAGTTTTCTTTTTCTTTGGGTCAAGATAGAAGACCATGGTTACAATGTTAATGGATCTCGCATGCATATTTGTTTATCTGTCAAAGAGCCATATTACTTTGTCTTCTCCTTTGTGTTTGCTTGCAGATTCCAGCTTAGTCCAATGCACGAACACTCTCATTATGATTCACATCATTCGGTCGTGCAAGTGAAAGGCAATAATGATGATATATGATGAAGTGACTGAGCGTGGAAAAGCTGGTATGAACTCGATCTATTTTGTTTTTGTAAATATGACTAGCTCATCGTTCCTGATGCATCTTTGTTGTGAGAGAAACATGTTTGCAATGACAATTTAGAGATCATAGTTTATGATGCCATGCTTAATTAGCTAGGAGCTTATAATGGTTTGTCTTGGATGCCAACCAGAATTTCAAGATGATTATGTTGTACTATGATAGGATGGTATCCTCCTTTGAATGATTCAAGTGGCTTGACGTGGCACATGTTCACGCATGTAGTTGAAACAAAATCAACATAGCCTCTATGATATTCATGTTTATGGTGATTTATATACTACTCATGCTTGCACTCAATGTTGGTTAATTTCAATGCATATTGATGACTGTTGTCGCTCTCTACTTGGTCGCTTCCCAGTCTTTTGCTAGCCTTCACTTGTACTAAGCGGGAATACTGCTTCTGCATCCACTTCCATAAACCCAAAGTTGTTCCATATGAGTCCACCATACCTACCTATATGCAGTATCTACCTGCCGTTCCAAGTAAATTTGCATGTGCCACTCTCTAAACCTTCAAATAATAATCTGTTTTGCATGCCCGAAACGCTCATGTGGTGACAAGGGGCGATCAGTATCTTCCATGCTAGGCGTGTTATCCTCGATACGTGTTTATTCACTACCACTCACAAAAAAGGGGCCGGTAATTGGAATTCCCAGTTCCATGCTCAAATCGAAAAGATAATTGCAAACGAAACTCCCCTGGATTGATGTTGGTATGGACGGCACCCGAGTATTCGGCTAGTCGTGGAGTGTGATTGATCGGTGGTGGGGGAGTCAAAACTTTAGTTTTCTGTTTGGGAACCGCCTATAGCATGTGTAGCATGGAAGATGGTGAAAACTCGTGGTCATCGTGTTGACAATGAAAGCATGTCACCCAAAATTATTTATCTCTATTTAAAAGCTTGAGGTTTGGCACCTCTGCAAATCAATGCTTCCCTCTGCCAAGGGCCTATCTATTTATGTTTCTGTTGAGTCATCCTCTTCTTATAAAAGCACCAATTAGAGAGAACCTCCGTCATTTTTATGCTTTGCTATTAATTGATATTGAGTATGAGTGTGACTGGATCTTCTGCGCCATGACTTACAATGTTCAGTCAGCCCTTGGTCTTTGAAGGTGCTCTGCATTTATGTTTTGCGGTCTCAGAAAGAGCTAGCGAGATACCATCTGTTCATATTGCTTCATGATTGTTTTGATTGAAGTGTTGACGTTTGAAACTCATTATTATTGCTCGCTAGTTGATTATGCCATTGATATGAGTTCCTCTTGAGACCTAAACATCATTCCTTATGTGGTTAGCTTATGATCTTGCTGAAAATCTGAATATGAGTTAGACATAATTATAGAAACAAGATCAAACAGAGTTTGTAAAAGTTTTTCTTTTGTCTCTTTCAGTTTGTCAACTGAATTGCTTGAGGACAAGAAAGGCTTTAAGCTTGGGGAGTTGATAGGTCTCCAACGTATCTACTTTTTCAAACTCTTTTGCCCTTGTTTTGGACTCCAATTTGCATGATTTGAATGGAACTAACCCGGACTAACGCTCTTTTCAGCAGAATTGCCATGGTGTTGTTTTTGCGCAGAAATAGAAGTTCTCGGAATGACCTGGAAATTTACGAGGATTTTTGGTGGAGTATATAAAAATACTGGCGCAAGAATCAACCAGAGGCGTGGAGCGAGGAGCCCACAAGCCAGGACGTGCGGGCCCCCCTCGGGGCTCCGCCGCCTCCAACTCCAGCTCTATTTAGTCCCTTTCGCCCGGAAAAAAATCAGGGAGGAGAGTTCATCGCGTTTTACGATACGGAGGCGCCGCCACGACCTGTTCTTCCTCTGGAGGGCAGATGTGGACTCCGTTCTGGGCTCCGGAGAGGGGAGATCGTCGCCATCGTCATCACCAACCTTCCTTCATCGCCAATTCCATGATGCTCTTCACCGTTCGTGAGTAATCTCATCGTAGGCTTTCTGGACGATGATGGGTTGGATGATATCTATCATGTAATCGAGTTAGTTTTGATGGGGATTGATCCCTAGTATCCACAATGTTCTGAGCTTGATGTTGCTACTACTTTGCTATGCTTAATGCTTGTCACTAGGGCCCGAGTGCCATGATTTCAGATCTGAACCTATTATGTTCTCATCAATCTATGTGTGTTCTTGATCCTATCTTGCAAGTTGTAGTCACCTACTATGTGTTATGACCCGGCAACCCCGGAGTGACAGTAGCCGGAACCACTCCCGGAGATGACCATAGTATGAGGAGTTCATGTATTAAGCGCTAATGCTTTGTTCCGGTTCTCTATTAAAAGGAGAACCTTAATATGTCGTAGTTTCCATTAGGACCCCGTTGCCACGGGAGGGATGGACAATAGATGTCATGCAAGTTCTTTTCCCTAAGCACGTATGACTACATACGGAATACATGCCTACATTACATTGACGAACTATAGCTAGTTATATATCTCTCCGTGTTATAACTGCTGCATAATGAATATCATCCAGCATAATAATCCATCACTGATCCAATGCCTACGAGTTTTTCCTACTGGTCCTTGCTACATTACTTTGCCGCTACTGCTGTCACTGCTGCTACTGTTACCGCTCCTGTTATCACTACTGCTACTGTTACCGTTGCGACTATTGCTATCACACTACTTTGCTACTGAAACTTTGTTGCAGATACTAAGTCTTTCAGGTGTGTTTGAATTGACAACTCAACTGCTAATACTCGAGAATATTCTTTGGCTTCCCCTTGTGTCGAATCAACAAATTTGGATTGAATACTCTACCCTCGAAAACTGTTGTGATCCCCTATACTTGTGGGTTATCATCCGCGGGCGTCAAGCACACGCCATCATCCACATGGCAAGAGGTAGGGGACGAGTGGCACAGGCTTTTGTGCTAGGTCGGCTCCCTCCTGGGCTAGGTAAGTGGCCAAGTGATGCCTTTTCCTTATTTAATTTTCTATTTCTATTTTCCAGTTTGTTTTGGTTTAGAAATAAATACTAAACCATTTTATAAAACCCTGAAATTAAATATGTGGACACAATAGACTTGTCCAAGGCCACACAAGAAATCTTAGTGTTTTTGGACATATATTCTATATATAGGTAAATATAACTCCACTACGAATAATTGTTGGATTAACTCAAATGCCGAAAATAAATATTTATATGATTCCAAAAATATGGTTTTGAATTTTACCTCTTGCCAATATTTTCTCAAAATATGAGGAACATTTTTTCGACTTATTTGAAGTAATTTTTATCTTGCTCATTTTGGAAAAAAAATGAGTTCTGAGGCTTGATAATTCCCCAATTCCAAATTTATTTGAAAAAATAAATGCATGCATGAATGCACTAACAAGCAAAGTTAAAACTAGGGTTGTGAAAGTACCCGAGGTGTATTTTCTATCAACCTTATCTCTGGCATAGTCCTAGTCAGAATAGCCCATAAGATTGAAATAAGATCCCTTGGGATACCAAATGCCAAATTTTGGTGTATGTATCAAGTATCTCATAATTCTTTTCACGGTCGTATAATGACACTCTTTGGGTGCCGCTTGGTATCAAGCAACCATGCACACACTTAGCATGATATCGGGATGGGAGGCGCATAGATATTGAAATGAACCGACCACTGATCCATAAACTTTTTGATCAACTAGTTTAACCTCCTTTGTGAGGTCAACATTTCCAGTAGTACGCATGTGGTTTTCATACATTTACACTCCTCCATGTCGAACTTCTTGAACAAGTCCTTAGTGTACTTGGTTTGAGAGATAAATGTACCTTCTTTTGTTTGCTTGATATGCAAATGAAGGAAAAACTTCACATCACACATCATGGACATCTCATATTTCTCGAAAATCAACCTTCCAAATTGCTCACTAAAATATGGGTTAGTAGATCCATAGATAATATAATCCACATAAATTTGGCACACAAATAATTCACCATTAACTCTTTTTCTGAAAAATGTTGCGTCATTTTACCAATTTGAAAACCCTTTTCAATGAGAAACTTCATGAAGCATTTGTACCAAGCTCGAGGGGCTTGTTTAAGACCATATAGAGATTTACGAAGTTTATAAACATGATTAGTTTTCTTAGGGTTCACAAAGCTGGGAGGTTGCTTAGCATGAACTTCCTCCTCAGTTTCACCGTTTAGAAAAAGCACTTTTGATATACATTTGGTAAAGAGTAATATCATAGTGATTGGCATAAGCAAGAAGTATGGGAATGGCCTCAAGTCTAGCAACGATGACATAAGTCTCGCCATAGTACATACCTTCGACTTGAGTGTACCTTGATCTACGAGACGTGCATTGTTGCATACAACTTGACCATATTCATATTGCTTGTTCTAAAACACCCATTTTGTTCCAATGATGTTGTCTCATCCTTGGGTTTCTACGCTAGTGTCCACACTTCATTCCTACGAAGTTGTGTAGCTCTTCGTGCATGACATTCAGCCAATGCGGGTCTTAAAGTGATCCCTCTACCTTCATAGGCTTAATACTAGAGATAAATGAGTAATGCTTATAAAACTTAGATAAATGAGTTTTAGAGCGGGCGATTCTCCCGATTTGTATGTCGTCGAGAATTTGTTCTACGGGATGACTCTTGTTCACTATTCCTCAAACTTGTGGTAGATTTTTCTTGTTGGATGGTGGGGCTTCCTCATCATGATCTTCTTCTTTGTTGTTGTTGAAGATGTCGTTTACTCGTGGGGATGGTGAAAGAGATTGAGTTGGATCATCTTGATGTACTTCTTCTTCCTCTTCATCTTGATGTGTACCACTTGTGAAGGAATTCATGTCGTTTTGTGGTTTGCCTTGATGCGAAGTAGGAGCTTCCACTTGTGTTGATGAAGTACTTTCCTTCACTTCCATGGGACGAAATCTTGCCGATGGACAAGTCTTTAATGTCTTATGAAGATTCCTTATCTCCTACATCATTTGGCAATTTTTTGACTTGCAAACCATTTATCTCATCAAACTTCACATGTACCGTCTCTTCTACTTTTCGAGTGAAGTTATTATAGACACGGTTATTGTGAGAGTTTGATCCGTAACCAAGTCGGAAACCTTCATGAGATTTAGGAGCAAATTTAGAACGATGATGCTTATCAAGAATGTAGCACTTTGACCCAAATACCCTAAAGTATACAGCTTGGCATTTGTTAAGGGTGAGTAGCTCATATGTCATTTTACCAAGAAGCTTCTGTAGGTAGAATCGGTTTGTTGCGTGACAAGTTGTTTCGAGGGCTTCCGCACAAAAGTGTCCTGGCATCTTGTATTCGTCGAGCATCTTTCTAGCCTTATATATGAGAGTCCAGTTCTTCCTATCAAAAACACCATTTGTAGAGGTGTGTACATAGACGATAACTCATGTGAGATACCTTCTTCGTCAAGACAAGTATCCACATTAGTGTTCTTGAACACCAATCCGTTATCGCTCCAAACTTTCTTGATCTTCACGTCAAATTGATTTTGGTATTTATGAGAAAAGTTTTTGAAGAATTTTTGTACGTGCGAGTTGTCATCAAGAAAGAATACCCACGTAAATCTAGAAAAATCATCAACTATAACTAGACCAAAGGAATTTGCACCGAGGCTCTTGTAAGCATTGGGACCAAAGAGGTCCATGTAAAGCAACTCGACTGTGTCTCCTAGTAGTCTTGATGTTCTTTACGGGATGACTTCCACCCACTTGTTTTCCTACTTCACAAGCACTACAAAGTCTATATTTGTCAAAGATAACATCTTTAACACCAAGTATATGATCACCTTTGATGAGCTTGTCTAGATTATGTATACCAACATGTCTTAGCCTTGTATGTCATATCCAACCTTTAGATTATTTTGCAATAAGACATGTACGAGGTTAGGATCTTTTAGTCAAGTCCGCAATGTATAGATCACCTCTACGGAAACCGGTAAAGACCATGTTATGATTGTCTTGACGAAACACTTGGCAATCTACTTTGAGTAAATAGCACACTCAAACCAAAATCGGCTAGTCTAGATATGGAAAGAAGATTATAGCCAAGGAATCAAACAAGCATGTCATTTTGAATGGAATTATCATGAGATATAGCCACCTTACTGAGACCAAGTACCTTACCCTTGGAGTTGTCTCCGAAGGACACGTACCTACATAGCCCATGGTTTGGTGTGATCTCGTGAAACATGTCTATATATCCGGTCATGTGATCAGTGCATCCATTATCAAGAATCCACTATTTTCCTCCGGACATGTAGTCTTTGATGTTTGCCATGAGACTTAGACTCTTCATAGTCTTCTCACATCGAATGCCAAACTCCTGATCTTCAACATAGAAGCCATGTTCCACATCGTTATCGTCAAATGGAATATCCTCATCACAAAAATTAAGACAGACGTTCGAATTATGACCATGACAATGTTCAAGTTTATGAGTGTGAATGGCTTCAGCAATGATGTTATTGATGGTTATGACATCTCCTTTTGCATGCATGAGGTCACGAAGCACAGACAAGTATTTATCAAAGTTGGGATCACTAGGCTTCATTTTGTGAAAGGCGATAGTTTTATCGAGAATGACATCAAGATTTTTCAAAGAATAGTTTGGATATATTTTCTCCAAATCTTTCCACAAAGTATAAGCAAACTAAAAGTTTTTCATTTGATCAAATACGATTCTTGGTAGTCCTCTAATGATGAGATTTGAGGTTCTAAGATTACGAAGCACATCAATTCCTTCCTCGTGTGAAGGATGTAACGGATCAATGGGAGGCACATAGGGATTTTCTACATACTTTCTCAAATGGAAATCACATAATAGAACAAGCATTTTGTCTTTCCATTGTCTATAGTACTCCACATTGAGAATAGAAACTCTGCAACTAAGATTCCCCATACTAGGCACATCCATCTTCCTCCAATTTGATTAATCCAAAGTCATGGAGACCAAAGCTTTGGTACCAATTGAGGGATCGAGAAGGGACCTTTAGAGGGGGGCTGAATAGACTACTAGGGAAAATAAAATCTAGCATTTTCCCAATTTTAATGGTTGGCAAATTTTAGCAATTCTAGCAACTCTAGTGCACCCTACACATGCAAGTCAATGAGTATAGCAGCGGAAAGTAAAGACATGCACATGTAAGTAAGGACTAGAGATAGGAAGATCAAACGCAAAGATGACACGGATATTTTTGTTGTGGTTCCGATAAGTGGTGCTATCGTACGTCCATGTTGATGGAGACTTCAACCCATAGAGGGTAACTTGCTTGAGTCCATGGAGGGCTCCACCCACAAGGGGTCCACGAAGAAGCAACCTTGTCTATTCCACCATGGCTTATGTCCCTTAAAAAACTCTTGGTTCTACTCCACAATGAATTCGAGGCTCCCAAGCGACACCTAACCAATCTAGGAGACACCACTCTCCAAAAAGATAATATATGTGGTATGGATGATGAACTCCTTCATCTTATGGTTCAAAAGATAGTCTCCTCAATACTCAATCACTCTCAGAGATTTCCCTTGGTAGAAAATATTGATTGGATGAAAAGAAACTTGGGGAGGCTAGAAATCAAAATTCGTATGGTTGGAGTGGAATATCTTGATCTAAACACATGTGTAGGTAGTTCTCTCTCAAAAAATGGATGTGGCAAGTGTTGGCTTGTTCTGAGTGCTCTCTCAATGAACGAGATGGAGGTGGATGGGTATGTACATTCATCTCCAACAATCCAACTCTTACAACATTATTACTAAACTCGGTCGAGTCGAAGAAGAAACTCAGTTACGCCGACTGGTGCAAAATGTAGCAACTTTCGGGTTCTTGGTAAGATCGATATGCACAACTCGGTGAGACCAATTCGGGTGACCTTCGACAGTTTCAAATCTCGGTGAGACCGAAATGAAAAACTTGGGAATTCCAAAATTTAACACTTTGGCAACCAAAAGTTGGCACCTACTCTTAGGCTGTATCGAATGTGATGTCGGTGACACTCAGATGCTAGGGTTTGGCTCTTGATTCTGTCTAAGGGAAACTCGGTATGGACGATTTGGAAATGTTGGTGGCACCTAATTTGATTGTTATGGTTTTGACAGAATATATTGTGGGAGAATTCTTGGTGGGTTTTGGTGCCTAATTTCTAATCACTTCAGGAACGAGATCATCATACATACCTCATCCCCTTTTAATAGTGTTGTCTTTCCTAAGGACTCAAATGTGGTTTCTCATATAAATATAAAATGTAGAGTCTTGAAGCTTAAAGCTTTGCCAATCCTATCATTTTCTTCTCGGGGATCCTCTTCAGAACTTTCAGTCACGACAATCTTTTGGACTAAATCTTAAATACTAGGTAGAGCCATTAGTTCAAGAGATAATGTATGTTGTCATGAATTATCAAAACCTCTAAGGGAGCATAGGTGCTTTCAGCCTTGCGCGGGCCATGTCATGTTCCTCACCTTCAGATCTTGCGCGTTACCAGCCAAACACACGCATGTCGCATCCCTCAATGCTCGCCATGCTTGCCCGCACGCCAAGCTCCTTGCTCTGCCTCGTCGCGCCATGGCCCCGAGCGGAGACCGTGCTCAAGCTCAAGTAATACCCTTGCTCTCCCTACAGTCGCTTCTATCCACAGGAATGGATCGCTCGCACGTTTCCGCATCCCTTCCATTGATCACCCGCTCCTGGGTCGCCAGAGAGCTCGACAAAGTTGGTGTATGTTCTCTGCCTCAGGGTCACCTGGGATAGAACAAGAGAAGTCGAGCCCCCTTCCATCACACACACGCGCACATATCCGAGTGGTGGTCGTCGGGGTCTTCCATGGGAGAGACCCGGGTTCAATTCCCTCAGGCGCACATAAAATCCCTGTTTTTTAATTCTTATATTTTCCAATGACATGTGTGGCCCACCAGTCAGCTGGTCACCCGCATGCGTGTCACCAGGGCCCAACAGTCAGTCTGATGACTGGGCAGAGGCCGGGTGACCCTATCATTTCTCCTCTTTATTCTAATTCAAATAGTATTTTCTATTTTCTTAAGTCTTTCAAAAATATTGTTTCTTGCATAATGAATTGAGGCATTGTTCCTAACAATAACATATGCATATTATATATGTTTTTGGGTAGAAAAATTAAAGTAATTTATCTGTTCCTTTAGGTTTGCATTTTGAGCATGTATTGCGACATGACACTTCACATCACTTTTTTCTTTGTGATTTTTGTGTGATTTAATATATGCACCATGTGGATGAATTTTGTACATTATTTAGGGATATGTTTATGTATACTAGTAGTATTTTTTCCACGCCATTAAATCCATGTTTAGATATA
This sequence comes from Hordeum vulgare subsp. vulgare, assembly GCF_904849725.1. Classification (NCBI taxonomy): domain Eukaryota; kingdom Viridiplantae; phylum Streptophyta; class Magnoliopsida; order Poales; family Poaceae; genus Hordeum; species Hordeum vulgare. The sequence goes on along the minus strand of NC_058519.1, from coordinate 198,920,821 downwards.
GTTTTAATCATGTGAACATGCCTACACAATGTTGCTGTTTTATCTATGCTAAGTAATTCTAGGTATGAAATTTGTTTAATAACTTAGTGTTTTGTATTGCTAATAGCCATTAATCTATAGCTCCTTTGGGTATGATTACTTTGGATATTTTGTAAAGCATGTTGTGGACTATCATGCTATGTCATTAGTTTCCTTGAATATACTTTTCATTATATTTATTTATGGTTTCAAACATGTCAACTTGTTAAAAAACTATTGCTCATGCCTACTCTAATTTTGACTAAGTCTTAGAATCTGTAATTTTCAAGATTGCTTCTTGTCTGGATAATAGCCATCTTTATGTGCCTCTTTTTCTCTTGCTTATGTTGAATGAAATAAAGTCCATGTTGTTTACTACCATGTTGTGCGTTTCGTGCCATGAAAAGTTATGTAGCTTATATAATGTTGCCATGAATATGTGATAACCCACAAGAATAGGGGATCGCGACAGTCTTCACAAGTAGTATTTCACCCTAATTTACGGATTCGACGCAAGGGGGTCCAAAGAATATTTATTCGTCGCAACAATTGAGTTGCAATTCAACCGCACTTGGGATATCTTTCTGCAGAAAATATTTAATAGCACAACAAGTGATAGTTGTATTAGTAAGAGTGATAGCAACAAATTTGGTAACAATAGTAACGGTAGTAACAATAGCAATTGAGTAGCAGGTGTGACAGTAGCATCAACAATAGTGCTACGGCGACAGAAATCCTTGTGTCGTCTCTTGAGCTTGCGTTGGTTTTTCCCTTGAAGGGGAAAGGGCGATGCAGCACAGGAGCAGTAAGTATTTCCCTCAGTTTGAGAACCAAGGTATCAATTGCTATGGCAACAAAAGTCCTTCCCAAGCAACGCCAGGAATTCTTCTTGCTACTTCTCTTGTTTGCGTCGGTTTTTCCCTTGAAGTGGAAAGGGTGATGCAGCACAGGACTAGTAAGTATTTCCCTTAGTTTTGAGAACCAAGTTATCGATCCAGAAGGAGGGTCTCGTCAAGTCCAGAGTACCTGCGCAAAGACAAACAAGCTTGCACCCAATGCTTCAAAGGGGTTGTCAATCCCTTCAAGATTGTTTGCAAAGTGAGATCTGTAGGCGGAAAGTGCAACGAAGTAAAAAGTGTAAGGCTGAAAATATGGTGTGGAGTAGACCCGGGGGCCATAGTGTTCACTAGAGGCTTCTCTCAAAATAGCAAATATCATGGTGGGTGAACAAATTACTGTCGAGCAATTGATAGAACCAAGCAAAGTCATGACGATATCTAAGGCAATGATCATACATATAGGCATCACGTCCGAGACAAGTAGACTGATACTTTATGCATCTACTACTATTACTCCACACATCGACCGCTATCCAGCATGCATCTAGTGTATTGATTTCATGACGAATAGAGTAACGCCTTAAGCAAGATGACATGACATAGAGGGATAATCTCAAACCAATGATGAAAACCCCATCTTTTTACCCTTGATGGCAACAACACGATGCGTGCCTCGCTACCCCTTTTGTCACTGGGTGAGGTCACCACACGGTATGAACCCAAAACCAAGCACTTCTCCCATTGCAAGAATCATAGATCTAGTTGGCCAGACAAAACCCACAACTCGAAGAGAATTACAAGGATATGAAATCATGCATAAGAGAGAATAGAAGAAACTCAAATAAGATTCATAGATAATCTGATCATAAATCCACAATTCGTCGGATCTCGACAAACACACCGCAAAAGAAGATTACATCGGATGGATCTCCATGAAGATCATGGAGAACTTTGTATTGAAGTTCCAAGAGAGAGAAGAAGCCATCTAGTTACTAGCTATGGACCCGTAGGTCTATGGTGAACTACTCACGCATCATCGGAGAGGTCATGGTGTTGATGAAGAAGCCCTCCGTATCCGAATCCCCCCTCCGGCAGGGCACCAGAACGTTCCCCAGATGGGATCTTGCGGAGACAGAAGCTTGCGGCGGCGGAAAAGTGATTTCCATGATCTCCTGATTTTTTTGGGATTTTTAGGGAATATATAGGCGCAACCCCTAGGGCAGAGGGCGCCCAGGGGGCCCACAAGCCTATGGGCCGCGGCCTCCCCCCTGGCCGCGGGGTGGGGGCTTGTGGGGCCCCTGGGGCCCCCTGCCTTGGCTCCCTAGCTTCCCGATCTTCTTCCGTTATGAAAAAAATCTTTTCGGGGATTTTCTTCCGTTTGGACTCCGTTTCAAAATCTCCTCTGAAAGGGGTCAAAAACATGGAAAAAATAGGAACTGGCACTTGGCACTGAGTCAATAAGTTAGTCCCAAAAAATATATAAAAGGCATGCAAAACATCCAAAGTTTGACAAGATAATAGCATGAAACCATCACAAATTATAGATACGTTGGAGACGTATCAAGCATACCCAAACTTAACTCATGCTCGTCCTCGAGTAGGGAAGTGATAAAGACTAAAGTTTGGATGTGGAATGCTGCCAAGTATAGTTGTCCTTTGCAACTTCTTTCATGTGACATGAATGTTCAGATCCGTAAGATTCAAAACAATAGTTTGCTATTAACATGAAAACAATAATACTTTAAGCAAACTAGCAAGGTAATCAGGAACTTTGAAAATAACAAGGCCAAGGAAAGTTATCCCTACAAAATCATACAGTCTGGCTATGCTCCATCAGCCTCACACAACTAATGTAAATCATGCACAACCCCGGTATTGGCCAAGTAATTGTTTTCGCACACTTACTTTCTCAAACCTTTTACAACTACCACGCAATACATGAGCGTGAGCCATGGTTATAGCACTATAAGTGGAATAGAGTGTGGTGGTGGTTGTGAGACAAAAAGGAGGAGATGGTCACATTGACTCGGCGTATCAAAGGTCTATGGAGATGCCCATTAATGGATATCAATGTGAATGAGTAGGGATTGCCACAGAATGGATGCACTAGAGCTATAAGTATGTGAAGGCTCAAAAGGAGAACTAGTGGGTGTGCATCCAACTTGCTTGCTCACGAAGACCTAGGGCAATTTGAGGAAGCCCATCATTGGAGTATACAAGCCAAGTTATATAATAAAGACTCCCACTAGTATATGGTGGTGGAAAAAACGAGAGGCTCTCAATCATGAAGAACATGGTGCTATTATGAAGCACAAGTGTGGAAAAAGATAGTAGCATTCTCCCTTCTCTCTTTTTCTCTCTTTTTTTTGTTTGGGCTCTCTGGCCTCTTTCCATATCTCTCTTTTTTTGTGGGCAACTTTGGCCTCTTTTTTTTATTTCCTCACATGGTACAATACTCTAATAATGACGATCATCACACTTTCATTTACTCCTAGCTCAAAGCATAGAACGATGATAACTCTATAGGAAATGCCTCCGGCAGTGTACAGGGATGTGCAATGATCTAGCTTGGCGTATGACGTTGAAACATCTCGCTAGCTATCTTATGATCATGCAATGGCAGCATGAGAGTGACGGCACAATTCATGAGACGGAACGGTGGGAGTTGCATGGCAATATATCTCGGAATGGCTATGAAACTGCCATAGTAGGTAGGTATGGTGGCTGTTTTGAGGAAGGCATATGGTGGGTTTGTGCACCGACGAGAATTGTGCGGTACTAGAGAGGCTAGCAATGGTGGAAGGTGAAAGTGCATCTATACCATGGACTCACATTAGTCATGAAGAACTCACATACTTGTTGCGAAAGTTTTTATTAGTAATGGAAAACAAAGTGCTAAACGCATACTCCTAGGGGAAGGGTTGGTAGGTGTTAACCATCGCGCAATCCCGACCGCAACACAAAGGATGACAATCAATAGATCAATTATGCTCCGACTTCCTAACATAGCGGTTTACCATACGTGCATGTTACGGGAATCACTAACTTCAACACAAGTATTTCTAGATTCACAACACCCTACTAACATAACTCTTAATATTACCAAATCCACATCTCAAAAGTAATTGAGAGGAATAAAACTTTTCTTTCTACTCAATGCACATGAATATGGAGGTTTTCGTATCCTCTTTGGGTAACTATCAACTTTGGGACTACTTTCATATTACAAACCAACTACCAAGTCACGCACCGCAGTGCTCTAAAAGATCTAAGTGAAGCACAATGAGCAAAATTATCTAGCTCAAAAGATATAATTGAAGCACAATGAGCATTCTAGAAAATTCACGATGAGTGCATGTCTCTCTCAAAAGGTGTGCAGCAAGGATGATTGTGACACAACAAAAAGAAAAGACTCCTACGATACAAGACGCTCCAAGAAAAACACATATCATGTGGTGAGTAAAGATATAGCTCCAAGTAATGTTACCGATGGATTGAAGACGAAAGAGGGGATGCCTTCCCAGGGAATCCCCAAGCTTAGGCTTTTTGGTGTCCTTGAATTTGGCTTGGGATGCCTTGGGCATCCCCAAGCTTGAGCTATTTCCACTCTTTATTCCTTTGTCCATGAGAACATCACCCAAAACTTGAAAACTTCACAACACAAAACATAAACAGAAACTCGTGATATCATTAGCACAAGAAAACAAACTACCACCTCTTTAGGTACTGTAGCAAACTTGATTTCTATTTATATGGGTGTTAAATTACTGTATTCTCACTTTTCCATCGCTAGTACCCCCCCCCCCCCCGATACTATCCATAGTTTCATCAAAACAAGCAACCAACTCAACAAAAACAGAATCTGTCAAAAACAGACCAGTCTATAGCAATCTGTATACTTCGTATACTTATGGTACCTCAAAAATTCTGAAAACTTATGAATGCCTGGGAAAAAGGCATATCAACCAGAAGAAAAAAGAATCAACTCAAAAGCTCTTTCTGAATAAAAACGAAAAATAATTTCGTGAGCGAAAAATTTATGTCTTTTTCCAGCACGACCAAACAACCATCACCAAGACTAGTCATAAAGGTTTTGCTTGGCTCAAACACAAAAAGAAACACAAAAGACACAATCATAACAGAATTATGATGGTGTGGACACAACAAAACAGAAAGAAAAAAAGCAAAGATAAATTCATTGGGTTGCCTCCCAACAAGCGCTATTGTTTAACGCCCTTAGCTAGGCATTGATAATTCAATGATGCTCACATAAAAGATAGCAATTGGACACGAGGAGAGCATCATGAAACATGTGACAAACACATATAAGTCTAACATACTTCCTATGCATAGGCATTTTATAGGAAAACAGATTGTCAAGACAACCAATAGTTACCATATGCAAGGAAGAAGAAAGAGACAATATCAATCTCAACACAATGAGAGGTAATTTCATAACATGAAATTTTCTACCACAATATTTTCCTATCTCATAGAAATTACATGTGGGATCATAATCAAATTCAACAATATAGCTATCACAAAGGATATTCTTTTCATGATCCACATGCATGCAAAGTTGACGCTCTTCAAAAATAGTGGGATTATCATCAACTAAAGTCATGACTTCTCCAAACCCACTTCCAATATTATTGCAAATATCTTAATAATCATGAGGGTTAAAGAAATTTTCAAGATCATAAGAAAAATTATGACCCCGATCACGATCATTGAAACAAGTAGTGGACATAGCAAAACTAGCATCCCCAAGCATAGAGTTTTGCATATTTTTAGCATGATTATCATTAATAGAATTTATAATGAAATCAATCACTTCATAAATTTCTTCATCACGATTTTGAGTTTCACGCATCTCAAGCAAATCTCCATAGAGAAAGTCAAGTGCACTCAACTCACTAGCAATTGGATCAACATAACTGGATCTCTTAAAGAGATTAGCAAGTGGATGACGATCCATATCAATAGATTTTCGGCAAGCGAAGTTGCAAGCATATTGAGGGCACAAAGCACACAAGCAAAGGAGAGGAAAACGAAAAAGGCAAATATTTTTGTATTTTTTTCAGAAGTGGGGGAGAGGAAAACGAGAGGCAAAAATAAATAAATGCAAGAGATGAGTTTGCGACACTTACTTGGATGACTTCTTGACTTGATCCTCCCCGGCAACGGCGCCAGAAATTCTTCTGCTACGGCGACAGAAATCCTTCTGTCGTCTATTGAGCTTGCGTTGGTTTTTCCCTTGAAGAGGAAAGGGCGATGCAGCACAGGAGCAGTAAGTATTTCCCTCAGTTTGAGAACCAAGGTATCAATCCAGTAGGAGAATCGCGTCAAGTCCAGAGTACCTGCACAAACACAAAAGAGCTTGCAGCCAACGCTATAAAGGGGTTGTCAATCCCTTCAAGTTGATTGCAAAGTGAGATATGAAGGCAGAAAGTGCAACGAAGTAAAAGAGTAAGGCTGAAAATATGGTGTGAAGTAGACCTGGGGACCATAGTGTTCACTAGAAGCTTCTCTCAAAATAGCAAATAATACAGTGGGTGCACAAATTACTGTCGAGCAATTGATAGAACCGCGCAAAGTCATGACGATACCTAAGGCAATCATCATACATATAGGCATCACGTCCGAGACAAGTAGACCGATACTTTCTGCATCTACTACTATTACTCCACACATCGACTGCTATCCAGCATGCATCTAGTGTATTGAGTTGATGACGAACAGAGTAACGCTTTAAGCAAGATGACATGATGTAGAGGGATAAACTCAAACCAATGATCAAAACCCCATCATTTTACCCTTGATGGCAACAACACGATGCGTGCCTGGCTACCCCTTCTGTCAGTGGGTGAGGTCACCGCACGGTATGAACCCAAAACCAATCACTTCTCCAATTGGAAGAATCATAGATCAAGTTGGCCGAACAAAACCCACAACTCGACGAGAATTATAAGGATATGAAATCATGCATAAGAGAGATCACAAGAAACTCAAATAAGATTCATGGATAATCTGATCATAAGTCCATAATTCATCGGATCTCGGCAAACACACCGCAAAAGAAGATTACATCGGATAGATCTCCATGAAGATCATGGAGAACTTTGTATTGAAGATCCAAGAGAGAGAAGAAGCCATCTAGCTACTAGCTATGGACCCAAAGGTCTATGGTGAACTACTCATGCATCATCGGAGAGGTCATGGTGTTGATGCAGAAGCCCTCCCTATCCGAATCTCCCCTCCGGCAGGGCACCAGAACATGCCCCAGATGGGATCTTGCGGAGACAGAAGCTTGCGGCGGCGGAAAAGTATTTTCATGGATCTCTCGCGCAGTTTTGGAATTTTTCTGGATTTATAGGCGGAAGAGGTAGGGCAGACGTGCCACAGGGGGCCCACAAGCCTACTAGGCGCAGCCCCATGGCCGCGCCTAGGGGGCTTGTGGGGTCCCCTGCTGGCCCCTGCCTTGGTTCTCAAGTCTTACGTGTATCTTCTGTTCCAGAAAAAATCTTTTCGGAAGTATTATTCCGTTTGGACACCGTTTAAAATCCTCCTATGAAAACGGTCAAAAACACGGAAAAATACAGGAACTGGCACTTGGCACTAAGTTAATATGTTAGTCCCAGAAAAGATATAAAAGGCATACAAAACATCCAAAGTTTGACAAGATAATAGCATGGAACCATAAAAAATTATAGATATGTTGGAGACGTATCAAATAGTAACTAGGGTGACACATAACTAGCTCCAGTTCATCAATATACGTAATGCATAGGCATGTGGATCAACAGTGAATGATGATTTAGATGACATAGATCATATAACGATTACACACTAGGGCGACACAGAACTAGCTCCAATTCATCAATATAATGTACGCATGTATTTCATATATAGTCATACATGCTTGTGATAAGAACTTGCATGACATCCTTGTTCTACTCTCCCGTGGCAGTGAGGTCCTTTTGGAAACTTAGGGATATTAAAGCCTCCTTTCAACAGAGAATTGTAACAAAGCATTAACACATAGTGAATACATGAACTCCTCAAACTACGACAATCACCGGAAAGAATCCCAATTATTGTCACCTTGGGGTATGCAGATCAAGACACATAATAGGTGACTACAATTTGCAACATAGGATCCAAATCACTCTTATATTCATGAAACATAATAGGTTCAGATCTGAAATCATGGCACTCGGGCCCTAGTCACAAGCATTAAGCATAGAGAAGCCATAGTAACATCAATCTTAGAACATAGTGGATACTAGGGATCAAGCCCTATCAAACTTAACTCGATTACATGATCAATCTCATACAATCCCACCGCTGTCCAACAAGCCTACAAAGAAATTACTCACTCGTCATGGTGAGCATCATGGTGGTGTTGATAGAGAAGGGTTCGTGATGACGATGGCGACGAATCCCAGAAAATAGTCTTGATAACCCACAAGTATAGGGGATCGCAATAGTTTTCAAGGGTAGAGTATTCAACCGAAATTTGTTGATTCAACACAAGGGGAAGCCAAAGAATATTCTCAAGTATTAGCAGTTGAGTTGTCAATTCAACCACACCTAAAATACTTAGTATCTGCAGCAAAGTATCAGTAGCAAAGTGGTGTGATAGCAACAGTAGCAACGGTAATAGTAGCAGCAGTGACAGCAGTAGCGGTAATAGTAGTAGCAGCGACAGCAATAGTGACAGAGTAACAGTAGTAGTAGTGACAGCAGTAGCAGCAAAGTAATGTAGCAAGGACCAGTAGGAAAAACTCGTAGGCATTGGATCGGTGATGGATTATTACGCCGGATGATATTCATCATGCAGCAATTATAACACGGAGAGATACATAACTAGCTATAGTTCGTCAATGTAATGTAGGCATGTATTCCGTATGTAGTCATACGTGCTTAGGGAAAAGAACTTGCATGACATCTATTGTCCATACCTCCCGTGGCAGCGGGGTCCTAATGGAAACTACGGGATATTAAGGTTCTCCTTTTAATAGAGAACCGGAACAACGCATTAGCACTTAGTGAATACATGAACTCATCATACTATGGTCATCTCCGAGAGTGGTACCGGCTATTGTCACCCCGGGGTTGCCGGGTCATAAGACATAGTAGGTGACTACAACTTGCAAGATAGGATCAAGAACACACATATATTGACGAGAACATAATAGGTTCAGATCTGAAATCATGGCACTCGGGCCCTAGTGACAAGCATTAAGCATGGCAAAGTAGTAGCAAAATCAATCACAAAACATAGTGGATACTAGGGATCAATCCCCATCAAAACTAACTTGATTACATGATAGATCTCATCCAACCCATCACCGTCCAGCAAGCCTACGATGAGATTACTCACGGACAATGAAGAGCATCATGGAATTGGCGATGAAGGAAGGTTGGTGATGACGATGGCGATGATCTCCCCTCTTTGGAGTCCAGAACGGACTCCAGATCTGGCATCCAGAGGAAGAACGGGTGGTGGCGGCGCCTCCATATCGTAAAACGCGATGACCTCTTCTTCTTGATTTTTTTCCGGACGGAAGGGACTAAATAGAGCTGGAATTCGAGGCGGTGGAGCTCCGTGCGCCCCACAAGCCTGCTAGGCGCGACTAGGGGGGCCCGCGCCTGGTGGGCTTGTGGGATCCACGCTCCACACCTCCGGTTGATTCTTGCGCTAGTATTTTTTATATATTCCACAAAAAATCCTCATAAATTTCCAGGTCATTCTGAGAACTTTTATTTCTGCACAAAATCAACACCATGGCAATTCTGCTGAAAACAGCGTTAGTCCGGGTTAGTTCCATTCAAATCATGCAAACAAGAGTCCAAAACATGGGCAAAAGAGTTTGGAAAAGTAGATACGACGGAGACGTATCAACTCCCACAAGCTTAAAGCCTTGCTTGTCCTCAAGCAATTCAATTGACAAACTGAAAGAGAAAAAACAAAAACTTTTACGAACTCTGTTTGATCTTGTTATTGCAATTATGTCTAACTCATATTCAGAATTTCAGCAAGATCATAAGCTAACCACATAAGCAATGACATTTAGGTCTCAAGAGGAACTCATATCAATGGCATAATCAACTAGCGAGCAATAATAATAAGTTTTAGATGTCAACACTTCAATCAAAACAATCATGAAGCAATATGAACATATGGTATCTCGCTAGCTCTTTCTGAGATCGCAAAACATAAATGCAGAGCACCTTCAAAGACCAAGGGCTGACTTAACATTGTATTTCACGGCAAATAAGATCCAGTCACAGTCATACTCAATAACAATTAAAAGTAAAGAATAGAAATGACAGAGGTGCTCTTTAATTGGTGCTTTTATAAGAAGAGCATGACTCAACAAAAACATAAATAGGCAGGCCCTTCGCAAAGGGAGCATTGATTTGCACAGGTGCCAGAGCTCAAGCTTTGAAAACAGAGACAATAATTTTGGGTGGCATGCTTTCATTGTCAACGCAATGACCAAGAGTTTTCACCATCTTCCATGCTACACATACTATAGGAGGTTCCCAAACAGAAAAGTAAAGTTTTGACTCCCCCACCACCGATCAATCACACTCCACGGCTAGCCGAATACTCACATGTCGTCCATACCAACAACAATCCATGGGGAGTTTTGTTTGCAATTATCTTTTCGATTTGAGCATGGAACTGGGCATTCCAATTACTGGCCCCTTTCTCGTGAGTGATAGTGCATAAACACATATCGAGGATAACATGCCTAGCATGGACGATACTAATCGCCCCTTGTCACCACATGAGCGGTTCGGGCATGCAAAACAGATTATTTTTTGAAGGTTTATAGAGTGGGACATGCAAATTTGCTTGTAACGGAAGGTAGATACCGCATAGAGGTAGGTATGGTGGACTCATACGGAACAACTTTGGGTTTATGGAAGTGGATGCACAAGCAGTATTCCCACTTAGTACAAGTGAAGGCTAGCAACAGACTGGGAATCGACCAACTAGAGAGCGACAACAGTCATCAAAATGCATTGAGATTAACCAACATTGAGTGCAAGCATGAGTAGGACATAAATGACCATAAACATGAATATCATAGAGGCTATGTTGATTTTGTTTCAAGTACATGCGTGAACATGTGCCAAGTCAAGCCACCTGAATCATTCAAAAGAGGATGCCATCCTATCATACTACATCATAATCATCTCAAAATTCATGTTGGCATCCAAGACAAACCATTATAAGCTCCTAGCTAATTAAGCATGGCATCAGAAACTATGGTCTCTAAGTTGTCATTGCAAACATGTTTCTCTCACAACAAAGCGGAATTTGGAATGATGAGCTAGTTATATTTGCAAAAACAAAATAGATCGAGTTCATACCAGCTTTTCTAGGCTCAGTCACTTCATCATATATCGTCATTATTGCCTTTCACTTGCACGACCGAATGATGTGAACAATATTAAGAGTGCTCGTGCATTGGACTAAGCTGGAATCTGCAAGCAAACACAAAGGAGAAGACAAAGTAATATGGCTCTTTGACAGATAAACAGATATGCATGCGAGAGCCACTAAACATTCTAACCATGGTATTCTACCTTGACCCAAAGAAAAAGAAAACTATTTACACGGGAAAGCTCCCAACAAGCAAAAGAAGAACAAGAAATCTTTGTGGGTTTTCTCAAACTAGACAAACACATGAGAAGAAAGCAAGAAAAAGAAATTAACTACCATGGATGATACAGTGGCAAAGTGTGAACACCGACTAACAAAGTGAAAGCGTAAGCAAGAATATAAAGTCGGTGAGAAACACGTACTCCCCCAAGCTTAGGCTTTTGGCCTAAGTTGGTCTACTCCCAAGGAGGGAAATAACCGTCTCCAGGGTACTCCGGAGTGGACTGAGGGTGCCACTACTGTGTGAGCTCCTCTGGCTCCCACTAATAAACTGGCGTCTAGTACTCGAGTGGTAGCTTGGGCACGGGCGCCTGTGGTGGTGCTATGCCCCAATATGCGTAGATGTCCGAGGGCATAATAATGTACCTGCCTAGATGAAGATTGAACAAAGAAGGAGCAGGCAAGGTAATAGTCTCACGAGTACCTTGACAAAATACCAGGTTATAAATCATCCTCTTATTTATATCTTTATCAAGAAAGTCATGGCGAACCATGCTATCATAATCTAGATATCTCTCAGGAAGAAGAATCTCTTCTTCCTCGTGCAGTCTAGTGGGTATCTCAAAATGTCTAGCAAGACGGGTAGCATAGATACCCCCATAAACGACGCCTTTAGAACGGTTCATGTTCAACCGTTGAGCTACTATAGCGCCCAAGCTATAAGTTTTGTCATTATAAAGGGCTTCGCGCAAAACCGCAAGATATGGGGAGCTAAGGGCCCCAGCTTTCCCACGGCCAATCAAACATTTTCCCACGAATAATGAGAAGTATCGAAGCACGAGAAAATGTACGGTAGCAGCTCTAGCACAAGACACTCCTCTCTCCTCTCCTACAACAATCGCATCTATGAAAGCCTCCAAGTCCCGTGGACGAGGTTCATGAATATCCCCAACATAAGGTAATTTGCAAACATTGCAAAAATCCTGAAGTGACATGCGCTGGAGGATATCATATAACTTGAACTCAACCATAGGACGATTCTTCCTTGGATAGAAATTAAAGCTTTGCATGAAAATATTAGTGAGGAGGAGGTATTGCGGACACTTATCTTCAACGAAGGCAGTAAGGCCTGCGTTCTCCACCAAGTAGTAAAAGTCCTCATAAAATCCGGCGGTGCGTAGGAACACATCGCTTGGCCACTCGCACGCTCGAACTTCTGCAACTCAGGGGATCGGATACTTGGGTTTCTTCTTCTCATTTCCATCATCCTTGGGGTCACGGCTTGAATAGCCTCTTAAGAACCTCCTCATCTTTTCCTTTTTCTATTTCTAAAATTTTTAGTGACTCTAAGGAAAAGTGAACAAGGCTCAACGAAACTCATAGCAACTACTCCGACAAGTGCCCAGAGGCCATATCACGCATCAAAACTACTTGGGACCAGCTAAAATTAGCATGCAAAGCTCAAGAATAGGGTCACCAAGGCAGCAAAAATACGCGACGTATAAGGCACTAGAGAAAAAACTAATTGGACCAATGGAGGAGTCACATACCACGGAGCAATTTCCCCAAAATAGTTTGGTAAATGAGGCTTTGCACAAGGAGATTGAAAATCGCAGCAAGAAGAGCAAAAACACGGGTTTGAGCTGCGAAACGATTTTTTCTGGAGGTAGGAGAAGGAGATGGGAGCTAGAATAAGAGGAGGGGAGCACGTGGGCCCCACAAGCCTAGTAGGCGCGACCAGGGGGTGCCCGCACCTCCTCGGCTTGTGGCCCACTGGTGCATCCCCCTGACTAGCTCTCCGGCTCAAAAAAATTCAAAAATTCCAGAAAAAATCATACTTGATTTTCAGGGCATTCGGAGAACTTTTATTTTCGGGACACTTTTCTACAGGGCGCAAAAGGCAGAAAACAGGGAAAACTAAAGCTAAATCTATCATTTTTCTTCTAAGCAACCGAAGGTGAAAGGTTTGGAACAAAGGGGTGTGACTCTCAGATTCATCTATCTCATGGTCATCAAAAGAAATCCGTCAATCAGGTTGATCAAGTCTCCTTGAAAAACTTTTTCGAATCGCAAAAGAAAACGTAGAATTTTCGAATAGTCACTAGGTTACCTCAATCGGGATGTGCATATCCCCAACAAGCAAATCATACTTCATCTTAATAGTAGGTATAGGGCATTCAAAGCTCCCAATAAGAATCGATGAAGTTTTTTCAATAGCATTGATGTAGTGTACTCGATATTGTTTCTTCGGAAAGTGCACCGTATGCTCATTACCATTGACATGGAAACTGACATTGCCTTTGTTGCAATCAATAACAGCCCCTGCAGTGTTTAAAAAGGGTCTTCCAAGGATGACCGCCATGGCATCATCCTATGGAATATCCAGAATAACAAAGTTTGTTAAGATAGTGACATTAGCAACCACAACAGGCACATCCTCGTAAATGCCGATAGGGAAAGCAGTTGATTTGTCGGCCATTTGCAGAGAGATTTCAGTAGGTGTCAACTTATCCAGTTCAAGTCTACGATAAAGAGAGAGAGGCATAACACTAACACCGGCTCCAAGGTCGCGTAAAGCAGTTCTAACGTAGTTTCCTTTAATGGAGCAAGGTATAGTGGGCACTCCGGGATCACCTAGTTTCTTAGGAGTTCCACCCTTGAAGGTATAATTAGCGAGCATGGTGGAGATCTCAACTTCAGGTATCCTCCTCTTATTAGTCACAATATCTTTCATGTACTTAGCATACGGAGACATTTTGAGCATAACTGTCAAAGGCATATGCAGAAAGACAGGTCTAATCATTTCAACAAATCGCTCAAGATCCTCATCATCCTTTTTCTTGGATGGTTTGGGAGGAAAGGGCATGGGTTTCTGAACCCATGGTTCCCTTTCTTTACCATGCTTCCTAGCAGCGAAGTCGTTCTTATCGTATCTCTTATTCTTAGGTTGTGGGTTATCAAGATCAACAGGTTCAATCTCCACATCCTTATCATTGCTAGGTTGAGCATCAACATGAACATCACTATCGATATTATCATTAGGCTCATGCTCATCACCAGATTGTGTTTCGGCATCAGAAACAAAGACAGCGTTTGGACTCCCGGGTGTAACAGCATCAGGGTTGCTAGCGTGCAGGTTCCTATCATTTTTCTTCTTCTTCCTAGGATGACTAGGTGCATCAGTGCTAACTCCTTGAGAATCTTGTTCAATTCTCTTAGGATGACCCTCAGGATACAAAGGTTCCTAGGTCATTCTACCGCCTCTAGTGAAGACTCTAACAGAACTTTCATTCAACTTATTGAGCAAGTCATTCTGAGCCTTAAGTACTTGTTCTACTTGAGTAGTAACAATAGAGGCATGTTTACTCAACAGCTTAAGATCATTGACATTTCTGTCCATACAAGCACTTAAATGACTAAGCATACGAGCATTCTGTTCCAATTGTCTGCTAACATAATCATTGAAACTTTGTTGTTTGGCAACAAAGTTATCAAATTCATCCAGGCATAAGCTAGCAGGTTTATCAAAAGGAATATCGCTCTCACTGAATCTACGAAGAGAATTTAACTCTACTACCTGTATCGGGTTATCAAGACCATGGATCTCTTCGATAGGTGGTAGATTTTTGACATCTTCAGATTTAATGCCTTTCTTTTTCATAGATTTCTTAGCTTCTTGCATATCTTCAGGACTGAGGAATAGAATACCTCTTTTCTTCGGAGTTGGCTTTCGAGGTGGTTCGGGAATAGTCCAAGCATTCTCATTGCACAAGATATTATTCAATAGGATCTCAGCTTGTTCCACAGTTCGTTCCCTAAAAACACAACTGGCACAACTATCTAAGCGGTCCTTAGAAGCATCGGTTAGTCCACTATAGAAGATATCAATTATTTCAGCCTTCTCAGGAGGGTGATCAGGCAAAGCATTCAGTAGCTGGACAAGCCTCCCCCAAGCTTGTGGGAGACTCTCTTCTTCGACTTGCGCAAAGTTATATATTTCCTGCAAGGTAGCTTGCTTCTTATGGGCAGGAAAATATTTCTCAAAGAAGTAGTAGATCATATCCTGGGGAGTACGCACACAACCAGGAGCAAGAGAAGTGAACCAAGTCTTAGCATCATCCTTTAGCGAGAAAGAAAATAGCTTAAGGATATAGTAGTGGCGGATCTTTTCCTCACTCGTGAATAGGGTGGCTATATCGTGCAGCTTAGTAAGATGTGCTACAACTGTTTCAGACTCATAACCGTGAAAAGGATCAGATTCGACCAAAGTGATTAACTCAGGGTCGACAGAGAATTCATAATCCTTATAGGTCACAAAGATAGGCGAAGTAGCAAACTTCGGGTCGTATTTCATAAGAAGAGATTTTTCTTTCCACTTGCGTAGTAATTTCTCAACATCATAGCTATCCTTGCAAGCAAGAGAATCCTCAGCTATCTCTCCCTCCATAACATAACCCTCATGCATATCAGGCAATTCATATCTAGGAGAGCTAGTTCTAACAAGCAAAATACCAGGTTATACTTCAATAATCTCAGCAGTTTTAGAAGTATCATCACATCTAGGAGCAACTCTTGCAATTTGTGCATCAAGGAATGCACCTAGTGGCAAAGCAGTATCAAGCAAAGCATCATCACAAGCATCATGGATAGCAGAAGTAGCATCATCAAGCACAGGCGACACATCAAAATTTCTAGCAGGAGGTGATGTCGCAAACTTACTCATAACTGAAGGTGAATCAAGTGCAAAGCTAGATGGCAGTTCCTTACCTGTCCTCATAGTTGAGGGAAAGACTTTAGTTTTTGGATCTCTCGGATTAATCATAGTGATCAGTAGACGTAGATCCCAAGTGACTCAGAGAATAGAGCTATGCTTCCCCGGCAACGGCGCCAAAAAATAGTCTTGATAACCCACAAGTATAGGGGATCGCAACAGTTTTCGAGGGTAGAGTATTCAACCCAAATTTGTTGATTCGACACAAGGGGAAGCCAAAGAATAATCTCAAGTATTAGCAGTTGAGTTGTCAATTCAAACACACCTGAAAGACTTAGTATCTGCAGCAAAGTATCAGTAGCAAAGTGGTGTGATAACAACAGTAGCAACGGTAATAGTAGCAGCAGTGACAGCAGTAGCGGTAACAGTAGCAGCAGCGACAACAATAGTGACAGAGTAACAGTAGCAGTAGTGACAACAGTAGCAGCAAAGTAACGTAGCAAGGACCAGTAGGAAAACTCGTAGGCATTGGATCGGTGATGGATGATTATGCCGGATGATATTCATCATGCAACAGTTATAACACAGAGAGATATATAACTAGCTCCAGTTCATCAATGTAATATAGGCATGTATTCCGTGTGTGTAAGTGCATCTAGTGTCCCTTAGTGATTTTGGTGGTTTGAAGACTTATAGGTTAAGTATCTAATGTGTTTGTGAGTATACACATGATCTATAAGTCATTGGGGAGTTTGAGATATTTGAAGAATATCGACCCCTAAAAATATATGTCTTCAGTTGAAGAAATTGGTCTGAAGCTGAAGAAATGAATCGCGAGGAATCTGCGATGAAGTTGATATTCCTCATGAAGATACTGATATTGAGAAGTCCGGTGTGTCGTGAAGAAAATCACTCTGAAGAATTTGAAGCATGAAGACTTACACTTTCTATTTTATTTTCTTCGCATTTGAGTAATAGGAACACCGTACTGATAAAGGGGGTCGAAGTTACACTATGGAATGAATTTCCTCATGATGCTCAACCCAAGCCTAAATCCTACCAAAAGCCTCAAGTGAGGAATACGAGTGACATGAGGACTCTCACAGTTGAGGGTCCCGACCGTTTCGATAGCCACGCCAAGTCATTGGTCTTATCCATTCCAACGGTCATATTATTTAAGGGCATAAGTGTCAAATCATGTCGGGATGCTCCCAGGCTATAAATAGCCACCCCCCACAACCACTAGCTGGTTGGCTGCTCCGTTAGAAACTGACACTTGTCATAAGAGCAACCCAATTCCTCAGAGCCTTCGAGAGTAATTCATCAGTGAGGAAATACACCATACACCGAAACCACAAACCAAACCTAGTGATTGAGCATCACTGAAGAAGTTGTTCCTGTGTGGGACTGAAGCCTTTTACCTTTGAGGACTGTGCATCCTCCAGACGGTTAGGCATCATGGTCTAGAGCTTTCCAGCAGTCAATTGTGGATCACCGGGTGACCAAGTTTGTGAGGGTTTGGAAGTCTGCCCTGAAGACTTACCACGAGTGTTGGGCGAGGACTGTGTGTCCTTAGCTCAAGGAGAATACAGTAGGGACTGTGTGTCCCGGGACCGTGTGTCCTTTGGTTTCAATACCAAGCCGCTCCAAACAAGATGTACGACTGTCACAGCAGTTGGAACTGGGTCATCAAAGATTGTCTTCACTGAGAAACGGGTTCTAATTCCTCAACTCCTTACTTTCCTCGTATTATGTGTTGATGACTTTCACTGCAACTGTTTGAAGAATTTGCTGAAGACTTTCTCTGAATTTCCTCAACCCCAAATTCTTCACGTCAGTTAATCCACATATGTATTCTGCGTGCCTGCTCACTGTGCAATCTGTTTTCACATTCTTCACTCTGAAAAACTGTTGTTGTGAAACTTTGCACTTCTGATCCTTTACTGTTTCCGCTGTCAGTTAGTCATCAGTGAGGAATTTCCTCAAAAGGAATTTCCTCAATGATGAAATTCTAAAAATCTCCTATTCACCCCCCCCTCTAGTCGATATAACGCACTTTCAATAGGTATCAGAGCAAGGTACTCCCTTGTTCTGTGTGATTTTGGTTTAACCACCTGGAGTTTTAGTTATGTCGACTGCAGGCATGTTTAAGGTGACTGCAGCATGTCCTACCTACGAAGGAAAGAACTTTCCCTTCTGGAAGAACAAAATGCAAATGCATCTACAAGCTATTGATAATGATCTCTGGTATATTGTGGAACATAGCGTCCCCATCATCTCTGACAGTGTCACTGTGGCTGATGTGAAGAAATTTAAGCAACTCGATTCTCAAGCGAAGAACATCATCTGTGGCCATCTGAGCCCAGGCCAGTTTGGAAGAGTAAGTGCTTTGGGCTCTGCAACACTGATCTGGGAGAGACTGTGCAAGGTAAATGATGGAGTATCAACCCAGCGTGACTCTCGTGTTGATATTCTTCGCAATCTCTTCAATCGCTTCAAGAGACATGACAATGAAAGCTGCCAAGACACCTTTGATCGCCTCACTGACATATCAAATGAACTGCAAGCACTGGGAGCTCGAGACATCACTGATCATGAAGTTGTGAAGAAACTGCTGAGATCTTTGGATTCTTCATTTGATACTTTAGTTCTGATGATTCAAGAAAGACCAAATTACAAGATGCTTGATCCAGCTGATATACTAGAAAGGCTAAATACTCATGAATTCCAGCTAGAAGAAAAGAGAGATCTATATGGACCAAGCTATTCCAGACCACGTGCACTGAAGGCTAGAGCAATTTCCTCATCTGATGATGAAGACACAGATGACAGCATTTGTGACCGTAAAGAATTTGGATAGGAGCTTGCAATGCTCGTGAGGAAATTCCAGAGATTTACACGACGTGGCCAGTTCGGTAAATCTTCAAGAAGAGACATGAGGAAATCAGAATCTTCATCTGAGGACTACAAGAAACGAACCTGTCACAAGTGCAAGAAATTAGGTCATTACATTGGTGATTGTCCCCGTTGGGGAAAGGAATCTAAGAAGAAGAAATACATGGATGACAGTTCTGATGACTCGAAGAAGAAGAAGAAATCTTCAAAGCCCTCATCGCACAAGAAGACTAGTTTCAGAAAGGCTCAGGCACTTATTGGCAAGGAAATGGACTCCGAGGCAGAATCAGAGGAATGTGATGAAGAAGAGGGTTCTGATGAAGACTCAGAATCCGGACAGGCTAGTCTTGCACTGGCAACCACTTTCGTCAGCAAGTCAATCTTCAACCTTGAAGAAAACAATAGCACCATCCGCACTGATGACTATGCTGATGACTTCGCTCCAACCTTTTGCTTCATGGCAAAAGGTTCAAAGGTACCAAATAATGACTCCTCCTCTAATTCAAGTGACTGTGAACCTGATAATTATAAGAAACCCAGTTACAGTAAACTTGCTATCATTGCCACTAAACAACAAACTGCCCTGGAAAAGCTTCAGAAACTTCTAGATAAAAGTGATGATCTGTTGAATGATGAAATGAACCTTACCCAAATCCTCACTGAAGATGTGAAAAGTCTTCAGTCTAGATTTGATAATCTTCAGGACCGTTATGATACACTCCTCACTGATCATGAGAAGCTTTCCTATGAATTTCTTCAAAGGAAGCTTGATCTTGAGAAGCTGAGGATGTCTCATGATGATCTTCGTATGGAAAAGGATTCATTACTAGCTCAACAGATCAGCGCTGGTCAAGTTGAATTCATTCCTCCATGTCTTAAATGCATTGAACGCGAAACTGCTAATTCCTCACCAGAATCATCAAATGCTGCTATTGCTACAAATTCTTCAACTGCACCTGTTGTGTCTATTTCCTCACTTGAGGAAAACACAAATGTTACTGATGAAAATGCAGGGTTGAAGGAATTGTACGTGACAGGCATATACAAAAGCCTCAAAGGACATCAAACCCTTTGTGATGTGCTCAAAAAGCAGATCTTGAACAGGAACCCGAGGAAAGAAGGAATTGCCTTTGAGAGGAAATTAAATGTTGATGGATCTTATTGGAAACCTGAGCAGTATCCCAAAACCTCTTGGGTTGCTGCTACTGGGCCTCCTTTTGATCCATCTAATCTAACTGGTTTTTCATGTGAATTATCCTATTCCTCGGATGAGTCATTTGACTCCAACTATAAACTATTCAAAAATCAATCTGGTGAAGTATTTGCTCGATATGTTGGAACTAATTGCAGGAATGGCCCTCCCTTGAGGAAAATCTGGGTTCCCAAAAGTTGTCTCGAAAATCTTTAGGTGAATGTCCTTATGACACCACCACTGAAGAATCAGAACCCCAGATCAAATTCCTCAGGAGGACCAAAGTCTTCAAGAGGATCAAAATCCTCAACTGGTCAAAACAATGATCGTACCCGTGCTAATGCGTCTAACATGCAGGGAAACTACAAGGAATATGAATATGAGCGTTACTCCTCAAATCATTATGTTCATAAATTCTCAAACGAGTTCTCTGCATATTCATATGAGTACTTTAATCCCCCTACTGTTAAGAGAAGTGCATTGGCTTCAATGCCACCTTTCTCATATGGTGCTCGCAGGATGATGAATTCTTTGCCACCCCTTCAGATGTGGGTGGTGAGGAAATCGAACTAATCACTTCTGCAGGTCAGGTCTCCAGATGAAAATCATCATCTGAAGAATTTGCTGGAGACCTGAGGAAATGCTTGATAGGACGCAAGCTAATGATTGATGAAATAGAAATATTTCACACGTCCTTACATTTCTGTTATGATGAAATTACTGATCTGATGAAATTAGTATCATATTGTTCAAATCTGAAGCATATGAGATGGTAAGCTGTACTAATTCATCTGCAGGATGACAAACCCAAGAATACTGAGTGGGTTCTTGATAGTGGCTGCACACATCACATGACTGGTGATAAAAGCTTACTGATGAATATGCCACTAACTCCATCACCTCTGAAGCAAATCACATATGCTGACAAAGGTAAAAGCAAGGTATTGGGACTTGGCAAAGTGGCTATTTCCAAGGATGGGCATATGGATAAAGTGATGCTTGTTGAATCCCTTGGTTTTAACCTCATGTCAGTCTCGATGCTTTGTGATCTTGATATGATTGTTATCTTTGGTAGATATAGATGTGTAGTCATTATGGAATCTGATAGATCCAAAGTCTTCGAAGGTGTAAGAAGAGGGGATTTGTACATTGTTGATTTCTCTACAGGTCCTCAACCAGCCACTTGCTTACTAGCAAAAACCTCAGAAGGATGGTTGTGGCACCGAAGACCAGGTCATGCAGGCATGAGGAATTTGCACACGCTCGCGAAGAAGAAGCATGTCATCGGCATCGAATCAGTAAAATTCCTCAAGGATCATCTCTGCGGTGCTTGTGAATTTGGGAAAATGACCAGATCCAAGCATCCCTCGAAGACTATCATGACCACTACACGTCCATTCGAATTGCTTCATATGGATCTATTTGGACCTACTCACTATGCCACACTAACCAATGCAGCATCTTTATATGGCTTCGTCATAGTTGATGATTATTCCAGATATACTTGGGTGCATATCATAGTGTATAAAACTGAAGTGCAGGAAATCTTCAAACGATTTTTTTCTTCAAGGGCCTCGACGAACTTTGGCATCAAGATCAAACATATCAGGAGTGATAATGGAACCGAGTTCAAAAACACTGGTCTTGATGATTATCTTGATGAACTAGGTATTACTCACGAATTATCTGCTCCTTATACTCCTCAGCAGAATGGTGTCGTCGAAAGGAAGAACAGGACTCTGGTTGAAATGGCAAGAACTATGCTTGAGGAATATCAGACTCCTCGTCGCTTTTGGCCTGAAGCAATCAACACTGCATGCCATATCATCAACAGGGTATATCTTCACAAATTCCTCAAGAAAACCTCATATGAACTCCTCACTGACAAGAAACCCAATGTAAGTTATTTTAAAGTCTTCAGTGCAAAATGTTGGATTAGAGATCATCACCATAGCTCAAAATTTCAACCTAAGGCACATGAAGGTTTTATGCTCGGTTATGGAAAGGACTCGCACACTTACAGAGTCTTCAACAACTATCACAACAAAGTTGTTGAGACTGTAGATGTGCGGTTCGATGAAACTAATGGCTCGCAAAGAGAGCAATTGCCTTATGATCCAGATAAGTTGTCTCCTGAGGAAGCAATAAAGCTCAAGCCTACTGAAGACATTGTCCCAACTGAGGAAATTGATGAAGAAACGATCCCCATCACTGATGAAAATCAAGAAGATGCTCCTGAGGAAATTGCACCAGCACCACTTCCTCACCCAAGACAAAATCCTCAACCAGCTCATCCGAGGATTGCAAATGAAGTAGAACTTGACAAAATCCTCAACGACATCAACGCGCCAGGTCCTGTCACTCGCTCAAAAGATTCACACTTAGTTAACTTTTGTGGGCATTTCTCCTTTGTATCCATCATAGAACCCTCAAAAGTTGCTGAGGCTTTTCTGGAACTGGGGTTTATCCAAGCTATGCAAGACGAACTTCTTCAATTCAAGCTGACTGATATATGGGAGCTCATCAAACGACCAGATCCTCGCAAGCACAACATCATCGGCACCAAGTGGATTTTCCGAAACAAGCAAGATGAGGACGGTCAAGTGGTGAGGAACAAGGCACAACTTGTAGCCCAAGGCTACACCCAGGTTGAAGGAATAGATTTCGATGAAACTTTTGCACCTGTTGCTAGACTTGAAGCTATTCGAATACTACTTGCTTATGCTAATCATCATAACATCATCTTATATCAAATGGATGTGAAAAGTGCATTCCTCAATGGTAAGCTTGAGGAAGAAGTATATGTTGCTCAGCCCCCAGGTTTTGAGGATCCAAAGAATCTAGACAAAGTCTTCAGACTCAAAAAGGCTCTTTATGGTCTCAAGCAAGCCCCTCAGGCATGGTATGATACATTGAAGGAATTCCTCATGAAGAAAGGCTTCAAACCTGGTTCACTCGATCCAACTCTTTTCACTAAATCCTATGATAATGAGCTATTTGTGTGTCAAATATATGTCGATGATATCATATTTGGCTGTACTGACAAACGATACAGTGATGAATTTGCTTACATGATGAGTGAAGAATATCAGATGTCCATGATGGGGGAGCTGAAATTCTTCTTAGGTCTTCAAATTCGTCAACAAAGTAATGGAATCTTCATATCACAGGAGAAATACCTCAAGGATGTTCTGAGGAAATTCGACATGCATGAATGCAAAGGTGCCAAGACTCCAATGCCTACCAACGGCCACCTCGGCACTAATGAAAATGGTAAAGATTTCGATCAGCAGGTATATCGTTCTATGATTGGCTCTTTATTGTATCTATGTGCATCTAGGCCAGATATAATGCTTAGTGTTTGCATGTGCGCACGTTTTCAAGCAAAACCGAAGGAATCACACCATAAGGATGTGAAACATATTCTTCGATACTTAGCTCACACACCAACACTAGGATTATGGTATCCCAAGGGCTCAAATCTTCATCTGGTAGGGTATTCTGATTCCGACTATCCTGGTGACCGTGTGGATCGCAAGTCAACGTCTCGCACATGCCATTTCCTCGGAACATCACTAGTTTGTTGGTCCTCAAAGAAGAAGAACTGCGTATCACTCTCCACTGCCGAAGCTGAGTACATTGCTGCTGGTTCTTGTTGTGCTCAATTACTATGGATGAAGCAAACCCTCAAGGACTACGGCATCAACATGAAGAATGTGCCTCTCTACTGTGACAATGAGAGTGCTATCAAGATTGCATACAACCCAGTACAGCACTCGAAGACCAACCACATCCAGATTCGTCATCATTTTCTTCAGGACCATGTCCTCAAGGGCAATATCCTCATCGACCATGTGAAGACTGATGATCAACTGGCAGATATCTTCACTAAGCCCTTGGATGAGAAAAGGTTTTGCAAGTTGCGGTGTGAGCTAAATATCTTAGAATCTTCAAATGTTTTGTAAAAACATGCACACATCCTAACACTTATGCAAAATTGATGACTTAGATGTGCAACACATGATGAATCGATTTTCTTCAACTAATGAAGAATGTCACTCTGAATGTGAAGAAATCAACGAAGAAATTGATTCTCAGGGCCCTACGACAATTGTACGCGGCGTCTGTAATCAACATTCTTATATGGTGGGTCACGCCAACGCCCAATGTGAAATTCCTCAAGTTGATTTTCTTCAAGTGTTCTATTTCCTCAAAATGTGTTTTTCTTCAAAACAGTTGTTCTTCAGTGTGATGATTTATCACAAAATCTTCAAAAAAAACACTTGATGACTTTCATTTAACTAGATAGACTGTGATTTCAAGTCCTCAACAGCATTCACTTATTGCTATTTCTTCAAGTTGATATTTCTGCTAAGTGAATGTGATCGGACCCTACATTCCCTCTATGCCATACTCATCCAGTCTATTCAATTCTTCATATGCGTTCTACTTGAAACTTTGTTCAAAATCCTCACTGCGTCCTTGTGAGCTAATGATTTTGTAACGAAAATCCTCAAATCTTCAAAAATTGTTTATTTAATACACAGTAACTGAACCCCACTTCCCACGATCGGATAACCACGATCTCCACTATCTCCACCGCACTGTTCGGGAGCTACACGTGTCCTGCGGAGACGTAGAGACAGGGGCGGTTTGGTCCGAAATTTTTGCGCCAACAGTAACTTTTGGCTATAAATATGTCCTTATCCCCCTCGGCATACTCTTCTTCGCTCCATCGCTCTCCTGCCACAGCATACACCACCGAACCCTAGCACCATCGCTGGTAGTCTCGTCGCTGGTGAGGAAGAGCTTCACTACCTCGACTTCTCCGTCGCCCGAACCACGCCGGAGTCGGACCATCGTCGTCCACCGCCGCCGTAGACGTCCTCTGTCGCCGGGTTAGGGTACATTGGACACGCGACCGAAGAGCTTCTCCATACACACCTTTCTGTGTTCTTCGTGCGCACCTTCCAGGGTAAATAAATCCCATTTTTACCGCAAGATAAGATCTAAAATTTTACATCTTCTATGTGAAATCTGTTTTCCTCAAGAAACGATAAGCACTTGATTCCTCAAACACTTCCTACCACCACATCATTGATGAGCTATGCTAAGCATCTAAGATTTTCACGAGATTCCTCAATTGTGCGAATTTTCGGATCTGTACAACTCTGTAACCCAAGAAAAATATGCTTAGGAAAATTCCTCAACCACTGGTTATATTCCTCAAACTGTCAAACTTTTTCATTTTCTTAAAATCTGAGAACGCATATGACCTCTCCAAATTCCTCGCAACTATACTCTGTTCACAGGTACACGCATGTCAGCTGATGAATCTCTCGGTTCTCATCACATTAACTCATTTGCAGCGTTTCTGGAAGAAAATCTTCAAGTCTCATCAGAATCCTCAAGAGTTCAAACTCATCAGCAAAATCCTCAGCTGAAGAAAATGGAGGATGACAGAAAACAGAAGGGAGGAAAGAAACTTGAGCAAAACACAGCTGTGGATATCCCTCAGGACATCTACTTGGACTATTGCACGCCTGATGAAAATGAGACAATGGCAAAGAGAAAGATACGGCTGCAGAAGATAGAATGCCGGTGGGCGAAGGAATGGAAGGAATACAGGTTTGTGACTCCCAAGTATGCGAAGAAATTCGCTCTGAAGCCCCCTGGCAGACGGGCCCCACTTGAGGATCATCAAGTAGCACATCCCTCAAGCCTCAAGACCATTGATGACTATCCAGATGAGAAGGAAAAGCATCTGGCCAAGCTCAAGAAGCACGTAGAAGCTGCAGCGAAGAAATTTAATGAATCCTCAGTTGCTGCCTCAGCTGCTGCTACTTCCCCTGCCGCTGAGACCTCTGGTTCAGAAATTCCTCAAATGCAGTCTGTGCCGTCAAAGCCAAGGGCTCCAAAGCCTCAATAGAAATCTGCTCAGGCATCAGTTACAAAACCCTCAGCACCAAAACCATTAGCGCCAAAACCCTCAGTGCCAATCTCCTCAGCTTCAAAATCCTCAGCACCACCACCAAAGCCTCAAGAGAAACCAGTACATAAGCAAGTCATGAAGCCTATGACCGCCAGCTCCAGCTCCTCACTCCCTGCTGCAACCAGCTCGGAGACAAAGTCTTCACCACCTCCTGTGAAGACTCAGGTGTCTGCTGAACGTGCAACTCTGCCAAGCCCTAGCAAAATCATCACCGTCCCGTCTGCATCAGAGGGCAGTGATGAATATGATGATCAAACCCTGCAAGCCATCATCAGAAACAAGCAGGAAAGAGTAGCTCAAGCATCAGGCAGTGACATTCCTCTGGACATGGACCCCAAGGTCCTCCTTGACTACATCAACATCTGGTATGAGGACCCAAACACTCCGCTTGATGATTTGAAACTTCCCCCTGGCATTAGCCACATGGTGGCCACTTTCATCAATGAAGCCAAGTGGAAAGAACAGCAGGCCAAGCAGGCCAAAGTTGCAAAGATTAAAAAGGAGAAATTCCTCAAGCAGAATCTCCTCAAATTAACTCCTGATGCACTGGTGTCAACACAGGCAGAGCTGAAGAAATTGACTGACAAGTACTCCAAGCTGTCAGATCGCAAAAGTCTCAAGAGCAATTTCATCAAGCTGGCCACTAGTGTTGTTGATAAATACAATAAGAAGGCCACACCCCCAGCACCAACTTCTCAGCCCCTGATTGAGGAGCCAGCAGATGAATCTCCTCATGATGAGGAAACTCCTCAAGCTGAGGAAGTACACCAAGAACGCCATGCGGATGAACCGGCTATTGAAGAAATCATCATGGAAACTCCTCCTGATGAATTTGCTGCAGCTGATGAGACTGCCCCTGACCAAGTTGCTTCGACAAAGCAAGCTGATGACTCTGTTCGAGCTGGTTCCTCATACCAGTTGGAGAATCTGTCAAGAAAACCTCTTCACCAAATGCTTCAACGGTGAAGAAGATGACTCCGTCTGCATCAGACGTGAAGAAAACCAGGGCTGCTGAGAAGGAAGCCAAGAAGAGAAAGGCCTCCTCAGTAGAAGAAGAAACAGAGGCCAAGCGCCTCAAAGCACTTGAAGAAACTGCTCCTCTGGACCCTGTGCCACTGAATGTCGCTCCTTCCTATGAAATGGTCATCATTGATGATCCAGCGAAAAAGGCAGATGAGGAAATGAAGGATGCCACCTCTGAGGAACACACTGATGAGGAGATTCAGATAGATGAAAGTCCTCGGCCTTTCATTCCTCAGAAAGACAATGTTCAAGCATCAGCTGATGAAACTGCATGTGCCACCAAGCCAGCTGAGGAAGAACAAACTGAAAATCCTCAAGCTGATGAAATTCAACGCTCTGAACAGAATCCTCAAAATGAGGAACATGCTGACCCAACTCTTCAAATTGAGCAAGAAGAAGCTATTCCTCAGCCTGATGCACAGCCAGAGCAAGCCCCTCAGCCTGAAGAACCAGCCGCTGAAATTCCTCACCCTGAGGAAATGCTGAGGAGAATGCACCTGACCAAGACAATGCATTCATCGTGCTCAACCCACAGACTGCCATTGTTGTCTCCCCTCCAATTCCTCAGCAAAATCTTAAGCCAGTTCAGCGTCAGCCATTCTCCAAGCGTCCTAAGTTTCAAAAGGAAAACTTCTTTGAAAACGCATGTACTTCATTGGAGAGAACCCATATGACAAGCCTCAAATGAGGCATCTGAAGTTTTGGACTAGGACTCAGATGAACTACTATGCCTCTGTGCTATGTGGACGAAACAAGATATTCCAGCACAGGCATATTCCTCATGTTGAACTTGAAGCAATACCTTGCCTGGAGCCAGTCCTCAGTGTACTCCATGATGCTGGTTTACTCCAATGTGCTCCGACATCTCTGACTGGAACAGCGAGCTAATTCTTCAGTTCTATGCCACTCTTCACATATCTGGCAACCCGGAAGACATTAACACTTGGGTGTTTGATTGGATGTCACAAAACACTCACTACAAGGCTCCTGCTACTGAACTCCTCAGAGAACTGCCTGTACCAATTACCTCAGAAGAGGTTGTGAAGCTTTATGGTGAGCGTGAGCTGCCCAATGGGATGATGGAAGTCGTCATGAAGCCTTTGGCTGAAGGAAAACCTCCGAGAACAACCTTCCTCGTCCACGAGCTCAAGTACACACCCAGATCTATTTACAGAATCCTCTGCAGTGTGCTCGCACCGATCAAAGGCCATGATGATGAAGAAGATGTTGTAGGCCTCATGAAGAATATCCTCTTCAACATTATCCATGGTATTCCTATCAACATCCATGATTTCTTCTTGAGGACTTTGGCCGACAATGCTATGTGTCCTTTTGATCACAAGATATATGCCCCATGGATCATGAGATTCATCAGGACAAGGACAGGCATCAACTTCCACGCTGATTTCCAAAACCATGTTGGTTATATGCCTCCTATCCGGGTCAACAAGAAGACTTTCGAGTCCATTGAAGGAAAAGGCAAATCTGTGATTGAAGAAGGAAGTAGGCCCCTTTATGGTCAGTTCAGAGAGCCAGAAGCTTATTCCTCATGGGATGATACTGAGACTCGTCTGGCAAGCCCCGTTCCTCCTCGCATGATGAATACAAGAGAGCTCCTCCTCAGTCTTCACCAGAAGGTGGATCGCAATCACAAGTGGGTCAAACGCCAGTTTGGTGCCATTGTGAAAACCCTCACTGAAACACAGAACTGTGTGAAGCTCAACCATCACTATCTGCATGAGGTTTTTGATCGCGCCTGGGCTACACTTGCACATCTGAAGACTCAGACTGAGCTTGAAGAAATGGACTTTGAGCGAGACTTTGAATGGTCGTGGCCTACCAAGAAGAAGTTTAGGCCTATTCCAGTGCCAGACCTTGAAGACGGCTCCTTTTCTTCATTCCGCACTGCTGAAACTGATGAAGAACAGCTCGACACTGCTGCCGGTCCAAGGAAGAAGACTACTCCTAAGAAGCATCACGGCTCTTCCTCAACTGCCACGAAGTGAAATCTTCAGGGACGTTAGTCCTCAGTTTGTCTCTTTTTGTCACTTGATGACAAAGGGGGAGAAACTTGAGAGTTATTCTTCAAGTGGGATATTTTTGGGGCTTATGAACTATATTTAAGTTACAAACTCTTGGCTCTTCTGAAGTTTTTATGTAATGAGTTGTAACTTAAGCCCGATGGTACTCTGACGCTTTTCAACGTTTTTCTTCGCATGCTTATTCCTCAAGTTTTAATGCACGCATGCTGGAATTCGTTAGATACCATTTGTCATCATGCATTTTTCATTCTCTTCATATTATATGTTACAAGTATGCATGATTTACAAGACTCAGGGGGAGATCTCCATGATATAAATCATCAATGTGCATTTGCTGTGAAAAGCAAAATCTTCAAGATATGCACATCTTCAGGGGGAGTCTCTCTGAATCTTGATTTCAAATTCCTCAAATGAGTATTTACACTTCATATTTTTATCCCTGTTGAAGACTTAACCTAATTGTCATCAACCACCAAAAAGGGGGAGATTGTAAGTGCATCTAGTGCCCCTTGGTGATTTTGGTTGTTTGAAGACTTATAGGTTAAGTATCTAATGTGTTTGTGAGTATACACAAGATCTATAAGTCATTGAGGAGTTTGAGATATTTGAAGAATATCAACCCCTAAAAATATATGTCTTCAGTTGAAGAAATTGGTCTGAAGCTGAAGAAATGAATCGCGAGGAATCTACGATGAAGTTGATATTCCTCATGAAGATACTGATATTAAGAAGTCCGGTGTGTCCTGAAGAAAATCACTCTGAAGAATTTGAAGCATGAAGACTTACACTTTCTGTTTTATTTTCTTCGCATTTGAGTAATAGGAACACCGTACTGATAAAGGGGGTCGAAGTTACACTATGGAATGAATTTCCTCATGATGCTCAACCCAAGCCTAAATCCTACCAAAAGCCTCAAGTGAGGAATACGAGTGACATGAGGATTCTCACAGTTGAGGGTCCCGACCGTTTTGATAGCCACGCCAAGTCATTGGTCTTATCCATTCCAACGGTCATATTATTTAAGGGCATAAGTGTCAAATCATGTCGGGATGCTCCCAGGCTATAAATAGCCACCCCCACAACCACTAGCTGGTTGGCTGCTCCGTTAGAAACTGACACTTGTCATAAGAGCAACCCAATTCCTCAGAGCCTTCGAGAGTAATTCATCAGTGAGGAAATACACCATACACCGAAACCACAAACCAAACCTAGTGATTGAGCATCACTGAAGAAGTTGTTCCTGTGTGGGACTGAAGCCTTTTACCTTTGAGGACTGTGCATCCTCCAGACGGTTAGGCGTCATGGTCTAGAGCTTTCCAGCAGTCAATTGTGGATCGCCGGGTGACCAAGTTTGTGAGGATTTGGAAGTCTGCCCTGAAGACTTACCACGGGTGTTGGGCGAGGAATGTGTGTCCTTAGCTCAAGGAGAATACGGTAGGGACTGTGTGTCCCGGGACTGTGTGTCCTTTGGTTTCAATACCAAGCCGCTCCAAACCAGATGTACGACTGTCACAACAGTTGGAACTGGGTCATCAACGATTGTCTTCACTGAGAAACGGGTTCTAATTCCTCAACTCCTTACTTTCCTCGTATTATGTGTTGATGACTTTCACTGCAACTGTTTGAAGCATTTGCTGAAGACTTTCTCTGAATTTCCTCAACCCCAAATTCTTCACGTTAGTTAATCCACATCTGTATTCTGCGTGCCTGCTCACTGTGCAATCTGTTTTCACATTCTTCACTTTGAAAAACTGCTGTTGTGAAACTTTGCACTTCTGATCCTTTACTGTTTCCGCTGTAAGTTAGTCATCAGTGAGGAATTTCCTCAAAAGGAATTTCCTCAGTGATGAAATTCTAAAAATCTCCTATTCACCCCCCCCTCTAGTCGATATAACGCACTTTCAGTATGTAGTCATACGTGCTTAGGGAAAAGAACTTGCATGACAACTATTGTCCATCCCTCCCGTGGCAGCGGGGTCCTAATGGAAACTACGGGATATTAAGGTTCTCCTTTTAATAGAGAACCGGAACAATGCATTAGCACTTGGTGAATACATGAATTCCTCATACTATGGTCATCTCCGGGAGTGGTACCGGCTATTGTCACCCCGGGGTTGCCGGTTCATAACACATAATAGGTGACTACAACTTGCAAGATAGGATCAAGAACACACATATATTGACGAGAACATAATAGGTTCAGATCTTAAATCATGGGACTCGGGCCCTAGTGACAAGCATTAAGCATGGCAAAGTAGTAGCAACATCAATCTCAGAACATAGTGGATACTAGGGATCAATCCCCATCAAAACTAACTCGATTACATGATAGATCTCATCCAACCCATCACCGTCCAGCAAGCCTACGATGAGATTACTCATGAATGATGAAGAGCATCATGGAATTGGCGATGAAGGAAGGTTGGTGATGACGATGGCGATGATCTCCCCTCTTTGGAGTCCAGAACGGACTCCAGATCTGCCCTCCAGAGGAAAAACAGGTGGTGGCTGCGCCTCCGTATCGTAAAATGCGATGAACTCTTCTCCTTGATTTTTTTCCGGACGGAAGGGACTAAATAGAGCTGGAATTGGAGGTGGTGGAGCTTCATGGGCCCCACAATCCAGCTAGGCGCGACTAGGGGGGCCCGTGCTTGGTGGGCTTTTGGCCTCCACGCTCCACTCCTCCGGTTGATTCTTGCGCCAGTATTTTTTATATATTCCACAAAAAATCCTCGTAAATTTCCAGGTCATTCTGAGAACTTTTATTTCTACGCAAAAACAACACCATCGCAATTCTGCTGAAAACAGCATTAGTCCGGGTTAGTTCCATGCAAATCATGCAAATTAGAGTCCAAAACAAGGGCAAAAGAGTTTGGAAAAGTAGATACGACGAAGACGTATCAATCCCCCTCTCCGGAGCCCCGGAGGGACTGCAGATGAGCCCTTCAGAGGATGAATAGGAGGTGGCGGCGGCTCCGTCTCGTGAA
This sequence comes from Hordeum vulgare subsp. vulgare, assembly GCF_904849725.1. NCBI lineage: Eukaryota > Viridiplantae > Streptophyta > Magnoliopsida > Poales > Poaceae > Hordeum > Hordeum vulgare. The sequence continues at coordinate 198,888,501 of NC_058519.1, read as the reverse complement.
ATGTGATGAAAACTTCTCCCATTTTTTTCCAGTGAATATGAATTTATAGGACTGAAATTAGGGTCGGAGGAGCCACGAGGGCCCCACAAGCCATCAGCGCGCGTCCTCGGGGGCACCCTGTTGGCTTGTGGCCCCGTGACACTTCCTCTCCGGTAGGTCATTGCTCCATAAATCCTTAGAAATCCTACAAATAATTCACAAAAAGTTTTGCTCGATGCCGAGAACTTTTATTTTTGCACAAAAATAACACCAAGGTAGTTGTGAAAACAACGTCACTGAGAGCAAAAGTGTTTGGAAAAGTAGATACGTTGGAGACGTATCAACTCCCCCAAGCTTAACTCATTGCTTGTGCTCAAGCAATTCAGTTGATAAACTAAAAGTAATAAAGAAAACTTTTACAAACTTTTTTGTTCTCGTTGTTATACATATGCTTAGCTAGTGTTCAAGTGTTTAGCATAAATCATAAATAGACATATCCATGATAATTATTCGTGCATCGTATCTAATCATGGCAATACATACCCAACTAGCAAGCAATAATAAGATATCTCCCATGCAAACAATTTGTCAAAACAATCACGAAATAGTATGGTGGCATGGTTTCTCGCTAGCCCTTTCTTATACCGTAAAACATAAATACAGAGCACCTTTGAGATTCAAGTAGTGACTAAATATAGTAATTCAGAATAGAAAAGACCCTAGTCATACTCATATCCAACATTGACTAGACTCGATGCATCAAAATGACAATAGTACTCTCTAGTCTGGTGTTGTAAGTAAGAGGGTGATGAGTCAACATAAAAGTAAATAGATAGGCCCTTCCCAGAGGGAAGCATTGATTTGCACAGGTGCCACGGCTCAAGTTTTCAAAGTAGGAGTGGAAATATAATTTTTGAGTGGTGTTCATTACTGTCAATGTTATGATAAAGATTCTCGGTATCTTCCATGCTAAACACATTATAGTTGGTTCCCAAACGGAATTGTACAGTTTTACTCTCATCCACTATCCAGTCACAACCATGGCTAGCCGAATTCACGGGTGCCCTCCAACATACCAACTTTCCCAAGGAGTTTTGTTTTAAATTTTAATTTAAGTAGGACTGGGCACCCTTGTTACCAACCTCTCTCATGCAATGACGATGAGTAAACTCCCATCGTGATAGTAACATACTTAGTATGGAAAATACCAATTATCTCATTGCTTCATGAGCGGTACAAGTGCAAAAAGCACATGTACTGTTCATTTGAATATTTAGAGCTGGCACATGCAAATTTACTTAGAATGGCAGGGTAATACTTCATATAGGTAGGTATGGTGGACCCATGTGGAATGACTTGGTTTAGGATTTTGGATGCACAAGCAGCATTCCCGATTAGTACAGGTGAAGGCTAGCAAAGGATTGGGAAGCGACCAACTAGAGAGCAAAAACGGTCATGAACATGCATTGAGAATAATCAACTTTGGTCAAAGCATGAGTAGGATATAACACACTCTGGTTTTAAATATCATGAAGGGTGCATTGGTTTTGAATGAACTACATGTATGCACATGGGCCAAGTCAAATCGCTCGAACTACTCAGAGGAAAATACCATACTACCATATCACATCGTAACCATTTTAATGCATGTTGACAATCAAGTTAAATCATTGTCAACTCCTAGATATTTAAGCATGGCATGAAAATCTATGATCTCTAATTGTCATCACAAACATGTTCACTCATGATATACTGAATCAAGATCGAACGAGCGAACATATTTACAAAAATGTGAAATAAGAAGAGTTCATATCTGTTTCCTTTACCACGATCACTTCATCAAATATCGTCATTATTTCCTTTCACTTGCACGACCGAATGATATGATAATAATAAAGGTGCAAGGTTGTCGTGGACTAAGCTAGAATCTCCAGGGAAATTTAAAACAAAGTGGAAGACATGGTAATATTGGAACTGTTGGGGAACGTTGCATGGGAAACAATAAATTTCCTACACGCATAAAATATCTATCCATGGTGATCAGCATCTATGAGAGGAGAGATCGGATCCACATACCTTTGTAGATTGCTAAGCTGAAAGTGTTAAGAAAAGTGAATGATGTAGTCGAACGTCTTCGTGATCCAAATCGCAAGTTTTCACGCGATCCAATCATGATCTGGTGCTGAACGGACAACACCTCCGCGTTAAACACACGTATAGCTCGATGACGATCTCTGTCTTCTTGATCTATCAAGAGGGGGCGGAGAAGTAGATGAGTTCTCCAATAGCATGACGGCATGGCGGCGGTGGTGGTGAACTAATCCGGCAGGGCTTCGTCGAGCTCTACCGAACTAATCTAGACGAAGAAGACTATCTATGGAAGAGAGGGCAACATGTGGCTTTTCAGATACTAGCTGCCCTCAAAACTGCCACTATATATAGGAAGAAGGGGTGGGACGAGGCGCCCTAGGGTTTCCCCTAGTGCCTTTAGCCACCGGACAAGGAGGTGGAGTCCTCCTCCTACAAGGAGCTGGAGCGTGGGGAGGAGTCCTACTCCAACTAGGACTCCTCCACCCTCCACGTTTTCTCCTCTTTGGGCGCATGGGCCCCTTATGGGGTCGGCTGCCCAGCCCACCAGGGGGTGGTGTGCCACCTCTTGGGCCCATGTGTCCCCCCGGGGTGGGTGGCCCCTCCCGGTGGACCCTCGGAACCCATTCGTCACTCCAAGTACACTAGAGGAAATGCTCGGAACTTTTGTAGAACCCAAATACCACTTTTCTATATATTAATCTTTACCCCCGGACCATTTCATGACGTTCGGGATCTCATCGGGGACTCCAAACATCCCTCATTGACCAACATACATAACTCAATAATACCGAAACGTCACCGAACGTTAAGTGTACAGACCCTGTGGGGTGGAGAACTATGTAGACATGACCGACACACTCTCCGGTCAATAACCAATAGCGGGACCTGGATGCCCATATTGGTTCCTACATATTCTATGAAGATCTTTATCGGTTGAACCTCTATGTCAAGGATTCAGTTAATCCCATATGTTGTTCCCTTTGTCCTTCGGTATGTTACTTGCCCGAGATTCGATCATCGGTATCTCAATACCTAGTTCAATCTCATTACCGGCAAGTCTCTTTACTCGTTCCGTAATACAAAATCCAATGACTAACTCTTTAGTCACATTGCATGCAAGGTTGTTGTGATGGTGTATTAACGAGTGGGCCCTGAGATACCTCTCCGTCACACGGAGTGACAAATCCCAGTCTTCATCCATGCCAACTCACTTGCATATTTCCAATAGACAACCTCAGAGATACGTGTAGAGAAACTCTGTAGTAACCCAATTACATTACGACGTTTGATACACACAAGGTACTCCCCCTGTGTGAGTGAGTTACATGATCTCATGGTCATAGGAACATATACTTGACATACAGAAAACAGTAGCAATAAACTAACATGATCACATGCTACGTTCATAGTTGGGTCTTGTCCATCACATCATTCTCCTAATGATGTGATCCCGTTATCAAATGACAACTCTTGTCTATGGCCAGGAAATCTTGACCATCTTTGATCAACGAGCTAGTCCATTAGAGGCTTACTAGGGATAGTGTTTTGTCTATGTATCCACACATGAATTTGAGTTTCCAATCAATACAATTCTAGCATGGAAATAAACGATTATCTTGAACAAGGAAATATAATATTAAGTACTTTATTATTTCCTCTAGGGCATATTTCCAATAGTCTCCCACTTGCACTAGAGTCAATAATCTAGCTCACATTACTATGTGATTTTCATTGTAATGAATCTAACACCCATATAGTTTTGGTGTTGATCATGTTTCGCTCATGGAAGAGAATTAGTCAACGGGTCTACAACATTCAGATCTGTGTCCACTTCGCAAATACTTATGTCATCCTCCTTGATGTAATGGCGGATGGAATTAAAGTGCCGCTTTATGTGTCTGGTTCTCTTGTGAAACCTTGGTTCCCTGGCTAGAGCAATGGCACCAGTGTTGTCACAGAGCAGAGTCATTGGATCCAGCGCACTGGGCACAACTCCAATATCTGTCATGAACTCCTTCATCCACACACCTTCTTTAGCCGCCTTCGAGGCAGCTATGTACTCCGCTTCGCATGTAGAATCGGCTATCACGCTATGCTTGGAACTGCACCAGCTTACTGCACCCCCATTGAGAATAAATATGTATCCGGTTTGAGACTTAGAGTCATCCAGATCAGTGTCAAAGCTTGCATCGACATAACCCTTTATGAAGAGCTCTTTATCACCTCCATACACGAGAAACATTTCTTTAGTCCTTTTTAGGTACTTTAGAATATTCTTGACCACTGTCCAGTGTTTCATTCGTGGATCACTTTGAAATCTTCCCGCCATACTTATGGCAAGGCTGGCACCAGGTCTTGTGCACAACATTGCATACATGATAGAGCCTATGGCTGAAGCATAGAGGACGACTCTCATCTTTTCTCTATCTTCTGCAGTCATTGGGCATTGTGTCTTGCTTAGCTTCACACCTTGCAGCACACGCAAGAACCCTTTCTTGGACTGTTCCATTTTGAAATTCTTTAAAACTTTGTCAAGGTATGTGCTATATGAAAATCCTATCAAGAGTCTTGATCTATGTCTATAGATCTTGAAGCCTAATATGTAAGAAGCTTCTCCTAGGTCCTTGATTGAAAAACTCTTATTCAAATAATTTGTCACGCTTACCAAAAGTCTATATTGTTTCGAATCAGCAATATGTCATCCACATATAATATTAAAAATGATATAGACCTCCCACTCACTTTCTTGTAAATACAAGCTTCTCCATAAACTTGTATAAAACCAAACGCCTTGATCACCTCATCAAACCACTGATTCCAACTCCAGATGCATACTTTGTTCATAAATGGATCGCTGGAGTTTGCATACTTTGTGATCATTCTTTGGATCGACAAAACCTTCCGATTGCATCATATAAAACTCTTCCTTAAGGAAACCGTTAAGGAATGTCGTTTTGACATCCATCTGCCAAATTTCATAATCGAAAATTGCAGCTATTGCTAACATGATTCTGATGGACTTAGGCATCGCTACGGGTGAGAAAGTCTCATCGTATTCAATTCCTTGAACTTGTGAAAAACCCTTTGCCACAAGTCGAGATTTATAGACGATGATATTACCGTTCGCGTCCGTCTTCTTCTTAAAGATCCATTTATTCTAAATGTCCTTTAGCCCTTAAGGTAATACTTCCAAAGTCCACACTTTGTTTTCATACATGGATCCTATCTTGGATTTCATGGCCTCTAACCCTTTGTTGGAATCTAGGACCACCATCGCTTCTCCATAGCTCGTAGGTTCATCGTTGTCCAATAACATGACTGATAAGACAGGGTTATCGTACCACTCAGGAGCATTAAGTGGCCTTGTCAACCTATGAGGTTCAATAGAAAGTTGATCCAAAGCTACGTGATCATCATCTTCAGCTTCCTCTTCAACTGATGTAGGCTCCATAGATACATCTTTCTGTGTTGCGCTACTCTATGGTTGAAGCAAAGGTTCAATAACCTCATCAAGTTATATCTTCCTCCCACTCAATTCTTTCGAGATAAACTCTTTCTCAAGAAAAGTTCTTCTTTTAGCGACAAACACTTTGCCTTCGTATCTAAGATAGAAGGTATACCCAACTATCTCTTTTGGGTATCCTATGAATACGCATTTATCTGCTTTGGGTTCCATCTTTTCAGGCTAAAGCTTTTTGACATAAGCATCGCATCCCCAAACTTTAAGAAAGGACAATTTTGGTTTCTTGCCAAACCCTCATATGGCGTTGTCTCAACAGATTTGGATGGTTCCCTATTTAAATTGAATGCAGCTGTCTCTAATGCATAACCCCAAAAAGATAATAACAAATCGGTAAGAGAAATCATAGAATGTACCATATCTAATAAAGTACGATTATGACGTTCGGACACACCATTACGTTGTGGTGTTCTAGGCGGCGTCAACTGTGAAACAATTCCACATTGTCTTAGGTGAGTGCCAAACTCGTAACTCAGATACTCTCCTCCTCGATTAGATCATAGGAATTTGATCTTCTTGTTACGATGATTCACCGCTTCACTCTGAAGTTGCTTGAACTTTTCAAACGTTTCAGACTTGTGTTTCATTAAGTAAATATAACCATATCTACTTAAGTCATCGGTGAAGGTGAGAAAATAACGATATCCACCGCGCGCCTCAATGCTCATCGAACTACACACATCAATATGTATGATTTCCAATATGTCACTTGCTCGCTCCATTGTTCCAGAGAACGGAGTTTTGGTCATCTTGCCCATGAGTCATGGTTCGCATGTGTCCAGTGATTCAAAATCAAGTGACTCCAAAAGTCCATCGGCATGGAGTTTCTTCATGCGTCTTACACTAATATGACCTAAGCGATAGTGCGAGAAGAAAGTGGTGATATCATTATCAGCTCTACATATTTAGGCTTCAATGTTATGAACATGTGTGTCATCACTATCGGGATTCAATAAGAACAAACCCCTCACATTGGGTGCATGACCATAAAATATATTACTCATATAAATAGAACAACCATTATTCTTTGATTTAAATGAGTAACCGTCTCGCAATAAACAAGATCCAGATATAATGTTCATGCTTAAAGCAGGCACTAAATAACAATTATTCAGGTTCATCACTAATCCTGATGGTAATTGAAGTGAGAGCGTGCCGACGAAGATCACATCAACCTTGGAACCATTAACCAGGCGCATCGTTACTTCGTCCTTCGCCAACCTCCTTCTATTCTGCAGTTCCTACTTTGAGTTGCAAATGTGAGCAACCGAACCGGTATCAAATACCCAGGCACTTCAATGGGAGTTGGTGAGTTAGACATAAATAACATGTATATCATATATAACTTGCTTGGTGTTGGCCGTCTTGTTGTCGGCCAGATACTTGGGGCAGTTGCGCTTCAAGTGACCAGTCCCGTTGCAATGAAAGCACTCAGCTTCTGGCTTGGGTACAGCCTTGGGTTTCTTCGTGGGAGGGGAAACTGCTTTGCCACTCTTTTTGAAGTTACCCTTCTTTCCCTTGCCATTTTTCTTGAAACTAGTGGTTTTATTGACCATCAACACTTGATGTACTTCCTGAATTTCTTACTCAGCAACTTTCAAAATCGCAAACACCTTGGCGACTGATTTATTCATCCCTTGCATGTTATAGTTCAGTACAAAGACTTTATCGCTAGGTGGTAGTGATTGAAGAAATCTATCAGTGATTTCTCTGGTGGGAGAACAGTACCAAATTCAGCCACACGGTTGGAATACTTAGATATTCTGAGTATGTGCTCACTGGCAGCCTGTTCTCCTTCATTTTGCAAGCATAGAACTTATCCGAGGTGTCATATCTCTCGATTCGAGCATTCTTCTCAAAGATAAACTTCAACTCTTGGAACATCTCATATGCTCCATGATGTTCGAAACGTCTTTGAAGTCCCGGTTCTAAGCCGTAAAAAATTGCACATTGAACTATTGAGTAGTCATCCATACCCGACTGCCAGACGTTCATAACATCTTCTGCCGCCGGGAGTGGGGGTGCATCACCTAGCGGTGCATCAAGGACATAAGCCTTTTCGGAAAAAGTAGGACAATCCTCAAATTTCGGGCCCAGTCTACAAAGTTGCTTGCATCATCTTTCAACTTGGCATTCTCTAGGAATGCATTAAAATTCACGGGTGCTATTGCGCGAGCCATTGATCTACAACATAAATTTGCAAAGATTACTTAGACCATTATTCAAGACAATGAGTTTAGTTAATCGTACTACTAAAAATTCCCACTCAAATTGACATCCCTCTAGTCATTCGAGTGACACCCGATCATCACGTGAGATGAGTTGGTTACAATGGTGAACATCTCCATGTTGATCATATCTACTATATGACTCATGTTTGACCTTTCATTCTCTTGTGTTCCAAGGCCATGTTTGTACATGCTAGGCTCGTCAAGTTTAACCCGAGTGTTCCAAGTGTGGAAAACTGTCTTGCACCCTTGTATGTGAACGTAGAGCCTATCACACCCGATCATCACGTGGTGTCTCGAAACGACAAACTTTCGCAACAGTGCACACTCGAGGAGAACACAATTTTATATTGAAATTTTAGTGAGGGGTCACCTTATAATGCTACCGTTCTCCTAAGCAAAACAAGGTGCATAAAAAGGATTAACATCACATGCAAATCAAAAGTGACATGATATGGCCAAGATCTTGTGCTTTTGATCTCCATCTCCAAAGCATCGGCATGATCTCCATCATTAACGGCACAACACCATGATCTCCGTCATCATGATCTTCATCCTTGTGTTGCCATGGAGGTTGTCGTGTCAACCATGCTTGTACTACTATAGCTACCGTTTAGCAATAAAGTAAAGCATTACAAAGCGCTTAATGATTGACACACATGTCATACAATAATTAAAGACAAGCCTATGGCTCATGCCGGTTGCCGTAGCATCGACATCCTAGTCGATATTAACTATTACAACATGATCATCTCATACATCAAATATATATCATCATGTCTTTGGCCATATCATATCACAAATACCCTACAAAAACAAGTTACACGTCCTCTAATTTGTTGTTGCATGTTTTACGTGGCTACTATGGGTATCTAGCAAGAACGATTCTTACCTACGCACAAACCACAATGGTGATATACAAGTTGCTATTGAACCTTCTCCAAGGGGTGCCTTTGTTGAATCTGATTCAACTAAAGTAGGAGAGACAGACACCCGCCAACCATCTTTATGCAATAAGTTGCATGTCACTCGATGGAACCGGTCTCTCGTACGTGGACAAGTAAGGTTGGTCCGGGCCGCTTCATCCCACAATACCGTCGAATCAAGAAAAGACTAAGGAGGGAAGCAATCTGAATATCAATGCCCACAAACTCCTTTGTGTTCTACTCGAGATGTCATCTATGCATAGACCTAGCTCATGATGCCACAGTTGGGGAACGTTGCATGGGAAATATAAAAAAAATTCCTACGCTTATACAAGATCTATCCATGGTGATGAGCATCTATGAGAGGAGAGATCGGATCCACATACACTTGTAGATCTCTATGCGGGAAGTGTTAAGAAACACGGATGATGTAGTCGAACATCTTCGCGATCCAATTCGCAAGTCGTCCCGCGATCCAATCACGATCTAGTGCCGAAAGGACGACACCTCCGTGTTCAGCACACCTACAGCTTGATGACGATCTCCGCCTTCTTGATCCAGCAAGAGGGGGCGTATAGGTAGATGAGTTCTCCGATAGCACGACGACATGGCGGCGGCGGTGGTGAACTAATCCAGCAGGGCTTCGCCGAGATTTACCAAACTAATCTAGACGAACAAAACTATCTATGGAGGAGAGGGCAACACGTGGCTTTTCAGGTAGTAGCTGCCCTCAAAACCTCCACTATATATAGGAGGAAGGGGTGGGAGGAGGCGCCCTAGGGTTTCCCCAAGGGCCTTTGGCCGCCGGCCAAGGAGGTGGAGTCCTCCTCCTACAAGGAGGTGGGCGCGGGGAGGAGCCCTACTCCAACAAGGACTCCTCCATCCTCCACCTTTTATCCTATTTGGGCACATGGGCCCCTTATGGGGCCGGCTGCCCAGCCCACCAGAGGCTGGTGTGCCACCTCTTGGGCCCATGTGCCCCCCAGGGTGGGTGGCCCCTCCCGGTGGACCCCCCCCCCCTCGAACCCATTCGTTACTCCTGGTAGACTATCAGAAATGCTCGAAACTTTTCCGGAACCCAAATATCACTTTCCTATATATCAATCTTTACCCCCGGATGATTCCGGAGCTCCTCTTGACATCCGGGATCTCATCCTAGACTCCGAACGACCTTAGGTCACCAACATACATAACTCAATAATACTAAAATGTCACTGAACCTTAAGTGTGCAGACCCTGCGGGTTCGAGAACATTGTAGACATGACCGAGACACTCACCGGTCGATAAACAATAGCGGGACCTGGATGCCCATATTCGTTCCTACATATTCTACGAAGATCTTTACCAGTTTAACCTCTATGTCAAGGATTCAGTTAATCCCGTATGTTGTTCCCTTTGTCCTTCAGTATGTTACTTGCCCGAGATTCGATCGTCGGCATCTCCATACATAGTTCAATCTCGTTACCGGCAAGTCTCTTTACTCGTTCTATAATACAAAATCCAGTTACTAACTCTTTAGTAACATTGCTTGCAAGCTTGTTGTGATCTTGTATTACCGAGTGGACCCTGAGATACCTCTCCGTCACATGGAGTGACAAATACCAGTCTTGATCCATGCCAACTAAACAAACACCCTCGGAGATACCTGTAGAGCAACTTTATAGTCACCGAGTTACATTGCGATGTTTGATACGCGGAAGGTGCTCCTCTGGTGTCAGTGACTTATATGATCTCACGGTCATAGGAACATATACTTGACATGTAGAAAACAGTAGCAATAAACTAACACGGTCACATGCTACGTTCATAGTTTGGGTCTTGTCCATCACATCATTCTCCTAATGATGCGATCCCGTTATCAAATGACAACTCTTGTATATGGCCAAGAAATCTTGACCATCTTTGATCAACGAGCTAGTCCATTAGAGGCTTACTAGGGACACTGTATTGTCTATGTTTCCACACATGCATTTGAGTTTCCAATCAATAGAATTCTAGCAAGGATAATAAACGATTATCTTGAACAACGAAATATAATAATAACTACTTTATTATTGCCTCTAGGGCATATTTCAAACAGGCTCTTCGTTAGATCAACAACAAATCATATGAGAGCCACTCATCATTTTCATTGTGGTCTTCCCTTTTCATGACTCAATAAAAGGAAAAGAAATTCAAAGAAACACAATAAAATATTTTTGGAGTTTTTGTTTTTCTTAAACAAGCAAAATAAACTAAGAGAAAAAGAAGAACGAGAAAAACCATTTACACGGGAAAGCTCACGACAAGCAAAAGGAAATCTTTTGGGGTTTTCTTTTAGTGCCACAACTAACTAAATGGGAAAGAAAAACCGAAAAGAAGCGGGACATATTTTTGGATTTTCTGAAGTTTTCAAACACACAAGAAGAAAGAGAAACATAAAGCTAAGATTGATATACAATGAAAGAGGATGAACACCGACAGTTTGCATGAAGCCTGTAAACATGAATGTAATGTGGGTGAGAAATACGTACTCCCCCAAGCTTAGGCTTTTTCCTAGCTTGGTAATCACCACTCGTAGTCTCGGAAGTGGTTGATATGGTAGCTTGTTGGACCATTCTTAGTTGCCTCTTCTTCCAAACGAGCAACCTCTACTGCAGCCTTGTACTCATGGACCTTGTTCTCAAGAACGTAGTACCTCTAGCGAGCCTCGAAATGAAATAGGGCAAGTGCAGGCAAAGTAACAGGCTTGGGCATATATTTTTTAAATAAAAAATTATACTCGTAACCTCTAGCACGATTTACAATAAATTCATGATTGCACATAGCTTCAAAATCTAAATATCTAAAGGAAGAATAGGATCGTTAAATTGGGGTGTCACTCCCAATTGTGCACCTACGCCAGAGGCATAAACTCCTCCATACAAATCTACGTTACTAGAGTTGGAATGCAGCCTTCAAGGAAAAATTGCACCAGGGTGATAGCATTGTTCACCATTCACAGCAGTGTGAATAAGACTCAAGTTAGGGGCAGATAACACACTTCAATCTTGTTTCCCAACTACACATTTTCCATTAAATAATGTAAAGTAGTGAATAGAGGGAAATTGGATTCTTTGAAATCTAGCTTGTGTCACCCCTCTATTTTTTCAACAGAGAGGCTCTCGAGGAACATATTATAATAAGTTTTTGATGGTTTATCTAGTGAACCCCAAAGCAGAAGCTTGCATGCAATAGAAAAATTCTCTAGGCTCATGCTAAAGGCTTTATCATAGATATTAAATAGCACTCAATAAGTGTTAGAGAGGTACCGAAATTCATTCGTGAATGTACGTAAGGTTGTAATGTTCGACACACTTATCTACCAAGAAGTCAGTGAGGTCGGTATTGTAAATGAAATATTAAATTCCTCCTAATTCTTGCATCATTCATGAACTCATCGCTTGGCCACCCGCATGATTTTGTGTCGGCCATGACTACCTGGTAGGCCCAAGGTTCAATGTAAGCTTGCCGTATCGAGCCCTCGATAGATGATTCTCCTGAGTTACGCCTCCTCGAGGAGCTCCTTCTGAAGAAGTTCATCTTCCTACTCACAATTTCGGAAATTTTTGGGCCACACAAAAACTATGTCAATAAAACTTTGCAAGATTGATAGCAACTACTTGCAAGGGTGCTTAGAGATTACATCAAGCATTCATGCTACTTGGAACTCAAAGATTTTAACATACAATCTCATATTTTATAGCACCAAGTGAAGCAATTTAAGAAAAATATAAACTACTAAAGCAAGAACTAATTGGAGGGATGGAGGAGTCTCATACCAAGGAGCAATTTCCTCAAAATAGTTTCAATAATGGAGTCCCAAGTGTCGGGGATATAACCCCGCAGTATAACCCACCATTTGGGCCGGGTTAGACAATAGAAAACACAAGAGGGTGAGCCAGAGGTTTGTCGAGTAAGCCGCCCGGCGGCATGATACCCGAAGACGACAATTCAAGGCGTACAAGGTTAAGGGAGCAAGAGGCTTTCCTAACTTGGGGAACAAGATAAAGTAGAATTGTAATAGGTTATGGGTGTTGATTCGACCAGGACTCTGTTGTAGACTCGAGGCCTCTACCTATATATAAAGGAGAGCCCTCGAGTCAGAAAGATCAAGAAAGACACCCTCGAGAGCTAGGTTAGTTATTACGCATCCTTGTAACCGAGATCTCCATTAATATAGACACCAAAGCAGTATGTTGGCTTTTACCTCCATTGAAGGGGCCGAACCTGGGTAAATCCATCTCTCATTCCCAACCAACCCCTTCGAGTTGACACATCGTGACGATGGACTCACCACTAAGTCCGTTCACGAGGACATTTGATGTGACAAAACCACGAAAGTTGCTGCCCATCGTGAGGCAATCGCAAGGTGGAATTAAGTTCTCGGAGGGAGCTCTTCTAGGGTTCGAGGGCTATGAGGCAGGTCAAATGACCTATGTAGCTGGGATCCCGACACCGACTCAATCAAGTATGGATACCGGTCCCCTTCGGCAAGATCCAAGTCTTCATCGGCAAGGTCAACGAAGCAATGCCCGAGCTCGACATTTGCACCAACATCGTCAAGCCGGCTCGCCGTGTTGAATCTAGCTGGCGTGAGGCTGGCCGAAGTCATTCCTTCTTGGGAAACATCGAGCCAGCCCGTGCTCTCAAAGGCAACAACAAGCAGAAACGGCTCTAAGGCGGCTCAATGTCTGTCGTCGGTACCAGCACCTGATCCAAGAACCAACGATGGTGCGGCCATCCTGGGAAGTTTAATAGGAGAATAAAACACCCAACTACGAGGTAGCGCTGAGGGCACCTTGCCCCAAGCATGGCACTCGGGAGAACCGACCAATCATTCATGGGAAGACTGCCATGTCATGCGGCATTTCATGAACCGGGTTCTCGAGAAACGCCAAGAAGAACATCCGGGTCAGAATACCCTTGGCGGATCACCTGGGAATCTCAAACAGCCGAGTAGTGGTCAATATCACGTCTTCACCACCAATGCTTGCAAGCGAGGTACAAATGTCAAAAATAGAGCTATCGACATGGATGAGCCGGTTGTTTCGGAATATCTCTATTGCTTGGAGCTGCCAATCACCTGGAGCCAACAGGATCACCCCCCTCGGCTTGACAACTCTCGAAATCTAGCCTTAGTGGTGGCGCCTCAAGTGGGCGGGTATACCCTTTCAAGGGTCCTCATGGACGGAGAAAGCAACATCAGCATACTATACTATGACACCTTTCGGCAAACGAATCTCCCCGACAACAGCTTGGAAAATTCAACCACGGGTTTTCATGGTACCGTCCCTCGGAATCGGCGTATCCGTTCGGGCGAATTAAGTTTGATGTGGTCTTTGGAGATGAGCACAACTACATGATTGATCCCTTAACTTTCAAAGTGGTGAAGATACAGAGCCCTTATCACGCTCTTTTTGGAAGACTGGCTTATGCACGTTTCATGGCTTACCCATGTTATGTTTACCTCAAGCTTAAGATGTCGGGTCCCAACAGCACTATCACGTTAAAGGGAGATAGGATGACGGCTCAAGAGTGTGAAGAAGGGGATGCAGCCTATGCTGAGTCGGCCTGCGCCACCGAGGAGCTAAAGTTTTACACGGCTAATGTTGACCCAGCTGACATGAGTCCTCTCAAGAAGCGAAATGTTGAGTCCAAAGAACCTCTCAAGTTTAAGCTGGCTGAAGATACCAAACAGATTGATTTCGTCCCAGGCGACTCATCCAAATAGTTCACTATTAGGACCGGTCTGGATCCCAAATAGGAAAGCACGCTCATCGTGTTCATCCATCAGAATTGGGACATGTTTGCACGGAAGCCTTCTAACATGCCTGGAGTACCAAGGGAACTCACTAAGCACCATCTTAACGTAGATCCAAATACGAAACCAGTACGACAATACCTTCGTCATTTTAACGAGGAGAGACGCAAGGACATCGGAGAAGAGGTAGCCCGGCTCCTAGCGGCCGGGTTTATCATCGAAATTTTTTACCCGGATTGGCTAGCTAACTCGGTGCTTGTTCTGAAGAAAAATGGCCCCTGGCGCATTTGTGTCGATTACACTGATCTCAACAAAGCTTGTCCCAAGGATCCTTTTGCCCTCCCGCGTATCGACCAGATCATTGACTCTACGACGGGTTGCGAACAATTATGCTTTTTGGACACATACTCAGGTTATCCCCAGATCAAAATGGCTAAGGAGGATCAGGAGAAGATGAATTTCATAACCCCTTTAGGTGCCTTCAGCTAAGTCTCCATGCCTTTTGGGCTTAAGAGCGCAGGGCGACTTACCAACGATGTGTATAGAATTTCCTTCACTCACAGATCGGGTGCAATGCTCATGCTTATGCTGATGACATCGTGGTAAAATCTCGGAAGAAGGAGGTGTTATTGGACGATCTCACGGAGATGTTTGACAACCTTCGAGTGTACTAGATGAAACTTAACCCGAAGAAGTGTGTCTTTGGGGTACCTGTGGGTAAGCTGTTGGGCTTCTTAGTCTCTGAATGAGGCATTGGAGCTAACCCTAACAAGATCAAGGCAGTCACCTCACTAGGTAAGCCAGCTAATATAAACCAGGTTCAACGCCTGGTGGGCCGTATCACAACGTTAAGCGAGTTTGTAACCCGCTTGGGGGAGAAGGCAATCCCTCTTTATGAGCTGCTGAAGAAGATGGATAATTTTGTTTGGACTGACGCAGCTAACAAGCCTTTGAAGCCCTCAAGAAGCAATTGGCTGAACCGTCGGTTTTAGCCGCCCCGACTAACGAAGAGCCCATGCTCATGTACATCGCTGCCAACTCAAAGGCAGTAAGTGTTGTCGTTGTTGTCAAACGAAGGGAAGAAGGAAGGGAAAATCCAATTCAATGGTCAGTTTATTTCGTCGGTGAAGTCTTGACTTTATCCAAGCAACGATATCCACATTGGCAGAAATTGGTCTTTGGGTCTTTATGGCGAGCCAGAAGCTGAAACACTACTTTCAGGAGCATCCAATCACTATGGTCTATTCAGCACCCCTTGGCGACTGGACGGATCGCTAAGTCGGCGATTGAGATTGGCCAACATCAGGTGAAATACATGCCCCGAATGGCTATCAAGTCTCAAGCGTTGGTAGATTTCATCAATGAATGGACAGAGTTGCAAATTCCAGAAGACAGGCCACATAACACGTACTGGACCTTGCACTTTGATGGGGCTTGGGTCGTGTTAACTTCTCCACGAAGTGACAAGTTCTGATATGTTCTACGGTCATGTTTCCCTATACCAACAATGCGGCTGAGTACGAGGCCTTCTTGCACGGGCTAAGGATGGCTAAGGAAATGAGCCTCAGTCGGGTCAAGTGTCTCGGCGACTCAGACTTGGTGGCACAACAAGTTTTAGGGACCTGGGATTCTAAAGATCCCTTGATGGCGACTTCTTGACGGGGAGTTACTGAAGTGACGGGTTCCTTTCATGGCTATCAAGTCGATCACATAGATCACCAGCTCAACGAGGCGGAGGATGCTTTATACGACTTGGTTCTCAATGGAAGCCGGTCCCTCATAACGTCTTTTTGGATATCCTTCACAAACCCTCGGTACAATTACCATCTGAAGAGGATATAGCTATTCCAGACCCGGAATCACAGCTGGTGGCGTCCCTTCATGCTACCCCATATTGGACGGTGCCATACTTGACATATCTCACTCGAGGAGAACTCCCAACCGAGGAAGTTGAGGCCCACCAAATAGTTCGTCCGTCTAAGTCAATGACCATTATTAAGGGTGAGTTACATCAGTGAAGCAGCACTCGCGTTTTCCAACGATGTGTCTCCCTCGAAGAGGGGCAAGAAATTCTAAGTGAAATCCACATTGGTGATTGTGGACACCACGTCGGCTCAAGATCTTTGGTGGCAAAGGCTTTTCAACATGGGTTTTATTGGTTGACGGCTCATGTAGATGCGGAAGATCTTGTGCGCAAATGTGACGACTGTTAGAAATTTGCACGATAGTCTCACGTACCGACTCAAGAATTGCGCATGATCCTAATCACGTGGCCATTCGCGGTTTGGGGGCTTGATATGGTTGGACCATTCAAAATGTCTCTGGATAAAAAGACCCACCTCCTAGTGGCGGTAGATAAGTTCACCAAGTGGGTTGAGGTGGAACCCATCAGTAAGTGTGACACGGAAACAACAGTAAAATTCTTGAAGAAGCTAATCTACCATTTTGGCTATCCCCATAGTATTATCAAGGATAATGGTACCAACTGGTCAAAGGGGGTTATGGAACAATTCTGCCAAAAGGAACACATCTGACTTGATTTGGTAGTTGTGGCGCATCTGCAATCTAACGGGCAAGCTAAAAGGGCGAATCAAGAAATTTTGAGAGGGATTAAACCCCGGTCATGGTCCTGTCGAAGCGAAGTCCAGGTTGTTAAGTGGAGAAGCTCCCGTCAGTTCTTTGGAGCATTAATATGACTCCAAATAGATCCACTGGATATACACCTTTCTTCGTGGTCTATGGTGCTCAGGCGGTACTACCAAGAGACATCCGACACGACTCTCCTAGAGTCGCCACTTTTGTCGAGAATGACAATGAACAGGAAAGGTAGGATTCTTTGGATGCTTTGGAAGAGGAGCGAGACTTAGCAGCAACTAGGTCAGCTATATACCAACAAGACTTACGTCGATATCATATCCGTAGGGTTAAAAGTCGCACCTTTCAGGAAGGCGGTTTGGTTCTCTGTCTCATCCAAGACCAAACAGGGATGGATAAACTCTCACCGCCCTGGAAAGGATCGTCCGTCGTCAACAAAAATCTCAACAATGGTTCATATTACCTGATCGATCTACGACATGATAAGAACACTACTGAAGCAGAGACAACCCGGCCTTGGAACATTGCTCACCTGCAGCCTTATTATACATAGAGCCACCGGCTCATTATTTCCTTGATGGTCATAATTGTCATAAACATGAAATGAAAGAAATAGTTATAAAAGATAATATCCCAGATCCGAATCATAAACCGGACGAGGGCCAACGGGGACTAATATCAAAACCATGGCACTATATATATATAACAAAAAATCATACAAGTAAGAAAAGTATACAAGTAACTATCTAGATCATACAAATCTACAAAAAGGATAAGAACAAGAGACTCACCAAGGTGGTGCCGACGACGGGACGACGTGGGCGATCGACTGCGGTGAGGGCTGGGATGGGAAGGCACTAATAAGTAAACTACACCTACACATATGCAAACTAAGAAGTTAATTTGAGCTCAAATTGCATATAAATCAAATAAAACTCTCACATAATTACTTCCAAACTAAAACACACAAATCACTATACTTATAGAGCATGAAAAGAGCTAAACTAGCAATAAGAGATGAAAGGATGAAGTTTCCAACCTTTTAAAACACTTGGATAGATGGGGCGCCTTCAATCTTGACAAATATTGGCAAAAATGGAGGATGAACTTGATCTTGGAAAAGGAAACAGAGAAGAGAAAAAGCTTGGACTCGGGCAGGAAGAAGCAGAGCTTTATATAGGGAAGACTTTAGTCCCGGTTTGTATCACCAACCGGGACTTAAGGTCTATATTTAGTCCCGGTTGGTGATATCAACCGGAACTAAAGAGGCTTACAAGGGCCCTAGCCATCCGCAACCCCTTTAATCCTGGTTGGTATCACCAACCGGAACTAAAGGTCCCATTTGAACGGGGAGTAATGTCGACCGTGCCCCCGTCCGCTCCTAGCCGTTGAAACCGGGACTAATGCTCACATTAGTCTCAAGCCCAAACCCAACCGGGACTAAATGTCCGGATGGAAGGTCTATTTTCCACTAGTGTTAATAGATTAAACGAAATACTTCCTCCGTTCACATATATAGGGTTTAATACGTTTTTTCATGTAGCCCTTGATAAATGATAAAATTATTAGTATATGAGACGTATAATATAAAATATCATTAGAAATTTATTTACATATGAATTGGCTCGTATGCTTTTGTATAACATGCATGTCATATAAAATTATTAGTATATGAGATGTATAATATAAAATATCATTAGAAATTTATTTACATATGAATTGGATGGTATGCTTTTGTATAACATGCATGTCATATGCTCCCTCCATCTCGATTTAGAGGGCATACACGTGGTTCTACATCATTGATTTGATTAATTAAATATGTATTATATATCACAAAAAGTATATCATTAGTTTCTTAAGTTGATATAGGTCCTGTTTGGAACCATAATAGATTATGATAATCTTGATTATGAAGATAGATTATATAATCTGATTTATAAAAATAATCTAGGTGAACATGTTTGGAGGCCAGATTATATAAACTGTAATCCAAGTTTTACATAGCATAATGACATGTTCGTCCTTTGTTTTTTTTTAAAAAGAGAAGGGTGGTGGTGGTAGAAATGTAATTATCTCCAACTTACAAGGGTAATGAATCATTACCAATCCATAATCTGATTTTAGCTGGGGTAGAGTAGATTATGAGTTTTTAATAATCTGTTCATCTAGATTTTATAATCTACACCATAATCTGTCCTGTTTGGAGACAGAATAGATTATAAAAACTAGATTATATAATCTAAGTGCTTTCAAACAGGGCCATAGTTTCTGAACATATATTTTTATCACATATGATACATATCTAGCTACTTAAATTATTAACTTAAAACTAAGTACATGCCCTGTAAACTCTGATGAAAGGAGTATTATTATGTTAACTCTTAATAAAAGGTCACCTCGAAAAATGTAATAAGGCTTATATATGTAGATGAAGGGAGTAGGTGGGTCCTAGTGGGTTAAATGGGACAACCGATTAATTTTGTTTGTATCCACTAAAATTCCACCGATCACCTTGAAAAATGTAATAAGGCTTATATATGTGAATGAAGGGAGTAGGTGGATCCTAGTGGGTTAAATGGGACAACTGGTTAATTTTGTTTGTATCCAGTAAAATTTCAGTAATCATTTTGGAAAATATAAGGCTGGTCATAATGATAGTATCATATGTAGTATCATGCATGCCAACTAGGCAATTTTAATAATGTGACATAGAATTAAATGAAGAAAGAGAGAGTTGAGTATCATATTATGATACCGTATCATATTAAATGTTGTGCTACTATATGTCATGCATGACAATAAATGATATATCCTATGAAACTATGCATTACGGGTGTAGTATCATACACCAGTATCATATGCATGATACTACTATATGATACTTCCATTACAACCAGCTTAATAAGGCTTATATATGTGGATGAAGGGAGTAGGTGGGTCCTAGTGGGTTAAATGGGACAACCGATTAAGAGCCTGTTTGGTTCCAAATAAGTCACCAACTTATAAGTTGAAAAGTGCAAAAAGTGACTTATTTTGTCAAACAGACCCAACTTATAAGTTATAAGTTGCTCCACCCCAACTTAAAACTTATAAGTCACTTACTTTTGTGTGGTCAGGTGACTTATAACTCAGATGCCAACCAAACAGGCGTGACTTATAAATCACTGATTTTAAGTCACCTGATTTATTGAAACCAAACAGACCCTAATTTTATTTGTATCCAGTAAAATTCCACTGAAGCAATTTAAATGAAATGAGACGATTAGTCTCACTAAATCTCACTCTGAACTACAGGCTGACATCGGTGCATGTACTCGCACGGCGAGGACAAAGTCCGTTAACTCGAACACTTGTTGTCGTGTGGAAATCGTTGTACTCCACTGGTGAAACCAGGAAAAACGCAACTGAAGGGTCGACCTAGGCCACGTTCAAAAAAGAATTCACGTGGACTATTTGCCCCGGTCGCTTCGGTTCTTCCCCAGGGGCCAGGGCCATGTCTCGTCCGCCACCGCTGTCGCCGGGTCGACACGGCCGATAGCCACCACCGAAGCTGCCTGAGTGGCTGGGCCCTCCGAGCATTTATTGGTGGTCCCACGATATCAGAACCGCCAACCACTCTTCAGTACAGTAGTCAAGTCAAACGAGCCCCACCCAAGTCAACACTAGACCCCACCTCCCGCACCCCTCCCCTGCTCTTCTCCCCTGCTTCGCCTTACTTGCCAGCAGCCACCACCGCATCCTCCACCGTTCTACGGCCTCCCCCATCAGGCCATCACCCAGACGGCTAAAAACACCATGGCCTCGCATCACGGCGGCCACATCCCCTCCTACCTCGCCCCCGCCGCCGCCCTCCTCTTTGCCTTCATAATCGCGTTTCCAGCATCCGGCGACCCCCTCGGACAGTTCTGCGGCAGCAGTGGCAACTTCACCGCGAACAGCACCTACCAGGCCAACATCCGGCGCCTCTCCGCCACCCTCCCCAAGAACACCTCCTCCTCACCGACGCTCTTCGCCACCGACACCTTCGGAACCCTCCCGGACATCGTCTACGCGCTCGCGTTCTGCCGCGGGGACACCAGCGCGGCCAACTGCAGCGAATGCGTCGCCACGGCCTTCCTGGACGCGCAGCAGCGCTGCCCGTACAACCAGGATGCCACCATCTTCTACGACCCCTGCGCACTCCGCTTCTCTAACCAGAACTTCCTATCCTCCACCAATGGCGACAGCAGATCACTCATCCTTCTGAACAATCAGAACATGTCCGTACCGGCCAAGGTGTTCGACACCGCCGTGGGCGTCCTCGTGAACGCCACCGCCGATTACGCGGCTGCGAATTCCTCCAGGAGGTTCGGCACTGGAGAGGCGGGGTTCGAGACGGTCGACGAGGCTAATCCAAAGATTTACGGTCTGGCGCAGTGCACGCCGGACATGGCACCGGCCGATTGCCGGACCTGCCTCCAGGGTATCATCGCGATGATGCCGCAATACTTCAGTGGGAGGAAGGGTGGCCGGATTCAACAATTGCGGTGCAATTACAGGTATGAGCTGTATCGCTTCTTCAATGGGCCTTCCCTGCTGCAGCTCCGGGCGCCATCCGTGGGGTTGGCTCCAGCTCCAGCGCCGGCGAACGTGAAGCCACCGCTAGCCGGAGGAGGTGAGCCTGCACAAATATTCATCCTTCAGATAAGAAGTAATTCCGTAATTCGATCCGTGAAGAAACAAAAACGTAGAAACTTAAGCGGACTGGATCGAGTCCCATTTAGATTAACACAGTTATTGTTTAATTTGATTCTAACATATACTCCGATCTTCAGAGTAAATATGTATACCATCAACACCAACCGGTGGCTAAAAGAAGCACTCCAATCTTTTTCAGAGTTGTTTAAAGAATTCGGAAGCAGTTGGCTTGTAGTACGAAAATTGGCACAAAACAAAACCTTGGCAAACTAAATAAGACTAGTAAACGACGGAATGACTATTCTCAACACGCAACTTTGGAGATGCAGTCCCGTAGCTATCAGTTAATTGACTGGACAAAACGGAGAATTATATACTCGTACAAAGTCTGGTGAGGACCCGGCCAGGCGTGCATGCTTGGCTGATTTCTAGCCATAAAAACTCGTCTGCAAAGGGTCCGTGTTGGAATTTGTAGCACTCTTACTCTTGCATGATTTGGTCTAAGTAGGAATTTTGACGAACAAAATATCTTCTTTATTTTGTGGTGCTTGTGCATGAGCATGAGCATACATTCTCCCTTCCACAAGCTTTTTAAGGCAATGCAAATAACATGGTGTTTGCTAGTTGTTACTCATAGAAGAAGTTACAGTTAAAAGCGTAACTGCAGTTTCCCACCTTATCTTCCATGAATCACTATCTGGCGATTCATAGAAAAAGGACTTTTTATTCCATCCACTTACTGGCGCCTTCCGTTTACAGGAAGCACAGGGAACGGAACAGCTAGAATTTTAGCTATTACACTGCCGATAGTTGCTGCAGTACTGGCTGCTGTTGTAATTTGTCTTTATCTATGGAGAAGGAAGAGCACACCCGCGCGAAAGACATCACTATCGTGTAAGTATTTATATATTTTTGCAAAGCATTCAAGTCCTTTATTGTTCACAAATGGAATCAGTTTTTTAAAACGTTTCAATCGAAACTAAGGTTTTCCTTTTGGCATTCGAAAATAGTTACGTTCATGCATTACACCATTATTAAAGTGTCTTTTCTCGTATGATAGATCCAACCAATCCAGAGGACATACAGAGCATTGATTCACTCATTCTCGATCTATCAACTCTACGAGTCGCAACAGATAACTTTGATGAAAGGAATAAACTTGGTGAAGGAGGGTTTGGTGTGGTTTATAAGGTGCTAATTATGTTATTTCGAAAAGGCTTTTTATTCTGTATATCGCACTTCTAGTAAACAAATATCTCCATTTGTACAGGGAATCCTTCCTGACAATGAAGAAATAGCAGTTAAAAGGCTCTCTCAAAGTTCTCGCCAAGGGATAGAGGAGCTGAAAAATGAGCTTGTTTTGGTTGCTAAGCTTCAACACAAGAATTTAGTGAGACTTCTTGGTGTTTGCTTGGAGGAACAAGAAAAGTTACTTGCGTATGAATACATGCCCAACAAAAGCCTTGACACCATTCTTTTTGGTAGGGCAACTCACCAAACCATTTTGCGTCAGTGGAACAAACAGCTAAAATATATTTTGGTTGGTTCTGATGTTTCTTTTCCTTGTGATAGATCCTGATAGGAGCAGTCAGCTAGATTGGGGGATGAGATTTAGGATAGTCAATGGAATTGCTCGAGGCTTACAATATCTTCATGAAGATTCTCAGCTGAAGATAATTCACCGGGACCTCAAAGCGAGCAACATTCTTTTAGACTCTGACTTTAATCCTAAGATTTCAGATTTTGGCTTAGCAAGGCTATTTGGAAGTGACCAATCCCATGATGTCACCAACCGTGTCGTCGGAACCTAGTAAGTGCTGGTGACATTTCTCTTATAAGATATCTGAGAGTGCATGAGTCCGTAACATAATGTTTTCATTTCAGCGGATACATGGCCCCCGAGTATGCTATGCGTGGGAGTTACTCTATCAAGTCGGACGTGTTTAGCTTCGGCGTCTTGATTTTAGAGATCGTTACTGGAAAAAGAAACAGCGTCGCATATGATTCCGAGCAAGCTGTAGATCTCTTAAGTTTGGTGAGTACTTTGGGTTTTGACTATTAAAAGTTTGGGCTTCTAGGCAAAGCTACAACTTGTAATAACAATAATACTCCATCTACTGAACACAGGTCTGGGAGCACTGGACGATGGGAACAATTGTAGAGATCATGGATTCGTCCATGACTAGCCATTCTCCTGGAGACCAGATGCTCAAGTGCATGCACATCGGACTTCTGTGTGTTCAAGAAGACCCAGCTGATAGACCGATGATGTCGGTTGTGACTGTCATGCTAAGCAGCAGCACTGTGTCTCTCCAAGCTCCATCTAGGCCAGCATTTTGCATCCAAAAGAGTGACATGAACTACTCAGGCATGCACACGGATCCATATCCAGGAGTTTCACACTCTACCAGCAGATCACCTATGTCACCAAACGAAGTTTCGATTACTGAACTTGAGCCGAGATAAGTCTGAGACTGATGATGTATTCATTATATATGCCATTAGGGAAAGACCCTACATCATATGTATAATAAACTCGGCCCCCTTGGTGGTAGGAATTTTATTGAGCAATGGCATAATACGCGAGTGTAATTATTTTGTTCGGGTTTTCTATTTATTGGGTTATCAAAAGGCGAGTACTACGAATCAGCCGGATCATCCAGCTGCCCAGCCATCGGAACAGCGCCTCTCGGACCGTTCGATGCAACAACGCCATGGTAGCGAACCAGCTTTAACGCAACGGGGTGCCAGCTCCACTGCAGCACGGGCCTGTGCGACCATAGCCCTCCAACGCAGCATCGTCGACATACAGCGAAGATTCAATGCAACACCAACAACGTCCGACGAAGCTTCATTGCAACTCCGGCGATCCCCGCAGCACTCCACTGCAGCGCGGATGAAGCTTCAGCGATCCCCACGACGCTTCACTGAAACTCCGGCGAGCTTCGTTGCACCACCGGAGTTGATTGCCAACGTCCGACGAAGCTTCATTGCAACTCCGGCGATCCCCGCAGCACTCCACTGCAGCGCGGATGAAGCTTCAGCGATCCCCACGACGCTTCACTGAAACTCCGGCGAGCTTCGTTGCAACTCCGACATTGCTTCAATCAACTCCGGTGGTGCTTTGTTGCAGCTCCAGCGAGTCCGCTCTGCTTCACCAGCTGCTGTGGCCCACCGGCTAGCCTGCAACATCACACCGTCGGCGTCGTCGCGCTTCATTGCAGCCCCCGCGGCCCTCGCGCTGCTTCATTGTGACGCCGACGAGCCCCTCTCTATGTCACCTGTTGCAGGCAGCTTCAGTCGGACATGTGCGACAGGAAGCGATTGACATAGTGGGATTACAGGAAACGATTCACCAGGATTTTAGCATACATGAGCTCCAGAGGCTTTCTCATCACCAGTTTGCCTGGCAGTGGTTGCCTTCCGCGGGCCACTCTGGGGGCATCCTCCTCGGAGTTAGGGATGATGCTTTCTCGGTTGAGGATATGGACCGTGGGGAATTCTTCGTGAGCATGTCCGTCATTGTCCGACGAGTTCACCTCAGTTGGGAGGTGATTATCGTCTATGGTCCGGCGGACCATTGCCGCTCTATTGACTTCCTCACCGAGTTGAAAAACAAGGTGGAGAGGTGCACCACTCTGGTGGTGGTGGCCGGCGACTTTAACCTCATTAGGTGGACTTCGTCTGTTCAACGACTGCATTGCTGACCTGGCGCTCCGTGAGATAGCCCGCATTGCTGACCTGGCGCTCCGTGAGATAGCCCGCGTTGGGGCTCCGTGAAAAAAAGCTCTCCTAATGTGGATCGGGCTCGAATGCGTCTGTTCAACGACTGCATTGCTGACCTGGCGCTCCGTGAGATAGCCCGCGTTGGGGCTAGGTTCACGTGGTCGAATAAACAGGCAGACCCCATCCGGAGTGTCTTGGATCGGGTCTTTGTGTCATCTCAGTGGGAAGTGATGTTCCCACTCTGCTCCCTCAAGACGGTCACTCAGATTGGCTCCGACCATACGCCCCTGATTTTCTCGTCGGGGGAGGGTTCCCCCCTAGACCCCGTCGCTTCCGCTTTGAGACGTTCTGGCTGGAGCAACGAGGTTTCTTCGAGTTGGTTCGCGACTGCTGGCGTGAGGCGGCCTCGTCCCCGCCTCGTGTGTTCTGTGCGGTGGATGTATGGCATCACTGTGCTAAGCTGGCTCGCCAGGCCATGAAGGGCTGGGGGGCGAACTTGGGCGCTGACCTCCGGGCCCGTAAAGGGGCATTGCTGGATCAGATTAGGATGCTGGATGACCTGGCGGATGGGTCGGGTTTGTCCCCTGATGACTGGATCATGAGATACTACCTTGAGGCTTCGCTCATGGATATGTTCAAGAGCGAGGAGCTGTTCTGGCAGCGTCGAGAGGGCCAGAACTGGCTCCTTAAGGGGGATGCGAACACTGCCTACTTTCAGGCGATTGCTAATGGTCGTAGGCAAAAATGTGCCATTCCATTTCTGTGGGATGGGCATGCTCTTCTGGAAAGCCCTGAGGACATCTCATCCCATATCTACTCCTTCTATAAGGAGTTGTTCTCGGCTGAGCTGCGTGGAGGCTCCTCCCTATGCGAGGACTTCTGGCCGCTTGCTGCACAGGTATCCGAGGCGGAGAATGCGAAACTTACTCTCCCATTCTCCCCTGAGGAGGTGGGTCGGGCGATTTCCTCTATGAAGGCTTGTTCGGCTCCTGGGCCGGATGGTCTTCGGGTGGTTTTCTTCCAGAAATTCTGGGAGATCTTGCGTCCGGTCATCATGCCCATGTTCCTAGAATTCTATATCGGCACCTTGGACATGGGTAGGATTAGCTTTGGCGTCATTGCACTTATCCCCAAAGTAGTTGGGGCCTCGGATATCCGGCAATTCCGTCCCATCACGGTGATCAACGTGGTGGCACGAATCTTTGCTAAGGTTTGCGCAACTTGTTTGTCCCCTATGCCGGAACCGATTGCCCACCCCCTTCAGTCCGCGTTCCTGAAGGGCAGGCAGATTCATGATGGGATTCTTTCCCTCACGAGATTGTCCACGAGGTGGCGTCCAAGGGGCTTAAGGGGGTGTTCCTCAAACTGGATTTCCAGAAAGCGTATGACCGTCTCGATTGGTCCTTTTTGAGGTTGGTGATGCAGCGACGCGGTTTTGACGAGAGGTGGTGTTCCTGGATCATGCAAATGATTAGATCTGGAAACACGACGATCAACATCAACGGCGAAGTGGGCCCCTTTTTCCAGGCGTCCAGGGGGGTAAAGCAGGGGGGTCCTATATCCCCCGTGCTTTTCAACATCGCTATTGATGCCCTCGCAGACATTCTGGATAAGGCCAAGCTAGTCGACCATGTCCAGGGGGTGGTTGGCCACCTCATTCCGGGCGGTGGAGTTTCCCACTTGCAATATGCAGACGACACCATGATCATGGTTGCAGGTTCCGACTCGGACATTGTTAACCTTAAGTTTCTTTTGCTCTGCTTTGAGGAAATGTCTGGACTTAAGATTAACTTTGATAAGAGCGAGGTGGTGTTGGAATTATGCCCTAGAGGCAATAATAAATATAGTTATTATTATAATTCCTGTATCAAGATAATCATTTATTATCCATGCTATAATTATATTGAATGAAGACTTATATACATGTGTGGATACATAGAAAAAACACTGTCCCTAGCAAGCCTCTAGTTGGCTAGCCAGTTGACCAAAGATAGTGAGTGTCTTCTGATTATGAACAAGGTGTTGTTGCTTGATAACTGGATCACGTCATTAGGAGAATCACGTGATGGACTAGACCCAAACTAATAGACGTAGCATGTTGATCGTGTCATTTTGTTGCTACTGTTTTCTGCGTGTCAAGTATTTGTTCCTATGACCATGAGATCGTATAACTCACTGACACCAGAGGAATACTTTGTGTGTATCAAACGTCGCAACGTAACTGGGTGACTATAAAGATGCTCTACAGGTATCTCCGAAGGTGTTCGTTGAGTTAGTATGGATCGAGACAGGGATTTGTCACTCCGTGTGACGGAGAGGTATCTCGGGGTCCACTCGGTAATACAACATCACACACAAGCCTTGCAAGCAATGTGACTTAGTGTAAGGTGCGGGATCTTGTATTACGGAACGAGTAAAGATACTTGCCGGTAAACGAGATTGAAATAGGTATACGGATACTGACGATCGAATCTCGGGCAAGTAACATACCGAAGGACAAAGGGAATGACATACGGGATTATATGAATCCTTGGCACTGAGGTTCAAACGATAAGATCTTCGTAGAATATGTAGGATCCAATATGGGCATCCAGGTCCCGCTATTGGATATTGACCGAGGAGTCTCTCGGGTCATGTCTACATAGTTCTCGAACCCGCAGGGTCTGTACACTTAAGGTTCGACGTTGTTTTATGCATATTTGAGTTATATGGTTGGTTACCGAATGTTGTTCGGAGTCCCGGATGAGATCACGGACGTCAATAGGGTTTCCGGAATGGTCCGGAAACGAAGATTGATATATAGGATGACCTCATTTGATTACCGGAAGGTTTTCGGAGTTACCGGGAATGTACCGGGAATGACGAATGGGTTCCGGGTGTTCACCGGGGGGGGGGGGGGCAACCCACCCCGGGGAAGCCCATAGGCCTTGGGGGTGGCGCACCAGCCCTTAGTGGGCTGGTGGGACAGCCCAAGAAGGCCCTATGCGCCATAGGAAGAAAATCAAAGAGAAAAAAAGAGGAGGTGGGAG
Source organism: Hordeum vulgare subsp. vulgare (assembly GCF_904849725.1). NCBI lineage: Eukaryota > Viridiplantae > Streptophyta > Magnoliopsida > Poales > Poaceae > Hordeum > Hordeum vulgare. Next base: position 198,859,944 of record NC_058519.1, on the reverse strand, counting down.
AAAGGGGGAAGGACTCCTCCTTCCAAACCTAGTTGGACTCGGTTTGGAAGGGGAGGGTTGCCCCCTTGGCTCGGCCGACCCCCTTGGGAGTCCTTGGACCCCAAGGCAAGGCTCCCCCTCCTCCCCCTATATATACGGAGGTTTTAGGGCTGATTTGAGACAACTTTGCCACGGCAGCCCGACCACATATCTCCACGGTTTTACCTCTAGATCGCGTTTCTGCGGAGCTCGGGCGGAGCCCTGCTGAGACAAGATCATCACCAACCTCCGGAGCGCCGTCACGCTGCCGGAGAACTCATCTACCTCTCCGTCTCTCTTGCTGGATTAAGAAGGCCGAGATCATCGTCGAGCTGTACGTGTGCTGAACGCGAAGGTGCCGTCCGTTCGGCACTAGATCGTGGGACTAATCGCGGGACTAATCGCGGGGCGGATCGAGGGACGTGAGGACGTTCCACTACATCAACCGCGTTCACTAACGCTTCTGCTGTACGGTCTACAAGGGTACGTAGATCGAATATCCCCTCTCGTAGATGGACATCACCATGACAGGTCTTCGTGCGCGTAGTAAAATTTTTGTTTCCCATGCGACGTTCCCCAACAGGTGGTAGTCCTTGGCTACTCCGTGGCTGAGCAGCATAGGATCGCAGACAACCTCAACTGCAGGTTGGCTTCCTTCCCCATCGCTTACTTAGGGATGCCCCTGGCTGAGTCTAGGATCTTGGTGAGCGGGTTTGATCTGCTTGTGGGACGAGTAGCGTCCCGTGCGGAGCCCTGGTGCGGTAGGTTCACGTCTAAGGGCAGCAAGACCGTCCTCATTAGCTCTAACCTTGCGAGCCTCCCCATGTATATGATGGGGATGTACATCTTGCCCGAGGGTGTGCATAGCGCCTTTGACAAGGAGCTAGCTAGGTTCTTCTGGCAGGCAGGGGATGGTCGACCCAAATACCGTATGGTGAAGTGGGCCGAAATCTGCCTGCCGAAGGACCGAGGGGGGTTGGGAATCCCTGCGTTTCGCCGTATGAACGTTGCCCTCATGCTTCGTTGGGTGTGGCAGATCCTGCGGGGAGATGGGGGTTTGTGGCTACAACTGCTGGAGGCCAAGTACTTGCAGGGGAAGCCCCTCTTGGCCTGCCCGCACTCGGCGGGATCCCAGTTTTGGAAATCTATCCAGGTCATCAAGGATGATATTAGGTTGGGTTTGCGGTTCTCGGTGGGCAATGGGTCTGGGACCCAGTTTTGGTTGGACCCCTGGCTTGACAGAGAGCCTTTGCGCTTGCGGTTTCCGAGGCTCTTTGATATTTGTGACGATCCGGTTGTCCTTGTCTCTGCGGCTGCTTTGGAGGACAGATGGCAGTTTGCGTTCCGCCGCTCCTTCGGACCAGCCGAGGTCCAGGAATGGGAAGTCTTGAATGAAGTGGTCCCTCTCCTGGTCTCTTCGGTCAATGACAATGTTTCCTGGAGTCACTCTCCTTCGGGAGAATTCTCCATTAGTTCTTCCTATCAGGCGCTCTGCCGGGTGCCGGTCCTTCCATGGTTATCCCCACTTTGGAAGGCCCCGATGCCCGTGAAGATCAAGATTTTTGTTTGGTAGCTTCTCTGTGACCGTGTGCCTTCGAGGACCGAGGTGTTGAAACGCCATGGTCCGGGCAAGGGCACCTGTCCCCTGTGCCACGTCCCGGAAACGGGAACACGCATTCTTTTCTCCTGCATAGCTGCATAGGCCCTCTGGTGCTTTGTGCGTGAGGCCCTGGGACCGGAGTGGGAGGCTCTTGATCTTGCAGAGTTTCTGCAGATTAGGGCCACCCAGGTTGGCCGTAAGCACCGATTGTTCTGGCTTGTCTTCACATCAATGATGTGGACTCTTTGGACCACTCACAATAAAATGGTGATTGAGCGCGTGTTCCAGAGGCGTGCATCTAACTCGTTCTTCAAATTTCTTGCCTTCTTGCAGCTCTGGCATCCGCTCGCTAGGCCGTGAGACCGGGACCGACTTCAGCTGTATCTAGACGCGCTGCTGACGTCCGCCCTAAGGCTCTCCGTTCGTTCGCCTTCCTCTTAGCTTGCCCCGATGGTGGCCTTTTTTGTTTTCTCTTCTTTCACTTGGGCGTGACTATGCTGTGGCCCCGACCATTTTCTATTTCTTCCACTATGTTGGGTTGTGGCTCTATGGATGCCGGACTATTTGCTTTATATATAAAGCGGGGCGAAAGCCTATTTCGAGCCGGGCATGGCAGCTGCTTCCGACGAGGACTGCGACCGGGACTGCGGCATAGGCGTTCCCACGCAGATGGGATTACACCGGTGGTGCGGATAGTTGGGGCGAGCCCTTGATACGTCTCCAACGTATCTATAATTTTTTATGGTTTCATGCTATTATCTTGTCAAACTTTGGACGTTTTGTATGCCTTTTATATCTTTTTTTGGGACTAACTTATTAACTCAGTGCCAAGTGCCAGTTCCTGTTTTTTCCGTGTTTTTAACCCTTTTCAGAGGAGGATTTTAAACGGAGTCCAAACGGAATAAAATCCGCGTACTGATTTTTTCCATAACAGAAGACACGTGGGAGACTTGAGAACCAAGGCAGGGGACCTCGGAGGAGGTCACAAGCCCACTAGGCCCAGCCTAGGGGGGGGGCTAGCAGGCTTGTGATCTCCCCGTGGATCCCCTGCCCTAGGTCTTCCGCCTATATATTCCCTAAAATCCCCGAAAAAATCAAGAGACGATCGAAAATACTTTTCCGCCGCCGCAAGCATGTGTCTCCGCAAGATTCCATCTGGGGCACGTTCTCGTGCCCTGCCAGAGGGGGTATTTGGATACGGAGGGCTTCTTCATCAACACCATGACCTCTCCGATGATCCGTGAGTAGTTCACCATAGACCTACGGTTCCATAGCTAGTAGCTAGATGGCTTCTTCTCTCTCTTGGATCTTCAATCCAAAGTTCTCCATGATCTTCATGGAGATCAATCCGATGTAATCTTCTTTTGCGGTGTGTTTGTCGAGATCCGATGAATTGTGGATTTATGATCAGATTATCTATGAATCTTATTTGAGGTTTTTCTGATATCTCTTATGCATGATTTCATATCCTTGTAATTCTCTTCGAGTTGTGGGTTTTGTTTGGCCAGCTTGATCTATGATTCTTGCAATGGGAGAAGTGCTTGTTTTTGGGTTCATACCGTGCGGTGACCTCACCTAGTGACAAAAGGGGTAGCGAGGCACGCATCGTGTTGTTGCCATCAAGGGTAAAAAGATGGGGTTTTCATCATTGGTTTGAGATTATCCCTCTACATCATGTCATCTTGCTTAAGGCGTTACTCTGTTCGTCATGAACTCAATACACTAGATGCATGCTGGATAGCAGTCGATGTGTGGAGTAATAGTAATAGATGCAGAAAGTATCGGTCTACTTGTCTCGGACGTGATGCCTATATGTATGATCATTGCCTTAGATATCGTCATGACTTTGCCTGGTTCTATCAATTGCTCGACAATAATTTGTTCACCCACCGTAATATTTGCTATTTTGAGAGAAGCTTCTAGTGAACACTATGGCCCCCGGGTCTACTTCACACCATATTTTCAGCCTTACACTTTTACTTCGTTGCACTTTCCGCCTTCAGATCTCACTTTGCAATCAATCTTGAAGGGCTTGACAAACCCTTTATAGCGTTGGGTGCAAGCTCGTTTGTGTTTGCGCAGGTACTCTGGACTTGACGAGGTTGTCCTACTGGATTGATACCTTGATTCTCAAACTGAGGGAAATACTTACTGCTCCTATGCTGCATCACCATTTCCTCTTCAAGGGAAAAACCAATGCAAGCAAGTCTCCGTCAACGTGTCAATTTCTGGCGCTGTTGTTTGAGAAGTAGCAGCCCTCGGTGCTTCGGACGAGGACTGCGACCGAGACTGCAACATAGGCGTTCCCGAGCGGATGGCATTACAGCGGTGGTGCGGATAGCCGGGTCTTGATGCGTCGTCTCTCGTAGTTCTTCGTCGCTGCACTGGTGGAGTTGGATGTATAGACAATAGAGAGGTTTGTGGTGGGAAGAGGAAGAATTGGGAGAGAACAGTTCAAGACGAAGGGATAAGGTTGTGACGTGTTTTCTAAGGTGTGAGCTCACCAGTCGCGCTTGATGGGGTACGTGGCCGTCGAACAAAGCGGTTGATCTTTCAACAAAATCAGTCCGTTGATTTAATTCATCTCTCTTACCGAAAAGAGCTTTCGCTCCACTTTATACACTACACTACATGGAAAATATATGTCATCTAGTAAGAATGTGTAAGCCGTGGTGAATACGAGTACTCGGCTTATGCGGACCTAAGCTGAGTACAAACCTAAAGACACATGACGAACATGGATGACTTGGCTTACATACGTGTATGCCGCTAGCCAACAACGTGACACTCGGATTAATACAAACTGACGATGTATACTCACGTAAGTCGAACTTCCCCCGCTGAAACACTCGGCTTATATAAAACCTTAGGGTAAACCGCACCTGCCATGTGGCCTGCACGCCACCAGTTGATGGCTTCGTGACGGCGTATTGGTAAGCCGAGTATCTGATATAATACATCGTGCTTTGATACGTCTCCAACGTATCTATAATTTTTGATGGTTCCATGCTATTATCTTGTCAACTTTGGATGTTTTGTATGCATGAATATGCTATTTTATATCTTTTTTGGGACTAACCTATTATCTCAGTGCCAAGTGCCAGTTTCAGTTTTTTTCCGTGTTTTTGACCTTTTTCAAAGGAGAATATTAAACGGAGTCCAAACGGAATAAAACCTGTGGAATGATTTTTTGCATAACACAAGATACGCAGGGGACTTGAGAACCAAGGCAAAGGACCGCGGGGGAGGTCACAAGCCCCCTAGCCGCGACCTGGGGGGGCACGCCTAGCAGGCGTGTGCCCCCCGCCCCCCCGTGGCTCCTTTGCCCTACTTCCGCCTGTAAATTCTCTAAAAATCCAAAACTGCCAGAGAGAGCCACGAAAATACTTTTCCGCCGCCACAAGTTTCTGTCTCCGCAAGGTCCCATCTGGGGACCGTTTTGGTGCCCTGCCGGAGGGGGGATTCGGACATGGAGGGCTTCTTCATCAACACCATTGCCTCTCCGATGATGCGTGAGTAGTTCACCACAGACCTTTCGGGTCCATAGCTAGTAGCTAGATGGCTTCTTCTCTCTCTTGGATCTTCAATACAAAGTTCTCCATGATCTTCATGGAGATCTATCCGATCTAATCTTCTTTTGCGGTGTGTTTGTCGAGATCCGATGAATTGTGGATTTATGATCGGATTTTCTATGAATATTATTTGAGTTTCCTCTGATCTCTTATATGCATGATTTCGTATCCTTGTAATTCTCTTCGAGTTGTGGGTTTTGTTTGGCCAACTTGATCTATAATTCTTGCACTGGGAGAAGTGCTTGGTTTTGGGTTCATACCGTGCGGTGTCCTCACCCAGTGACATAAGGGGTAGCGAGGCACGCATCGTGTTGTTGTCATGAAGGGTAAAAAGATGGGGTTTATATCTATTGCATGAATTTATCCCTCTACATCATGTCATCTTGCTTAAGGCGTTACTCTGTTTGTTATGAACTCAATACACTAGATGCATGTTGGATAGTGGTCGATGTGTGGATTAATAGTAGTAGATGCAGACAGTATCGGTCTACTTGCCTCGGACGTGATGCCTATATATGTGATCATTGCCTTAGATATCATCATGACTTTGCGCGGTTCTATCAATTGCTCGATAGTAATTCATTCACCCACCGTAATACTTGCTATCATGAGAGAAGCCTCTAGTGAACACTATGGCCCCCGGGTCTACTTCACATCATATTTTCAGCTCTACACTTTTACTTTGTTGCACTTTCCACCGTCAGATCTCACCTTGCAATTAATCGTGAAGGGATTGACAACCCCTTTATAGCGTTAGGTGCAAGTTTGTTTGTTTTTGCGCAGGTACATTGGTGACTTGTCTTGCTACTCCTACTGGATTGATACCTTGGTTCTCAAACTGAGGGAAATACTTACTGCTATTGTGCCACATGACCCTTTCCTCTTCAAGGGAAAAACCAACGCAAGCTCAGGAGGTAGCACGCTTACAAAATACAAATATTACAAAAAATAAAGTTGATGAGTTGGACTTATAACAATTACCTGTTGCATTTCTTTTCCTTCCCTCTGTTTCTCGCACATTCTATCTAAGCTAGTTTTCATCACACTTTCAGTCTCATTTCACCACTACTAGAAAAACAAGAGACACGTAACTAAAATAATCACACAAAAACGACCGAAATTTGTCCTGTGACCGCATGCGCTCCAACCTGGTCTGGCACGTCGGCATAACCTACCGTGACATAGAATAAGGGACCCCCCTGGTCAAACCCCTCCAACGCTCGGTCAAAGCCGTAAACCGTGCGGGGCCATGGATGATCGCGGCCGTCGAAAACCGCCCCGGGGAGGGACCGGAGATCGCACCGGCCTGCATGGGGACTGGATATATCAACGTAATGGCTGCCAGACGTTTAAATACCCAGTGCAAGACATTTATGTGGCACCTACCTCACAAACCAGACAATGACGCGGGAATGTCCAAGACGCATAGTGTGGAAGTCTCCCCCGCATCGAGCAGATGGGGGAAATCATGTGATCGCATGTGCTCCAACATGGTCTGGCACGTCGGCATGACCTGCCGTGACACAAAATAAGAGGGAAAAACGCGGTCAAACCCCTGTGGCATCCGGTCGAAGCCGTAGACCGCACATGCCCATGGATGCCCACGACGTCAAAAACCGCCCTGGGGAGGGACCGAAGACCGCACGGGCCTGCGTGGGGACCAGATATATCGACATAAATGCGGACATACGTTGAAGTACAAAGTGCAAAACATCAATGTGGCACCTCCCTCACAAGCCGGACAATTACGCACGAAGGTTCATGACGTATAGTGTGGGAGTGTCCCCCGAATCGAGCAGACGGGTGGAGTCCTTTGACCACATTTGCTCCAACGGTGGTATGGCACGTCAGCATGACCTGTCATGACACAGCACAAGAGGAAACCCCCTAGTCAAACCCCTCTGGCACCCGGTCAAAGCCATAGAACACGCGGGCCCATGGATGTTCATGGCATCGAAAACCGGCACGGTGAGGCACTCGACTTAAGAAAATTGATGGCGTGCACTCAGGTAAGACGAACTCCCCCTGTTGAAACACTTGGCTTATATAAAACCATAGGACAAACCGCACCTGCCACGTGCCCCTCATACTGCCAGCTGATGATCTCCGTGATGGCCCCATAAAGTCGAGTACCCTATATAATAAACTCGGCTTAAAAATACAAATATTGCAAGAAAGGAAGTTGTTGAGTTGGACTTATAACTATTGCTTGTTGCATTTCTTTTCCTTCCCCCTATTTCTCACACAATCTATCTAGGCTAGTTTTCATCGCACTTTCAATCTCATTTCATCACTGCTAGAAAATCAGGGACACATACTCAATCTACCAAGGACTAAAACTAACTACACGAAACCAACAAAGATTTGTCATGTGACCACATGCGCTCCAACTTGGTCTGGCACGTAGGCATGACCTACCGTGAAACAGAAAACATATTTTGATGTAGGGAAAGACCCTACGTCATATGTATAATAAACTCGCCCCCCTTGGTGGTAGAAATTTTACTGAGCAATGGCATAATACGCCAATGTAATTGTATTGTTCGGGTTTTCTATTTATTGGGTTACCGAAAAAGGCTTTCGCCCCGCTTCATACATTATTACATGAAAAATACACGTCATCTAATAAGAATATGTAAGCCGAGTGCTGAAATACGGGTACTCGACTTATGCGGACCTAAGCCGAATACGAACCTGAGGGCACACGACGAACATGCATGACTTGACTTACATACGTGTATGCGACTAGCCAGCAACATGGCACTCGGCTTAATACAAATTGACAACATGGCACTCGGCACTCGACTAGCCAGTTTTCTATTTATTGACAAACACACCTAAGTTTAACTTGATGAGGGAGTCTGGGATTAGGGGGTCCTTGGACCGCCTACCTATCCTTATAAGCCAGACTCTCTGGTCTGTTCGACCGTTGAAAAAAGTGTTGGATTTGAGATGGACTCTTCCGAAGGCTTGGCATGTAATCCAAAGAGATATATTAATTGGCATATTCCTTCTCTCTTGTTACCGACCTTGTGTAAACCTTGACACCCCCGACATCTGTATAAGTCAGGGGATCATAGCACGTTGGACACATCAAGCTCATTACGATTAGGGTTTAAGTCACAACATCGATCTCGTGATAGATCAACTTTGTACTCAGTACTACCCCATCAATAACAACAAGAGCAGGACGTAGGGTTTTACCTCCATCAAGAGAGCCGAACCTGGGTAAAACATCGTCTTCATCGTCTCTTGTTACCCATCAACCTTAGATCATCAGTTCGGACCCCCTACTCAAGATCGACCGGTTTTGGCACCAACGTTGGTGCTTTCATTGACAGCTCCGCTGTGAGATCACAAAAGGCTCGATGGCTCGCTTGGTCACCAACGACAGCGTTAAGTCCAGAGATATCTACGTCTCGAGCCAATCCTCTGCTTTCAGCAGTGCCTCGCACTTCAAGGCGGCTCATCATCAGATCGACGGGGTCACCCCGGGTCAGGAATTCAAGTTGGTGAGTTGGAATTCCTTGCCAATGCCCGGGGCGACCTGATCTTTTCCGAGGTTGCGAATGTGTCCGAAAACCTCGAAAAAATCCAAAGCTTTAACTTCGGACCCTATGCTAGACTCCAAGTCTGGAATAGATTTTAACCTTGATTCGGCCTCGAGCCAAGATCCGGCTATGGAATTCGGGGGCAGGAGGGTCACCCCGCCCGAACACACTTCCTATGCCGAAGCCTCGAAATACAGTTCCATCAGGGCTCCAAGCGCCAGTCCCGCAGATCTCTCATGGTCGAATGAGACAAAGACCCAAGCCCGTACCGATGACTATTCGGGCGAGCGGTCTCCGACCTAGGACCTTTCCGTACCTGGAGCTAGGTGCAGGGAACATTATTCTCCACCCACCACCAACTTCATCGCCACCATCGAAGATCTAACCGATCAGTTAGACTTCTCTTCTGAAGAAGCCAAAGATATGGACACGACTATTCAATCACCAGACCCTCCCGTAACGGTACCATGGACCACCACCTCCATGTACGATGTCTAGATGGTGGACACCCCCAGGGACGAAGGTGATACAGGGAAAAGCAATGATGACACCCCAACCAAAAACAACGCGATGAACCTGCCAAACTCTGCCGCCAGTGCAAAAAGCCTAAAGCCCCTAAGGGCAAGGAAAGCAATGCAGGCCTAGGAGAAAGCCGAGATCCCGAGGATACGGAAAATCTCACTGAATCCCCAAAATCTTCAGACCCGGCATATAATCCCGACTCAGCAGGATACATGGATACATACCAGCCTGAAGATCTCGATGACTTCGAAGATAGCAACTACGTCCCTTCCATCAAGGATGACGGGAGCTTGGGAGTCGAAGACTTTATTGTCCCCGAAGACCCATTGGATCAGGAAGTGTTGAGGAAACAACTCATTGCCACTGCTCGGAGATTTAAGCTTAAGCAAAGACAACTCAAGCCAAACAAGATTCCATTAATGAAAGATGGACCAAAGTCTTGGCTGCTAAAGAAGGGTACAAACATGAGCGAGAGGGGCAAACCAAGAGTTACCCACATCCACACATATTACCAGAATTCAAAGACGAGGCCTAGGAGCCTGCACCACCCAGATTCGCACAAGATGATCAACCAGACCGTCCTCCTAGAGGACGGGACAAGCAAAAGGAACCGGGTCAAACCAAAGACCGATATGATCCGTGGTAGCAAACTAAGTCTAAAGCAGATCAAACCGGATCCATTTATGGACCCGGAAGTCGCAGTCCCGCAAAACAAAATAGATACCAAGATCACCCCAACCAAAACGATGGAGTTTAGGACACGCAATGCGGTAGAACCTCGACCAGTCTCCAGCATGACACAACTCTGGTAAGGGGAGCTGCTCACCCAATGTGCTTCATGGATGAGGTAATGTGGCATCATTTCACCGAAGGGTTTAAACCCGTAAATATAGAACTGTACGATGGGACGACAGATTCAGCTGTCTGGATCGAGGATTTCCTCCTTCATATTCACATGGCCCATGGACATGATCTCTACGCCATCAAATAATTACCACTTAAGCTCAAAGGCCCAGTTAGGCACTCACTTAACATCCTCCCAGAAAACTCTATCAGGAGTTGGGAGTATATTGAAGACACCTTTCGAGACAACTTTCAAGGCACTTATGTTCGGAAACCTGGGTCCGATGACTTAAGCCACAGAATCCAGCAGCCCGATGAGTCATCCCAACAATTCTGGAACATATTTTTTTACAAAAGGCGGTTAAACCCTCGGGCTCTGCATCAATCGATGCACACAACCATCTTTATTAATTATTCCACAAAGATCTAACAAGAACATACATCGAGCCACCCGAAGCCACCACTCACACCTACAACCTTGATAATGTGGACTACTCTCACTCCCCATATTTAAAACCGGTATCAGATCTAACAACTGGTGCAGCACATCTAAAGCATAGACCACATGCACACGTTTTAGAAGCCGCCATCATCATCGAGCCGCTGTCCCATTTTCAGGAGAGAGATCCACATTATCCTTGCTAGTCCGACCTTATGTCGACGCCACCACGGCGCCTAATGGCGCCACTGCCCTGCGCTTGTTCATCCCGAAGCGGAGATTCTAGAAGATCTGTCGTGCGTAGCACCAGCCAAACGGGCATGCCACATCGTAGCACCTGTCGACCACGCATGAGTTGACATCTTCACCAAAGCTACGTTCAAGACGAAGCCGCTCCACCTCCTGCCTCTGTCGTCCAGTGCTCTCAAGAGAGAAACGGCACCGTAGTGACTCCATCATCCGATCTGGAATACCAGATCCAAGGGTTTCCCCCAGAGCAGCATGAGCGGGTTGATAGTAGTTACATGACGATGCCTTCACCAAGGTAACGATGAAGAACGTCGCCATCGTCTGCCATCGGCTCGGTTTTCACCAGCAAATATGTCTCCCCGAATCGCAGCCAGGACTAGATGATCGATCTCGAGATCCGACCATCCAGTCTCACGCCGACCACCTTCGATGGAGGAGATGACCACCACTGCCGGCTGCATCGGCCAGAACAGATCTGACCGAAGGTGCCGCCGAGCCGTCCACCAAGCCCTTCACGCCACCATCGAAACCAGATGGCGTACCGCCACCGCTGGACGCATCGCGCCGCCGCCTGAACAAGGCCAGCTAGTCGCATGCCGCCGCCCGTGACCAGGCTACCCGATGCGTGTGCAGTTACCATTGCCCGAGACAGGGCCGACCATCGTCTTCGTCGCCGCAACCATTCCCGCCGCTCCGCCGGTCGCGCTTCCATGCATGTAGGGGTCCCACACCACCCTTGAGACGTGGAAGAGAGGGAGTCCCCCCATCGTCGTTGGCCCCCGAGCGTAGCCCGACGGCTTCCTCCGGCGGTGGCAGAGGGAGGGGAGGAGGAAGTGCGTGCCCCCGGCAGCTAGGGTTTGGGCACTGCCTGAGTCACCCTAGTTGGAACAAAGCACGAGCGTTAGAGTTGTCTCAATTCTGGAACAGATTCCTCACGAAGAAAAACCAGATTGTTTATTGTTCGAACACTGAGGCATTAGCTTCCTTCCACAACAATATACAGGATGAATGGCTTGCTCGGACAATTGGATAGGAACAGCCGAGGACAATGGCCACCCTCACCTCCCTCATGACCTGCCATCGCGCAGGTGAGGATACTTGGCTGGCTCGGCGGAATAACCCTCCTTCGAACCCTGGCACTTCTACAGTCCGGGATAGCAATGGAAAGCAACAATGCAACAAACACAAGCGTCAGCACAACAACGGTGAAGCCGATGACACAACAGTCAATGCCGGATTCAGCAATTCCAGGCCTGGACCCAAGTGGAAACCTTTCAAGGGAAATCTGTATGGGTCGAGCGTGCTAGACAAAATACTCGAGAGGCCCTGTCAAATACATGGCACTCAAAATAAGCCTACTACACACACCAACCGTAACTGTCCGGTGTTCAAAGTGGCAGGTAAGAGCATGGCCAAAGATCATGCCAAAAGCCTGCACAACAAAGACGATGAAGAGCTTCATTGCCCTAATAACGGGGGCCAAAAGAAGTTTCCCCCTAAAGTAAAAACAGTGAACATGATCTATGTCACCCACTTGCCCAAAAAGAGAGGAAGCGCACACTTTGGGATGTATATGACATAGAGCTAGTAGCCCCAAAGTACAATCCATGGTCGGCATATCCGATGGGTCAACTAGCTTGCTACTCGACCCCATCATTGATGGGTACCACCTCACTTGAGTCCTCATGGATGGGGGCAGCAGCCTTAATCTTATTTACGAGGATACAATACGGAAAATCAGTACTAATCCATTACGAATCAAACCCAATAAGACCACATTCAAAGGACTAATTCCGAGCATCGAAGCTTGCTGTTCGGCACAATAACCCTAGAGGTAGTGTTCGGCTCACCCGACAACTTTCTTAGCGATGATTTGATCTTTGATATCATCTCTTTCCGCAACGGGTATTTGTTGACACACGAATACGTCACGTGTACCCTTGACGCTCAGGGGTGATGCACCGCAGCTCACGTCAAAGGAGACCCGACCAACAACGCGATACACAAGACAGCCGGCGGGTGCTTTTGAGGACCCGAAACCCCACACGCCCGGGAGGGACCCCGTCAGGGAGTGTGGCGGATATGGACTGCCCTAAGTCTTCGCTCGCTCCTAGGGCCTCGAGATTCACAACTCTCAAACTGAGGAACAACGAAAAACGAGAGATAAAATACGATGAAGAGGTAAAACGTAGATGAAAAAGTACTATATTGATGTTTCGATTGTGTGTTGTTTTAATCGGCCATCACCTCCAACATACATAAGAGGCGGCTGGACTTCCCGTACAAGTAAAGGATTCATCTAGGCTTTCCTTACAAGAAAATTACAGCAAATCACGTCCTAGAGTCCTAATTCTAGTCCAACTCGGATTCAACCCGAATCTGACCCAACCTCATGTCTTGCTCTTTGCGCGGGCCACAGAATCTGCATACAACCTTGGATTGAGACGATTTATATATCAGAATCGACCGTCTCGAGGACACAAATAACTCTCATGTTTATCACTTTTCCAAATAAGGTCATATTGAATACTCGACGAAGTCATATTCAACTTTGAATCAGCCTCGGTCATATAGCGGACTGGACCGTCCGAGTGTTGTAGCATCCCTGCAGACCGTGTATTACCTCAGATGATAATGACCTTAAAATCAAACTTAACCATTTCGACATCACAAACAACTTTCATGTTGAACACTTTCTGATCTCAGGCCATCTAGATGACCATACATGCCAATCTCTACCTTCTGGTTGAATCACTCGGATTCGGAGCCCCCTTTAGTCGTTTGAGTGATTTTCACTCGGACAACAATTTTCACTCGGTCAACAATTTTCACTTCGACAACAATTTTCACTCTGAATCCATGACTCCTTGACCGAAATTCCACTCGTATTTGGAAACCTTTAACTCGGTCATCAAGCCTTCACTCGGATAGCTATACTTTGACTCGGAAATCATGTTTGTCACCCAAGTTCCACTCGTGTTTAGAAACTTTTCACTCGGATGGAAAATTACACTCGGATGACAAACTCCACTCGGATGGCAAACTTTCCACTCAGATGGCAAATTCCACTCGGATGGTGACTCCACTCGGATGGCAAACTTTTCACTCGGATCCCCGAGTGAAACTTCAACCTGATCTTGTTTTGTCCCTTCAGGTCGCACACGAACTCGGATTGAGACAAAATATATATCAAAATCGATCGGTTCGACGAGGCGAACACAATTCCTGTTGAACATTTTTCCATATGAGGCTGTTTTATTGGCTTAATAGACAAAACAATACTCTGAATATGAATTCTCAGCACTTGGAACACAGTTTCGGCCTTCAATATCAGATTGGACAGCGATGGCCCAAACTCCAAAAATATTCATGTCAACACCACAAAACTCTTTCATGTGGAGCACTTCTTCCTTTGAATTCATCTTAATAAAATTTTCTTCCATGCCAAAATCTGGTGTCAACAGTACCATGCACTCCTCGATCGTAAGATGTTCGCTCGCTTTAATTTCGTCCCCCATTATGCATACCTCAAGCTGAAGATGCCACGACCTAAAGGCGTTATTATAGTCAATGGTAACACTGAATGATCCCTTCGGACTGAGGAACACTCTGCGGCCTTAGTAGCCGAAGTACATTCCGATGACAGGATCCCCAAGCCAAGGGTATCCGTCAAGGAGCATAAACAAGCTTGTGCCTCGTCACAGCCATATACCACGACATACCACGGTAGGTAAATAGGGATAAGCTCCTCATAGCAGCACCTTGCCTACAACAAAGTATGTACCTCAAAGACACAACTTTGCGCTCAAGATACCATGGGAAACTATGAGGATCAATAATATAAGGTTTACTGTTCGGATAAACCGAACCATAGGAAGTATAGTCTTCGGACATATACAAGTACCATCAAGGACCAATCTGTGCGTCAAGCACGCATTCACATCGGCGGCTTCTCAAGACCACCATTGACCATAAGAAGTGTTCATCAAAGTTGTCTCCTTTCCAAGAAGTATCCTCCGACGTGTAAAGGCGCACATGTATGGCATGGTGCTTACAGGAACATCAAACTAGCCATATTCAATCCTGTGTAAACCTATACTTTGTACTCTTCTATTTATCTATATACATACAACTGCTTGCGAAGTTCGAATTATACAGTTCGTAATTCTTCGAAAGCAAGGAATGCCCTTTGTGATTTACGATCTTTGCAATTATTTTGCCTCCTGTTTTTTTTGTACATATACAAGTTGGCTTTAAGGCACACTTCTGATAATGGATGAATAAACGGGGAGCTTGGACATCACGACCATTCCTTCGAATATTTACAACTGTAAGTGCATCTAGTGTCCCTTAGTGATTTTGGTGGATTGAAGACTTATAGGTTAAGAGACTGATATGTTTGTGAGTGTACATAGGCTCAACAAGTCGCTGAAGAGTTTGAGTTATTCGAAGAGTATCGACCCCTAAAAATGTATGTCTTCGGGTGAAGACTTTGGTCATTCCTTGAAGACTTCGATCGCGAAGAAATTGCGAAGAAATTGATATTCCTCATGAAGACATTGAAGATGAGGAATTCGGTGTGTCCCGAAGAAAATGCTATGAAGACTTTGAAGCTTGAAGATTTACCCTTTCTTTTTCATTTTCTTCATTCTTGAGTCATAGGAACACCGTACAATTAAAGGGGGTCGAGGTAAAACTATGGAAATAATTTCCTCATGATGCTCAACTCAAACCTACACATACCAAATCCTTCAAGTGAGGAACATGATAGACATGAGGACTTTCATAGTTGAAAGTTCTCACCGTTGCCGCGCCGCGGGCCACCTGTCCCAAATCTTATCCACCGAACAGTAATGTCATTAAGGGCATTAATGTCAAATCATGTCGGGATGCTCCCACGCTATAAATTGCCGGCCCCACAACCACTAGCTGGTTGGGTGCTCCGAGATAAACTGACACTTGTAAAAATCATCACCAAAGTCTTCACCTGAATAGGCGATTTTTACAAATTCACCACTAAGGAAATTACTCGAGGACTTTGAGAGAAAATCATCAAGTCAGGAAATACCACAAACACCCAAACCCAAACCAATACCCAAATGATTGAGCATCACTGAAGAGATTGTTCCTGTGTGAAACCGATGGTTGTTACCTTTGAGGACTGTGTATCCTCCATACGGTTAGGCGTCATGGTCTAGACCATCCAGCAGTCAATTGTGGAACATCGGGTGATCGAGTTTGTGAGGTTTTGGAAGTTTGTCGTGAAGACTTACCACGAGTGTTGGGCGAGGACTGTGTGTCCTTAGCTCAAGGAGAATACGATAAGGACTGTGTGTCCTTTGGTTTCAATACCAACTTGCTCCAAAACAGACGTACACCTATCACAACAGTTGGAACTGGGTCATCAACCACTGTCTTCATCGAGCTACTGGTTCTATTTCTTCAACTCTTTTCATTTCTTCAATTGCATGTTGAAGACTTCCATCTATACCGTTTGAAGAATTTGACTAAATACTTCCATTGAATTCCTCACCTCAAATTCTTCACCTGAGTTATTCATCTCCTGCTTATCCTGTATACATGACCAGTGCAAACCGATCCTATCAATTCACGCTGAGTACATTGTTGTAGTCATTTTTGCACTTCTGTCTAAGTATTATTTCCATTGCACTCACTTCATAACTGAGGACTTTCGTCACTAGGAAGTTCCTTAGTGATGAATTTGTAAAAATCGCCTATTCACCCCTCCCTCTAGTCGATATAACGCACTTTAAATTGGTATCAAAGCAAGGTACTCCCTTGTTCTTTGTGATTTTGGTTTAACCGTTTGGAGTTTTAGTTATGTCGACCACCTGGAGTTTTAGTTCAATTGGTATGAGAGCAAGGTTGTCCTACCTTCTATGGAATGGACTTCCCCTACTTGAAGACCAAGATGCAAATGCATCTTCAAGCAATTCAAAATGATCTCTGGTACATAGTGGAACATGGCACTCCCTCCATCACTGCAACTATCTGTGCCGCTGATGTGAAGAAGTTCAAGCAACTTGACTCGCAAGCGAAGAATATCATCTCTCGCCATCTGAGGAAAGGTCAGTATGGCAGAGTTAGTGCTTTGGGCTCAGCGAAGCTTATCCAGGATAGGCTGTCCAAAGTCAATGAGGGAGTCTCCACACAGCGTGACTCTCGTGTTTATGTTCTTCGCAATCTCTTCAACCGTTACAAGAGGCCTGACAATGAAATCTGCCAATATACCTTTGATCGCCTCACTGACATCTCAAATGAATTGCAAGCTCTGGGAGCCAGAGACATCACTGACCATGAAGTTGTGAAGAAAATTCAATGATCTCTTGATCCATCGTTTGACACACTAGTTGTGATGATCCAAGAACGAAGAGACTACAAGATGTTTGATCCTGCTGATATACTTGAGAGACCCAATACTCATGAATTCCAAAAAGAAGAAAAGATAGACCTATATGGACCAAGCTATTCAAGACCTCATGTGCTGAAGGCAAAGGATGTTTCCTCATCTGAAGAAGAAGAATCTGACTGCAGTCTTGGTGATCCTGAAGAACTTGGGTAGGAACTTGCTATGCACATGAGATATTTCCATAAGTTCACAAATCATGGCCAGTTCGGAAAGTCTTCAAGAAAAGATATGAGGAAATCAGAATCTTCATCTGAGGACTACAAGAAAAGAACCTACCACGAATGCAAGAAATCTGGTCACTACATTGCTCACTGTTCTCACTAGGCGAATGAATCAAGAAAGAAGAAATACAAGGATGAAAGTTCTGATGACTCGAATAAAAAGAAGAAATCTTTAAAGTCCTCATCGCACAAGAAGACCAGTTTTAGAAAGGCTCGGGCACTCACTGGCAAGGAAATGGATTCTGAAGAAGAATCTGAGGAATGTGATGAAGAGGAAGGTTCTGAAGTGGAGTCCGAGTCTGGTGTGGCATGTCTTGCAGTTGCCACCACATTCGTCAACAAGTCCATCTTCAACCTTCAAGAAAATGACAACACGAACAACACTGATGAATATGATGATGACTTCGTTCCCACCTATTGCTTCATGGGAAAAGGTTCAAAGGTACCAAGCCACACATCCTCTTCTGATTCTAGTGACTGTGAATCTGATGATTATCAAAAACCTAGTTACTACAAACTTGCCAACATTGCCACTAAGCAACAAAGTGTTGTTGAGAAACTGCTAGACAAAAACAATGATATGCCAAATGATGGAACGAATCGTACTCAAATCCTCACTGAAGATTTGATAGTCTTCAAGATAGTTATGGTACACTCTTGGCTGATCATGAGAAGCTTTCCTGTGAATTTATTCAAAGGAAGCTTGATCTTGAGAATTTGAAAATGTCCTATGAGGATCTTAGAATGGAAAATGATTCATTGCTTCCTCAACAGATCAGTACAGCTCAGGAAGAATTCATTCCACCATGTAAGTGCATCTAGCGACCCTTAATGATTTTGGTGGTATGAAGACTTATAGGTTAAGTATCTAATGTGTTCATGAGTGTACACATGATCTATAAGTCCTTGAGGAGTTTGAAATATTCGATGAATATCGACCTCTAAAAATGTATATCTTCGGCTAAAGAAATTGGTCTGAAGCTGAAGAATTGAATCGCGAAGAAATTGCGATGAAATTGATATTCGTCATGAAGATATTGAAGATGAGGAATTCGGTGTGTGATACATCCATTTTGCATCATGCTTTTATGTTGATATTTATCGCTTTTTATGGGCTGTTATTACACTTCACGATACAATACTTATGCCTTTTCTCTCTTATTTTATAAGGTTTACATGAAGAGGGAGAATGCCGGCAGCTGGAATTCTGGTCTGAAAAAGGAGCAAGTTTGAGATACCTATTCTGTGCAACTCCAAAAGCCGTGAAAATCAACGAGGAATTATTTTGGAATTTATAAAAAATACTGGACAGAAGAAGTACCAGAGGGGAGCCACTAGGAGGCCACAAGCCTGCTAGGCGCGGCCCACACCCCTGGTCGCGCCTAGGTGGCTTGTGGGCCCCCTGTTGCCCCTCTGGCTCCCATCTTTTGCTATAAGGAGGTTTTCGTCCCAGAAAAAATCAAGAGGAGGATTTCGGGAGGAATCGCCACCACCACGAGGCGGAACTTGAGCGGAACCAATCTAGAGCTCCCACAGGGCCGTCCTGCCGGGGAAACTTCCCTCTCGGAGGGGGAAATCGTCGCCATCGTCATCACCAACACTCCTCTCATCGGAGGGGACTCATCACCATCAACATCTTCATCAGCACTATCTCATCTCCAAACCCTAGTTCATCTCTAGTAACCAGTCTCCGTCTCGCGACTCCGATTGGTACTTGTAAGGTTGCTAGTAGTGTTAATTACTCTTTGTAGTTGATGCTAGTTGGATTACTTGGTGGAAGATTATATGTTCAGATCCTTGATGCTATTCAATACTTCTCTGGTCATGAACATAATTATGCTTTTTGAGTGGTCACTTTTGTTCCTGAGGACATGTGATAAGTCTTGCTATAAGTAGTCATGTGAATTTGGTATTCGTTCGATATTTTGATGCGTTGTATGTTGTCTCTCCTCTAGTGGTGTTAGGTGAACATCGACTACATAAAACTTCACCATTATTTGGGCCTAGATGAAGGCATTGGGAAGGAATAAATAGATGATGGGTTGCTAGAGTGACACAAGCTTAAACCCTAGTTTATGCGTTGCTTCTTAAGGGGCTGATTTGGATCCACTAGTTTAATGCTATGGTTAGACTTTGTCTTAATTCTTCTTTCATAGTTGTGGATGCTTGCGAGAGGAGTTAATCATAAGTGTATGTTTGTACAAGTAAGGGCAGCACCCAAGCACCGGTCCACCCACATATCAAACTATCAAAGTAGCGAACACGAATCATATGAACATGATGAAAACTAGCTTGACAGAAATTCCCATGTGTCCTCGGGAGCGTTTCTCCTCCTATAAGAGTTTGTCCAGGCTTGTCCCTTGCTACAAAATGGATTGGGCCATCTTGCTGCACCTTTGTTACTATTGTTACTTGCTACTTGCTACGAAACATCTTACCACACAACTGTCTGTTATCGATAATTTCAAAGCTTGCAGATAATACCTTGCTGAAAACCACTTGTCAGTTCCTTCTGCTCCTCATTGGGTTCGACACTCTTACTTATTGAAAGGACTACGATAGATCCCCTACACTTGTGAGTCATCAAGACTCTTTTCTGGCTCCATTGCCGGGGAGTGAAGCGCCTTTGGTAAGTGGAATTTGGTAAGGAAACATTTATATAGTGTGCTGAAATTTATTGTCACTTGTCACCATGGAAACTAATCCTTTGAGGAGCTTGTTCGGGGTATCTTCACCTCGAACGGAAGCACAAGGAGTTGCTCCTCAACCTGCTGCACCTACTGAAAATATTTGTTATGAAATTCCTTCGGGTATGCTAGAGAAACTGTTGGTTAATCCTTTTACACGAGATGGAACATCACATCCCGACTTGCATCTAATCTATGTAGATGAAGTTTGTGGTTTATTTAAGCTTGCAGATTTTCCCGAGGATGAGGCCAAGAATAAGGTATTTACCTTATCTTTGGGGGATAAAGCATTGACATGGTATAGGCTATGTTATGATACTGGATAATGGAACTACAACCGATTGAAATTGGAATTTCATCAAAAGTTTTATCCTATGCATTTGGTACATCGTGATCGGAATTATATCTACAATTTTTGGCCTCATGATAGAGAAAGTATCTCTCAAGCTTGGGGGAGGCTTAAATCAATGTTATATTCATGCCCCAACCATGAGCTCTCGAGAGAAATTATTATTCAGAACTTTTATGCTCAGCTTTCTCATGATAATCGTACCTTGCTTGACACTTCTTGTACCGGTTCTTTTATGAAGAGAGATATTGACTTCAAATGGAATTTATTGGAAAGAATTAAATGAAACTCTGAAGATTGGGAGTTTGATGAAGGTAAGGAGTCTGGTATGAATCTTAAGTTCGATTGCGTTAAATCCTTTGTTGAAACAAATACTTTTTGTGATTTTAGCGCTAAATATGGACTTGACTCTGAGATAGTAGCTTCATTGTGTGAATCATTTGCTGCTCATATTGATCTCCCTAAAGAGGAGTGGATTAAATATCATCCTCCCTTAGAAGTCAATGTGGTTAAGCCCAATCGAGTTGAAGAGAAAGTCATTGCTTGTAATGACCCTATTGTTCCTAGTGCTTACATTGAGAAACCACCTTTCCTTGTTAGAATAGAGGATCGTTCTAAAGCTTCAACTGTGATACGTAGGGGCTACATTAGAACACCTACACCCCCTGAGAAAATTAGAGTTGAACCTAGCATTGCCATTATCAAAGATATCCTGTCCGACAATGTTGATGGCCATGATATTCACGTCTGTGAAGATGCTGCTACAATTGCTAAACCTCATGCTAGAGACAAACATAGGCCTATTATTGGCAAGCCTGTTGTTTCTGTTAAGATAGGAGATCATTGTTATCATGGTTTATGTGACGTGGGTGCTAGTGTTAGTACAATACCTCAATCTTTATATGATGAAATTAAAGACGATATTTCACCTGTCAAGATGGAACCTATTGATGTCACTATTCAGCTTGCCAATAGAGATACCATCTTCCCTTTGGGAATTGTTAGAGATGTTGAAGTCTTGTGTGGTAAAACTAAGTATCCTACTGATTTTCTCGTTCTTGATACCACACAAGATAGCTTTTGTCCCATCATATTTGGCAGACCCTTCCTCAATACTGTCAATGCTCATATTGACTGTGAGAAGCAAACTGTCACTGTTGGCTTTGAAGGTGTGTCCCATGAGTTCAACTTCCCCAAGTTTGGTAGACAACCTCATGAAAAAGAGTTGTCTAGTAAGGATGAAATTATTGCTCTAGCTTCTATTGCTGTGCCTCCTACTGATCCTTTAGAGCAATATTTCCTTGAGCATGAAAATGATATGCATATGGATGAAAGGAATGAGATAGATAGAGTTATCTTTGAACAACATCCTATCCTTAAGAATAATTTGCTTGTTGAACTACTTGGAGATCCACCCCCACCAAAGGGTGATCCTGTGTTCGAGCTTAAACAGTTACCTGATAGTCTTAAGTATGCTTATCTTGATGAAAAGGAGATATATCCTGTTATTATTAGTGCTAGCCTTTCAGAGCATGAAGAAAATAAATTACTGAAAACTCTAAGAAAGCACCGTGCTGCTATTGGATATACTCTTGGTGATCTTAAGGGCATTAGTCCCACTCTATGCCAGCACAAAATTAAAACCGATCCTAATTCCAAACCAGTTGCCGATCATCAACGTAGATTAAATTCTAAGATGAAGAAGGTAGTAAGAAAAGAAATACTAAAGCTCCTGGAAGCAGGTATTATCTATCCTGTTGCTCATAGTGATTGGGTAAGTCCGGTGCATTGCGTCCCTAAGAAGGGAGGTATTACCGTTGTCCCTAATGATAAAGATGAATTGATCCCACACAGGATTATTACTGGCTATAGGATGGTGATTGATTTTAGGAAACTGAATAAAGCCACTAGGAAAGATCATTACCCTTTGCCTTTTATTGACCAAATGCTAGAAAGATTGTCTAAACTCACACACTTCTGCTTTCTAGATGGTTATTCTGGTTTCTCCCAAATACCTGTTGCACAATCTGATCAGGAGAAAACCACTTTTACCCGCCCTTTCGGTACCTTTGCTTACAGACGTATGCCTTTTGGCTTATGTAATGCACCTGCTATTGTTCAAAGATGTATGTTGGCTATATTCTCTGACTTTTGTGAAAAGATTGTTGAGGTTTTCATGGATGACTTCTCCGTTTACGGGTCTTCTTTTGATGATTGCCTCAACAACCATGATCGAGTTTTGCAGAGATGCGAAGATACCAACCTTGTCTTGAATTGGGAGAAGTGCCACTTTATTTCTGAAAGAGGTATTGAAGTCGATAAGGCTAAGGTTGATGCGATCGAGAAAATGCCATGGCCTATAGATATCAAAGGTATAAGAAGTTTTCTTGGTCATGCTGGTTTCTATAGAAGGTTCATTAAGGACTTTTCTAAGATCTCTAGGCCTCTTACCAATCTCTTGCAAAAGGATATTCCTTTTGTTTTTGACGATGATTGTGAGGAAGCCTTCGAAATACTTAAGAAGGCCTTGATAATTGCACCTATTGTTCAACCACCTGATTGGAATTTACCTTTTGAGATTATGTGTGATGCTAGTGATTATGCTGTTGGTGCTGTTCTAGGACAAAGAGTTGATAAGAAGTTGAATGTTATTCACTATGCTAGTAAAACTCTAGACAGTTCCCAAAGAAACTATGCTACTACTGAAAAGGAATTTTTAGCAGTCGTGTTTGCATGTGAAAAGTTCAGATCTTACATTGTTGATTCCAAGGTTACTATTCACACTGATCATGCTGCTCTTAAGTACCTCATGGAAAAGAAAGATGCTAAACCTAGACTTATCAGATGGGTTCTCTTGCTACAAGAATTTGATTTGCATGTTGTTGATAGGAAGGGTGCTGAGAACCCCATAGCAGATAACTTGTCTAGGTTGGAGAATGTTCTTGATGACCCACAACCTATTGATGATAGCTTTCCTGATGAGCAACTGAATGTCATCAATGCTTCACATAGTACACCGTGGTATGCTGATTATGCAAATAATATTGTTGCCAAATATATACCACCTAGTTTCACATACTAGCAAAACAAAAAATTCTTCTTTGATTTGAGACATTACTTTTGGGATGATCCTCACCTTTATAAAGAAGTAGTATATGGTGTTATTAGACTTTGTGTACCTGAGCATGAACGGGGACAGATCCTACAGAAGTGTCACTCCGAGGCTTACGGAGGACACCATGTGGGAGATAGAACTGCGCACAAGGTATTGCAATCAAGTTTCTATTGGCTTACTCTCTTCAAGGATGCCCGTAAGTTTGTCTTGTGTTGTGATGAATGTCAAAGAATAGGTAATATCAGTAAACGTCAGGAAATGCCTATGAATTATTCACTTGCCATTGAACCATTTGATGTTTGGGTTTTTGATTATATGGGACCTTATCTAAAGTCCAACGGGTATACTCATATCCTAGTTGCTGTTGATTACGTTACTAAGTGGGTAGAAGCTATCCCAACTAGTAGTGCTGATCCCAACAACTCTATTAGGATGCTTAAAGAAGTTATTTTCCCTAGATTTGGAGTCCCTAGATATCTAATGACTGATGGTGGCTCACATTTTATTCATGGTGCTTTCCGTAAAACGCTTTCTAAGTATGATGTCAACCATAGAGTTGCATCTCCCTATCATCCTCAGTCCAGTGGTCAAGTAGAGCTAAGTAATATAGAGATTAAACTAATTCTCCAAAAGACTGTTAATAGGTCTAGAAAGAATTGGTCTAAGAAGCTTGATGATGCACTGTGGTCTTATAGAACTGCTTATAAGAATCCTATGGGCATGTCCCCGTAAAAAATGGTTTACGGTAAAGCATGTCATTTACCTCTTGAGCTAGAGCATAAGGCTTATTGGGCAATCAAAGAGCTCAACTTTGATTTCAAACTTGCCGGTGAGAAGAGGTTATTTGATATTAGCTCACTTGATGAATGGAGAACTCAGACATATGAAAATGCCAAGTTGTTCAAAGAAAAAGTTAAGAGGTGGCATGATAAAAGGATACAAAAACGTGAGTTCAATGTAGGCGATTATGTCTTGCTATACAATTCTCGTTTAAGATTTTTTGCAGGCAAGCTTCTCTCTAAATGGGAAGGTCCTTACATTGTTGAGGAAGTATATCGTTCCGGTGCCATCAAGATCAACAACACGAAAGGTAATTTTCCGAGAGTGGTAAATGGGCAAAGAATAAAGCTTTATATCTCAGGTACTCCCATAAATGTTGAAAGCAATATTATTAATACCATAACTCCAGAGGAGTACATAAGAGATATTTATCAGCCTGTTTCAGACTCCAAAAACGAAGAGGTATGTGATTCATTAAGTAAACCAACTCCAAAACTTTTCCAGTAGAAAATTTTCTACATTTTGGAATTTTTAGAAAAATAGAAAATTTTAAAGTAGTCCGGAAAGTGCACGAGGAGGCGACAAGCCTGCCAGGCGTGGCCTACCCCCTGGCCACGCCTGGGTGGCTTGTGGGCACCTCGTGTGCCTCCCGGACTCCGTTTTCTTGCGTAGTACTCCATTTGGTCGGGAAAAATTCATTATATATTCTCCCGGAAGGTCTGACCCTCGTATCACACAAATTTCCTCTGTTTTCGTTTCGAGCCTGTTTCTGCCGCAAATTTAGGGCAAGGATGTCGTCTCAGGAATTTTTCGGGGAGAACAATCTCCCTCAAGTCTATGAAGAAGTCCATGAAAAGAATGGAGGTCATGGAGGCCAAGGAAGGGTTGCTGGAAGAAACTAAGGGCAAAACTAAGAAGGAGAATCCGACGTCGGACGAAGGGCAATCTGCGCTCAATAAGGAAGAAGCTGAGGAAGAGGATTTTCTTCAACCCTACCTCCACCTTTTACCTCCATCCTTGATCGAACTCTTGAGGTTATGTGAAATAAATCATGTTCGTAATACTTATCTCACCATGAAGTTGTTTTGCTGGAGAAACATATCACAGAGCTCCAAAGTATAAATCAAAGATTGATGGCCCTCTTGGAATCAAAAGACAGGAAAACTCCACCATCATCACCTTCGAAGGAAGCCAATTAAGCACGGGTATGGGCAATCCCCTTGGCTTGTGCCAAGCTTGGGGGAGTTTCCCCGGTATCGTATCACCTTCACATCTTTTTGCCTTTACCTTTTTCTTAGTTCGATCCTTTTTGGTTTTATCTTTCTCTAGTAGAATAAAGTTCTTAGTATGGTCTAGGCCTGAGTTTTGCTTTGTGTCACCCCCAATGTATTCGAGCTCGTGAGTCATATAATAAAGAGTGTTTTAGTTAAGGTCCTTGCCTCATGCCATGATCTAAAGAAAAGAATGATAAAAGAACAAAAGCATGAAAGATCATGTAAAGATCTTATGGGAAGTGATGGCTTCACATATGAAAAGAATGTTGATTGAAACTTGTTGTGGGTGGACAAACGTAGACCTTGGTCATTGTTGCAATTAATAGGAAGTGATAAAGAAGGAGAGGTTCACATATAAATATATCATCTTTGATACCATCTATGATTGTGAACACTCATTAAACTATTACATGCCTAGAAGTAGATGTTGGACAAGGAAGACAACATAGTGAATTATGTTTGCTTGGTTCCGAACAATGTTATATGACTAGATATCCCTTAGCATGTGACGATTGCTTCCTCCTCATATCAGCCAAAACTGCCGCACTAAGTAGAGATACTACTTGTGCATCCATAAACCTTCAACCCAGTTTTTCCATGAGAGTCCACCATACCTACCTATGGATTGAGTAAGATCCCTCAAGTAAGTTGTCATCGGTGAAAGCAATAATAAAATTGCTCCCTAAATATGTATGATCTATTAGTGTGTGGAAAATAAGCTTTGTACGAACCTGTGATGAGGAAGACATAAAAGCGACACACTGCATAATAAAGTTGTTTATCATAGGAGGCAATATAAAGTGACGTTCCTTCACACTAAGAGGTCACACATCCAAACCTCAAAAGTGCATGACAACCTCTGCTTCCCTCTGTGAAGGGCTTATCTTGCACTTTTACCTTTTGTCCTTAAAAGAGTCATGGTGATCGACACCAATTCCTTATTTCGCCTTTATCTTGGCTAACATTATGTGCTAGGGAAAGATCTATATTCATATGTCAACTTGGAAGTAAGTATCCATGAATTATTATTGTTGACATTACCCTTGAGGTAAGTAGTTGGGAGGCGAAACTATAAGCCCCTATCTTTCTCTGTGTCCAACTGAAACTTTGATCTCATGGGTACCACGTGAGTTTTAGCAATTGTAGAAGACGAACAGATGATTGAGTATGTGGATTTGCTTTACAAGCTCTTATTTGACTCTTTCCGACGTTATGATAAATTGCAATTGCTTCAATGACTAAAGGCTATCAGTTGTTAATTCTCAATAAGGTTCTTGATCCATACTTTACTTTGTGAAGGAATTATCACTTTAGTATAAGAGATTATATGATGATATCGCTGTTCTAATTATGATCATGATGCCTGCATGTCCGTATCTTGTTTTGTCGACACCTCTATCTCTAAACATGTGGGCATATTTGTGGATCTCGGTTTCGCTTGAGGACAAGGGAGGTCTAAGCTTGGGGAGTTGATACGTCCATTTTGCATCATGCTTTTATGTTGATATTTATCGCTTTATGGGCTATTATTACACTTCATGGTACAATACTTATGCCTTTTCTCTCTTATTTTACAAGGTTTACATGAAGAGGGAGAATGCCGACAGCTGGAATGCTGGTCTGAAAAAGGAGCAAGTTTGAGATACCTATTCTGCGCAGCTCCAAAAACCATGAAAATCAACGAGGAATTATTTCGGAATTTATAGAAAATACTGGACGGAAGAAGTACCAGAGGGGAGCCACCTGGAGGCCACAAGCATGCGAGGCGCGGCCCACCCCCCTAGCCGCGCCTAGGTGGCTTGTGGCCCCCCTGTTGCCCCTCTAGCTCCCATCTTTTGCTATAAGGAGGGTTTCGTCCCAGAAAAAATCAAGAGGAGGCTTTCGGGAGGAATCGCCTCCGCCACGAGGCGGAACTTGAGCATAACCAATCTAGAGCTCCGGCAGGGCCGTCCTGTTGGGGAAACTTCCCTTTCGGAGGGGGAAATCGTTGCCATCGTCATCACCAACACTCCTCTCGTCGGAGGGGACTCATCAACATGAACATCTTCATCAGCACCATCTCATCTCCAAACCCTAGTTCATCTCTTGTAACCTATCTCCGTCTCGCGACTCCGATTGGTACTTGTAAGGTTGCTAGTAGTGTTAATTACACTTTGTAGTTGATGCCAGTTGGATTACTCGGTGGAAGATTATATGTTCAGATCCTTGATGCTATCCAATAATTCTCTGGTCATGAACATAATTATGCTTTGTGAGTAGTCACTTTTGTTCCTGAGGACATGGGGTAAGTCTTGCTATAAGTAGTCATGTGAATTTGGTATTCGTTTGATATTTTGAAGCGTTGTATGTTGTCTCTCCTCTAGTGGTGTTATGTGAACGTCGACTACATAACACTTCACCATTATTTGGCCTAGAGTATGGCATTGGGAAGTAATAAGTAGATGATGGGTTGCTAGAGTGACAGAAGCTTAAACCCTAGTTTATGCGTTGCTTCGTAAGGGGCTGATTTGGATCCACTAGTTTAATGCTATGTTTATACTTTGTCTTAATTCTTCTTTCGTAGTTGCAGATGCTTGTGAGGGGGGTTAATCATAAGTGGGATGTTTGTTCAAGTAAGGGTAGAACCCAAGCACCGGTCCACCCACATATCATACTATCAAAGTAGCGAACGCGAATCATATGAACATGATGAAAACTAGCTTGACAGAAATTCCCATGTGTCATCGGAAGCGTTTCTCCTCCTATAAGAGTTTGTCCAGGCTTGTCCCTTGCTACAAAAGGGATTGGGCCATCTTGCTGCACCTTTGTTACTATTGTTACTTGCTACTTTCTACGAAACATCTTACCACACAACTGTCTGTTACTGATAATTTCAGTGCTTGCAGAGAATACCTTGCTGAAAACCACTTGTCAGTTCCTTCTGCTCCTCGTTGGGTTCGACACTCTTACTTATCGGAAGGACTACAATAGATCCCCTATACTTGTGGGTCATCAGTTTGTCGTGAAGAAAATCAATCTGAAGACTTTGAAGCATGAAGATGTATTATGTCTGTTTTATTTTCTTCACTCTTGAGTCATAGGAACACCGTACTGTTAAAGGGGGTCAAAGTAACAGTAAGGAATGAATTTCCTCATGATGCTCAACCCAAGCCTAATCCTACCAAAAGCCTCACTAAGGGTCCCGACCGTTACCGCAATTCGCACCACATCACTGATCTTATCCACACCAACGGTCATATTATTTAAGGGCATTAATATCAAATCATGTCGGGATGCTCCCATGCTATAAATAGCCGCCCCACAACCATTAGCTGGTTGGCTGCTCTGTTAGAAACTGACACTTTTCATGAGAGCAACCCAAATTCCTCAGAGTCCTCGAGAGTAAATCATCAGTGAGGAAATACCCCAAACAACAAACCACAATCCAAAACCAAGTGATTGAGCATCACTGGAGAAGTTTTTCCTGTGTGGGACTGAAGCCTTTTACCTTTGAGGACTGTGCATCCTCCAGACGGTTAGGCGTCATGGTCTAGAGCAATCCAACAGTCAATTGTGGATCGCCGGGTGACCAAGTTTGTGAGGGTTTGGAAGTCTCCCTTAAAGACTTACCACGAGTGTTGGGCGAGGACTGTGTGTTCTTAGCTCAAGGAGAATACGGTAGGGACTGTGTGTCTTTTGGTTTCAATACCAAGCCACTCCAAACCACATGTACAACTGTCACATCAGTTGGAACTGGGTCATCAACCATTGTCTTCACTGTGAAACAGGTTCTATTTCTTCAACTCTTTCAATTCCTCATATTGTATGTTAAATATTTTCATTGTCACTGTTTGAAGAATTTCCTGAAGACTTTCTCTGAAATTCCTCAACCCCAAATTAGTTAAACCTCACAATTTTTCTCTGTGCCTGCATACTGGCAACTGCTTTTCATATTCTTCACCTTGAAAACTGCTGTAGTGTTACTTTGCACTCTTGTTCCTTTGCTATTTCCGCTGCAAGTTAGTCATCAGAGAGGAATTTCATCAAAAGGAATTTCCTCAGTGATGAAATTCTAAAAATCTCCTATTCACCCCCTCTAGTCGATATAACGCACTTTCAATTGGTATCAGAGCAAGGTACTCCCTTGTTCTATGTGATTTTGGTTTAACCACCTGGAGTTTTAGTTATGTCGACTGCAGGCATGATCAAGGTTACTGCAGGATGTCTTACTTTCGAAGGAACAGACTTTCCCTTCTGGAGGACCAAGATGCAGATGCATCTCCAAGCTATTGACAATGATCTCTGGTATATTATGGAACATGGCGTCCCTATCATCACTACTACTGTCTCTGCTGCTGATGTGAAGAAATTCGAGCAACTTGATT
The DNA here is from genome assembly GCF_904849725.1 of Hordeum vulgare subsp. vulgare. Taxonomy (NCBI): domain Eukaryota; kingdom Viridiplantae; phylum Streptophyta; class Magnoliopsida; order Poales; family Poaceae; genus Hordeum; species Hordeum vulgare. The sequence continues at coordinate 198,829,930 of NC_058519.1, read as the reverse complement.
CTCAAGCGATGAGCAAAGGTCAGTATGGCAGAGTGAGTGCTTTGGGCTTAGCAAAACTAATCTGGGAAAGGTTGTCCAAAGTAAATGAAGGAGTATCAACCCAACGTGATTCTCGTTTTGAAGTTCTTCGCAATCTCTTCAATAGGTTCAAGAGACTTGACAATGAAAGCTGCCAGGATACCTTTGATCGCCTCACTGACATATCAAATGAACTACAAGCACTGGGAGCTCGAGACATTACTGACCATGCAATTGTGAAGAAACTGGTAAGATCTTTGGATTCTTCATTTGATACTTTAGTTCTGATGATTCAAGAAAGACCAGACTACAAGATGCTTGATCCTGCTGATATACTCGAAAGACTCAATACTCATGAATTACAACAAGAAGTAAAGAGAGATCTATATGGACCAAGATATTCCAGACCTCGTGCACTGAAGGCCAAAGCAATTTTCTCATTCGAAGAAGAAGACTCGGATGGCAGCATTGGTGATCCTGAAGAATTTGGACAGGATCTTGCAATGCTCGTGAGGAAATTCCAGAAGTTTACAAGACGTGGCCCGTTTGGTAAATCTTCAAGGAGAGATATGAGGAAATCAGAATCTTCATCTGAGGACTACAAGAAAAGAACCTGCCACAAATGCAAGAAATCAGGTCATTACATTGCTGATTGTCCTCGTTGGGTGAAGGAATCAAAGAAGAAGAAATACAAGGATGAAAGTTCTGATGACTCGAAGAAAAAGAAGAAATCTTCAAAATCCTCATCCTCAAAGTCCTCATCGCACAGGAAGACTAGTTTCAGAAAGGCTCGGGCACTTATTGGCAAGGAAATAGATTCTGAGGTAGAATCCGAGGAATGTGATGAAGAGGAGGGTTCTGATGAAGACTCAGAATCTAGACAGGCTAGCCTTGCACTTGCAACCACATTCGTCAGCAAGTCAATCTTCAACCTTGAAGAAAATGATAACACCATCCACACTAATGACTATGATGATGACTTTGCTCCAACCTATTGCTTCATGGCAAAAGGTTCAAAGGTATCGAACGCTGCTTCCTCCTCTGATTCAAGTGACTGTGAACCTCATGATTATAAAAAACCCAGTTACAGTAAACTTGCTATCATTGCTACTAAACAACAAACTGCCCTAGAAAAGCTTGAGAAACTGCTAGACAGAAGCGATGATCTGTTGAATGATGAAATGAATCTTACCCAAATCCTCACTGAAGATATGAAAAGTCTTCAGCCCAGATTTGATAATCTTCAAGATCGTCATGTTACACTCCTCGCTGATCATGAGAAACTTTCCTATGAATTTCGTCAAAGGAAACTTGATCTTGAGAAGCTGAGGATTTCTCAAGTTGATCTTTGTATGGAAAATGATTCATTACTAGCTTAACAGATCTGTGCTGCTCAGGCTGAATTCATTCCTCCATGTCTTAAATGCATCGAACGTGAAACTGCTAATTCTTCACCCGAATCATCAAATGCTTCTATTGCTAAAAATTCTTCAACTGCTCCTGTAATGTCAAATTCGTCACTTAAGGAAACCACAAATGTAACTGATTAAAATGCAGGGCTGAAGGAATTGTATGTGACAGGCATATACAAAAGTCTCAAAGGGCACCAAACCCTTTGCAATGTGCTCAAAAAGTAGATCTTGAACAGGAACCCGAGGAAAGAAGGAATTGCCTTTGAGAGGAAATTGAATGCTGATGGATCATACTGGAAACCTGAGCAGTATCCCAAAACCTCATGGGTTTCTGCTAAAGGGCCTCCTGTTGATCCATCCTAACTAACAGGCTTTGCATGTGAATTATCCTATTCCTCAGATGAGTCATTTGACTACAACTATAAACTGTTCAATAATCAATCTCGTGAAGTATTTGCTCGATATGTTGGAACTAAATGCAGGAACGGGCTGATAACCCACAAGTATAGGGGATTGCAACAATTTTCGAGGGTAGAGTATTCAACCCAAATTTATTGATTCGACTCAAGGGGAAGCAAAATAATATTCTCAAGTATTAGAAGTTGAGTTGTGAATTCAACCACACCTGAAAGATTTAGTATCTGCAGCAAAGTATCAGTAGCAAAGTAGGGTGATAGCAGCAGCAACAACAGTAACCAGTAGCAGCAAAGTGACAGCAGTAGCAACAGAGTAACAGTAGAACAAGTGACAATAGTAGCAGCAAAGTAACTTAGCAAGGACCAGTAGTAAAAGACTCGTAGGCATTGGAACAGTGATGGATGATTATGCCAGATGTGATTCATCATGCAACAGTTATAACACGGAGAGATAAGTAACTAGCTCCAGTTCGTCAATCTAATGTAGGCATGTATTCCTTATGTAGACATACGTGCTTCGGGAGAAGAACTTACATGACATCTATTGTCCATCCCTCCCGTGGCAGCGGGGTCCTAATGGAAACTACGTGATATTAAGGTTCTCCTTTTAACAAAGAACCAGACCAACGCATTAACACTTGGTGAATACATGAACTCCTCATACTATGGTCATCTCCGGGAGTGGTTCCGGCTATTGTCACTCTGGGGTTGCCGGGTCATAACACATAGTAGGTGACTACAACATGCAAGATAGGATCTAAAACACACATATATTGGCGACAACATAATAGGTTCAGATCTGAAATCATGGCACTCGGGCCCTAGTGAGAAGCATTAAGCATGGCAAAGTAGTAGCAACATCAATCTCAGAACATAGTGGATACTAGAGATCAATCCCCGTCAAAACTAACTCAATTACATGATAGATCTCATCCAACCCATCACCGTCCAGCAAGCCTACGATGAGATTACTCACGAACGGTGAAGAGCATCATGGATTTGGCGATGAAGGAAGGTTGATGATGACGATGGCGACGATTTCCCCTCTCCGGAGCCCAGAACGGACTCCAGATCTGCACTCCAGATGAAGAACAGGAGGTGGCAGCACCTCCTATCGTAAAACACGATGAACTCTTATCCTTGATTTTTTTCCGTGCGAGACGGACTAAATAGAGCTGAGATTGGAGGCGGTGGAGCGTCGTGGGCTCCAGAAGCCTGCCAGGTGCGGCCAGGGGGGGCGCACCTGGTGGGGTTGTGGCCTCCACGCTCCACATCCTCCGCTGATTGTTGCGCCAGTATTTTTCATAAATTCTAGAAAAATTCTCCTAAATTTTCAGGTCATTCCGAGAACTTTTATTTCTGCGCAAAAACAACACCATGGTAATTCTGCTGAAAACAGCGTTAGTCCGGGTTAGTTCCATTCAAATCATGCAAATTAGAGTCCAAAACAAGGGCAAAAGAGTTCGGAAAACTAGATACGACGGAGACGTATCAACTCCCCCAAGCATTAAGCGTTGCTTGTCCTCAAGCAATTCAGTTGACAAACTGAAAGAGACAAAAGAAAAACTTTGACGAACTCTGTTTGATCTTGTTGTTGCAACTATGTCTAACTCATATCCAGAGTTTCACCAAGATCACAAGCAAACCACAAAACAAAATGACATCTAGGTCTGACAGTAAACTCATATCAATGGCATAATCAACTAGCGAGCAAATAATAATAAGTCTCAAATGTCAACACTTCAATCAAAACAACATGAAGCAGTACGAACAGATGGTATCTCGGTAGCTCTTTCTGAGACCGCAAAACATAAATGCAGAGCACCTTCAAAGACCAAGATCTGACTAAACATTGTAATTCATGGCAAAGAAGATCCAGTCACAGTCATACTCAACACAGTTAAAAGCAACGCATAAAAATGACAGAGGTGCTCTCTAATTGGTGCTGTTACAAGAGGAGGATGACTCAACAGGAACATAAATAGACAGGCCCTTCACAGAGGGAAGCATTGATTTGCAGAGGTGCTAGAGCTCAAGCTTTGAAAATAGAGATAATAATTTTGGGTGGCATGCTTTCATTGACAACGCAATGACTAAGAGTTATCAACATCTTCCACGCTACACATGCTATAGGCGGTTCCCAAACAGAAAAGTAAAGTTTTGACTCCCCCACCACCAATCAATCACACTCCACGCCTAGCCGAATCCTCGGGTACCGTCCATACCAACATCAATACAGGGGGAATTTTGTTTGCAATTATATTTTCGATTTAAGCATGGAACTGGGAATTCCAATTACCGTCCCCTTTCTAATGAATGATAGTGAATAAACACATATCGAGGATAACACGCCTAGCATGGAAGATACTGATAGCCCCTGTCACCACATGAGCGGTTCGGGCATGCAAAACAGATTATTTCTTGAAGGTTTAGAGAGTGGCATATGCAAATTTACTTGGAACGACAGGTAGATACCGCATATAGGTAGGTATGGTGGACTCGTAGGTTTATAGAAGTGGATGCACAAGCAGTATTCCCGCTTAGTACAAGTGAAGGCTAGCAAAATACTGGGAAGCGACCAACTAGAGAGCGACAACAGTCATAAAAATGCATTGAGATTAACTAACATTGAGTGCAAGCATGAGTAGGACATAAATCACCATGAACATGAACATAATAGAGGCTATGTTGATTTTGTTTCAACTACATGCGTGAACATGCGCCAAGTCAAGCCACTTGAATCATTCAAAGGAGGCTACCATCCTATCATACTACATCATAGTCATCTCAAAATTCATGTTGGCAACCAAGACAAACAATTATAAGCTCCTAGCTAATTGAGCATGGCATCAGCAACTATGATCTCTAAGTTGTTATTGCAAACATGTTTCTCTCACAACAAAGCTGAATCAGGAACGATGAGCTAGTCATATTTACAAAAACAAAATAGATCGAGTTCATACCAGCTTTTCCAGGCTCAGTCACTTCATCATATATCGTCATTATTGCCTTTCACTTGCACGACCGAATGATGTGAACAATAATAAGAGTGCTCGTGCATTGGACTAAAGCTGGAATCTACAAGCAAACAGAAAGGAGAAGAAAAAGTAATATGGCTCTTTAACAACTAAATAGGTACGCATGCGAGAGCCACTAAACATTGTAACCATTATCTTCTACCTTGACCCAAAGAAAAAGAAAACTATTTACACGGGAAAGCTCCCAACAAGCAAAAGAAGAAAAATAAAATCTTTTTGGGTTTTCTCAAACTAGACAGACACACGAAAAGAAAACGAGAAAAAGAAAATAAACTAGCATGGATGATACAGTGGCAAAGTGTGAACACCGACGAACAAAGTGAAAGCATAAGCAAGAATGTAAAGTCGGTGAGAAACACGTACTCCCCCAAGATTAGGCTTTTGGCCTAAGTTGGTCTACTCCCAAGGAGGGAAATAACTAACTCCGGGGTACTCCGGAGTGGACTGAGGATGCCACTTCTGTGTGAGCTCCTCTGGCTCCCATAGATAAACTAGCGTCTGGTACTCGAGTGGTGGCTCTGGCACGGACACCTGTGGTTGGACTAAGCCCCAATATGCGTAGATGTCTGAGGGCATAATAATGTACCTACCTGCATGAAGATTGAACAAAGAAGGAGCAGGCAAAGTAATAGTCTCACGAGGACCCTGACTATATACCAGGTTATAAATCATCCTTTTATTTATATCTCTATCAAGAAAGTCATGGCAAACCATGCTATCGTAATCTAGATATCTCTCGGGAAGAAGAATCTCTTCTTCCTCGTCCAGTCTAATAGGTATCTCAAAGTGTCTGGCAAGACGGGTAGCATAGATACCTCCATAGACAATGCCTTTAGAACGGTTCATGTTCAACCGTTGAGCTACTATAGCGCCCAAGCTATAAGTTTTATCATTATAAAGGGCTTCGCGCAAGACCGCGAGATCTGGGGAGCTAAGGGACCCAACTTTCCCATGGCCAATCAAACATTTTCCCACAAATAGTGAGAAGTACCGAAGCACGGGAAAATGTATGCTAGCAGCTCTAGCGCAAGACACTCCTATCTCCTCTCCTGCAACAATTGTATCGATGAAAGCCTCCAAGTCCCGTGGACGAGGTTCATGAATATCCCCAACAAAAGGCAATTTGCAAACATTGCAAAAATCCTGGAGCGACATGCACTGGGGGATATCATAAAGTTTGAACTCAACCATAGGAGGATTCTTCCTCGGATAGAAGTTAAAGCTTTGTACGAAGATATTGGTGAGGAGGAGGTATTGTAGACACTTACCTTCAACGAAGGCGGTAAGGCCTGCGTTATCCACCAAGTGATAAAAGTCCTCATAAAGTCCGGCGGCGCGTAAGAACACATCGCTTGGCCACTCGCACGCTCGAACTTCTGCGACTCGAGGGACCGGATACTTGGGCTTCTTCTCACTCCCATCATCCTTGGGGTCACCGCTTGACGAGCCTCTTAAGAACCTCCTCATCTTTTCCTTTTCCTATCTCTGAAAATTTCTGAAATTATTAGTGATTCTAAGGAAAAGTGAATAAGGCTCAACAAAACTCATAGCAACTACTCCCACAAGTACCTAGAGGCCATATTACGCATCAAAACTAATTGGGACCTGCTAAAATTAGCATGCAAAGCTCAAGAACAGGGTCACTAAGGCAGCAAAAATTCGCGAAGTATAAGGCACTAGAGCAAAAACTAATTGGACCAATGGAGGAGTCACTTACCAAGGAGTAATTTCGCCAAAACAGTTCGGAGAATGGTGCTTTGAGCAAGGAGATCGAAAATCTCAGCAAGAAGAGCAAGAACATGGGTTTGAGCTGTGAAACAATTTTTTCTAGAGGTAGGAGAAGTAGATGGGAGCAAGAATGAGTGGAGGGGGTGCACGTGGGCCCCACAAGCCAGGTAGGCGCGGCCAGGGGGGTGCCCGCGCCTCCAGGGCTTGTGGCCCACTCGTGCAGCCCCCAGACTAGCTCTTTGTCTCAATATTTTTCAAAAAAATCCAGAAAAAATCATACTTGATTTTCAAGACGTTCGTAGAACTTTTATTTTCGGGGTACTTTTCCACGGGATGCTAAAAGCAGAAAACAGGGAAAACTAAACTAAATCTATCATTGTTCTTCTAAGCAACCGAAGGTGAAAGCTTGGAACACAGGTTTGTGACTCCTTGATTCATCCATCTCATGGTCATCGAAAGAAATCCCGTCAATGAGGTTGATCAAGTCTCCTCGACAAACCTTTTCGAATCGCAAAAGAAGACGGAGAATTTTTGAATAGTCACTAGGTCACCTCAATGGGGATGTGTATATCCCCAACAAGCAAATCATACTTCATCTTAATAGGAGGAATAGGGCATTCAAAGCTCCCAATAAGAATCGATGAAGTTTTTTCGATAGCATTGATCCAATGTACTCGATATTGTTTCTTCGGAAAGTGCACTGTATGCTCATTACCGTTGACATGGAAAGTGACATTGCCTTTGTTGCAGTGTTTAAAAACGGTCTTCCCAGGATGACCGCCATGGCATCGTCCTCGGGAATATCCAGAATAACAAAGTCTATTAATATAGTGACGTTAGCAACCACAACACGCACATCCTCGCAAATGCCGATAGGGAAAGCAGTTGATTTGTCGGCCATTTGCAGAGAGATTTCAGTGGGTGTCAACTTATCCAGTTCAAGTCTACGATAAAGAGAGAGAGGCATAACACTAACACTGGCTCCAAGATCGAATAAAGAAGTTCTAACGTAGTTGCCTTTAATGGAGCAAGGTATAGTGGGCACTCCGGGATCACCTAGTTTCTTAGGAGTTCCACGCTTGAAGGTATATTTAGCGAGCATGGTGGAAATCTCAACCTCAGGTATCCTCCTTTTATTAGTCATAATATCTTTCATATACTTAGCATACGGTGACATTTTGAGCATATCTGTCAAATGCATTTGCAGAAAGACAGATATGATCATTTCAACGAAGCGCTCAAAATCCTCATCATCCTTTTTCTTGGATGGTTTGGGAGGAAAGGGCATGGGTTTCTGACCCCATGGTTCCCTTTCTTTACCATGCTTCCTAGCAGCAAAGTCATTCTTATCGTATCTCTTATTCTTAGGTTGTGGGTTATCAAGATCAAAACTAGGTTCAATCTCCACATCCTTATCATTGCTAGGTCGAGCATCATCATGAATATCACTATTGATATTATCATTAGGCTCATGTTCATTACCAGATTGTGTTTCAGCATCAGAGACAGAGACATCGTTTGAACTCTCAGGTGTAGCAGCAACAGGGTTGCTAGCGTCCAGGTTCCTATCATCTTTCTTCTTCTCTCTAGGATGAATAGGTTCATTAGTGCTAATTCCTTGAGATTCTTGTTCAATTCTCTTAGGATGACCCTTAGGATACAAAGGTTCCTGGGTCATTCTACCGCCTCTAGTAACGACTCTGATAGAATTGTCATTCGACTCGTTGAGCAAGTCATTCTGAGCTTTAAGTACTTGTTCTACCTACGTAGTAACCATAGAGGCGTGTTTACTCAGAAGTTTAAGATCATTGACATTTGTGTCCACACAAGCACTTAAATGACTAAGCATACGAGCATTCTGTTCCAATTGTTTGGTAACATAATAATTTAAACTCTGTTGTTTGGCAACAAAGTTATAAAATTCATCCAGGCATAGGCTAGCAGGTTTATCAAAAGGAATATCACTCTCATCAAACCTACGCAAAGAATTTACTTCTACTACCTGTATCGGGTTATCAAGACAATGGATCTCTTCGATATGTGGTAGATTTTTGACATCTTCAGATTTAATGCCTTTGTCTCGCATAGATTTCTTAGCTTCTTGCATATCTTCAGGACTGAGGAATAGAATACCTCTTTTCTTTGGAGTTGGCTTAGGAGGTGGTTCGGGAATAGTCCAAGCATTCTCATTGCACAAGATATTATTCAGTAGAATCTCAACTTGTTCTATGGTTTGTTCCCTAAAAACACAACCAACACAATTATCTAGGTGGTCTTTAGAAGCCTCAGTAAGTCCATTATAGAAGATATCAAGTATTTCATTCTTCTCAAGAGGGTGATCAGGCAAAGCATTCAGTAGCTGGACGAGCCTCCACAAGCTTGTGGGAGACTCTCTTCTTCAGCTTGAGCAAAGTTGTATATTTCCTGCAAGGCAACTTGCTTCTTATGGGCAGGGAAATATTTTTCAGAGAAGTAGTAGACCATATCCTGGGGGCTACGCACACAACCAGGATCAAGAGAAGTGAACCAGGTCTTAGCATCATCCTTTAGCGAGAAAGGAAACATCTTAAGGATATAGTAGTGGCGGATCTTTTCCTCACTAGTGAATAGGGTGGCTATATCGTGCAGTTTGGTAAGATGGGCTACAACTGTTTCAGACTCATAACCGTAAAAAGGGTCAGATTCGACGAGAGTGATTAACTCAGGGTCGACAGAAAATTGATAATCCTTATCGGTCACAAAGATAGGCGAAGTAGCAAACTTCGGGTCTTATTTCATCCTAGCGTTCAGAGATTTTTCTTTCCACTTGCGTAGTAATTTCTCAACATCATAGCTATCCTTACACGCAAGAAAATCCTCAGCTATCTCTCCCTCCATAACATAACCCTCAGGCATATCAGGCAATTCAGGCATAATAGCAGGTTATACTTCAATAGTATGAGCAGTTTCAGAAGTATCATCACATTTAGCAGCAACTCTAGCAATTTGTGCATCAAGGAATGCACCTAGTGGCAAAGCAGTATCATGCATAGCATCATCAGGAAAAGCAGTATCATGCATAGCATCATCAGGAAAAGCAGTATCAAGCATAGCATCATCATAAGCATCATGGGCAGCATAAGTAGCATCATCAAGCACACGCGACATATCAAGATTTCTAGCAGGAGGTGATGTCACAAACTTACTCATAATTGAAGGTGAATCAAGTGCAGCTAGATGGCAGTTCCTTACCTGTCCTCGTAGTTGAGGGCAAAACTTTAGTTCTTGGATCTATCGGATTCCTCATAGTGACTAGCAGACGTAAAACTCAAGTGACTCAGAGAATATAGTTGTGCCTCCCTGGCAACGGCGCCAGAAAAAGGTCTTGATAACCCACAAGTATAGGGGATCGCAACAGTTTTCGGGGGTAGAGTATTCAACCCAAATTTATTGATTCGACTCAAGGGGAAGTGAAAGAATATTCTCAAGTATTAGCAGTTGAGTTGTCAATTCAACCACACCTGAAAGATTTAGTATCTGCAGCAAAGTATCAGTAGCAAAGTAGGGTGATAGCAGCAGTAGCAACAGTAACCAATAGCAGCAAAGTGACAGCAGTAGCAACAGAGTAACAGTAGCAGCAGTGACAGCAGTAGTAGCAAAGTAACATAGCAAGGACGAGTAGTAAAAGACTCGTAGGCATTGGATCGGTGATGGATGATCATGCCGGATGTGATTCATCATGCAACAGTTATAACATGGAGAGATAAGTAACTAGCTCGAGTTCGTCAATCTAATGTAGGCATGTATTTCGTATGTAGTCATACGTGCTTAGGGAAAAGAACTTACATGGCATCTATTGTCCATCCCTCCTGTGGCAGAAGGGTCCTAATGGAAATTATTTGATATTAAGGTTCTCCTTTTAATAAAGAACCAGACCAACGCATTAACACTTGGTGAATACATGAACTCCTCATACTATGGTCATCTTCGGGAGTGGTTCCGGCTATTGTCACTCCGGGGTTGCCGGGTCATAACACATAGTAGGTGACTACAACTTGCAAGATAGGATCTAAAACACACATATATTGGCGACAACATAATAGGTTGAGATCTGAAATCTTGGCACTCGGGCCCTCGTGACAAGCATTAAGCATGGCAAAGTAGTAGCAACATCAATCTCAGAACATAGTGGATACTAGGGATCAATCCCCGTCAAAACTAACTCGATTACATGATAGATCTCATCCAAACCATCACCGTCCAGCAAGCCTACGATGATATTACTAACGAACGATGAAGAGCATCATGGAATTGGCGATGAAGGAAGGTTGATGATGACGATGGCGACGATTTCCCCTCTCCGGAGCCCATAACGAACTCCAGATCTGCCCTCCAGATGAAGAACAGGAGGTGGCGGTGCCTCCGTATCATAAAACGCGATGAACTCTTCTCCTTGATTTTTTTTTCCGGGCGAGACGGACTAAATATAGTTGAGATTGGAGGCGGTGGAGCGTCGTGGGCTCCACAAGCCTGCCAGGCGCGGCCAGGGGGGGCGCCTGGTGGGCTTGTGGGCTCCATGCTCCACATCCCCCGCTGATTCTTGCGCCAGTATTTTTCATAAATTCCAAAAATATTCTCCGTAATTTTCAGGTTATTCCGAGAACTTTTATTTCTGCGCAAAAACAAGACCATGGCAATTCTGCGGAAAACAGCGTTAGTCCGGGTTAGTTCCATTCAAATCATGCAAATTAGAGTCCAAAACAAGGGCAAAAGAGTTCGGAAAACTAGATACGACGGAGATGTATCATGGGCCTCCCCTGAGGAAAATCTGGGTCCCCAAAAGTTGCCTTGAAAATCTTCATGTGAATGTCCTCATGACACCACCTATAAAGAATTTGAACCCCAGATCAAATTCCTTAGGAGGACCAAAGTCTTCAAGAGGATCACAATCCTCAATTGGTCAAAACTATGCTGGTACCCGTGCTAATGCTTCAAACATGCAGGGAAGTTACAAGGAATATGAATATGAGCGTTATTCTTCAAATCATTATGTTCATAAATCCTCAAAGAAATTCTCTGCGTATTCATTTGAGTACTTTAACCCCCCTATTGTTAAGAGAGGTGCATTACGTTCAATGCCCCCTTTCTCATATGGTGCTTGCAGGATGATGAATGCTTTACCACCCCTTCAGATGTGGGTGGTGAAAAAATTGAACTAATCACTTCTACAGGTCAATTCTCCAGATGAAAATCATCATTTGAAGAATTTGCTAGAGACCTCAGGAAAATGCTTGATAGGACGCAATCTAATATTGATGAAATGAAAATATTTCACACGTCCTCATGATTACTGTTTATGATGAAATTCCTATCTGATGAAATTCATATCATATTCTTCAAGTCTGAAGCATATGAGATGGTAAGCTGTACTAATTCATCTGCAGGATGACAAACCCGAGAGTACTGAGTGGGTTCTTTGTGGTGGCTGCACACATCAAATGACCGGTGACAAAAGCTTGCTGATGAATATGCCACTAACTCCATCACCCCTGAAGCAAATCAGTTATGTTGACAAAGGTAAAAGCAAGGTATTGGGACTTGGCAAAGTGGCTATTTCCAAGGACAGGCACATGGACAAAGTGATGCTTGTTGAATCCCTTGGGTTTAACCTCATGTGAGTCTCAATGCTTTGTGATCTTGATATGGTTGTTATCTTTGGAAGATATAGATGTGTTGTCATCATGGAATCTGATAGATCCAAAGTCTTCGAAGGTGTTAGAAGAGGGGATTTGTACATTGTTGATTTTTGTACAGGTCCTCAACCAACCACTTACTTACTAGCAAAAACCTCAGAAGGGTCGCTATGGCATCGAAGACTTGGTCATGCAGGCATGAGGAATTTGCACACGCTTGCGAAGAAGAAGCATGTCATCGGCATCGAATCAGTCAAATTCCTCAAGGACCACCTCTCCGGTGCTTGTGAGTCTGGGAAAATGACCAGATCCAAGCAACCCTCGAAGACCATCATGACCACTACTCGTCCATTTGAATTGCTTTACATGGATCTATTTGGACCTACTCTTTATGCCACTCAAACAAATGCTGCATCTTTATATGGCTTTGTCATAGTTGATGATTATTCCAGATACACTTGGGTGCATATTGATGTTTGCTGTGTATCCTCGGCAACGGCGCCAGAAATACTTCTGATGTTTGCTATGTATCCCTTGCAATGGCGCCAGAAATAGTTGTGTCGACGGCACCAGGAATCCTTCAGCTACGGCTACGCCTTAAGGGACTTCCTAGGCAAGTATGCAAAGCATTTCCCCCGTGGCCTTGGAGCCTTGCGTTGGTGTTCCCTCAAAGCGGAAAGGGTGATGTAGCACAGCGACGGTAAGTATTTCCCTCAGTTTGAGAATCAAGGTATCAATCTGGCGGAAGAGTATCTCAAGATCCTGCACAAACACAAAAGCTTGCACCCAACGCTATGAAGGGGTTGTCAATCCCTTATAGATTGTTTGCCAAGTGAGAATTGAAAGCAACAAAGTAACAAAGCAAAGTAAAAGCGGATATGTAAACGATGGATGTGAATAGACCCACGGGCCGTAGTGTTTACTAGTGGCTTCTCTCATGAAAGCAAGTAGACGGTGGGTGAACAAATCATTGTCGAGCAATTGAGAGAACTGTGTAGAGTCGTGACGATATCTATGCAATGATTATTTTTATAGGCATCGCGTCCAAAACAAGTAGACCGATACTTTCTCCGTCTACTACTATTACTCCACACGCCGACCGGTATCCAGCATTCATCTAGTGTATTAAGTCCATAAGAATAGAGTAACGCCTTAAGCAAGATGACATGATGTAGAGGGATAATCTCAAACCAATGATAAAAACCCCATCTTTTTACCCTTGATGGCAACTGCTTGATGTGTGCCTTGCTGCCCCTACTGTCACTGGGAAAGGTCACCACATGGCAGAACCCAAAACCAAGCACTTCTCCCATTGCAAGAATCATAGATCTAGTTGGCCAAACAAAACCCAAGACTCGGAGAGACTTACAAGGATATCAAATCATGCATATAAGAAATCAGCAACGACTCAAATATATATCATAGATAATCTGATCACAAGTCCACAATTCATCGAGTCTCGACAAACATGCCGCCAAAGAAGATTACATCGGATAGATCTCCATGAAGATCATGGAGAACTTTGTATTGAAGATCCAAGAGAGAGAAGAAGCCATCTAGCTACTAACTAGGGACCCGTAGGTCTGAAGTGAACTACTCATGATTCATTGGAGGGGCGATGATGATGATGAAGAAGCCCTCCAACTCCAAAGTCCCCTCCGGCAGGGTGCCGGGAAGGGTCTCCAGATGAGATCTCACGGAAACGGAAGTTTGCGGCGGCGGAAAAGTATTTTGGAGGCTCACCTGATTTTTTGCGGAATATTTGGGAATTTATAGGCCAAAGACCTAGGTCAGGGGCGGCCAGGGAGGCCACAAGCCTGCCCACCGCCGCCTCCCCCTGGTGGCGGAGTGGGGGCTTGTGGGCTCCGTCGAGCCTACCTGGCTTGGCCCAAAATCCCCCTGGTCTTCTTTCGTTTGGGAAAAAATCATTTCGGGGTTTTTCTTCCGTTTGGACTCCGTTCCGAAATCAGATTTGAAAAGAGTCAAAAACACGGAAAAAACAGGAACTGGCACTTTGCACTGATTTAATAAGTTAGTCCCAAAAAAGATATAAATGGTACATAAAACAACCAAAGAAGACAAGATAACAGCGTGAAACCATCAAAAATTATAGATACGTTTGAGACGTATCAAGCATCCCCAAGCTTAACTCCTGCTCGTCCTTAAGTGGGGAAGTGATAAGAATGAATTTTTGATGCTTTCATGCTTCCTAGCATAGGTGTCCTTTGTAATTACTCTTATGTGACGTGAATGTTCAGATCCATTAGATTCAAAACAATAGTTTGCTATTGACGTGGAAACAATAATAATTCAAGAAAACTAGCAAGGTAATCATGAACTTTCAAAATAACAAGGCCAAAAGAAAGTTATCCCTACAAAAGCATATAGTCTGGCTATGCTCTATCATCATTGCACAACGAATTTAAATCATGCACAACCCCGATATTGGCCAAGTAATTGTTTCACACCTTTACTTTCTCAAACATTTTCAACTCTCACGCAATACATGAGCGTGAGCCATGGTTATAGCACTATAGATGGTGTGGAATGTGGTGGAGGTTGCAAGACAAAAAAAAGAAGATAGTCACATTAACTAGGCATATCAATGAGCTGTGGAGATGCTCATCAATAGATATCAATGTGAATGAGTAGGGATTGCCATACAAATGATGCACTAGAGCTACAAGTATGTGAAATATCTTAAAGCAAACTAGTGGGTGTGCATCCAACTTGCTTGCTCACGACGATCTGAGGCAATTTTGAGGAAGCCTATCATTGGAATATACAAGCCAAGTTATATAATGAGAATTTCCCACTAGCTATATGGTGGTGACAAAACGAGAGACTCTCAATCATGAAGATCATGGTGCTCAAAATGCACAAGTGTGGAAAAAGTGGTAGCATTGTCCCTTATCTCTTTTTCTCTCATTTTTTTATTATATTTTGTTGGGCTCTTTGGCCTCTTTTTTTATGGGCTTCTTTGGCCTCTTTTATTTCCTCACATGGGACAATGCTCCAATAATGATGATCATCACACTTTCAACTCAAAACTTAGAGCAATTATGACTCTATATGGAATGCCTTCGGTAGTGTACCGTGACAATGATCTAGCATGGCATAGACATTAATGGAAACATCATGCTAGCTATCTTACGATCATGCAATGGCAATGTAGACGTGGTGGGACATGTCATGGTGGTAGTTGCATGGAAATATATCTCGGAATGACTTTGAAAAAGCCATAATAGGTAGGTATGGTGGCTGTTTTGAGGGAGGCTAATGGTGGGTTTTGTGCACCGGCGAAAGTTGCGCGGCACTAAGAAGATAGTGATGGTGGAAGGTGAAAGTGCATCTAAACCATGGACTCAACATTAGTCATGAAGAACTCATATACTTGTTGCAAAAGTTTTATTAGTAATTGAAACAAAGTATTCAACGCATACTCCTAGGGGAAGGGTTGGTAGGTATAAACCATTGCGCGATCCCGACCGCCACGCAAAGATGACAATCAATATACTAATCATGCTCAGATTTCATCACATACCGGTTCACCATACGTGCATGCTACGGGAATCACTAACTTCAACACAAGTATTTCTAGATCCACAACACCTTACTAGCATGACTTCAATATTACCATAACCACAACTCAAAACTAATTGAGATGAATCAAACTTATCTAACTATTCAATGCACATGAAGGTGGGAGTTTTCGTATCCCTTTGGATAACTTCCCCTTTTGAGACTACTTTCAAAGCATAGATCAACTACCAAGCCACGCACCGCTGTGCTCTAAAAGATATAAGTGAAGCACATAGAGCAAAAGTATCTAGCTCAAAAGATATAAGTGAAGCACATGTGAGCTGAATTGTCTACCAAAAGATATAAGTGAAGCTCGACAAAATCACGGTGTGTGCATGTCTCTCTCTCTAGGTGTGCAACAAGGATGATTGTGACAAAAATAAAATAAAAGGCTCCTACGCTACAAGACGCTCCAAGCAAAAACAAATAACATGTGGTGAATAAAAATATAGCCCCAAGTAACGTTACCGATGGATTGAAGACGAGAGAGGGGATGCCTTCCCGGGGCATCCCCAAGCTTAGGCTTTTACGCATCCTTGAATCTCTTGGGGTGCGTTGGGAATCCCCAAGCTTTAGCTCTTGCCACTCTTTTATCTCTTTGTCCATAAGAACTTCACCCAAAACTTGAAAACTTCACAACACGAAACTTAAACAGAAACTCGTGATAATATTAGTACAAGAAAGCAAATCACCACTTCCTTAGGTACTGTGGCAAACTCAAATTATACTTGTGCTGATGTTGGGTTACTGTACTTTCAATATTCCATGGCTAATACCCCCTGATACCATCCATAGTTTCATCAAAAGAAGCAACCAACACAACAAAAACAAAATCTGTTAACAGCAGACCAGTCTGTAGCAATCTGTATGTTTCGTATACCTCTGGTACTTCACAAATTCTGAAAAATTACGACAGTCTGAAGAATTTTCGTAGCAATCAGCAGCAAAAAGAATCAACTCAAAATCTCTTACAGAAAAAATGAAAATTCGTTTCGTGAGAAGAAAGTTTCTGTCTTTTTCAGCGTGACCAAACGATCATCCTCAAGACTAATCATAACGGTTTTGCTTGGCACAAACGCAAAAAGAAACACAAAAAACACAATCATAACAGAATTATGAGAGTGTGGAAAACACAAAACAGAAAGAAAAAGGATAGATTCGTTGGGTTGCCTCCCAACAAGCGCTTTTGTTTAACGCCCTTAGCTAGGCGAAATTGATGGGATCTCGTATAGTCATCTTTGGTGCTCAAACCATAGGTAGCCCTCATCATAGATTCATAAGGCAATATTTTTTTCTTTCTAGGAAAGTGCTCCATGACCTTCTTTAAGGGAAATTGAAATCCAATATTCCCTTCCTTCATATCGATGATAGCACCAATAGTCCTTAGGAAAGGTCTACCAAGAATAATGGGACATGAAGGATTGCAATCTATGTCAAGTACAATGAAATCCACGGGTACATAATTCTTATTTGCAATAATAAGAACATCATCGATCCTCCCCATGGGCTTCTTGACGGTAGAATCCGCAAGATGCAAATTAAGAGAACACTCTTCAATCTCATGAAAACCAAGAATATCACATAAAGACTTTGGAATCGCGGAAACACTAGCACCCAAATCACACAAAGCATTGCACTCATAGTTTTTTATCTTGATTTTGATACTAGGTTCCCACTCATCATGAAGTTTTCTAGGTATAGAGACTTCTAGTTCGAGCTTCTCTTCAAGAGATTTCATCATAGCATCTACGATATGCGCGGTAAAGGCTTTACTTTGGCTATAAGCATGTGGAGAGTTTGCAATGGATTGCATCAAAGAAATGCATTCAAACAAGGATAAATTATCATAATTGAATTCCTTGAAATCCAAAGTGGGAGTTTCATTACTACCCAAAATTTTGACTTCTTCTACTCCACTCTCCACACCTTTATCATCAAGATAGGTGGACTCCGAATCATTGGGCCGTTTTTCAACCAAAGTGGATTCATATCCAGCCCCTCCATAAGTAGGTTTGACACGCGAAAACAAAGATTCAAGAGGAGACACACCAAGAACTTTAAGATCTTTGTGATTTGCATCACTAGAACACACCCTTTTAAACCATTTAAGTCTAGGACGAATTTGGGAGGTTCTTTCTTTGCTCTCATTCATGGAGATACGCATAGCTTTCAAAGTTTCATCCAAGTTGATCTTGGGAGGAGCGCATCTAACTTTCAAAGCATCAATATCACAAGACATCCTATCAACGCTCTTAGCCAAATCGTCTATTTTGAGTAGTTTTTCCTCTATGGACGCATTGAAAATCTTTTGAGAGTTGATGAACTCTTTGATATTACTCTCTAGATCAGAGGGTAATTTGTTGTGATTTCCATAAGTGTTGCCGTAGGAATTGCCATAATTGTTAGAGGAGTTACTAGGAAAAGGCCTAGGAACATAGTTTCCTCTAAAAGCATTGTTGTTGCCAAAATTGTTCCTACCAATAAAATTCACGTCCAAACTAGCGTTGCTACTCTCAATCAAAGAAGATAGTGGCATGTCATTAGGATATACGGTAGCGTTTCTACTAGCAACCAAATTCATCAACTCATCCATCTTAGCACTAAGCGAGTTAATCTCTCCTATTGCGTGCACTTTTTTGCTAGCAGGCGACCTTTCAGTGTGCCACTGAGAGTAGTTGGTCATGATATTGTCTAGGAGTTTTGTAGCATCTCCTAACGTGATTTCCATGAACATTCCACCTGAGGCGGAGTCCAAGATATTGCGAGAAGTGAAATTCAAGCCAGCGTAAAAGATTTGTATAATCATCCACAAATGCAAGCCATGAGCGGGACAATTTCTAATCATAAGCTTCATCCTCTCCCAAGATTGTGCAACGTGTTCATGATCAAGTTGCTTGAAATTCATGATATCGTTACGTAAGGAGATGATCTTAGCTGGCGGAAAATACTTGGATATGTAAGCATCTTTGCACCTATCCCAAGAATCGATACTATTTTTAGGCAAAGAAGAAAACCAAGTTTTTGCGCGATCTCGCAACGAGAAAGGAAAAAAGTTTCAACTTAATCATGTCATTATCCACATCTCTTTTATTTTGCATATCACAAAGCTCAATGAAGGTATTCAGATGGGATGCGGCATCTTCACTAGGATGGCCAGAGAATTTCTCTTTCATAACAAAATTGAGCAAAGCTGCATTGATTTCATACGATTCCGCACTAGTGGCGGGAGCAATCGGAGTACTAATAAAATCATTATTATTAGTGCTCGATAAGTCACAAAGTTTGGTGTTTTCAGACATGATGTCTTCAACAAACAAACAAGCACACAAGCAAGCAAGAAACTGGCAAAGGAAAACGGCAAGGGAGAAAAGCGAAAGCGAAAGGCGAATGAAAACGACAAATGTGAAGTGGGGGAGAGGAAAACGAGAGGCAACTGGCCACAAAAGTAAATGCAAGAGAAGAGTTTGTTAGACCTACTTGGATAGATCTTGATTTCTCCTCCCCGGCAACGGCGCCAGAAATACTTCTGATGTTTGCTGTTATCCCCGGCAACGGCGCCAAAAATACTTCTGATGTTTGTTGTGTATCCCTTGCAATGGCGCCAGAAATAGTTGTGTCGACGGCACCAGGAATCCTTCAGCTACGGCTACGCCTTAAGGGACTTCCTAGGCAAGTATGCAAAGGATTTCCCCCGTGGCCTTGGAGCCTTGCGATGGTGTTCCCTCGAAGCAGAAAGGGTGATGTAGCACAGTGATGGTAAGTATTTCCCTCAGTTTGAGAACCAAGGTATCAATCCGGCGGAAGAGTATCTCAAGGTCCTGCACAAACACAAAAGCTTGCACCCAATGCTATGAAGGGGTTGTCAATCCCTTATAGATTGTTTGCCAAGTGAGAACTGAAAGAAACCAAGTAACAAAGAAAAGTAAAAGAGGAGATGTAAACGATGGATGTGAATAGACCCCGGGGCCGTAGTGTTTACTAGTGGCTTCTCTCATGAAAGCAAGTAGACGGTGGGTGAACAAATTACTATCGAGGAATTGATAGAACTGTGCAGAGTCGTGACGATATCTATGCAATGATTATTTCTATAGGCATCACGTCCGAAACAAGTAGACCGATACTTTCTGCATCTACTACTATTACTCCACACGTCGACTGCTATCCATCATGCATCTAGTGTATTAAGTCCATAAGAACAGAGTAACGCCTTAAGCAAGATGACATGATGTAGAGGGATAATCTCAAACCAATGATAAAAACCCCATCTTTTTACCCATGATGGCAACTGCTTGATGTGTGCCTTGCTGCCCCTACTGTCACTAGGAAAGTTCACCACATGGCAGAACCCAAAACCAAGCACTTCTCCCATTGCAAGAATCATAGATCTAGTTGTCCAAACAAAACCCAAGACTCGGAGACACTTACAAGGATATCAAATCATGCATATAAGAAATCAACAAAGACTCAAATATATATCATAGATAATCTGATCACAAGTCCACAATTCATCGATCTCGACAAACACACCGCCAAAGAAGATTGCATCGGATAGATCTCCATGAAGATCATGGAGAACTTTGTATTGAAGATCCAAGAGAGAGAAGAAGCCATCTAGCTGCTAACTACGGACCCGTAGGTCTGAAGTGAACTACTCACGAGTCATTGGAGGGGCGATGATGATGATGAAGAAGCCCTCCAACTCCAAAGTCCCCTCCAGCAGGGTGCCGGGTAGGGTCTCCAGATGAGATCTCGCGGAAACAGAATCTTGCGGCGGCGGAATTTTTTTTCGAGGCTCCCTTGATTTTTTGCGGAATATTTGGGAATTTATAGGCCAAAGACCTAGGTCAGGGGGTGGCCAGGGAGGCCACAAGCCTGTCCACCGCCGCCTCCCCCTGGTGGCGGAGTGGGGGCTTGTGGGCTCCCTGGAGCCCACATGGCTTGGCCCAAAAGCCCCCTCATCTTCTTTCGTTCGGGAAAAAATCATTTCGGGGTTTTTCTTCAGTTTAGACTCCGTTCCAAAATCAGATCTGAAAAGAGTCAAAAACACGGAAAAAACAGGAACTGGCACTTGGCACTGAATTAATAAGTTAGTCCCAAAAAAGATATAAAAGGTACATAAAACAACCAAAGAAGACAAGATAACAGCGTGAAACCATAAAAAATAATAGATACGTTTGAGATGTATCACATATCATTTTGTATAAAACTGAAGTGCAAGAAGTCTTCAAACGATTGTCCTCAAGGGCCTCGACGAACTTCGGCGTCAAGATCAAACACATTAGTAGTGATAATGGAACAGAATTCAAAAACAATGGTCTCGATAATTATCTTGATGAACTTGGTATTACTCACGAATTGTGTGCTCCTTATACTCCTCAACAGAATGGCGTTGTTGAAAGGAAAAACAAGACTCTGGCTGAGATGGCATGAACCATGCTTGAAGAATATCAGACTCCTCGTTGTTTCTAGCCTGAAGCAATCAACACTGCCTGCCATATTATCAACAGGGTATATCTTCACAAATTCCTCAAGAAAACCTCATATGAACTCCTCACTCACAAGAAATCCAATGTAAGTTATTTCAAAGTTTTTGGTGCAAAATGCTGGATTAGATATCCTCACCATAGCTCAAAGATTGCACCTAAAGCACATGAGGGTTTTATGCTTGGTTACGGAAAGGAATCGCACACCTACAGAGTCTGCAACACCTATTACAACAAGGTTGCTGAAACTGTAGATGTGCGGTTCGATGAAATTATTGGCTCGCAAAGAGAGCAATTGCCTCCTGATCCAGATAAGCTATCTCCTGAGGAAGCAATAAAGCTCAAAGCTACTGAAGACATTGTTCCTAGTGAGGAAATTACTGAAGAAATCATTCCCAGCACTGGTGAAAATCAAGAAGATGCTCCTGAGGAAATTGCTCCAGAACCAATTCCTCAGCCCACACGAAATCCTCAACTAGCTCATCCGAGGATTGCAAATGAAGTAGAACTTGACAAAATCCTCGATGACATCAACACGCCAGGTCCTCTCACTCGCTCAAAAGCTTCACACTTAGTTAACTTTTGTGGGCATTCTTCCTTTGTGTCTATCACAGAACCTTCAAAAGTTTCTAAGGCTTTCATGGAACCGGAGTGGATTCAAGCCATGCAAGACGAACTTCCTCAATTCAAGCTGAATGACATATGGGAGCTCGTCAAACAACCAGATCCTCGCAAGTACAATATCATCGGCAGCAAGTGGATTTTACGAAACAAGCAAGATGAGGATGGTCAAGTGGTGAGGAATAAGGCACGACTTGTAGACCAAGGCTACACACAGGTTGAAGGAATTGATTTCGGTGAAACTTTTGCACCTGTTGCTAGACTTGAAGCTATTCAAATACTACTTGATTATGCTAATCATCATAACATTATCTTATATCAAATGGATGTGAGAAGTGCATACCTCAATGGTAAGCTTGAGGAAGAAGTATATGTTTCTCAGCCCCCAGGTTTTGAGGATCCAAAGAATCCAGACAAAGTGTTCAGACTCAAAAAGGCGCTCTATGGTCTCAAGCAAGCCCCTCGGGCGTGGTACGATACATTGAAGGAATTCCTCAAGAAGAAAGGCTTCAAACCTGGTTCATTCTATACAACTCTTTTCACTAAATCCTATGATAATGAACTATTTGTGTGCCAGATATATGTCGATGACATCATATTTGGGTGTACTCACAAACGTTACAGTGATGAATTCGCTTACATGATGAGTGAAGAATATCAGATCTCTATGATGGGGGACCTGAAATTCTTCTTAGGTCTTCAAATTCGTCAACAACGCAATGGGATCTTCATATCACAGGAGAAATACCTCAAGGATGTTCTGAGGAAATTCGACATGCATGGATGCAAAGGTGCCAAGACTCCCATTCCTACCAACAGCCACCTCTGCACTGATGAAAATGGTAAAGAATTCGATCAGCAGGTATATCGCTCCATGATTGGCTCTTTTGTGTATTTGTGTGCATCTTGGCCAGATATAATGCTTAGTGTTTGCATGTGTGCATGTTTTCAAGCAAAACCGAAGGAATCACATCATAAGGCTATGAAGCATTATCTTCGATACTTAACTCACACACCAACACTAGGATTATGGTACCCCAAGGGCTCAAATCTTCATCTTGTGGGATATTCTGATGCTGACTATGCTGGTGACCGTGTGGACCGGAAGTCAACCTCTAGCACATGTCATTTCCTTGGAAGATCTTTAGTCTGCTGGTCCTCAAAGAAGTACAACTGCGTTTCTCTCTCCACAGTTGAAGCTGAGTAGATTGCTGCTGGCTCATGCCGTGCTGAATTGCTACGGATGAAGCAAACCCTCAAGGACTACGGCATCAACATTAAGCATGTGCCTCTCTACTGCGACAATGAGAGTGCAATCAAGATTGCATACAACCCTGTACAACACTCAAAGAGTAAGCACATCCAGATTCGTCATCATTTTCTTCGGGACCATGTCCTCAAGGGCAATATCCTTATCGACCATGTGAAGACTGACGATCAACTAGAAGATATCTTCACTAAGCCCTTGGATGAGAAAAGGTTTTGCAAGTTGCGATGTGAGCTAAATATCTTAGAATCGTCAATTGTTTTGTAAAAACATGCACACATCCTAACACTTATGCAAAATTGATGACTTAGATGTGCAACACAGGAATAATCGATTTTCTTCAACCAATAAAGAATATCACTCTTAGTGTGAGGAAATTAATGAAGAATTTGGTTCTCAGGGCCCTACGACAATTGTACGCGACGCCGGAAATCATCATTCTTATACGGTGGGTCACGCCACCACCCAACTTTGAAATTCCTCAAGTCGAATTTCTTCAAAGTTGTTTTTCCTCAAAGTTGATTTTCTTCAAAGTTGTTGTTATTCAAACTTGTTTTTCTTCAAAACTGAAATTCATCAAAATGACGCTTTGTCACAAAATCCTCAAGTTAATCAAAATCTTCAAAACACTTGATGATTTTCATTTGCCTATATATATATATGTAGACTATGATTTCAATGTCCTCAACAACATTCACTTATAGCTATTTCTTCAACTTGATATTTCATCTAAGTGAATGTGACCCTTCTATGCTATACTCACCCAGTCTATTCAATTCTTCATATGCGTTCTACTTGAAACTTTGCTCAAAATCCTCACTCCGTCCTTGTCAGGTGATGATTTTGAACAAAATCCTCAAATCCACAAAAATGATTTTTTTATTGTTACACAGTAACTCAACCCCACTTCCCACGATCAGATAAGCACGATATCCACCGCGTTAAACGGTTGCTACACGTGTCCTGCGGAGACGAAAGTGCAAGTGTAGTTCGGTCCGAAAGAATCGGCCGGACAGTTTTCACCTGAGCTATAAATATGTACTTACCCCCTCCGGTCAAAACTCTTCGTTCTCTCTCGACCTCCTCTCCGCTACACCAAAGACCTAGCACCACCGCTAGAAGTTTCATCGTCGGCGAGGAAAAGCTTCACTGCCTCGACCTTTCCGTCGGGGAAATCACGCCGGAACCGGAACATCTTCGTCCGCCGCCGCCGTAGCCATCCTCTGTTGCCAAGTTAGGGCGCAGTGGACTCGCACCGAAGAGCATCTACTGCTACTTCTTCTTCTGTTCTTCGTGGGTGCTATATAGGGTAAATAAAATCCTATTTTTACAGTCCCTTTCTATCTACTATTTTACCTTAGATTCGTGGAATCTATTTTTCCTAAGTGTCTATCTATCTCTATTCCTCAAACACTGCTTATTCCTCAACACATGATGAATTTCATTAAGCCACTAAAATTCTTCACGTGATTCCTCAATTGTGCAAATTTTCGAATCTGTACAACTCGGGAACCCAAGATCAGAGTGCTTAGCCAAATTCCTCAACCCACTGGTCAAATTCCTCAACTTTTAATTTTTTCAATTTCTTCAAATCTAAGAACACATATGACCTCTACAAATTCCTCGCAACTATACTCTATTCATAGGTACAAAAATGTCAGCTGATGAATCTCTAGGTTCTCATCAACTTAACTCATTTGCAGCGTTTCTTGAGGAAAAAAATCTGCAAGTGTCATCAGAATCCTCAAGAGTTCAATTTCCTCAGCAAAAGCCTCAGCTGAAGAAAATGGAAGATGAAAGGAAGCAAAAGGGTGGCAAGAATCTCGAGCAGAACACTGCCATTGATATCCCTAAGGATATAAATTTGGAATACTGCACACCAGAGAGCAAAAAACAATGCCCAAGAGGAAGATAAGGCTCCAAAAGATAGAACGCTGGTGGGCTAAGGAGTGGAAGGAATACATATTCGTCACTCCAAAGTATGCGAAGAAATTCGTTCTTAAGCCACCTGGCAAAAGGCCTCCTCTCAAGGATCATCAGGATGCCCATCATTCAAGCCTCAAGACAATTGATGACTATCCCGAGGAAAAGACAAAACACTTGGCAAAGCTTCAAAAGCAAGTAGAAGCCGCTGTGAGGAAATTTATTTAAGAATCTGCTCCTGCTCCTGCCGCAGCCACCTCCTCAGCCGATGAAACTTCTGGCACGACCATTCCTCAAATGAAGCCAGTGCCACAGAAATCAAAGCCTCAAGAGAAATTGCTTCAGAAGGCTGCGCCTGCGTCCGCATCAAAACCATCAACAACCAAACAAGCCTCAAAGCCTGAACACAAGCAGATTGTGAAGCAACTGCCTACTGTCTCCAGCTCCTCTGTTCCTTCTGCAACGAGCTCAGAAATAAAGTCTTCACCAACACCAATGAAGACTAAGGTGAATGCTAGAAGGGGAACCAGACCCAGCCCAAGCAAATTCATCAAAGTCCCTTCTGCATCAGAAGGCAGTGATGAATATGATGATCAGACACTGCAAGCAATAATCAGGAACAAGAAGGAGCGGGTCACTCAAGCTTCAGGCAATGCCATTCCTCTGGCCATGGACCCAAAAGTCCTGTTGGACTACATCAATGTGTGGTATGATGACCGTAACACACCCATTGATGACTTGAAGCTTCCCCCAGGCATCGGCCATATGGTGGCCACATTCATCAACGAAGCCAAGTGGAAGGAGATGCAAGCCAAACAAGCAAAGGCTGCAAAGCTAAAGAATGAGAAATTCCACAGACAAAATTTCCTCAACCTAACGCGTGGTGCTCTTGTGTTAACCTAGGTAGAATTGAAGACTTTGACAGACAAGTATACCAATCTATGTGATCTTCAAAGTCTCAAGAACAGTTTCATCAAGTTTGCAACCAACGCAGTTGATGATTACAAAAAAAGGCTGCCCCTCCAGCACCACCACACTAGCCTGATATAGAAGGAGAACAAGCCAACCCTGCTGAGGAAATGCCTCAAGAAAGCCGTGCTGATGCACCGGCTATTGAGGAAATAACTAAGGAAATTCCAGCTGATGCATCTAAGCCAGCTCATGAATCTGCTCGAGCTGAAGAAAGTGCTTCAGCTGAGAAAACTGCCAGGACGGATACAACTCCGCCTCCTGAAGAGAAAATGCCTTCACCAAAATCTTCAAAGGTGAAGAAAATGACTCCGTCTGCATCAGACGTGAAGAAAACCAAGGCTGCAAAAACAGAAGCCAAGAAAAAAAGCTTCCTCAACACCAGAATCAACTGAGGCCAAGCGCCTCAAATCTCTTGATGAATATGCTCCTTTGGATGATGTGCCTCTCAAGATTGCTCCATCCTATAAAATGATTCCCTTCGAGAGCAAAGACAAGGAGCATCTGACTGATGAGGAAAGGAACACTGCTGAGTCTGAGTAACACACTGATGAGGAGACTCAAATTGATGACAGTCCTCAGACATTCATCCCTCCTGAAGAACCTGCTCAAGGATCAGCTGCAACAACTGAAGAATTTGGCTCCTCCTCCAAGCAAATTCCTCAAGCTCAGGAAAACCAAGGACAAGATCCTCAGCCTGAAGAAAATCCAAATCCTGAGCAAAACCCTCAACCTAAGGCTCAACATGAGGAGTTTCCTCCTCCAAAGCAAAACCCTCAACCAGAGGCTCAGGCTGAAGAAAATCCTCACGGGGAGCAAAATCCTCAACCTAAGGTATAGGGTGATGAAATTCCTCATCATAAGGAACATGCTGAAGATAATGCCCCTGCGCCAAATACATAAACTGCCATTGTGGTTGTCAATCTGGAGACTGCCATGATTGTCTCTCCTCAAGGGAAGGAGCAAAATCTTCAGCCTATGCAGCATCAGCCCTTCTCCAAGCGGCCAAAGTTTCAGAAGGAAGCGTTCTATGAAGAACGCATGTATTTCATTGGAGAAAATCCTTATGACAAGCCTCGCATCAGGCACATGAAGTTTTGGACAAGGAGTCAGCTTAACTATTATGCATCTGTGCTTTGTGGAAGAAAAAAAATATATTTCAGCACAGGCATATTCCTCATGTTGAGCTTGGAGAAATTCCTTGCTTCGCCCCAGTCCTCAATGTTCTTCATGAAGCAGGACTGCTCCCTCTTTGTTGATATCTGCGATTGGAACAGCGACATCATTCTTCAATTCTATGAAACTTTGCACATCTCTAGAGATCCAACAGATATCAACACTCGGGTGCTGGATTGGATGACGCAACACACAGACTTCAAGGCCCGTGCAAATGAGCTGTTGCGAGTACTTCCTGTGTCAATTCCTTAAGAACATGCCGTGAAGATGTATGATGAACGAGAGCTGCCCAATAAGCTGATGGAAGTCCTCATGAAGCCTTTGGCCAAGGATCAACCACCAAGAATGACTTTCTTGGTCCAAGATCTAAAGTCTGAACCCAAGACTGTCTACAGGATCCTCTGCAGTGTTCTTGCGCCAATCAATGGCAATGATGATGAAGAAGATGTTGTAGGCATCAGGAAGAATATCCTCTTCAACATCATCCATGGCATCCCCATAAACCTTCACGATTTCTTCTTGAGAACTCTGGCTGACAATGCTATGTCACCTTTTGACGTGAAGATTTACGCTCCATGGATCATGAGATTCATCAGACGCACGTCACACATCAACTATCATGCTGATTTCAATAATCACATTGGATATATGCCTCCGATCAGAGTCAACAAGAAGATTTTCGAGCGAGTTGAAGGAAAAGGCAAGTCTATGATCGATGAAGGCAGTCGGCCCCTTGATGCCCAGTTTCATGAACCAGATGCATATTGTTCATGGGATGATACTGAAACATAGCCGCCCAGCCTAGTTGCCTCACGAGTGATGAATAACAGAGAGCTACTCCTCAGTCTTCATCAAAAGGTCGATCGCAATCGCAAGTGGGTCAAAGGCCAATTCGGCGCCATTGTGAAAACCCAAGTGAGACTCAGAATACAGTGAAGATTAATCATCACTATCTTCATGAGGTTTTCGATCGCACCTGGGCCACACTGGCTCATTTGAAGACTCCAGCAGAACTTGAAGAATTGGAGTTTACATAGGAGTTCGACTGGTCATGGCCACCAAAGAAGAAATTCTGGCCCATTCTAGTTCCAGACCTTGAGGACAGTTCTTTTTCTTCATTCCACACTGCAGAATCTGATGAAGACCAACAAGACACTGCCACTGGTCCAAGGAGGAAACCTTCTCCCAAGAATCCTCACACGTCTTCCTCAACTGCCAAGAAGTGAAAGTCTTCACGGGGCGTTAGTCCTCAGTTTTATCCCTCTTCGTCACTTGATGACAAAGGGGGAGAAATCTGAGAGTTAGTCTTCACAAGATCCCATCTGGGGGACGTTCTGGTGCCCTGCTGGAGGGGGATTCGGATACAAAGGGCTTCTTCATCAACACCATGACCTCTCCGATGATGCATGAGTAGTTCACCATAGACCTATCGGTCCATAGCTAGTAGCTAGATGGCTTCTTCTCTCTCTTGGATCTTCAATACAAAGTTCTCCATGATCTTCATGGAGATCTATCCGATGTAATATTCTTTTGCGGTGTGTTTGTCGAGATCCGATGAATTGTGGATTTATGATCAGATTATCTATGAATCTTATTTGATTTTCTTCTGATCTCTTATATGCATGATTTCATATCCTTGTAATTCTCTTTGAGTTGTGGGTTTTGTTTGGCCAACTAGATCTATGATTCTTGCAATGGGAGAAGTGCTTGGTTTTGGTTTCATATCGTGCAGTGACCTCACCCAGTGACAGAAGGGGTAGTGAGGCACGTATCGTGTTGTTGCCATCAAGGGTAAACAGATGGGGTTTTCATCATTGGTTCGAGATTATCCCTCTACATCATGTCATCTTGCTTAAGGCATTATTGTGTTCGTCATGAACTCAATACACTAGATGCATGCTGGACAGCGGTCGATGTGTGGAGTAATAGTAGTAGATGCAGAAAGTATCGGTCTACTTGTCTTGGACATGATGCCTATATGTATGATCATTGCCTTAGATATCGTCATGACTTTGCGCGGTTCTATCAATTGCTCGACAGTAATTTGTTCACCCACCGTAATACTTGCTATTTTGAGAGAAGCCTCTAGTGAACACTATGGCCCCCGGGTCTACTCCACACCATATTTTCAGCCTTACTCTTTTTCTTCGTTTCACTTTCCGCCTTCAGATCTCATTTGCAATCAATCTTGAAGGCATTGTCAACCCCTTTATAGCGTTGGGTGCAAGCTCTTTGTGTTTGTGCAGGTGCTCTGGACTTGACGAGATTCTCCTACTGGATTGATACCTTGGTTCTCAAACTGAGGGAAATACTTACTGCTCCTGTGCTGCATCGCCCTTTCCTCTTGAAGGGAAAAACCAACGCAAGCCCAAGAGACGACAGAAGGATCTCTAGCACCACTACGAGGGAAGAACTTTTGTTGCCGTAGCAGAAGAATTTCTGGTGCCGTTGTTGGGGAGGATCAAGTCAAGAATATTCTCCCGTCAACGTGCCAATTTCTGGCGCCGTTGCCGGGGAGGATCAAGTCAAGAACTCATCCAAGTAAGTGTCGCAAACTCATCTCTTGCATTTACTCTTTTTACCTCTCGTTTTCCTCTCCCCCACTTCTGAAAAATAAAAATTTACAAAATTATTTGCCTTTTTCGTTTGCCTTTCCTTTGCTTGTGTGCTATGTGCCTTCAATATGCTTGCATCTTCACTTGCTCAAAATCTATTGATATGGATCCTCATCCACTTGCTAATCTCTTTAAGAGATCCAATTGCTAGTGAGTTGAGTGCACTTGACTTTCTCTATGGAGTTTTGCTTGAAATGCGTGAACCTGAAAATCGTGATGAAGAAATTTATGAAGTGATTCACGAGGGCTCCTTGAATTAAAAGCATGATTGCAATGGTTTCACTATAAATCCTATTAGTGTCAATCATGCTAAAAATATGCAAAACCCTAAGCTTGGGGATGCTTGTTTTGCTAGGTCCACTACTTGTTGCAATGATCGTGATTGGGGTAATGATTTTTCTTATGATCTTGAAATTTTTTAAACCTCATGATGATTATGATATTTGCAATATTATTGAAAGTGGGTTTGGCCAAGTCATGACTTTAGTTGATGGTAATCCCACTATTTTTGAAGAGCGTCAACTTTGCATGCATGTGGATCATGAAAAGAGTATCCTATGGGATAGCTATTTTGTTGAATTTGATTATGATCCCACATGTAATTGCTATGGGAGAGGAAAACATTGTGGTAGAAACTTTCATGTTACCAAATTACCTCTCGTTATGTGGAGATTGTTATTGTCTCTTTCTTCTTCCTTGCATATGGCAACTATTGGTTGTCTTGACAATCTGTTTTCCTATAAAATGCCTAGGCATAGGAAGTATGTTAGACTTAGATGTGATTTTCACATGCTTCATGATGCTCTCGTTGTGCTTCAATTCTTGTCTTTTGTGTGAGCATCATTGATTTATCAATGCCTAGCTAAGGGCGTTAAACAATAGCGCTTGTTGGGAGGAAACCCAATGAATTTATCTTTTTCTTTTCTGTTTTGTTGCGTCCGCAGCATCATAATTCTGTTATGGTTGTGTCTTTTGTGTTTCTTTTTGTGTTTGAGCCAAGCAAAACCTTTATGACTAGTCTTTGTGAGGGTTGTTTGATCCTGCTGGAAAAAGACAGAAACTTTTCGCTCACGAGATGATTTTTCTTTTTTATTCAGAAAGAGATTTTGAGTTGATTCTTGTTTCTGCTGATTGATATGCCTTTTTACCTAGCAGTCGTAAGTTTTCAGAATTTTTGAGGTACCATAACTATACAAAGTATACAGATTGCTACACACTGGTCTGTTTTTGACAGATTCTGTTTTTGTTGAGTTGGTTGCTTGTTTTGATGAAACTATGGATAGTATCGGGGGGGGGGGGGGGTACTAGCGATGGAAAATTGAGAATACAGTATCCCAACACCAATATAAATAGAATTCAAGTTTCCTACAGTACCTAAAGAGGTGGTAGTTTGTTTTCTTTTGCTAATGTTATCACGAATTTCTGTTTAAGTTTTGTGTTGTGAAGTTTTCAAGTTTTGGGTGATGTTCTCATGGACAAAGAGATAAGGAGTGGAAAGAGCTCAAGCTTGGGGATGCCCAAGGCATCCCCAGCCAAATTCAAGGACAACAAAAAGCCTAAGCTTGGGGATGCCCCGGGAAGGCATCCCCTCTTTCGTCTTCAATCCATCGGTAACATTACTTGGAGCTATATTTTTATTCAGCACATGATATGTGTTTTTGCTTGGAGCGTCTTGTATCTTAGGAGTCTTTTCTTTTTGTTGTGTCACAATCATCCTTGCTGCACACCTTTAGAGAGAGACATGCACTCATCGTGATTTTGCTAGAATGCTCATCGTGCTTCACTTATATCTTTTGAGCTAGATATTTTGCTCTATGTGCTTCTTTTAGATCTTTTAGAGCACGGTGGTGCATGACTTGGTAGTTGGCTTATGTTATGAACGTAGTCCCAAAGGTGATAGGTACCCAAAGAGGATACAAAAACCTCCATCTTCATGTGCATTGAGTAGACAGAGAAGTTTTGATTCCTCTCAATTAGTTTTGAGACGTGGATTTGGTAATATTAAGAGTTATGTTAGTTGGGTGTTGTGAATCTAGAAATACTTGTGTTGAAGTTAGTGATTCCCGTAGCATGCACGTATGGTGAACCGCTATGTTAGGAAGTCGGAGCATAATTCATCTATTGATTGTCATCCTTTGTGTTGAGGTCGGGATCGCGCGATGGTTAACACCTACCAACGCTTCCCCTATGAGTATGCGTTTAGCACTTTGTTTCGATTACTAATAAAAACTTTCGCAACAAGTATGTGAGTTCTTCATGACTATTGTGAGTCCATGGTATAGATGCACTTTCACCTTCCACCATTTCTAGACTCTCTAGTGCGGCGCAATTCTTGCCGGTACACAAACCCACCATATGCCTTCCTCAAAACAGCCACCATACCTACCTACTATGGCAGTTTCATAGCCATTCCGAGATACATTGCCATGTAACTTCCACTGTTCTGTCTCATGACTTGTGCCGTCACTCTCATATTGACATTGCATGATCGTAAGATATCTAGCGAGATGTTTCAACGTCATACGCAGGTAGATCGTTGCACATCCCGGTACACTGCTGGAGGCATTTCCTATAGAGTCATCATCATTTTGAGCTTCGAGTTGTGAGTAAATAAAAGTGTGATGATCATCATTATTAGAGCATTGTCCCATGTGAGGAAATAAAAAAAATAGGCCAAAGAGCCCAAAAAAAAGAGGCTACGAGCCCAAATAAAAAAATGGGAAGAGAGGAAAAGAGAGAAGGGACAATGCTACTATCTTTTTCCACACTTGTGCTTCATAATAGCACCATGTTCTTCATGATTGAGATCTTCTTGCTTTGTCACTACCATATGCTAGTGGGAATCGATATTATATAACTTGGCTTGTATATTCCAATGATGGCTTCCTCAAAATTGCCCTTGGTCTTCGTGAACAAGCAAGTTGGATGCACACCCACTAGTTCTCCTTTTGAGATTTCACATACTTATAGCTCTAGTGCATCCCTTGTATGGCAATTCCTACTCATTCATATTGATATCTATTAATGGGCATCTCCATAGCCCTTTGATACACCGAGTCACTTTGACCATCTCCTCCTTTTTGTCTCACAACCACCACCACACTCTATTCCACCAATAGTGCTATATCCATGGCTCACGCTCATGTATTGCGTGATAGTTATAAAAAGTTTGAGATAGTAAGACTGCAAAAACAATTACTTGGCCAATACCGGGGTTGTGCATCATTTACATTAGTTGTGTGAGGATGATGGAGCATAGCCAGACTATATGATTTTGTAGGGATAAATTTCGTTGGCCTTGTTATTTCGAAAGTTCATGATTACCTTGCTAGTTTGCTTGAAGTATTATTGTTTTCATGTCAATAGGAAACTATCGTTTTGAATCTTACGGATCTGAACATTCATGTCACATGAAAGAAGTTGCAAAGGCAACTATGCTAGGTAGCATTTCACATAAAAAATTCAGTCTTTATCACTTCCCTACTCGAGGACGAGCAGGAGTTAAGCTTGGCGATGCTTGATACGTCTCCAACATATCTATAATTTTTGATGGTTTCATGCTATTATCTTGTCAAACTTTGGATGTTTTGTATGCCTTTTATATCTTTTTTGGGACTAACTTATTAACTAGTGCCAAGTGCGAGTTCATGTTTTTTCCGTGTTTTTGACCCTTTCCAGAGGAAGATTTGAAACGGAGTCCAAACGGAATAAAATCCCCGAAAAGATTTTTTCCAAAACAAAAGAAGATCGAGAGACGTGAGAACCAAGGCAGGGGGTCCCTAGGGACCCCACAAGCCCTCTAGCCCCGGCCATGGGGGGAGGCCGGGCCTCCCAGGCTTGTGGGTCCCCTGGACCTCCTCTGCCCTAGGTTTTGCACCTATATATTCCCTAAAATCACGAAAAAAATCAGGAGATCATCAAAAGTACTTTTCCGCCGCCGCAAGCTTTTGTCTCCGTAAGATCCCATCTGGGGCACGTTCTGGTACTCTGCCGAAGGGGGGATTCGGATACAGAGGGCTTCTTCGTCAACACCATGACCTCTCCGATGATGCGTGAGTAATTCACCATAGACCTACGGGTCCATAGCTAGTAGCTAGATGGCTTCTTCTCTCTCTTGGATCTTCAATACAAAGTTCTCCATGATCTTCATGGAGATCTATCCGATGTAATCTTCTTTTGCGGTGTGTTTGTCGAGATCCGATGAATTGTGGATTTATGATCAGATTATCTATGAATCTTATTTGAGTTTCTTCTGATCTCTTATATGCATGATTTCATATCCTTGTAATTCTCTTCGAGTTGTCGGGATTGTTTGGCCAACTAGATCTATGATTCTTGCAATGGGAGAAGTGCTTGGTTTTGGGTTCATACTGTGCGGTGACCTCACCCAGTGACAGAAGGGGTAGCGAGGCACATATCGTGTTGTTGCCATCAAGGGTAAAAATATGGGGTTTTCATCATTGGTTTGAGATTATCCCTCTACATCATGTCATCTTGCTTAAGGCGTTACTCTGTTCGTCATGAACTCAATACACTAGATGCATGCTGGATAGCGGTCGATGTGTGGAGTAATAGTAGTAGATGAAGAAAGTATCGGTCTACTTGTCTCGGACGTGATGCCTATATGTATGATCATTGCCTTAGATATCGTCATGACTTTGTGCGGTTCTATCAATTGCTCGACAGTAATTTGTTCACCCACCGTAATACTTGCTATTTTGAGAGAAGCCTCTAGTGAACACTATGGCCCCCGGGTCTACTCCACACCATATTTTCAGCCTTACTCTTTTTCTTTGTTTCACTTTCGGCCTTCAGATCTCACTTTGCAATCAATCTTGAAGGGATTGACAACCCATTTATAGCGTTGGGTGCACGCTCTTTGTGTTTGTGCATCTGCTCTGGACTTGACGAGATTCTCCTACTGGATTGATACCTTGGTTCTCAAACTGAGGGACATACTTACTGCTCCTGTGCTGCATCGCCCTTTCCTCTTCAAGGGAAAAACCAATGCAAGCCCAAGAGACGACAGAAGGATCTCTGGCACCACTGCTAGGGAAGAACTTTTGTTGCCGTAGCAAACACCGTACTGTTAAAGGGGGTCAAAGTAACAATAAGGAATGAATTTCCTCATGATGCTCAACCCAAGCCTAATCCTACCAAAAGCCTCATGTGAGGAATATGAGAGACATGAGGACTCTCACAGTTGAGGGTCCCGACCGTTACCGCAATTCGCGCCACATCACTGATCGTATCCGCACCAACGGTTATATTATATAAGGGCATTAATGTCAAATCATGTCGGGATGCTCCCAGGCTATAAATAGCCGCCCCCACAACCATTAGCTGGTTGGCTTCTCCATTAGAAGCTGACACTTGTCATAAGAGCAACCCAAATTCCTCAGAGTCTTCGAGAGTAAATCATCAGTGAGCAAATACCCCAAACACCAAACCACAATCCAAAACCAAGTGATTGAGCATCACTGAAGAAGTTGTTCCTGTGTGGGACTGAAGCCTTTTACCTTTGAGTATTGTGCATCCTCCAGACGGTTAGGCATCATGGTCTAGAGCAATCCAGCAGTGAATTGTGGATCGCGGGGTGACCAAATTTGTGAGAGTTTGGAAGTCTGCCCTGAAGACTTACCACGAGTGTTGGGCGAGGAATGTGTGTTCTTAGCTCAAGGAGAATATGGTAGGGACTGTGTGTCTCGGGACTGCGTGTCTTTTGATTTCAATACCAAGCCGCTCAAAACTAGATGTACAACTATCATATCAGTTGGAACTGGGTCATCAACCATTGTCTTCACGGTGAAATGGGTTCTATTTCTTCAACTCTTTCAGTTCCTCAATATTGTATGTTGAAGATTTTCATTGTCACTGTTTGAAGAATGTGCCGAAGACTTTCTCTGAAATTCCTCAACCCCAAATTCTTCACGAGAGTTAATCCTCACAATTTTTCTCTGTGCCTGCATATTGTGCAAACTGCTTTTCATATTCTTCACCTTGAAAACTGCTGTAGGGATACTTTGCACTCGTGATCCTTTGCTGTTTCCGCTGCAAGTTAGTTATCAGTGAGGAATTTCCTCAGCGATGAAATTCAAAAAATGTCCTATTAACCCCCCCTCTAGTCGATATAACGCACTTTCACACCATGTATAAAATGCATCGAACGTGAAACTGATAATTCTTCACCTAAAAGCTCAAATGCTTCTATCACTGCAAATTCTTCAACTGTTCATGTGGTATCAAATTCTTCACTTGAGGAAACTGTAAGTGCATCTAGTGCCCCTTAGTGATTCTGGTGGTTTGAAGACTTATAGGTTAAGTATCTAATGTGTTCATGAGTGTACAGAAGATCTATAATCACTGAGGAGTTTGAAATATACGATGAATATCGACCCCTAAAAATGTATATCTTTGGCTGAAGAAATTGGTCTTCTGCTGAAGACTTTGATCGCGAAGAAATTGTGATGAAATTGATAGTCCTCATGAATATATTGAAGATGAGGAATTCGGTGTGTCCTGAAGAAAAACGATCCGAAGATTTTGAAGCGTGAAGATTTATTCTTTCTGTTTCATTTTCTTCACTCTAGAGTCATAGGAACACCATACTGTTAAAGGGGGTCGAGGTAACACTTCGGAACGGATTTCCTCATGATGCTCAACCCAAGCCTAATCCTACCAAAAGCCTCAAGTGAGGAATATGAGAGACATGAGGACTCTCACAGCTGAGGGTCCTGACCGTTGCTGCAATTCGTGCAACATCACCGATCTTATCCACACCAACGGTCATATTATTTAAGGGCATTAATGTCAAATCATGTCGGGATGCTCCGAGGCTATAAATAGTCGCCCCCACAACCATTAGCTTGTTGGCTGCTCCGTGAGAAACTGACACTTGTCATTTAGAGCAACCCAAATTCCTTAGAGTCTTCGAGAGTAAATCATCAGTGAGGAAATACCCCAAACACCAAACCACAAACCAAAACCAAGTGATTGAGCATCACTGAAGAATTTCTTCCTGTGTGGGATTGAAGCCTTCTACCATTGAGGACTGTGCATCCTCCAGATGGTAAGGCATCATGGTCTAGAGTAATCCAGCAGTCAATTGTGGATCGCCGGGTGACCAAGTTTGTGTGGGTTTGGAAGCCTGCCCTGAAGACTTACCACGAGTGTTGGGCGAGGACTATGTGTCCTTAGCTCAAGGAGAATACAGTAGGAACTGTGTGTCCCGGGACTGTGTGTCTTTTGGTTTCAATACCAAGCCGCTCCAAACCAGACGTACAACTGTCACAGCAGTTGGAACTGGGTCATTAACCAATGTCTTCACTGTGATACGGGTTCTATTTCTTCAACTCTTTGAGTTCCTCAATATTGTATGTTGAAGATTTTCATTGTCACTGTTTGAAGAACTTGCTGAAGACTTTCTCTGAAATTCCTCAACTTCAAATTCTTCACGTGGGTTAATCCTCACCTGCTTTCTCTATGCCTGCGTACTGTGCAACCTGTTTTTCATATTCCTCATCTTGAAAACTGCTGTAGTGATACTTTGCACCCTTGATACTTTGTTGTTTCCGCTGCAAGTTAGTCATAAGTGAGGAATTTCCTCAAAAGGAATTTCCTCAGTTATGAAATTCTAAAAATCTCCTATTCAACCCCCTCTAGTAGATATAACCCACTTTCAACCGGTATCAGAGCAAGGTACTCCCTTGTTCTGTGTGATTTTGGTTTAACCACCTGGATTTTTAGTTATGTCGGCTAGAGGCAAGATCAAGGTTACTGCAGGATGTCCTACTTTCGAAGGACAGGACTTTCCCTTCTGGAAGACCCAGATGCAGATGCATCTACAAGCTATTGACAATGATCTCTGGTATATCATGGAACATGGTGTCCCTATCGTCACTGCTATTGTCTCTGCCGATGATGTGAAGAAATTCAAGCAACTTGATTCTCAAGCAAAGAATATCATCTGTGGCCATCTGAGCAAGGGCCAGTATGGCAGAGTGAGTGCTTTGGGCTCAGCAAAACTTATCTGGGAAAGGTTGTCCAAAGTAAATGAAGGAGTATCAACCCAGCGTGACTCTCGTGTTGATGTTCTTCGCAATCTCTTCAATCGCTTCAAGAGGCTTGACAATGAAATCTGCCAAGATACCTTTGATCGCCTCACTGACATATCAAATGAACTACAAGCACTCAGAGCTCGAGACATTACTGACCATGAAGTTGTGAAGAAACTGCTAAGATCTTTGGATTCATCATTTGATACTTTGGTTGTGATGATTCAAGAAAGACCAGACTACAAGATGCTTGATCCTGCTGATATACTCGAAAGACTTAATACTCATGAATTCCAACAGGATGAAAAGAGAGATTTATATGGACCAAGTTACTCTAGACCTCGTGCACTGAAGGCCAAAGAAATTTCCTCATCTGAAGAAGAAGACTCGGATTGCAACATTGGTGATCCTGAAGAACTTGGACAGGAGCTAGCAATGCCCGTGAGGAAATTCCAGAAGTTTACACAACGTGGCTAGTTTGGTAAATCTTCAAGAAGAGATATGAGGAAATCAAAATCTTCATCTCAGGATTGCAAGAAAAAGACCTGCCAAAAATGCAAGAAATCAGGTCACTATATTGCTGACTGTCCTCGTTGGTTGAAGGAATCAAAGAAGAAGAAATACAAGGATGAAACTTCTGATGACTCGAAGAAAAAGAAGAAATCTTCAAAATCCTCATCCTCAAAGTTGTGATCGCACAAGAAGACTAGTTTCAGAAAGGCCCGGGCACTTATTGGCAAGGAAATGGATCCTGAGGCATAATCCGAGGAATGTGATGAAGAGAAGGGTTCTGATGAGGACTCAGAATCTGGACAGGCTAGCCTTGCACTTGCAACCACATTCATCAGCAAGTCAATCTTCAACCTTGAAGAAAATGATAACACCATCCACACTGATGACTATGTAGATGACTTCGCTCCAACCTATTGCTTCATGACAAAAGGTTCAAAGGTACCGAATAATGCTTCCTCCTCTGATTCAAGTGACTGTGAACCTGATGATTATAAAAAACCTAGTTACAGTAAACTTTCTATCATTGCCACTAAACAACAAACTGCCCTGGAAAAGCTTCAGAAACTGCTAGACAGAAGCGACGATCTGTTGAATGATGAAATGAATCTTACCCAAATCCTCACTGAAGATATGAAAAGTCTTCAGTCCAGATTTGATAATCTTCAAGATCATCATGTTACACTCCTCGCTGATCTTGAGAAACTTTCCTATGAATTTCTTCAAAGGAAGCTTGATCTTGAGAAGGTGAGGATTTCTCATGATGATCTTCGTATGGAAAATGATTCATTACTGTCTCAATAGATCAATACTGCTCAAGCTGAATTCATTCCTCCATGCCTTAAATGTATCGAACGTGAAACTACTAATTCTTCACCAGAATCATCAAATGCTTCTATTGCTACAAATTCTTCAACTGCTCCTGTAGTGTCAAATTCCTCACTTGAGGAAACCACAAATGTCACTGATGAAAATGCAGGGCCGAAGGAATTGTATGTGATAGGCATATACAAAAGTCTCAAAGGACACCAAACCCTTTGTGATGTGCTCAAAAAGCAGATCTTGAACAGGAACCCGAGGAAACAAGGAGTTGCCTTTTAGAGGAAATTGAATGCTGATGGATCATATTGGAAACCCGAGCAGTATCCCAAAACCTCATGGGTTGTTGCTAAAGGGCCTCCTTTTGATCCATCCAATCTAACAGGATTTTCATGTGAATTATCCTATTCCTCAGATGATTCATTTGACTTGAACTATAGACTGTTCAAAAATCAATCTGGTGAAGTATTTGCTCGATATTTTGGAACTAACTGCAGGAATGGGCCTCCCCTGAGGAAAATCTGGGTTCCCAAAAGTTGCCTTCAAAATCTTTAGGTGAATGTCCTCATGACACCACCTATGAAGAATTTGAACCCCAGATCAAATTCCTCAGGAGGACCAAAGTCTTCAAGAGGATCAAAATCCTCAACTTGTCAAAACTATGCTCGTACCCGTGCTAATGCTTCTAACATGCATGGAAATTACAAGGAATATGAATATGAGTGTTATTCTTCAAATCATTATGTACATAAATCCTCAAATAAGTTCTCTGCATATTCATTTGAGTACTTTAACCCCCCTACTGTTAAAAGAAGTGC
Organism: Hordeum vulgare subsp. vulgare; assembly: GCF_904849725.1. Classification (NCBI taxonomy): domain Eukaryota; kingdom Viridiplantae; phylum Streptophyta; class Magnoliopsida; order Poales; family Poaceae; genus Hordeum; species Hordeum vulgare. Next base: position 198,789,809 of record NC_058519.1, on the reverse strand, counting down.
ATTAGCTTCAATGCCCCCTTTCTCATATAGTGCTCGCAGAATGATGAATGCTTTACCACCCCTTCAGATGTGGGTGGTGAAGAAATTGAAATAATCGCTTTTGCAGGTCAGGTCTCCAGATGAAAATCGTCATCTGAAGAATTTGCTGGAGACCTGAGGAAAACGCTTGATGTGACGCAAGCTAATATTGATGAAATAGAAATATTTCACACGTCCTTATAATTCTGTTTATGATGAAATTCCTATGTGATGAAATTGATATCATATTCTTCAAGTATGAAGCATATGAGATGGTAAGCTATACTAATTCATCTGCAGGATGACAAACCCAAGAGTACTGAGTGGGTTCTTGATAGTGGCTGCACACATCACATGACTGGTGACAAAAGCTTGCTGATGAATATGCCACTAACTCCATCACCCGTGAAGCAAATCACATATGCTTATAAAGGTAAAAGCAAGGTATTGGGACTTGGCAAAGTGGCTATTCCCAAGGATAGGCACATGGACAAAGTGATGCTTGTTGAATCCCTTGGATTTAACCTCATGTCAGTCTCAATGCTTTGTGATCTTGATATGATTGTTATCTTTGGAAGATATAGATGTTTTGTCATCATGGAATCTGACAGATCCAAAGTTTTCGAAGGTGTTAGAAGAGGGGATTTGTACATTGTTGATTTCTCTACAGGTCCTCAACCAGCCACTTGCCTACTAGCAAAAACCTGAGAAGGGTGGTTGTGGCATCGAAGACTTGGTCATGCAGGCATGAGGAATTTGCACACGCTCGCGAAGAAGAAGCATGTCATCGGCATCGAATCGGTCAAATTCCTCAAGGACCACCACTGCGGTGCTTGTGAGTGTGGGAAAATGACCAGATCCAAGCACCCCTCAAAGTCTATCATGACCACTACTCGTCCATTTGAATTGCTTCAGATGGATCTATTTGGACCTACTCATTATGCCACTCTAACAAATGCAACATCTTTATATGGCTTTGTCATAGTTGATGATTATTCCAGATACACATGGGTGCATATCATTTTATATAAAACTAAAGTGCAGGAAGTCTTCAAACAATTTTCTTCAAGGGCCTCGACGAACTTCGGCGTCAAGATCAAACACATCAGGAGTGATAATGGAACAGAGTTCAAAAACACTGGTCTTGATAATTATCTTGATGAACTTGGTATTACTTAGGAATTGTCTGCTCCTAATACTCCTCAACATAATAGTGTCGTCGAAAGGAAGAACAGGACTCTGGTTGAGATGGCAAGAACCATGCTTGAAGAATATCAGACTCCTCGTCGCTTTTGGCCTAAAGCAATTAACACTGCCTGCCATATCAGCAGTAGGGTATATCTTCACAAATTCCTCAAGAAAACCTCATATGAACTCCTTACTAACAAGAAACCCAATGTAAGTTATTTCAAAGTCTTCGGTGCAAAATGTTGGATTAGAGATCCTCACCATAGCTCAAAGTTTGCACCTAAGGCACATGAGGGTTTTATGCTCGGTTATGGAAAGGACTCGCACACCTACAAAGTCTTCAAAAACTATCACAACAAGGTTGTGGAGACTGTAGATGTGCGGTTCGATGAAACTAATGGCTCGCAAAGAGAGCAATTGCCTCCTGATCCAGATAAGCTGTCTCCTGAGGAAGCAATAAAGCTCAAAGCTACTGAAGACATTGTTCCCACTAAGGAAATTGATGAAGAGATCATTCCTAGCACTGATGAAAATCAAGAAGATGCTCCCGAGGAAATTTCTCTAGAACCAATTCCTCAGCCCAGACGAAATCCTCAACCAGCTCATCCGAGGATTGCAAATGAAGTAGAACTTGACAAAATCCTCGATGATATCAACGCGCTAGGTCCTCTCACTCGCTCAAAAGCTTCACACTTAGTTAAATTTTGTGGGCATTTCTCCTTTGTGTCTATCACAGAACCTTCAAAAGTTGTTGAGGCTTTCATGGAACCGGAGTGGATCCAAGCCATGCAAGACGAACTTCTTCAATTCAAGCTGAATGACGTATGGGAGCTCGTCAAACGACCACATCCTCGCAAGCATAATATCATCGACACCAAGTGGATTTCCCAAAACAAGCAAGATGAGGATGGTCAAGTGGTGAGGAATAAGGCACGACTTGTAGCCCAAGGCTACACACAGGTTGAAGGAATAGATTTCTATGAAACTTTTGCACCTGTTGCTAGACTTGAAGCTATTCGAATACTACTTGCTTATGCTAATCATCATAACATTATCTTATATCAAATGGATGTGAAAAGTGCATTCCTCAATGGTAAGCTTGAGGAAGAAGTATATGTTGCTCAGCCCCTAGGTTTTGAGGATCCAAAGAATCCAGACAAAGTCTTCAGAATCAAAAAGGCGCTCTATGGTTTCAGGCAAGCCCCTCGGGCGTGGTATGATACATTGAAGGGATTCCTCATGAAGAAAGGCTTCAAACCTGATTCACTTGATCCAACTCTTTTCACTAAATCCTATGATAATGAACTATTTGTGTGCCAGATATATGTCGATAACATCATATTTGGCTGTACTGACAAACGTTTCAGTGATGAATTTGCTTACATGATGAGTGAAGAATATCAGATGTCTATGATGGGGGAGCTGAAATTCTTCTTAGGCCTTCAAATTCGTCAACAACGCAATGGAATCTTCATATCATAGGAGAAATACCTCAAGGATGTTCTGAGGAAATTCGACATGCATGAATGCAAGGGTGCCAAGACTCCAATGCCTACCAACGACCACCTGTGCACTGACGAAAATGGTAAAGATACGATCAGCAGGTATATCGCTCCATGATTGGCTCTTTACTATATTTTTGTGCATCTAGGCCATGTATAATGATTAGTGTTTTCATGTGTGCACGTTTTCAAGAAAAACCGAAGGAATCACAGCATAAGGTTGTGAAGCATATTCTTCGATACTTAGCTCACACGCCAACACTAGGATTATGGTACCCCAAGGGCTCAAATCTTCATCTTATGGGATATTATGATTCTGACTATGCTGGTGACCATGTGGATGGCGAGTCAACCTCTGACACATGTCATTTCCTCGGAAGATCACTAGTCTGCTGGTCCTCAAAGAAGTAGAACTGCGTTTCACTCTCCACTATCGAAGCTGAGTACATTGCTGCTGGTTCATGTTGTGCTCAATTGCTATGGATGAAGCAAGCCCTCAAGGACTACGACATGAACATGAAGAATATGCCTCTCTACTACGATAATGAGAGTGCAATCAAGATTGCATACAACCCAGTACAACACTTGAGGACTAAGCACATTCAGATTCGTCATCATTTTCTTCGGGACCATGTCCTCAAGGGCTGTATCTTAATCGACCATGTGAAGACTGATGATCAACTGGCAGATATGTTCACTAAGCCCTTGAATGAGAAAAGGTTTTGCAAGTTGCCGGTGTGAGCTAAATATCTTAGAACCTTCAAATGTTTTGTAAAAACATGCACACATCCTAACACTTATGCAAAATTGATGACTTAGATGTGCAACACACGAAGAATCGGTTTTTTTCAACCTCATGAAGAATATCACTCTTAGTGTGAGGAAATCAACGAAGAAATTGTTTCTCAGGGCCCTACGACAATTGTACGCGACGTCTGAAATCAACATTCTTATATGGTGGGTCACGCCACCACCTAACTTGAAATTCCTCAAGTTGAATTTCTTCAAAGCTGAATTTCTTCAAAGTTGATTTTCTTCAAAGCAGTTGTTCTTCAAACTTGTCTTTCTTCAAAAGTGAAATTCATCATGATGCTTTGTCACAAAATCCTCAAGTTAATCAAAATCTTCATAAACACTTGATGATTTCCATTTGTCTAGATATATATAGACTATGATTTCAAAGTCCTCAACAACATTCACTTATAGCTATTTCTTCAATTTGATATTCCATCGAAGTGAATGTGATCGGACCCTACTTTCCCTCTATGCTACTCTCACCCAGTCTATTCAATTCTTCATATGCGTTCTACTTGAAACTTCATTCAAAATCCTCACTGCGTCCTTGTCAGCTGATGATTTTGGAACAAAATCCTCAAATCTTCAAAAATGATTTTTATATCGTTACACAGTAACTGAACCCCACTTCCCACGATCATTTAAGCATGATCTCCACCGCTTTAAACGGTTGCTACACGTGTCATGCGGAGATGAAAGGACAGGGGTAGTTCGGTCCGAAAGAATCGGCCAGACAGTTTTCACCTAGGCTATAAATATGTCCTTTCCCCCTCCGGTCAAAACTCTTCGTTCTCTCTCTCGACCTCCTCTCCACTACAGCAAAGCCCTAGCGCCACCGCTAGAAGTCTCGTCACCGGTGAGGAAAAGCTTTACTGCCTCGACCTCTCCGTCGCCGAAATCACGCTGGAACCGGATCATCTTCGTCCGCCGCCGCCGTAGCCGTCCTCTGTTGCCAAGTTAGGGCGCAGTGGACTCGCACCGAAGAGCATCTACTTCTACTTCTTCCTGTGTTCTTCGTGCATGCTATATAAGGTAAATTAAACCCTATTTTTATAGCCCCTTTTCATCTACTATTTTACCGTAGATTTGTGAAACTTGTTTTGTCCTCAAGTGTATATCATTCCCTATTCCTCAAACACTGCTTATTCCTGAACTATTGATGAATTTCACTAAGCATCTAAAAGTCTTCACGAGATTCCTCAATTGTGCAAATTGTCGAATCTGTACAACTCTGGAACCCAAGATGAGAATGCTTAGACAAATTCCTCAACTCACTGGTCAAATTCCTCAACTTTAAAATTTTCAATTTCATCACATCTGAGAACGCATATGACCTCTCCAAATTCCTCACAACAATACTCTGTTCACACATACAAAAATGCCAGCTGATGAATCTCTAGGTTCTCATCAACTTAACTCATTTGTACCGTTTTTTGAAGAAAATCAACAAGTTTCATCAGAATCCTCAAGAGTTCATTTTCCTCAGCAAAAGTCTCAACTGAAGAAAATGGAAGATGAAAGGAAGCAAAAGGGTGGCAAGAAGCTTGAATAGAACACTGCCATTGATATTCCCGATGACATATACCTGCAATACTGCACACCTGTTGAGCAATAGACAATGCCCAAGACGAAGATAAGGCTTCAGAAGATAGAACGCCGATGGGCTAAGGAGTGGAAAGAATACAGATTAGTCAGTCCCAAGTACGCGAAGAAATTCGCTCTTAAGCCTCCTGGCAAACGGCCTCCTCTCGAGGATTATAAGGATGCACACCCCTCAAGCCTCAAGACAATTATTGACTATCCTAAGGAAAAGACAAAACATTTGTCAAAGCTTCAGAAGCAGGCAGAAGCTGCTCTGAAGAAATTTAATGAAGAATCTGCTGCTGTTGCTACTGCCGCCACCTCCTCTGTAGCTGAAACTTCTGGCACGGCCATTCCTCGAGTGAAGTCTGTGCCACCGAAACCAAAGGCTTCAAAGCCTTAGGAGAAATTGCTTCAGAAGGCTGCACTTGCATCCGCACCAAAACCCTCAGCGCCACCAAAGTCTTCAAAGCCTGAACACAAGCAGATTATGAAGCAGCTGCCGACTGTTTCCAGCTCCTCTGTTCCTTCTGGAACAAGCTCACACACAAAGTCTTCACCAACTCCAATGAAGACTAAGTGACTGCTGGGAGAGGAACCAGACCAAGCCGAGGCAAAATCATCATAGTCCCTTCTGCATCAGAAGGCAGTGATGAATATGATGATGAGACTCTGCAGGATATCATCAGAAACAAGCAGGAGAGGGTAGCACAAGCTTCAGGCAGCACCATTCCTCTGGGCATGGACCCAAAAGTCCTCTTGGATTACATCAATATATGGTATGATGACCCCAACACACCTATTGATGATTTGAAGCTTCCCCCAGGCATCAGCCACATGGTGGCCACTTTCATCAACGAGGCCAAGTGGAAGGAGACGCAAAGCTGAAAAAGGAGAAATTTCTCAGACGTAATCTCCTCAGCTTGATGCCTGATGCAATTGTGTCCACTCAGGCAGAAATGAAGACTTTGACTGACAAGTACACCCAGCTATCTGATCGTCAGAGTCTCAAGAACAATTTCATCAAGTTTGCTACTAATGTAGTTGATGATTACAATAAAAGGGTTGCCCCTCCAGCAACACCTCAGCAGCCTGAGATTGAAGAAGAACAAACTTCCCCTGCTGAGGAAATACCTCAAGAAAGTCGTGCTGATGAACCGGCTATTGAGGAAATCACCAAGGAAACTCCAGCTGATGACTCTGCTCGAGCTGATGAAACTGCTCTAGCTAATGCTTCTAAGCCAACTGATGACTCTGCTCCAGGTGAAGAAACTGCTTCAGCTGAGGAAACTACCAGGACGGATATGGCTCTGCCTCCTGAAGAGAAAATGCCTTCACCAAAATCTTCAACGGTGAAGAAAGTGAATCCATCTGCATCAGACGTGAAGAAAAGAAGAGCTTCTTAAAAGGAAGCTAAGAAGAGAAAAGCTTCCTCAACACAAGAATCAACTGAGGCCAAGCGCCTCAAATCTCTTGATGGAAATGCTCATCTGGATCCTGTGCCTCTCAACATTGCTTCATCCTATGAGATGACTCCCTTCGAAAGCGAAGACAAGGAGCATATGACTGATGAGGAAATGAAGAATGATGTGTCTGAGGAACACATTGGTGAGGAAATTCAAATTGATAACAGTCCTCGGACATTCATTCCTCCTGAAGAAAATGCTCAAGGATTAGCTGCACCAGCTGATAAATTTGGCTCCTCCACCAAGCAAACTCCTCCAGCTAAGGAAAACCAAGGAGAAAATCCTCAGCCTGAAGAAAATCCAAATCCTGAGCAAAACCCTCAACCTGAGGCTCAGGATGAAGAGATTCGTCCTCCTGAGATAAATCCTCAACCAAAGGCTCAAGTGGATGACATTCCTCACCCAGAGCAAGATCCTCAGCCTGAGGCACATGCAGATGAAATTCCTCATCCTGAGGAACATGCTGAAGAAAATGCCCCCGCGCCAAATCATAGAATGCTCTTGTAGTTATCAATCCAGAAACTGCAATGATTGTCTCCCCTCAAGGGAAGAAGCAAAACTTTCAGCCGATGCAGCGTCAGCCCTTATCGAAGCGGCCAAACTTTCAGAAGGAAGCATTCGTTCAGGAACTCATGTATTTCATCGGAGAAAATCCCTATGACAAGCCGCGCATCAGGCATATGAAGTTTTGGACCAGGATTCAGCTCAACTACTATGCATCTGTGCTTTGTGGAAGAAACAAAAATTTTCAGCACACGCATATTCCTCATGTTGAGCTTGAAGAAATTCCTTGCTTTGCCCCAGTCCTCAACGTTCTTCATGAAGCAGGAGTGCTCCCTCTGTGCTCTGATATCTGCGATTGGAACAACGACATTGTTCTTCAATTCTATGCAACTCTGCACATCTCTGGAGATCCAATAGATATCAACACTTGGGTGCTAGATTGGATGATGCAGCACACACACTTCAAGGCCCCTGCAAATGAGCTGCTGCAAGAACTTCCTGTGTCAATTCCTTCAGAGCAGGCCGTGAAGATGTATGATGAACGGGAGCTGCCAAATAAGGTGATGGAAGTCCTCATCAAGCCTTTGGCCAAAGGGCAACTGATACGTCCATTTTGCATCATGTTTTCATGTTGATATTTATCTCTTCTTTGGTTGTTATTTCACTTCACAGTACTATTCTTATGCCTGTTCTCTCTTATTTTGCAAGGTTTACATGAAGAGGGAGAATACCCGCAACTGGAATTCTGGCCTAAAAGTGGAGCATAGTTGAGATACCTATTCTGCGCAACTCCAAACACCATGAAAATCAACAGGGAATTTTTTCCCAATTTATCAAAAATACTAGGCCGAAGAAGTGCTAGAGGCGCACCAGGGGGTCCCACAAGCCTGCATGGTGCGGCCACCCCCCAGGCCACGCCATGGGGGCTTGTGGGCAACTCACTGGCCCACTGGCCCCCTTTTCTGCTATATGGATGCTTTCCTCCAAGAAAAAATAAGGGAGGAGCTTTTTCGTGGTTTTGGCGCCGCCACGAGGTGGAACTTGAGCAGAACCAATCTAGAGCTCCGGCAGGACGATACTACCGGGGAAACTTCCCTCCCGGAGGGGGAAATCGTCGCCATCGTCAACACCAACACTCCTCTCATCGGAGGGGACTCATCTCCATCAACATCTTCATCAGCACCATCTCATCCCCAAAACCTAGTTCATCACATGTAACCAATCTTTGTCTCACGACTACGATTGGTACTTGTAAGGTTGCTAGTAGTGTTGATTACTCTTTGTAGTTGATGCTAGATGGATTGTTTGGTGGAAGAGTTTATGTTCAGATCCTTGATGTTGTTCATTACCTCTCTGATTGTGATTAGGATTATGCTTTGTGAGTAGTTACTTTTGTTCTCGAGGACATGGGATAAGTCATGCTAATAATAGTCATGTGAATTTGGTATTCGTTCGGTATTTTGATGTGTTGTATGTTGTTTTTCCTCTAGTGGTGTTATGTGAAGGTCGACTACATAATACTTCACCATTATTTGGGCCTATAGGAAGGCATTGGGAAGTAGTAAGTAGATGATGGGTTTCTAGAGTGACAGAAGCTTAAACCCTAGTTTATGCGTTGCTTTGTAAGGGGCTGATTTGGATCCACTAGTTTAATGCTATGGTTAGACTTTGTCTTAATTCTTCTTTCGTAGTTGCGGATGCTTGCAAGAGGGCTTAATCATAAGTGGGATGCTTGTCCAAGTAAGGGCAGTACCCAAGCGCCGGTCCACCCACATATCAAACTATCAAAGTAACGAACGCGAATCATATGAACATGATGAAACTAGCATGACAGAAATTCCTGTTTGTCCTCGGGAGCGTTTTTCCTCCTATAAGACTTTGTCTAGGCTTGTCTCTTGCTACAAAAGGGATTGGGACACTTTTCTGCACCGTTGCTACTTTTTTTACTTGTTTCCTGCTACGAATCATCTCACCACACAATCACTTGTTATCGACAATTTCAGTGCTTGCAGATTTTTCCTTGCTGAAAACCACTTGTCAGAGCCTTCTGCTCCTCGTTGGGTTCAACACTCTTACTTATCGAAAGGACTACGATTGATCCCCTATACTTGTGGGTCATCAGCAACCACCAAGAACAACCTTCCTGGTCCATGAGCTGAAGTATGAACCAAGAACTGTTTAGAGAATCCTCTACAGTGTTCTTGCGCCAATCAAGGGCCATGATGATGAAGAATATGTCATAGTCATGATGAAGAATATCCTCTTCAACATCATACATGGCATTCCCATCAACACTCACGATTTATTCTTGAGGACTCTCGCAGAAAATGCTATGTCCCCTTTTGACGTGAAGATTTACGCTCCATGGATCATGAGATTCATCAGACGTAGGTCAGGCATCAACTATCACGCTGATTTCAATAATCACCTTGGATATATGCCTCTAATAAGGGTCAACAAGAAGAATTTCGAGCCTGTTGAAGGAAAAGGCAAGTCTGTGATTGATGAAGGCAGTCGGCCCCTTGATGGCCAGTTCCGTGAGCCAGATGCATATTCTTCTTGGGATGATACTCAAACCCAGTCGCCGAGTCGTGTTGCTCTAAGGGTGATGAATACGGGAGAGCTTCTCCTTAGTCTTCATCAAAAGGTAGATCGAAATCACAAGTGGGTCAAACGCCAGTTCGGCGCCATTGTGAAAACCCTCAATGAGACTCAGAATGCCGTGAAGCTTAATCATCATTATCTTCATGAGGTTTTTGATCGCACCTCGGCCACACTGGCTCATTTGAAGACTTCAACGGAACTTGAAGAATTGGAGTTTGCACAGGACTTTGACTGGTCATGGCCGCCAAAGAAGAAATGCAGGCCAATTCCAGTTCCAGACCTTGAGGATAGTTCGTTTTCTTCATTCCGCATTGCAGAATCAGATGAAGACCAACAAGACACTACCACTGGTCCAAGGAGGAAGTCTGCTCCCAAGAATCCTCACGCATCTTCCTCAACTGCCAAGAAGTGAAAGTCTTCACGGGGCGTTATTCCTCAGTTTTGTCCCTTTTTGTCGCTTGATGACAAAGGGGGAGAAATCTAAGAGTTAGTGTTCCCGCGGGATATATTTTGGGGCTTATGAACATTATTAAGTTACAAACTCTTGGCTCTTCTGTAGTGTTTTATGTAATGAGTTGTAACTTAAGCCCGATGGTACTCTGACGCTTTTGAACGTTTTTCTTCGAATGCTTATTCCTCAAAATATTAATGCACACATGCTGGAATTCGTCAGATATCATTTCTCATCTTGCATTCTCAATTTCTTCATACTATATGCCATATGTATGCATGATTTACAAGACTCATGGTGAGATCTTCATGATATAAATCATCAACGTAGATTTGCTGTGAAAAGAAAAATCCTCAAGATATGCACATCTTAAGGGGGAGTCTCTCTGAATCTTGATTTCAAATTCCTCAAATGAGTATTTACACTTCATATTTTTATCCTTGTTGAAGACTTAACCTAATTGTCATCAACCACCAAAAAGGGGGAGATTGTAAGTGCATCTAGTGCCCCTTAGTGATTTTGGTGGTTTGAAGACTTATAGGTTAAGTATCTAATGTGTTCATGAGTGTACACATGATCTTTAAGTCGCTGAGGAGTTTGAAATATTCAATGAATATCGACCCCTAAAAATATATATCTTCGGTTGAAGAAATTGGTCTGAAGCTGAAGAATTGAATCGCAAAGAAATTGCGATGAAATTGATATTCCTCATGAAGAAATTGAAGATGAGGAATTCGGTGTGTCCTGAAGAAAAACAATCTGAAGATTTTGAAGCATGAAGATTTATTTCTGTCTGTTTTATTTTCTTCACTTTTGAGTCATAGGAACACCGCACTATTAAAGGGGGTCAAAGTAACACGTAGGAATGAATTTCCTCATGATGCTCAACCCAAGCCTAATCCTACCAAAAGCCTCAAGTGAGGAATATGAGAGACATGAGGACTCTCACAGTTGAGGGTCCCGACCGTTACCGCAAGTCACGCCACATCACTGATCTTATCCACACCAACGGTCATATTATTTAAGGGCATTAATGTCAAATCATGTCGGGATGTTCCGAGGCTATAAATAGCCTCCCCCACAACCATTAGCTGGTTGGCTGCTCCGTTGGAAACTGACACTTGTCATAAGAGCAGGTCAAATTCCTCAGAGTCTTCAAGAGTAATTCATCAGTGAGGAAATACCCCAAACACCAAACCACAAACCAAAACCAAGTGATTGAGCATCGCTGAAGAAGTTGTTCCTGTGTGGAACTGAAGCCTTTTACCTTTGAGGACTGTGCATCCTCCAGACGGTTAGGCGTCATGGTCTAGAGCAATCGAGCAGTCAATTGTGGATCACTAGGTGACCAAGTTTGTGAGGGTTTGGAAGTCTGCCCTCAAGAGTTACCACAAGTGTTGGGCGAGGACTGTGTGTTCGTAGCCCAAGGAGAATACGGTAGGGATTGTGTGTCCCGAGACTGTGTGTGTTTTGGTTTCAATACAAAGCCGCTCCAAACCAGATGTACAACTGTCACAGCAGTTGGAACTGGGTCATCAACCACTGTCTTCACTGTGAAATGGGTTCTATTTCTTCAACTCTTTAAATTCATCATATTGTATGTTGACGATTTTCACTGTCGCCATTTGAAGAATTTGCTGAAGACTTTTTCTGAAATTCCTCAACCCCAAATTCTTCACGCGAGTTAATCCTCATCTGTTTTCTCCGTGCCTGCATACTGTGCAAACTGTTTTTCATATTCTTCACCTTGAAAACTGCTGTAGTCATACTTTGGACTCCTGATTCTTTGCTGTTTTCGCTGCAACTTAGTCATCGTGAGGAATTTCCTCGAAAGGAATTTCCTCAGTGATGAAATTCTCAAAATCTCCTATTCACCCCCCTCTAGTCGATATAACGCACTTTCAATACCCCAAACACCAAACCACAAACCAAAACCAAGTGATTAAGCATCACTGAAGAATTTGTTCCTGTGTGGGATTGAAGCCTTGTACCTTTGAGGACTATGCATCCTCCAAACGGTTAGGCGTCATGGTCTAGAGCAAGCCAGCAGTAAATTGTTGATCGCTGGGTGACCAAGTTTGTGAGGGTTTGGAAGTGTGACCTGAAGACTTACCACGAGTGTTGGGCGAGGACTGACTGTCCTTAGCTCAAGGATAATACGATAGGGATTGTGTGTCTTTTGGTTTCAATACCAAGCCGCTCCAAACCAGACGTACAACTGTCACAGCAGTTGGAACTGGGTCATCAACCAATGTCTTCATTGTGATACGGGTTCTATTTCTTCAACTCTTTCAATTCCTCAATATTGTACGTTGAAGATTTTCATTGTCACTGTTTCAAGAATTTGCTGAAGACTTTCTCTAAAATTCCTCAACCTCAAATTCTTCACGCGGGTTAAACCTCACCTGCTTTCTCTGTGCCTGCGTACTGTGCTATCTATTTTTCATATTCCTCATCTTGAAAACTGTTGTAGTGATACTTTGCAGCCCTGATCCTTTGTTGTTTCCGTTGCAAGTTAGTCATCAGTGAGGAATTTCCTCAAAAGGAATTTCCTCAGTGATGAAATTCTAAAAATCTCCTATTCACCCCCCTCTAGTCGATATAACGCACTTTCAGAAACCACAAATGCTACTAACAAAAATGCAGGATTGAAGAAATTGTATGTGACAGGCATATACAAAAGTTTCAAAGGGCATCAAATCCTTTGCGATCTGCTCAAAAAGTAGATTCTGAACAAGAACCTGAGGAAAGAGGGCATTTCCTTTGAGATGAAACTGAACGTTGATGGGTCATACTAGAAACCTGAGCAGTACCCCAAAACCTCATGGGTTGCTGCTAAAGGACCTCCCGTTGATGCATCCACTTTAACAGGCTTTGCATGTGAATTGTCTTATTCATCTGATGAGTCATTTGACTCCAAAAATAAAATGTTCAAAAACCAATCTGGTGAAGTATTTGCTCGATATGTTGGAACTAACTGCAGGAAAGGACCTCCACTGAGAAAAATCTGGGTTCCCAAAAGCTGCTTGGAAAGTCTTCAGGTGAATGTCCTCATGACACCACCAGTGAAGACCAGGAACCCCAGATCAAATTCCTCAGGTGGACCAAAGTCTTCACAAGGATCAAATTCCTCAAATGGTCAAAATTATGCTCGTACTCGCATTAATTCTTCTGACATGCAGGGAAACTACAAGGGACATGAATATGTGCACTATTCTTCAAATCGCTATGTTCATAAGTACTCAAAAAATTTCTCTGCCTATTCATTTGAGTACTCTAACCCCCCTACTGTGAAAAGAAGTGCATAGCTTCAATGCCTCCATTCTCATATGCTGCTCGCAAGAGAATGAACTCTTTACCACCCCTTCAGATGTGGGTGGTCTAGAAATCAAACTAATCAATTATCACGTGAGGTCTCCAGATGAAAGCCATCATGTGAAGAATTTGCTGGAGATCTGAGGAAATTGCTTGATAGGACGCAAGCTAAAACATGATGAAATGACCTATAATTTCACTCGTCCTCATTATGTCCTCAAATTTACTTTTTGTGATGAAATTCAAGTGTGATGAAATTGATAAGATAATCTTCAAATCTGAAGCATATGAGATGGTAAACAGTACTAATTCATCTGTAGGATGATCAACCCAAGAACATGGAGTGGGTTCTTGACAGTGGATGTACAAATCACATGACTGGTGATAAAAGCTTATTGATGAATATCCCACCGACTCCATCACCACTATAGCATATCACCTACACTGAGAAAGGTAAAAGCAAGGTATTGGGACTTGGTAAAGTGGCTATCTCTAAAGATCGTCACATGGACAAAGTCATGCTTGTCGAATCCCTTGGGTTTAACCTCATGTCAGTCTCAATGCTTTGTGATCTTGATATGATTGTCATCTTTGGAAAATAGTCATCATGGAATCTGACAAATCCAAAGTCTTCGAAGGATTTAGGAGAGGAGACTTGTATATTGTTGACTTATCTACAGATCCTCAACCGGCCACGTGTCTACTAGAAAAACCTTAGAAGGATGGCTATGGCATCGACGAATTGGTCATGCAGGCATGAGGAATTTGCACACATTAGCGAAGAAGAAGCATGTCATTGGCATCAGAACCATCAAATTCCTCAAGGACCATCTCTACGGTGCTTGTGAGTCTGGAAAGATGACCAGATCCAAACACCCCTCGAAGACTATCATGACTAGTACTCGTCCATTTGAATTGCTTCATATGGGTCTCTTTGGACCTACTCATGATGCTAAACTAACCAATGCAGCATCTCTATATGGTTTTGTCATCGTTGATGATTATTCTCCATATACATGGGTGCATATCATTCTGTATAAGAGAGAAGAGCAGGAAGTCTTCAAACGATTTTCCTCAAGGTCCTCGACAAACTTCGGCGTCAAGATCAAACACATCAGGTGTGATAATGGGACAAAATTCAAGAACACTGGCCTTGATGATTTTCTTAATGAACTTGGTATTACTCATGAATTATCTGCTCCTTATACTCCTCAACAGAATGTTGCCGTTGAGCGCAAGAACATGACTCTGGTTGAAATGGCACGGACTATGCTTCAAGAATATCAGACTCCTTGCCGCTTTTGACCTGACGCAATCAACACTTCTTACCACATCATCAACAGGGTATATCTTCACAAATTCTTCAAGAAAACTTCATACGAACTTCTCATTGACAAGAAACGCAATGTAAATTATTTCAAAGTCTTGGTTGCAATATGTTGGATTAGAGATCCTCACCATAGTTCAAATTTTGCACCTAAAGCACATGAGGGTTTTATGCTCGGTTACGGAAACGAATCGCACACATACAGGGTCTTCAACACCTATCACAACAAGGTTGTTTAAATTGTAGATGTGCGGTCCGATGAAACTAATGGCTCGCAAAGAGAGCAATTACCTCATGTGCCAGATAATTTGACTCCCGAGGAAGCTATTAAGCACAAGGCTACTGAAGATATCATTCCTATTGAGGAATAACCCCTTGTTGAAGAAGTCATCCCCAATAATGATGAAATTCAAGCGGGTGCACGTGAGGAAAATGCTGCAGATTGAATTCCTCGGCGCAAGCAAAGTCTTCAGCCAACACATCCGAGGATTGCAAATGAAGTGGAAATTGACAAAATCCTTGATGACATCAATGCGCCAGGTACCCTCACTCGCTCAAAAACTTCACATTTAGTTAACTTTTGTGGTCATTCATATTTTGTATCTATCACAGAACCCTCAAAAGTTGATGAAGCCTTCATGGAACCTGAGTGCATTCAAGCCATGCAAGATGAACTTCTTCAGTTCAAGCTAAATGATGTCTGGGGGCTCGTCAAAAGACCGGATCCTCGCAAGCACAATATCATCGGCACCAAGTGGATCTATCAAAACAAGCAATATGAGGATCGTGAGGTTGTGAGGAACAAGGCATGACTTGTAGCCCAAGGCTACGCACAGGTTGAAGGAATTGACTTTGATGAAACTTTTGCACCTTTTTCTAGACTGGAAGCTATTCGTATATTGCTTGCTTATGCTAACGATCACAATATTACACTATATCAAATGGATGTGAAAAGTGCATTCCTCAATGGTAAGCTTGAGGAACAAGTATATGTTGCTTAGCCTCCAGGTTTTGAAGATCGGAAGCATCCAAACAAAGTCTTCAGACTCAAAAAGGCACTCCATGGCCTCAAGCAAGCCCCTCGGGCGTGGTATGACGCATTGAAGGAATTCCTCATGAAGAAAAGCTTCAAACCCAGTTCACTTGATCCTACTCTTTTCACAAAATCCTATGAAAATTAACTATTTGTGTGCCAAATATATGTCGACGACATTATCTTTGGTTGTACTCACAAACGTTATAGCGATGAATTTGCCTATATGATGGGTGAAGAATATCAAATGTCTATGATGGGGGAGCTGAAATTATTCCTAGGTCTTCAAATTGATCAACAACGCAATGACATCTTCATCCCTCAAGAGAAATACCTCACGGATGCCCTGAAGAAATTCAGCATCAATGAATGCAAAGGCATCAAAATTCCAATGCCTACCAACGGTCACCTCTCCACTGACAAAAATGGTATAGATTTCGATCAACACGTATATCGCTCTATGATTGGCTCTTTATTGTACCTATGTGAATCTAGGCCAGACATTATGCTTTGTGTTTGCAAGTGTGCACGTTTCCAAGCAAAACCGAAGGAATCACACCATAAGGCTATGAAACATATTCTTCGATATCTAGCTCACACACCAATGCTTGGATTATGGTACCCCAAGAGCTCAAATCTTCACCTCGTTGGATATTCTGTTTCTGATTATGCTGGTGACCGTGTGGATCGCAAGTCAATGTCAGGCACATATGATTTCCTCGGACAACCCTTAGTCTGCTGGTCCTCAAAGAAGCAGAATTGCGCAGCAATCTCCACTTCTGAAGCTGAATACATTGTTGCTAGATCTTGTTGTGCTCAACTGCTGTGGATGAAGCAAACCCTCAAGGACAACGTCATCAACATGAAGAATGTGCCCCTCTACCACGACAATGAGAGTGAAATCAAGATCGCCTACAACCCAGTACAACACTCGAAGACCAAGCACATCCAGATTCGTCATCATTTTCTTCGTGATCATGGGCAATATCATCATCGACCATGTGAAGACTGATGGCCAACTAGAAGATATCTTCACTAAGCCCTTGGATGAGAAAAGTTTTTGCAAGTTGCGGTGTGAGCTAAATATCCTAGAATCTTTGAATGTTCTGTAAAAATGCACACAACCTAACACTTACGCAAAATTGATGACTTAGATGCGCAACACACGAAGTAATGTTTTTCTTTAGTCAATCAAGAATAACACTCTAAGTGTGAAGCAATTAGTGAAGAATTTATTCTTAGGGCTCTATGAAAATTGTATGCAACGCCTAAAATTGTCATTCTTATACGTTGGGTCACGCCACCACCAAACTTTAAAATTCCTCAAAATTTGGAACTCTTCAAAGTTGAAATTCTTCAAATCCTTCTTCACAAATTCCTCAAAATTTTCAATATCTTAAATTTTTTCAAAATCTTAAAATTTTTCTGTGATGATCTTCATTGACTGTACATCAAGTAATGAGCTTTCAATGCCCTCAAGAACATTCACTTATCGCTAAGTCTTCAAGTTGATATTTCTTCTAAGTGAATGTGATCGGACTCGTCTCCGCTCTATGCTAAGATAAACCGAGTCTATTCACAATTCTTCATATGTGTTCTATTTGACAATTGTTCAAAGCTCTCCGTGTCCTTTTCAGGTGAAGACTTTGCTACAAAATCCTAAAAAAGTTAAAACTCATTTTTTTCAAGCATTACCGCTTTGACCGTACCCAGTACTCACGTTGAATAACCATGATCTCCACTATCTCCACTGCTTCATATGTGGGTAGCACATGTCATGCGGAGAGGAAAGGGCAGGCGCAATTCGGTTTGAAACTTTCTCTTTTAACCTTTTTACCTGAGCTATAAATAGCCCCTTACCTCCCCTAGTAAAAAAACTCTTCTGTCGCTCTCGTCTTCTCCGCTCGAGCTCAAACATAGCGCCATCGCTAGAAATCTTCGCCGCCGGCGAGGAACATCTCTACTGCCTCGACCTCGCCATCGTTGGACTTACACAGAGTGCGGATCATCTCCCTCCGCCGCTGCCGTAGCTGTCTTGAGTCGCCAACTTAGGGCATTGAAGATCTGTCACCAACGAACTTCTGTTTTCACTTCCATAGTTCATCGAGTTCAACGAGTCCTTCATACATGGTAATTAAAATCTAATTTTACTACCCATGTTGATCCATTTATTTTGTTTAGATCTGTGAAATATGTTATCCCTCGAAAAATCCTTCAGCTGTGCACACCCATGTCTAGAACACTTGATGAATTTCACTAAGACACTAAATTCTTCACGAGATTCCTGAATTGTGTACATTTCCAAATCTGCACAACTCTGGAACCCAAGATCAGAATGGTTAGCGAAATTCATCAACATTGTATTGGTCAAATTCCTCAACATTGTGCTGGTCAAATTCCTCAACTTGATTCATTCTTCAAATTCCTCAAATCTGAGAACACATATGACCTTTCTAGACTCTTCGCACCCATACTCTATTAATAGGTACAAAATGTCAGCTGATGAATCACTAGGTTCTCATCAACTTAACTCATTTGCAACATTTCTTGAAGAAAACACACCTATGTCATCAGATTACTCCAGAATACAAATTCCTCAGCAAAAATCTAAACTGAAGAAAATGGAGGATGATAGGAAACAGAAGGGTGGCAAGAAGCTATAACTCAACACTGCCTTCGAGATTTCTGAAGACATCTATGCTAATTAGTGTACACCAAATGAAGAGATTCATGGGAAAGAAACCACTTCAAAACGCAAGATCGGGCTTCCGAGGGTTGAAAGAAGATGGGCTCAGGAGTGGAAGAAATACAATTATGTCACTCCCAAGTATGCGAAGAAGTTTGCCCTCAAACCTCCTTACAATAGACCGCCTCTGGGAGACCAACAAAGTGCCCATCCCTCCAGCATGGTCACAGTTGAAGACTATCTAGAAGAAAAAGGCAAGCATTTGGCCAAGCCGAGGAAAAAGGCAAATGTGGGTGTAACAAAGTTCAATGAGGATTCTGCTACTGCTGCAGCTGCTGCTGCCTTCTCCTCTACTAGTGAGGCTTCTGTCACAGAACAAGCTCCCAAGAAGACACTAGTGAAGAAATCATGTGTCAAATCAAAGTCCTCAACAACATTATCCAAAGAGCAAATTCCTCAAATAGAAACAACCACGGCTGCAAAGTCCTCAACGGCTGTCAGCTCCTCAACTACAGCACACTCTTCACTTCCTCTGCAGCTACAACCCAGTCAGCATCCAATAGGGACTCCAATTCCCACAATGGCATCTGCATCTGGCTTAGCTCACAAATCTTCAACTAGCATACTGAAGAAAAAGATGACAACTCGGAGAGGAACAAGGCCCAACCCAAACAAAGTCGTCTTCAATATTCCTTCTGCACCACAGGAAAGTGACGAATATGATGATGATGCTTTTCGAGCCATCACCAGGAACAAACAAGAACAGGTTGCGCAAGCTACAGGTACCACCATTCCCCTCGGACTGGATCCGAAAGTGGTACTGGACTTCATTGATCTTTGATACGAAGATCCCAGCGCACCCATTGATGATTTGAAGCTTCCACCTAGACCCAGCCCACATGGTAGCCTCATTCACAAATGAAACAAAGTGGAAGGAACAACAAGCCAAACTAGCTCGAACAGCAAAGGTTCAAAAGGAGAAGTACTTGAAACAAAATCTTCTCACCTTGACGCTAGAGCAACTCATGTCCACACAAGCTGAGCTGTAAACCCTCACTGACAAATACACAAGTCTTCGAGCAGATCAAAAGGGAGTCAAAGTGAGGTTTGTCAAGGACGCAACTGAGGCCATTGCTGATTACAACAACATGGTTGCTACCCCAAAGCAACCAGCAATTCCTCAAGCCAGCTACATTTTACAACTGGCTGATGAACACGAAGAACCTGCTACTAATGAATCTGCTCATGATGTAACTGTCGTGGGAATAAGCCTGACAGTAGATGAGTAGGATACGAAAGTAGAGGGCAGAGTCCTAGCTACGGCAAGGTTGTATGAGTTCAGCCCCTCTGTGGTGGAGGTAATATCCCTACGTCTCAGTGGTCTGGAGCTTAGTGTCGAGTGGAATATAGGTGTTACAGAATGCAAACCCTTGTGCCAGAGGGGAGGGGTGGCTTATATAGAGTGTGCTGCCCCTCATAAGTGTCCAGCCTTCAAGAGTGCAATAAGTGAGAATAAAGCATATGTTACAGGTAACGTATGCTATAAATGACAATAACTACAGTAGTCTAATGTAAGCCCGTTGGCCTCCCTAGGGTGGCTTCCGACCTTTGATGTTGTCTGGCTTATGGTCTTCACCGAGTGGAATCCAATCGTCGAGTGTAAGGTAATCCTCCGAGTGGTTCCCTACCGAGTGGACAAGAGGTTGTCTTAATCCAGTCCGTAGATATCTTGTAATCTTGAAGCTAATAATGAGGTGCCCTTGGGTAGGACTTATAGGTCAGGCCTATGACCCTACCCTAGGGCTATAACCTCATCATTAGCCCCTGAATGGATCGAGGTTCGAGTGGTGAAGGTGTAGCTGTAAATCATGATATAGCAGACTAAATTTGAATGCCCTTCAAAGTTTTCCCGAATTGGATGTCGATTGAAATCTTCATCATTCGCCTTGATCAATTCTGATTGGAATAAAATGTGTGAGTGAACCCGTGAATCAGCGCGTCTCACGGGATCTTCTGATGTGACCAGTCACCCTGTCAGCCCCGGATTTCCGGGATTTGAAAACCCTGGTTGCCGCTTGCTACACGACGATGACGTCATCACAATGAAGTGGGTCGCGCCGCCTCGATTCTCATGCCTCTATCTCCGCCACGTATCTCACAGTGGCCAATGAGGGGATAAGTTTAGGCCCCACTTGCTAGAGACCCAATCGGTTGGTTATAAAAGCAGCCAGCGCTAGGGTTCGGAACGACATCGTCTCCTTCCTCTCCTTTGCTCTTCCTTCTCATTAGTCACCAGCGCAGCTCAGAGCGGCCAATCTCGCTGCCGCAGCCATGACGAAAGAGCAAACAAGCAAGCTGGACAAGGCGAAGAAGAAGGGCGCCGCCAAGCCCAGGAAGCAGGCTCTGCCGCCGGGCTGGATCTAGGGGGATTTCCTCCGATCCAGTGTGTGGAAGGAGGACCTCCTCGATCTCGTCAAGCACGGTATGCTGGCGGACAAGTCTTGGAGGCTTCCCGGCGATGAGATCGAGCCCAAGCCACGCGCGGAAGAGCGGGTCCTCCTCTTGACCCACGTCGAAAGAGGTTTCTCCTTGCCGCCTCATCCTTTCCTTCGGGGGTTCTTGAATTTCTTTGGGGCGCAGTTGCATCACTTCCCTCCGAATGCCATTGCCCACATTTCTGCCTTTGTCACCTTATGCGAGTGTTTCTTGGGGTGTCCTCCTTATTGGGGACTTTTTAAATCTATCTTCACTATACGTTCTGTCGGTGAAGAAGGTCAATCCGACTGATGATATGACCCATCTCATACAGTTGTGTGGGGGTTTAGGACTTCAAAAGAGAGCCAAAAGTAATTATCCTGCCATGACCTTCCCCGAGTCAGTCCGCAACTGGAAGCCACTTGGTTCTACTGTAATGACGTCGCTTGCCCAAATATGTCGAGTGGACTTCTGCCCTTTACTTTAGAGCGACCAAGTTCTTCGAGGGCGTTGGTGTCAACGGAAGAGGAGAAAGCCCAGGTGGAGCCCTTAGTCAAGGCGTTTATTGGTCTGGTCCGCAACGGAGTCACAGGGATGGATCTATTGGAGACCTTCCTTGGAAGATGCATCCAACCCCTCCAGACTTGGGACCACACTATGTGGCATTACACTGGCCCAGAGGACTCCACTCGGTCTCATCCTGAGGAAGTGGATGAAGACATGGTAGCGAAGTGGATCCGCGGAATAGTCGGCCGCTGCGAGAATCCAATGGGGGCGAAGAGAGTCCTGCCCTTCTCTTCTCAAAACCCACTCACAAATAAGGTTAGCTGTCCTGTGTTGAACATCTTTGCATTACGGTCGAGTGGTTGCGATTTCTTTGTCGACTAAACTTGTGAGTTGCATCTTGCAGGCATGGACGAATTTGCACTCTCCGGTCCCGAACGACAATGCACTCGACATCGAGGAGGGGAGCATGGAGGATAGCACGGAGAGCGAAGAATATGTCAAGGACAGTGAGGTGACTGAGGAGGAGGAGTCAGAGGAGAGTGAAGAGGAAGACTCATCCCCTTCTCGCCACGAGCCCCGGTCCAAACATCGTCATGACCCTGCGGGCACTCCAAGAAAACCTCTAGAGTCGAGTGGCAGGAGTGCCAAACGTGTCAGGGGATCGTCTGGCGAATAGGTGGAGCATCCTGCAATGTTATCCAAGCCCAGGGGACCCAAACCTCGAAAGGCTCTGCCTAGAATGAGGATCGCTGTGTGAGTCGCCTCTGCGTAAGTATTTAATCTTCCCATCTAATCTGAGTGAACTTTTCTGGTTGGTGATGACCGAGTGGATTTGCACTGACAGAGCTGCTACCTCTGTGACGTCGCCGCCGTGGGGGGGAGGGGCCGAAGACCCCATGGAGGTTGATACCGCGAACACAACCACTTCACAGCTATGTATTATTGATTTTTCGCTCTATGTTATTCCACCATGTGTATGATTTTCTGGTTGTAACCTCTAGCGTTTCTGTCTGCTAGTCCTGCCGCCTACAGAGGTCATCCAACTGGATGACGATGATAAAAGGCAGCCTGTTGCTGAGGTGGTACCTATTGTGTGTGAGGTGCGTGTTGCAGAGATGACTGTGGTGAGTGCTCCGCCTGTCAGTTTGGTTGTTGTCACCATAACACCGACTGGGTTACAGTCGGGCATTCCAGTTGTTTCTGCTACAACCTCAGGGTTGTTGTCACCCACGACTATTTACACCACGTGTCGTATCCCCGAGGACCAGACCGGTGCCGCAAAGGAAGTTATGATCTAGGCGGAGATGATGACACAACAAGCCAAAGGAGCCTATGACGCCATCATCTCGGGGTATAACAATACGGTGGTGCTCCAAGAAAATGTCTAAGTAAGTGCGACAGTAAGTTTGAATTCCGACTCACACCCACTAGGTGTCTTGTAGAAATGTCCTTGTGTTATCTTTGTTCTGGTGGGGTCACTCCGAGTGAACCCACTAGGTGTAGACCCCGAGACCACTGTCGAGTGCTTGCACTGGCAGGGGTCTTAATCGGTAGAGACATTCTTTTTTGTTGATTGCGGTCGGCAAGAGTGGATCTGGTTGATTGTTGAATCCAGTGGGAGCATGCTAAGTGCACCCACTGGGTTTAGTCCCCGAGACTATTATTAATCGCTAGTGAATGATAATAGTCTTAAGCACTTGAATGTATAATATTTTTGGCTCGTCAGGACAGACCTGGTCGAGTGATAAACCAGTGGGGTCAGCCGAGTGAACCCACTGGGTGTAGTCCCCGAGACCGCTGTCGAGTGCTTGCATCAGCAGGGTTCCGATCGGAAACATACATATTTCTTCAATCGAATTAAGACTTTATCACTCGGAGGTGAATTAATTTTGGCCGTATATCACTCGGAAGTGAGTTATACGTCGACTGATTTTTGTCTTCTGATCATTTTAGAATGCTTGTGAAGTAGGTTCTACATATGCTACCTTGAGTGCAGAGAAGACTCAACTGGCCGCGAACCTGGAGGTGGCTACGAATGATGTAGCTTCTTTGAAGAAAATGCTCGAGGAGAAGGACAAGGCGTTGGTGGAGGCCCAGGCAACCAGTAAGGGTTGTAGGCGGAGGTGGAGAAGATGCAGAAAGAGTAGTACAAGTGGATGAACCACTTGAAGGACATGAACAAGAGGGCGAATGCTCAAGAAAAATATGTGGGAGATTTTGCCACCAAGATGCTGGGGTTACTCGCTGATACGTCTCCATCGTATCTACTTTTCCAAACTCTTTTGCCCTTGTTTTGGACTCTAATTTGCATGATTTGAATGGAACTAACCCGGACTGACGTTGTCTTTAGCAGAATTGCCATGGTGTTGTTTTTGTGCAGAAATAAAAGTTCTCGTAATGACCTGGAAACTTATGAGGATTTTTTGTGGAATACATAAAAAATACTAGTGCAAGAATTACCCGAAGACACGGAGCCAGGGGCCCACGAGCCCAGGAGGCCTTAGGGCGCGCCTGGCAGGCTTGTGGGGCCCACGTGGCTCCGCAGCCTCCAACTCCACCTCTATGAAGTCTCTCTCGCCCAGGAAAAATTAGGAGAGAAGAGATCATCACGTTTCATGATACGGAGCCGGGCCACCGCCTATTCTTCATCGGGAGGGCAGATTTGGAGTCCGTTCTGGGCTCCGGAGAGGGGAAATCGACGTCGGCATCATCATCAACCATCCTCCATCGCCAATTCCATGATGCTCTCCATCGTTCGTGAGTAATCTCATCTTAAGCTTGCTGGATGGTGATGGGTTGGATGCGATCTATCATGTAATCGAGTTAGTTTTTATGGAGTTTGATCCCGAGTATCCACTGTGTTCTAAGATTGATGTTTCTACTACTTTGCTATGCTTAATGCTTGTCACTAGAGCCCGAGTGCCATGATTTCAGATCTGAACCTATTATGTTTTCATCAATATATGTGTGTTCTTGCTCCTATCTTGCAAGTTGTAGTCACCTACTATGTGTTAAGACCCGGCAACCCCGGAGTGACAATAGCCAGAACCACTCCCGGAGATGACCACAGTATGAGGAGTTCATGTATTCACTATGTGCTAATTCTTTGTTACGGTTCTCTATTAAAAGGAGACCTTAATATCCCTTAGTTTCCATTAGGACCCTGATACGTCCATTTTGCATCATGCTTTCATGTTGATATTTATTGCTTTTTAGGCTGTTATATTACTTGTGGTACCATATTTATGCCTTTTCCCTCTTATTTTGCAAGGTTTATTTGAAGAGGGAGAATTCAGGCAGCTGGAATTCGGGACTGGAAAAGGAGCAAATCCTAGTCCACTATTCTGCACATCTCCAAATGCCCTGAAATGTTACGTGGATTTTTTTTGGATTATACAAAAAATACTGGGCGAAATAATTACCGGAGGGGGGTTGCCAGGGCGCCACAAGCCCTGACACCGCGACCCCCTGGTGGCGGAGTGGGGGCTTGTGGGCTCCCTGACGGCCCACTAGCCCCCCTCTTTTTCTATATGAAGTGTCCTGGTCCAGAAAAAATCAAGAGGGAGCTTTTTCATGGTTTCGCCGCCGCCACGAGGCGGAACTTGAGCAGATCCAATCTAGAGCTCCGGCAGGACGATCCTGCCGGGGAAACTTCCCTCCCGGAGGGGGAAATTGTCGCCATCATCATCACCAACACTCCTCTCGTCGGAGGGGAGGCATCTTCATCAACATATTCATCAGCACCATCTCCTCTCCAACCCCTAGTTCATCTCTTGTAACCAATCTTCGTCTCGCGACTCTGATTGGTACTTGTAAGGTTACTAGTAGTGTTGATTACCCTTTGTAGTTGATGCTAGTTGGATAACTTGGTGGAAGAGTTTATGTTCAGATCCTTGATGCTATTCATTACACCTCTGATCATGTTTATGATTATGTTTTGTGAGTAGTTACTTTTGTTCCTGAGGACATGGGATAAGTCATGTTAATAATAGTCATGTGAATTTGATATTCGTTCGGTTTTTTGATATGCTGTATGTTGTTTTTCCTCTAGTGGTGTTATGTGAACATCGACTACATAACACTTCACCATATTTGGGCCTAGAGGAAGGCATTGGGGAGTAGTAAGTAGATGATGGGTTGCTGGAGTGACAGAACCTTAAACCCCAGTCTATGCGTTGCTTCGTGAGGGGCTGATTTGGATCCACTAGTTTAATGCTATGGTTAGACTTTGTCTTAATTCTTCTTTTGTAGTTGCGCATGCTTGCGAGAGAGGTTAATCATAAGTGGGATGCTTGTCCAAGTAAGGGCAGTACCCAAGCACCGGTCCACCCACATATCAAACTATCAAAGTAACGAACGCGAATCATATGAACATGATGAAACTAGCATGACAGTAATTCCCGTGTGTCCTAGGGAGCGTTTTTCCTCCTATAAGACTTTGTTCAGGCTTGTCCGTTGCTACAAAAGGGATAGGGCCACTTGCTGCACCGTTTCTACTACTTGCTACTTGTTACTTTTTGCTCGCTATGTTTCACCTCACTACACCATCACTTGTTACCGCTACTTTCAGTGCTTGCAGTTATTACCTTGCTGAAATCCGCTTATCAGAGCCTTCTGCTCCTCGTTAGGTTCGACACTCTTACTTATCGAAAGGACTACGATTGATCCCCTATACTTGTGGGTCATCAGACCCCACTGCCACGGGAGGGATGGAAAATAGATGTCATGCAAGTTCTTTTCCATAAGCACGTATGACTAACTACGGAATACATGCCTACATTACATTGACGAACTGGAGCTAGTTGCATATCACCCTATGTTATAATTGTTACATGATGAATGTCATCCGACATAATTATCCATCACCGATCTAATGCCTATGAGCTTTTCCTATATTGGTCCTTGCTAAGTTACTTTACATCTATTGCTGTCACACTTGCTATACAAATCAGTACTGCTACTGTTACCGCCGCTATCGTTACTATCATACTACTTTGCTATTAAAACTTTGCTGCAGATACTAAGTCTTTCAGGTGTGGTTGAATTGACAACTCAACTTCTAATACTTGAGAGTATGCTTTGGCTCCCGTTGTGTCGAATCAATAAATTTGGGTTGAATACTCTACCCTCGAAAACTGTTGCGATCCCCTATACTTGTGGGTTATCAAGACCTTTTTGTGGCGCCGTTGCCGGGGAGCATAGCTCTATTCTCTGAGTCACTTGGGATTTATAGTTGTTGATCACTATGAGGAATCCAAGAGATCCAAAAACTAAAGTCTTGCCCTCAACTACGAGGACAGGTAAGGAACTGCCATCTAGCTCTGCACTTGATTCACCTTCAGTTATGAGTAAATTTGCGACACCACCACCTACTAGTAATTCTGATATGTCGCCTGTGCTTGATGATGCTACTTCTTCTATCCATGATGCTTATGATGATGCTTTGCTTGATAATGATATGCCACTGGGTGAATTTCTTGATGCACAAATTGCTAGAGTTACTGCTGAATCTGATGATACTTCTGAAACTGATGAAATTATTGAATTGGAACCTGCTGTTTCACCTGTTAGACCTAGATATCCTAGTTATGAATTGCCTAATATAAATAAGGGTTATGTTATGGAGGGAGAGGTATCTGAAGACTCTCTTGCTTGTAAGGATAACTATGATCTTGAGAATTTATTACGCAAGTGGAAAGAAAAATCTCTGAATGCTAGAATGAAATATGATCCTAAGTTTACTACTTCACCCATCTGTCGATCCTGAGTTAATCACTTGGGTTGAATCTGATCCTTTTCATGGTTATGAATCTGAAACTGTTGTAGCACATCTTACTAAACTGAATGATATAGCCACCCTATTCACTAATGAGGAAAAAATTCGCTATTACTATATCCTTAAGTTGTTTCCTTTCTCACTAAAGGGTGATGCTAAAACTTGGTTTACTTCTCTTGCTCCTGGTTGTGTGCGTAGTCCCCATTATATGATATACTACTTCTCTGAGAAATATATTTTTGCCCATAAGAAACAAGTTTCCTTGGAGGATATATATAACTTTGTGCAAATTGAAGAAGAGAATCTCCCACAAGCTTGGGGGAGGCTTGTCCAGTTACTTAATGCTTTGCCTGATCACCCTCTTGAGAAAAATGAAATACTTGATATCTTTTATAATGGACTAACCGATGCTTCTAGGGACCACCTAGATAGTTGTGTTGGTTGTGTTTTCAGGGAACGAACTGTGGAACAAGCTGAAATTGTATTGAGTAATATCTTGAGCAACGATAATGCTTGGACTATTCCCGAACCACCTCCGAAGCCAACTTCGAAGAAAATAGGTATTCTATTCCTCAGTCCTGAAGATATGCAAGAAGCCAAGAAATCTATGCAAGAGAAAGCTATTAAATCTGAAGATGTTAAGAATCTACCACCTATTGAAGAAATACATGGTCTTGATAACCCGTCACAAGTAGTAGAGGTAAATTCTCTTCATAGATTCAATGAGAGTGATATTCCTTATGATAAACCTGCTAGCTTATGCTTAGATGAATTTGATAACTTTATTGCCAAACAACAAAGTTTTAATGATTATGTTAGCAGACAACTGCAACAAAATGCTCGTATGATTAATCATATAAGTGCTTGTGTGGATAGAAATGTTAATGATCTTAAGCTTATTGGTAAACATGCTTCTATGGTCACTACTCAAGTAGAACAAGTACTTAAGGCTCAAAATGACTTGCTTAATGAATTGAATGACAACTTTGTTAGAGTTGTCACTAGAGGTGGTAGAATGACTTAGGAACCTTTGTATCCCGAGGGACATCCTAAGAGAATTGAAGAAGATTCTCAAGGAGTTAATACTGATGCACCTAGTCATCCTCGTAATAGGAAGAAAAAGAAAGATGATAGGGACTTGCATGCTAGTAAACATGTTGCTGTAACACCTGAGAATCTAAATGATGTCTCTATTTTTGATGCCGAAACACAATCTGGTGATGAACATGAGCCTAGTGATAATATTGATAATGGTGTTCATGTTGATGCTCAACCTAGTAATGATAATGATGTGGAGATTGAACCTGCTGTTGATCTTGATAACCCAGAACCTAAGAACAAGAGATATGATAAGAATGATTTTATTGCTAGAAATCATTGTAAGGAAAGAGAAACATGGGTTCAGAAACCAATGCCCTTTCCTCCCAAACCATCCAAGAAAAAGGATGATAAGGATTTTGAGCGCTTTGTTGAAATGATAAGACATGTCTTTTTGCAAATGCGTTTGACTCATATGCTTAAAATGTCTCCTTATGCTAAGTACATGACAGATATTGTGACTAATAAAAGGAAGATACCTGATGTTGAGATTTCCACCATGCTTGCTAATTACACTTTTAAGGCTGGGACTCCTGAGAAACTAGGTTACCCCGAAGTGCCCACTATACCTTGCTCCATTAAAGGAAATTATGTTAGAACTGCTTTATGTGATCTTGGAGCCGGTGTTAGTGTTATGCCTCTCTCTTTGTATTGTGGACTTGAATTGGATAAGTTGACCCCTACTGAAATATCTTTGCAAATGGCCGACAAATCAACTGCTTTACCTACCGGCATTTGCGAGGAGGTGCGTGTTGTGGTTGTGAACGTTACTATCTTAACGGACTTTGTTATTCTTGATATTCCCGAGGATGATGCCATGGCGGTCATCCTTGGAAGACCCTTTTTAAACACTGCAGGGGATGTTATTGATTGCAACAAAGGCAATGTCACTTTCCATGTTAATGGTAATGAGCACACTGTGCACTTCCCGAAGAAACAATATCGAGTTCATTGCATAATGCTATTGAAAATCTTCATCAATTATTATTGGAAGCTTTGAATGCCCTATTCCTACTGTCAAGATGAAATATGATATACTTATTGGGGATATTCACATCCCCGTTGAGGTAACCTAGTGATTATTCAAAAATTCTCCGGTTTTATGTGATTCGAAAAAAGTTTGTCAAGGAGACTTGATCAACCTCATTGATGAATTTCTTTTGATGACAATGAGATGGATGAATCTAGAAGTCACAACCCTCTGTTCCCAACTTTTACTTTCTGTTGTTTAGTAGAAAAATAATGATTATAGCATTTTCTTCCTGTTTTCTGCTTTTTCCGTTCAATGAAAAAATGACCTGAAAATAAAAGTTCTCCAAATGCCCTGAAATTCAAGTATGATTTTTTCTGGAATATTTAAAAATTTCTGAGATAGATAACTAGTTAGGGAGCTGCACGAGTGGGCCACGAGCCCAGGAGGCGCGCCCACCCCCTAGGCTTGCGTGGAAGGCTCGTGGGTCCAACGTGGCCCCCCTCCACTTATTCCAGCACCCATCTCCTTCGTGTACTTCCAGAAAAAAATCATTCCGCAGCTCAAACCCGTGTTCTTGCTCATTTTGCTGCATTTTTCCATCTCCTTCTGCAAAGCCCCATTCACCAAACTGTTTTGGGGAATTGTTCCTTGGTATGTAACTCCTCCATTGATCAAATTAATTTTTGTTCTAGTGCTTTATTCATTGCATATTATTGCTGCCTTGGTGACCCTGTTCTTGAGCTTTGCATGTTAATTTTAGTTGGTCCCAAGTAGTTTTGATGCATGATATGGCCTCCAGGCACTTGTAGGAGTAGTTGCTATGAGTTTTGTTAAGTCTTACTCACTTATATTTTGAGTAACTAAAAATTTCAGAATTATTTCAGAAAAAGGAAGATGTTCAGGAAAAACTATCATGGTGGTTCCTCAAGCAAAAGGGGTCCCCGTCTCGCGATTCGGGAGCTCGTTCTTTATCAGCCGAGGAACGCACCGGTGCAACCATGTGAATGGCCTTCCGATAAATTCATGATTGATGCATGTCTCAAGGACGAGTTTGATACATTTGTTCGCAACGCCGAGCTCGAAGAATTTATCTCCAATAAATGTGAACAGTATACTACACTCACTGCCTCTTTTGTTCGTAGATTCAAATTTTCAGCTGGCCGTGACACATCCATACTGATTGATCTTTATGACAAATCGTATACTATGGATTTAGAGGATTTTAATAGAATATGCAAGATACCTGATTGGGGTAGTCCCAATGACCCTCCTAGGTCTTCGGTTAGAGATTTTATTTCTAGTATAACTGTTGGAGAAACTAGAGATATTACACATGCTACCATGGGGAGCATTCATTTTCCGACCTTACATTATTTTGCCCTATTCATAGGTAGATGCATTAACGACAAGCATGAGCATAGTCACCTCTACGCACTTGACCTTAGTATTCTTAAGAGCGCAGTAACGGGTGATAGAAGTTTCAACATGGGAGCTATAATTGCGAGGAGGCTAAATAATAATGCTAATGAAGGGGATTTCTTTGGTGGGATCTATGCCATTCGCATAGCAAATTTTCTTGGAATACCCATCCGCACACGAGATCCCCTTCTCCACACAGCTTTCCTTGATCACGCCGCTATGATACGTTATCAGTTCCTTGAGAGGGATAATGAATCCCTCCTATACCGGTTAATATTTAACCGACAGCGTGTTTTCCATATTACCCTTCCTGCTCCTGCCTTCTTTGACTTTCAGGGAAAATAGAGATATTACATAACCATAGGAGAGGCAGAGGAGAATGAGAGGGAGGTGAAGGCTGCTCGCCTCCGTGAGGAAGGTATTCAGGCGGTAGCTGTCGCGTTCCAGTACAACCCCCATTATGATTTTGGATATCACGCGGACCAACCGTGGAACTAAACCAACTTAGGACAAAAGCCTAAGCTTGGGGGAGTACGTGTTTCTCACTGGCTTTATATTCATGCTCACACATTCACTTTGATAGTCGGTGTTCACACTTTTCCATTGTATCATCCATGCTAGTTTATTTCTTTTTCTTACTTTCTTCTCGTGTGTTTGTTTAAAATTAAGAAAAACAAAAAAATAGTTGTAAGTTTAATTTCCAGCTTGCTTAGTGGTAATTAAAAAGAAAACCCAAAAATATTTCCCGTTCTTCTTTTGCTTGTTGGGAGCTTTACCGTGTAAATAGTTTTCTTTTTCTTTGGGTCGAGGTAGAAGACCATGATTAAAATGATTAGTGGCTCTCATATGCATTATTGTTTATTTATCAAAGAGCCCGTATTACTTTGTCTTCTCCTCTGAGTTTGCTTGCAGATTCCAGCTTAGTCCAATGCACGAACACTCTTATTATTATTCACACCATTCGGTCATGCACGTGAAAGGCAATAATGACGATATATGATGAAGTGACTGAGCCTGGAAAAGCTGGTATGAACTTGACCTATTTCATTTTTGTAAATATGACTAGCTCATCGTTCCTAATTCAACATTGTTATGAGAGAAACATGTTTGCAATGAAAACTTAGAGATCATAGTTTCTGATGCCATGCTTAATTAGCTAGGAGCTTATAATGGTTTGTCTTGGATGCCAACATGAATTTCAAGATGATTATGATGTAGTATGATAGGATGGTATCTTCCTTTGAATGATTCAAGTGGCTTGACTTGGCACATGTTCACGCATGTAGTTGAAACAAAATCAACATAGCCTCTATGATATTCATGTTTATGGTGATTTATATCCTACTCATGCTTGCACTCAACATTGGTTAATTTCAATGCATATTGATGACTGTTGTCGCTCTCTAGTTGGTCGCTTGCCAGTCTTTTGCTAGCCTTCACTTGTACTAAGCGGGAATACTGTTTGTGCATCCACTTCCATTAACCCAAAGTTGTTCCATATGAGTCCACCATATCTACCTATATGCGGTATCTACCTGCCGTTCCAAGTAAATTTGCATGTGCCACTCTCTAAATCTTCAAATAATAATCTGTTTTGAATGCCCAAACCGCTCATGTGGTGACAAGGGGTGGTCAGTATCTTCCATGATAGGCATGTTATCCTCGATACGTGTTTATTCACTATCACTCACGAGAAAGGGGCTATTAATCGGAATGCCCAGTTCCATGCTCAAATCAAATCAAAAATATAATTGCAAACAAAACTCCCCCTGGATTGTTGTTGGTATGGACGGCACCCGAGGATTCGGCTAGTCGTGGAGTGTGATTGATCGGTAGTGGGGGAGTCAAAACTTTACTGTTCTGTTTGGGAACCGCCTGTAATATGTGTAGGATGGAAGATGGTGAAAACTCTTGGTCATCGCGTTGACAATGAAAGCATGTCACCCAAAATTATTTATCTCTACTTTAAAAGCTTGAGCTCTGGCACCTCTGCAAATCAATGATTCCCTCTGCGAAGGGCCTGTCTATTTACATTACTATTGAGTCATCCTCTTCTTATAAAAGGCACCAATTAGAGAGCACCTCCGTAATTTTTATGCTTTGCTATTAATTGACATTGAGTATGACTGTGACTAGATCTTCTTTGCCATGAAGTACAATGTTCAGTCAGCCCTTGGTCTTTGAAGGTGCTCTGCATTTATGTTTTGCGGTCTCAGAAAGGGCTAGCGAGATACCATCTGTTCATATTGTATCATGATTTTTTCATTCAAGTGTTCATGTTTGAAACTTATTATTATTACTCGCTAGTTGATTATGCCATTGATATGAGTACACCTTCAGACCTAAATGTTATTGCTTTTGTGGTTAGCTTATGATCTTGCTGAAAATCCAAATATGAGTTAGACATAATTACAACAACAAGATCAAACACAGTTCGTAAAAGTTTTTCTTTTGTCTCTTTCAGTTTGTCAACTGAATTCCTTGAGGACAAGCAAGGCTTTATGCTCTGGGGAGTTGATACGTCTCCATCATATCTACTTTTTCAAACTCTTTTGCCCTTGTTTTGGACTCTAATTTGCACGATTTGAATGGAACTAACCCGGACTAACGTTGTTTTCAGCAGAATTACCACGGTGTTGTTTTTGTGCAGAAATAAAAGTTCTCGGAATGACCTGGAAACTTACGAGGATTTATTGTCTAATATATAAAAAATATTGGCGCAAGAATTACCCGAGGACATGGAGTGAGGGGCCCATGACCCAGGAGGCGCCCCCCCTTAGGGCGCGCCTGGCAGGCTCGTGTGGCCCACGTGGCTCTGCAGCCTCCAACTCCACCTCTATAAAGTCTCTCTTGCCCAGGAAAAATTAGGAGAGAAGAGTTCATCACGTTTCACGATACGGAGCCGCCGCCAACGCCTGTTCTTCCTCGGGAGGGCAGATCCGGAGTCCGTTCTGGGCTCCGGAGAGGGGAAATCGGCGCCGTCGTCATCATCAACCATCCTCCATCGCCAATTCCATGATGCTCTCCATCGTTCAGGAGTAATCTCATCGTAGGCTTGCTATACGGTGATGGGTTGGATGAGATCTATCATCTAATCGAGTTAGTTTTGATGGGGTTTGGTCCCTAGTATCCACTATGTTCAAAGATTGATGTTGCTACTAATTTTCTATGCTTAATGCTTGTCACTAGGGCCCGAGTGCCATGATTTCAGATCTGAACCTATTATGTTTTCATCAATATATGTGTGTTCTTGATCCTATCTTGCAAGTTGTAGTCACCTACTATGTGTTATGACCCAGCAACCCCGGAGTGACAATAGACGGAACCACTCCCGGAGATGACCATAGTATGAGGAGTTCATGTATTCACTATGTGCTAATGCTTTGTTCCGGTTCTCTATTGAAAGGAGACTTTAATATCCCTTAGTTTCCATTAGGACCCCGCTGCCACGGGAGGGATGGACAACAGATGTCATGCAAGTTCTTTTCCATAAGCACGTATGACTAAATACGGAATACATGCCTACATTACATTGACGAAGTGGAGCTAGTTGCATATCACCCTATGTTATAACTGTTACATGATGAATGTCATCCGACATAATTATCCATCACCGATCCAATGCCTACAAGCTTTTCCTATACTGGTCCTTGCTAAGTTACTTTACCGTTATTGCTGTCACACTTGCTACACAAATCACTACTGCTACTGTTACCGCCGCTATCGTTACTATCATACTACTTTGCTAGAAAAACTTTGTTGCAGATACTAAGTCTTTCAGGTGTAGTTAAATTGACAACTCAACTGCTAATACTCGAGAGTATTCTTTGGCTCCCCTTGTGTCGAATCAATAAATTTGGGTTGAATACACTACCCTCGAGAACTGTTGCGATCCCCTATACTTGTGGATTATCACTCACTGGTAAGTGTCTTGTCGAGTGAATGTTGTGATTGATTGTTTGCTATTTCGATGTTGACCTTGAAATTTCTCCCTCATAGAGTTCTGTCAGGACTTGGGGAAGGAAACTGAGGAGGTCGAGCCCTCGCTTGACCCTATCAATACTCCACTCGGTGATGGCCCGGCTCTGGATATGTTCCGTGTGAACTCCCGACTGACGAAGGTGGTGAAGTACATCATGCGACTGAGGGCGGCTGTAAGCATGATCGACAAGGAGCTATGGCCAGAGGATGATCTCTAGCATGACCTGGAGGCAATGATGGCCTGTATGGAGCAGATTCCTCAGCGGGTTCAAGCGTGGAAGAAGTCTGTCGCTTGGTGTGTGGTTGACGTGGCTCTGTCACTCGACATGGTCCATTGTAAGGAGGCCTAGGAGGAGAAGCTGAAGATGCTGCAGGTTGCAAACACAAAGAAGCTTCGTTTTGAAGACTTAATGTAGGCCTTCATCGAGAGTGCAACACGCATCAACGACGTCATCGACCTCGACACCTTCGTGGAACCGGCCAGCCTAGGTGAGCCGTGAGGAAAACGAACATTCATGAGAAAGACTTTAATTTGCCTCGATATGCTAAGTGGTCCTGGAAACACTTTAAACTTCATTCGGGTACTGAACCCGAGTGCTTTTGTTCTGCGTGGATGACCTTGATCTACGCGGGGTATTGTAAATTTGCTCGTTTCGACTGAATTTGAGTTTATCCTTGTCGACTGGATTTTTCTTTTTGGGAATGCTATTGGCATACACAAAGTCTCCCACCTAAGAGAAACTTGATTTGCGGTAGGGTTGGGGCTAGCTAGGCGAAGTATGATTCGCAGTTGGGCTGGGTTTTTTCACTTAGGAGAATCTGGTTCGCGGCTAAGCCTCCGAGTGAGATGGTTATTCTTCACTCGGAGAAATTCTTAACTTAGGAAAATCTGGTTCGCGACTAAGTCCCCGAGTGAGAGGGTAGCTCTTCACCCAGAGAAGTTTTTAACTTAAGCGAATCTGATTTGCGGCTAAGTCCCCGAGTGAGAGGGTAGCTCTTCAATCGGAGAAGTTTTTAACTTAGGCGAATCTGGTTTGCGGCTAAGTCCTTGAGTGAGAGGGTAGCTCTTCAGTCGGAGAAGTTTTTAACTTAGGCGAATTTGGTTCGCGGCTAAGCGCCCAAGTGAGAGGGTAGCTCTTCACTCGGAGAAGTTTTAAACATAGGAGAATTTGGTTCGCGGCTAAGTCCCCGAGTGAGAGGGTTGCTCTTCACTCGGAATAGATTTTAAAACTTAGGCGAATCTGGTTCGCGGCTGAGCCCCCGAGTGAAAGGGTAGCTCTTCACTCGGATAAGTTTTTAAACTTAGACGAATCTGGTTCACGGCTAAGCCCCCGAATGAGAGGGTAGCTCTTCACTCGGAGAAGATTTTTTAACTCTGGCAAATCTGGTTTGCGGCTAAGCCCCCGAGTGAGAGGGTAGCTCTTCACTCAGAGAAGTTTTTTTACTTAGGAGAATCTGGTTCGCGGCTAAGCCCCCGAGTGAGAGGGTAGCTCTTCACTCGGAGAAGTTTTTTAACTTAGGCGAATCAGGTTCGCGGCTAAGCCTCCGAGTGAGAGGGTAGCTCTTCACTCGGAGAAGAATTTTTTAACTTAGGCGAATCTGGTTTGTGGATAAGCCCTCGAGTGAGAGGGTGGCTCTTCACTCGGAGAAGATTTTTTAACTTGGGCGAATCTCGTTCGTAGCTAAGCCCCCGAGTGAGAGGGTAACTCTTCACTCGGAGAAGTTTTTTAACTTAGGTGAATCTGGTTCATGGCTAAGCCCCCGAGTGAGAGGGTAACTCTTCACTCGGAGAAGTTTTTTAACTTAGGTGAATCTGGTTCACGGCTAAGCCCCCGAGTGAGAGGGTAGCTCTTCACTCGGAGAAGTTTTTAGACTGGAGTCAAGAGATATATTGCAGTAATCATACCTTTTGGCAAGAATATTGCTCTAGGGAACCTTGTTTGTTACATCAAAAGAGTCGCTCATCAAGCATAAAAACGCTTAAGTAAATCTCCGTTCCACGCCCGCGGCTCATCGATCCCTTTCTCGAGATTGTAGAGTCAGTAGGATCCGTTATTCAGCACCTTGGAGATGATGAAGGGTCCTTCCCAGGCGGGAGCTAACTTGTGTGGCCTCTGCTGATGCACTCGGAGCACCAAACCACCTTCTTGGAACGTCCTACTCCTGACGTGCCTTGAATGGAACCGCCGTAAGTCCTGCTGGTAGATTGTCGACCGAATCAGGGCCATCTCGCGCTCCTCCTCCAAAAGATCGACTTCGTCTTGTCGGGCTTGTTCAGCTTCAGCTTCTGAGAAGAGTTCGACTCGGGGAGAATTGTAGAGCAAATCACTCGGAAGGACAGCTTCTGCTCTGTATACAAGAAAGAACGGAGACCGCCCAGTCGACCTGTTCGGGGTCGTTCTGAGACCCCAGAGCACAGAAGGCAACTCGGTGACCCAAGCGCTAGTAGCATGTCCAATTTCTCGCGTGAGACGAGGCTTTAGTCGGTGAAGTATGAGTCCATTCGCCCGTTCAGCCTGGCCATTGGATTGGGTATGAGCAACAGATGCGTAATCCACTCGGGTTCCTTGGTTGGAGAAAAAACTCTTGAATTCATCTGAGTCGAAGTTCGATCCATTGTCCGTGATGATGCTGTGCGGGACTCCAAATATGAAAGTGATTTCTCTCATGAACTTGATTGCAGTACGTGCATCTAGCCTTTTGATTGGCTTGGCCTCTATCCACTTGGTGAATTTGTCGACTGCAACCAGTAAATGAGTGAATCCACCCTGCCCTATTCGGAAGGGTCCGACCATGTCCAAGCCCCAGACAACAAATGGCCATATGAGGGGGATTGTCTTCAGAGCAGACGATGGCTTGTGCGATTTGTTGGAGTAAAACTGGCATCGTTCGCAGTGATCCACAATTTCTTTGGCCATTTCACTCGCTCATGGCCAGAAGAATCCAGCTCGGAATGCTTTGGCAACGATGGCTTTAGAGGACGCATGATTACCACAGGTTCCCGAGTGGATTTCCTCCAAAATCAATCGGCCTTCCTCAGGGAAAATGCACCGCTGAGCTATTGCAGTCACACTTTTCTTATAAAGCTGATCTCCCATGACCGTGAAGGCCTTAGACCTGCGGACGATCTAACTAGCTTCGACTTCATCTTCCGGTAGCTGCTGCCTCAGGATGTATGCAATATATGGTACTGTCCACTCGGGCGTGACCACTTGAATCTACATGATCAGATCCACAATTGTTGGGATTTTAACTTCAATCGGATCCGAAGTACTTGTAGGCTGAGCAGGTCCTTCAGTGAATGGATCTTCTTGGACCGAAGGAGCGTGTATGTGTTCTAAACAAACACCACTGGGCACAGGTTTTCGACTGGATCCAATTTTCGCCAACTCATCAGCAGCTTGATTCTTCAATCGAGGAACATGATGAAGTTCTAAACCTTCAAATCTTTTCTCAAGCTTTCTTACTGCGTTGCAGTACCCAGTCATGGCAGGGTTTCTCACATCCCACTCTTTCATCACTTGATTAACCACTAGATCCGAGTCACTGTATACCATCAAGCGTCAAACGCCGAGTGAGATGGCCATACGCAATCCATAGAGGAGAGCTTCATACTCCGCCTCGTTGTTAGAAGAATCAAAGTGAATCTGCAATACATAACTGAGCTTGTCGCCCTTCAGGGATATGAGAACTACGCCTGCACCAGAACCATTCAGCATCTTTGAGCCGTCAAAGAACATAATCCAGTGTGCCGAGTGGATTGGAGCTGGTTGTTGTTGTTCTACCCATTCGGCATGAAATACGCCAGAGCTTGAGATTTGATGGCTTTCTTGGCTTTGAACTTTATGTCACAATATAGCAGCTCCATTGCCCATTTCGCCACTTGGCCCGATGCATCCCGATTGTGAAGGATTTCTGACAATGGGGCATCGCGGACAACAGACACCGAGTGATCTTGAAAATAATGAGCCACCTTCTTTGCAGTCAAGTAAATCCCATAGAGAAGCTTCCGATAGTGGGGATATCTCTGCTTGGAAGGAGTCAATACCTCAAAAACATAATACATTGGGCGCTGAATCTTATAAGCCTTGCCATCCTCCTCTCGTTCGACTGTTAGGACTGTGCCGACGACTTGATTTGTAGCCGCGATGTATAAGAGGAGGGTCTCTTTACTGTACGGAGCAGCAAGAACCGTTTGGGTGGATAGCAGAGTCTTTAACTCGATGAATGTAGCTTCTGCTTCAGGAGTCCACTCGAAGGTATCTGACTTCTTCATGAGTCGGTATAGTGGTAGGGCTTTCTCTCCGAGTTGATATGTGAATCTGCTTAATTCCGCGAAACACCCTGTAAGCTTCTGAACGTCATGTACTCGCATGGGGCTTTTGATTCAGACGATTGCCCCGATATTTTGGGGTTAACATTGATTCCTCGTACAGAAACGAGAAAACCGAGTAACTTGCCGCTGGGGACTCCGAATGTGCACTTGGCTGGGTTGAGCTTGATGTCGTACCTTCGAAGGTTGGCAAATTTTTCTGCCAAGTCAGTCAGCAGGTCGGAACCTTTGCGTGACTTGACTAAGATATCATCCATGTATGCTTCCACGTTCCGACTGATCCGATCGAGGAGGCATTTCTGAATCATGCGCATGAAAGTAGCTCCTGCATTTTTTAGACCGAATGGCATAGTGATGTAGCAGAAGCAACCAAATAGGGTGATGAAGGCCGTTTTTATTTCATCCGGGCCATACTAACGGATCTGGCGATACCTAGAGTAAGCATCTAAAAAAGACAATCGCTCGCATCCCGCAGTCGAGTCGACAATCTGATCTATGCGGGGGAGCGGAAAGTGATCTTTCGGGCAGACCCGATTGATATGCTTGAAGTCGATGCACATTCAGAGTGACTTGTCCTTCTTAGGCACCATGACGACATTCGCGAGCCACTCAGAGTGGTAAACCTCGCGAATGAAATTGGCATATAGGAGCTTAGCCACTTCCTCGCTGATTGCTTTTTTATTCTGCGTGGCGGACTAATGCAGATGTTCCTTGAGAGGCCGAGCCTTGGGGTCGAATCTCAGTTGGTGCTCATACAGTTCCGTGGTCAAACTAGGCATGTCAGCGGGCATCCATGTGAAGATGTCCCAATTCTCACGGAGGAATTGGATGAGCTCGACTTCCTATTTAGGATCAAGAGTTGTTGAGATGTTGGTCGGAGCAGCGGTGGGATCCGTCGGGTGGATGTGTACTTTCTTGATTTCCCCTGCCGACTGGAATGCATACTCAGAAGCAGGCTTCTTTGAGCGCATTAGTTCGGTGGGGTCTGCTGTCTTCCAGTACTCATCGACTTCCACCTTTCCCAGCTGCTGGTCGGTGATCCTCGAGCCCTGCTGCAAACACTCTTTCGGCCTCTGCCGATTGCCGGTGATGGTGATGACTCCCTTTGGCCCTGCCATCTTCATCTTCAGATAGACGTAACATGGACGGGCCATGAACCATACATAAGCTGGACGACCAAGTATGGCATGGTAGGCACTCTAGAGCTCTACCACCTCGAACGTGAGTTTCTCTTTGCGGAAGTTCTTGTCAGAGCCAAAAACAACGTCTAACGCGATCTGACCGATTGACTTGGCCTTCTTCCGAGGGATCACTCCGTGGAACTTCATATTTCTCTCGCTGAGCTTGGACATCGGAATGCCCATCCCTTTGAGTGTTGGCGTACATGATGTTCAAGGCACTTCCTCCGTCCATCAGCACCTTGCGGAGCCGATCCCCTTCAACCACTGGATCGACAACGAGAGTCTGACGTCCGTGAGTGGGTACATGGGGTGGGTGATCCGACTGGTCGAAGGTGTTGGCAGTCTACAACCACTTGAGATATGTTGGGGCAGAAGGAGCTGCCATGTTGACTTCTCGGTTGACCATCTTCAGTCATCTCTTGCTTTCGATGTCAGCGAAGATCATCAGAGTGGCATGGACTTCTGGGAAAGGGTCTTCTTGCTCGTCGTCCTCCTTCTCCGGGTCCTTCTCACTCGACTGATCCGCTCCCAATTTCTGGATCAACAGTATGCTTTGGTACTATAGTGTTGCCTTCTTCATCTGTCTTCGTGTGGATTGCACATGGCAGATCAAGGACATCTGGTCCCGACAATTTTTTTAATTTCTTGGGAGGAAATTGACCCTTGGCCTTTCCCTTGTACTTTCCTGCCGTCAGAGCAGCTGCTTCTACCAGCTGCGTGCGCTCCACCTTCTGCTTCTGCTTTCGGTTGGAACTGGCATCTCCATCGACTGCTTTGCCTTCGCCGCTGCGTAGGCGGTTTTCTTCTTCTCCATTCGCATAGTAGGTTGCTATCTCCATCATCTAGCTCATGGACATGTCTACCGTCCGATCGAACTTCAAGTAAAACTCTCGATACCTGACGCGTGCTTTGAAAGCGCAGACTGCTTGATGCTCGCTGACATTTTCCACCGTGTGGTGGAGAATGGTCCAGCGCTGGATAAAATCACGCAAAGCCTCGCTCGGCTTCTGGATACAATGTTATAGCTCCGTGAGACCAGCAGGGCGCTTGCACGTGCCCTCAAAGGTCTTGATGAACACTCGGGGCAGGTCTGCCCAGCAGTATATGCTTGAAGGAGCTAGATGATTCAACCAACCACGAGCCAAACCATCCAGCATTAGGGGCAATTGCTTCATTGCGACATTGTCGTTGCCGCCACCGATCTGAACTGCCATTCGGTAATCATCCAGCCATGTTTCCGTCTTGGATTCTCCGGTGAACTTGCTTATTTCGGGCGCCAACCTGAAGTTGGGGGGAATATCAGCAGAGTGGATTGCTCGACTGAAACACTCGGGGCCGGAGATGACAGAGCCACTTCCACTCGGACGATCTCTGTCTTAACCGTCACAGTGGGCTCGGCCTCTATCAACTCTCTTGTGAGCGAGATAGTCCCATATATCACACCTTTGGTTGCGTTCATCGCCCACCGATCGCATTTCGTCGTAGTGCCGGGGCACGTACGAACCACTCCGTGGAGGAGAGCGTGAACGATGGCGATCGTCGCGATTGAACCAAGGGGGAAGCGGATTCCACCCCTGGTCTCTGTATCGATCTTCTCGGCGATCTCCTCCTCTACGACGCTGGGGAGAACCCGGTTTGTAAACCGACTGAACTGTATCTGCTCAGACGGAATTGCTGTGCAGTCTATTGTGAGGCTGAGAAACAACAGAATTCTGTTGCTGTGCCGCCTACAACAACGCGCGGATCTGCTCCAAACCTCTGCCCGCTTCGTAATTCGTCGGGTGGATGGAGTCCACAATCCTTGCGGCCGCAGCCAAGTTGAGGACGGGCGTGTGGAATACCTGTTCTAATGAGAACACCGACCGGACGTTGGAGGGCGCTGATGAGGACGCGCGCCCAAAGTCTCTCCGGCTTCCCGCTTGCCCCGTCTGGTCCTTGGTGGGCTCTCGTGTGAGCCGGCCCTAAAGATGTCCGCCACATGGTTGCAGCTCTCGCACTCGGAAGAAGAGCCAGACAGATCTGATACCGAGTGGGAGGCATCGCACGGAGGCGTAGCAGGCTCGATGGCCGCCACCTGCGGTGAAGATGCCTGACGCGCAAGTGCATGGCGCACCCAATGCTGGAGCCGCAAACGACCGGATCACTTGTGGCGACGCGCGATGGGGAGCACAATAGACGACGGAGTCGACGGCTGGCGGAGAAGAACCCCGCAGGAACTAGCACGAAACAAAGTTGCTCCGCAAACTGGAAGCGCCTCGACGTCGAGAGGCGCCTCGTGAAGCCATGCCGAATCGTCAGCGATGAAAACGAGTGTGCCAAAGACGATCTCGTGGCCGAAGCACAAATTTCCGCCAGAAGACATGGTGAAGGAGAAAAAACGCAAACTTGCTGGAATTCGCCTAGACGCCTGCCCCAGGATGGGCGCCAACTGTCGTGGGAATAAGCCTGGCAGTAGATGAGTAGGGTACGAAAGTAGAGGGTGGAGTCCTAGCTACGACAAGGTTGTATGAGTTCAGGCCCCTCTGTGGTGGAGGTAATAGCCCTACGTCTCCGTGCTCTGGAGCTTAGTGTCCAGTGGAATATAGGTGTTACAGAATGCGAATAGTTGTGCCAGAGGGGAGGGGTGGCTTATATAGAGTGCGCTGCCCCTCATAAGTGTCCAGCCTTCAAGGGTGCAATAAGTGAGAATAAATGCATACGTTACATGTAACGTATGCCATAAATGACAATAACTACAGTAGTGTAACGTATGCCCGTTGGCCCCCCTAGGGTGGCTTCTGGCCTTTGATGTCAACTTGCA
This sequence comes from Hordeum vulgare subsp. vulgare, assembly GCF_904849725.1. Classification (NCBI taxonomy): domain Eukaryota; kingdom Viridiplantae; phylum Streptophyta; class Magnoliopsida; order Poales; family Poaceae; genus Hordeum; species Hordeum vulgare. The sequence continues at coordinate 198,746,796 of NC_058519.1, read as the reverse complement.
TCTGGTCTTCACCGAGTGGAATCCAGTTGTCGAGTGTAAGGTAATCTTCCGAGTGGTTCTCTACCGAGTGGACAAGAGGTTGTCTTAATCCAGTCGGTAGATATCTTGTGATCTTCAAGCTAATAATGAGGTGCCCTTGGGTAGGACTTATAGGTCAGGCCTATGACCCTACCCTAGGGCTATAACCCCATCAGTAACTGCTGAAGAATCTGACAGGCCTGCAACTGCATATGCAATGCCTAACGAAAATGTTCCTTCACCAAAGTCTTCAAAAATGAAGAAAGTGGCACTTCCTTGTGTATTAGAAGTGGAGAAAACAAAAGCTGATGAGAAGGAAGACAAGAAGAGAAAGGCATCAACACCTTCAAAGTCTTCAAACGCAAAACGCATGAAGACTTTGCCTACTTCATCATCGGCTCCAGTTCATGCAACTCCTCTCAACGTTGCACCGTCGTACATGATTGTACCATTTGGTGAAGAACATACCATTCAAGAAAGGGATGAGGAAAAGGATGAAAATCACCCTGCACCATCCACACCAATAGATGAGGAAATTCAAGATGATCAAATTCCTCAAGTCTCAACACCTCCTTCTCAATACCCAAAGACGACTACTAAAGAAAAGGAGGATGATGTGGACACTGGCTGCACCACACTAGTAATCCATGATGATTTCTGGGAAAAGGCTCATCCAAATTCACCAATGGTCCCTCCAATTCCTCAAATCCTCGAATCCCCTCCGGCAACTGAAATTTTGACCGGCTCTAAAGAAAATAGCTCACATGTGAAATCAACACCAGACCAAGAATCAGCTGCATCAGTTGATGAAAATGAAAATATTGAAGAAACTTATGTACTTGCAACAGCACCAATTGCACAGCAGATTCCTCAAACTGAAGAACAAGTGCCTAAAGAAACTGCCTCGGCACAAAATAAAGAAACAACTGGTGAACTACTTTTTGAAAATCCTAAATCAACAATTGTGGTGGCTAAAGTTTCCTCAAGCCAAAGAAATTCGAGACCAAAATCTTCAACCAAAGCCTCATCAGCTATACTCAAAGAGGCCAAAGTTTCTGAAAGCATATTTCTATGATGAACATCATTTCTTCACTGGGGAAAATCCATACGACAAGCTTCGAGTCAGGCACATGAAGTTTTGGACCAGAACACAACTCAACTACTATGTTGTTGTGCTAGTGGAGAAGAAGAAGATATTCTTGTTGGAAATATGCCCTCGATGCCATAATAAAGTGGTTATTATTATATTTCCTTCTTCATGATACTTGTATATTATTCATGCTATAATTGTATTAACCGGAAACCGTAATACATGTGTGAATATATAGATCACAATGTGTCCCTAGTGAGCATCTAGTTGGATAGCTTGTTGATCAATAGATGATCATGGTTTCCTGATCATAGACATTGGATGTCATTGATAATGGGATCACATCATTAGGAGAATGATTTGATGGACAAGACCCAATCCTAAGCATAGCACTAGATCGTATTGTTCGTCTGCTAAGGCTTTTCTAATGCCATGTATCATTTCCTTAGACCATGAGATTGTACAACTCCCAGATACCGTAGAAGTGCTTTGTGTGTATCAATCGTCACAACGTAACTGGGTGATTATAAAGGTGCACTACATGTATCTCCAAAAGTGTCTGTTGGGTTGGTACGAATCGAGACTCGGATTTGTCACTCCGTGTGACGAAGAGGTATCTCTGGGCCCAGTCGGCAATGCATCATCATACTAAGCTCAATGTGACTAAGGAGTTAGCCATGGGATGATGTGTTACAGAATGAGTAAAGAGACTTGCCGGTAAAGAGATTGAATAAGGTATAGGGATACCGACGATAAAATCTCGGGCAAGTATCATACCGGTAGACAAAGGGAATTGTATACGGGATTGATTGAATCCCCGACATCGTGGTTCATCCGACGAGATCATCGTGGAACATGTGGGAGCCAACATGGATATCCAGACCCCGTTGTTGGTTATTGACCGGAGAGGTGTCTCGGTCATGTCTGCATGGTTCCCAAACACGTAGGGTCTACACACTTAAGGTTCGATGACGCTAGGGTTGTAATGGGAATAATATGTGGTAACCGAAGGTTGTTCGGAGTCCCGGATGAGATCCCGGACGTCACGAGGAGTTCTCGAATGGTCCGGAGGTAAAGATTCATATATAGGAACTGGAGTTTTTATCGCTGAATGTGTTTTGGGAATCGTCGGTATTGTACTCGGACCATCGGAAGGGTTTCGGGGGTCCACCGGGAAGGGCCACCATCCCCGAAGGGCTATGTGGGCCAAGAGTGGAAGGGAACCATCCCCTAGATGGGCTCGTGCGCCTCCCACCTCTGCCCAAGGTGCACAAGAGGGGATGGGAGGGCCAACCCTAGGCGTGGGGGCTGGCTTGGGTGGCAAGCCACCCTAGGGCGCCGCCTCCTCCTCCAGTTTGGGCCGCTGCCCCTCCCATCTAGGGCTGCGGCACCACCTAGGGAAACACTAGGGGTGGCGCACCCTCCTCCCTCTCCTCCTATATAAACCCAAGGAGTTTGGGGTTGCAAACACACAAGTTTCACCTCTCCATGGCGCATCCCTACCACTCCTCCTCCTCGTCCTTCGTAGCGCTTGGCGAAGCCCTGCCGGAGTACCACGCAGTTCACCATCACCATGCCGTTGTGCTGCCGGAGCTCTCCCTCAACTCCTCCTCTCTCCTTGCTGGATCAAGGTGAAGGATACGTCACCGGCTGCACGTGTGTTAAATGCGGAGGCACCATTGTTCGACACTTAGATCGGAATCTTCTGCAATCTGAATCGCTGCGAGTACAACTCCATCAACCGCATTCTAGTAACGCTTCCGCTTAGCAGTCTTCAAAGGTATGAAGATGCTCTACCCTTATGCTCGTTCCTGGTTTCTCCTAGATAGATCCTTGTGTGACACAAGATTTTATTTGAATTACTACTACGTACCCCAACAATTCCATCACACACACAATCCTCATTGTGATATGGAGGAAATTACTTGCTCTACCCCTGTACTGAGTGTTTTTCACGATGCAGGGCTACTTCCATTATGCACGGATATCTGTGACTGGAACACAAACATTATTCTTCAGTTTTATGCCACTCTGCTCTCGGGACCCCGATCCTAAGCCTTAGTAATCCAGCCTGTAACACATCGCATCCCTTTGCGGTCTCACGCACGGTTAACCCCACGACTGCCACCTTACCTTAGCCGGGACCATTTGCGCATTTTGACTCACGTATGCATTTGTGTCGCTAGCATTCCAATGTCAAAGAACGACATAACTAGTCATAAACTCAAGTGGCTCAAGTGTATACAGACAGGCATACATCACCCAGCAAAGCAGGTGTCGGTCATCAACGAGTGTAGACGAGTCGTAGCAAGCAACAAGGACTCCATTACATCGCGTGACATTTCCCCATAGGGACATACACATCAGCTAAGAAGGATACATGCCGGTCAACCAATGTATCTGGAGTAGTAGCGAACTACCAGGGCTCGGTGGAAACACAAAGGGGCATTTCTCTGTATAGAGAGCTACTAAGGGCATACGACTAGGTGTCGAATCCCATACATATCACAATGCATCACACGTACGCATGACATACTCGATATGCATAGATACAACAATGTTATCACAACATAACCATACAACAACACAACATTTATTTAGAAGACTCGGAAGAGTCTTCCATAATATGTTCATATAGGTAGGGGTCACATGACCCGACACTCAAGTCATACAAGCGGAGTCATACAAACCAAGCGGAAGCATAAAAGTTGTCTGAGTACAGACAGTTGGAACAAAAAGGCATAAAGCCTAACTATCTACAGATCCCTTCTGAAGATAGAACCCACCTGTTGGCTCGTGGGTATCCTCTGCAACAATTATTAAGAAAACATGAGTACAAGAGTACTCAACAAGACTTTAGAACAGATCTATCTACTCATGCACATGTATCAACAAAGGGGGTTGTGGTGTATCATGCCGGAAGCCAGCTTTGACTCTTGGCTAGACTAAACTTACAATTTTAAATAGTTTTAACAACTTTGATAAGTCGTACACGAGTCCACTACAACGATACACTATCATGGATTCCTTTCCGTCTCCCTACGGAAATGTCATTCATGATACTCACACTTATCTTGATACTTTTATGAGTAGCCATTAAAGTTATATATGAACAACATATGTCTCCAAGTAGTCCATATCCGCGGACGCGGCTATTCGAATAGATCATAACCCTGCATGGGTGTACTTATTCACACACGCTCTCAACCCTTAACGCCATGTGCATGTCATGCACCTCAGCAACCTTCAAGCGGAAGCCCAACGAGTGAACCCGCACGGAAGGTCGGCCGAGGTTTCCACCAAGGCCCAAAACAATGTGCGCAGGGTTCCCAAGCCCACCATCCGGGTGCCACCTGGTATGCCGTACCACTGCCTACCGCATCATAGCCCACCTCTAAGGTCAGAACTATGCACGGCCTCCAGCATGACTATAAACACTAGAAACTACTTGCAATTCCTGGACCGAGTAATAGGCGATTAATAAGCCGAGAGGGTCAATTAAGTATCCCAACATGTGGTGGCATCTAGTCTTGGATTAGATACACGGAACTCACTTCCAAAGGATGGTTCCAATGAAACAACCTGCGATGTACTCCTACATAGCCTTTCATTGGTACCTTTACCAAATCAGGTTCCACACTTATACTTTGTCACTAGAACACATTCATCCATTCCTGTTCATCATCCAGATGAAACAGACCTGACACAACTCTAGGCATAGCAAGCATAGCAGGAAAAGGCACATCATGGCTCAAGAAACTACGAGGTTTGCTAGGTTGCAAGGTTTGGCTATTTACTCTGACAATGACAGGTCATGCAAAGGAATAGGTTCAGCTATCGCAGTAAAGCCTTTGAAATATTTTGTCCTAATGCAATAAGTGGGAGCAGGAGCAAGAACATGGGATTATATCGGGATGATCAAAAGGGTGCTTGCCTTGTTGCTGAGCAGAAGGATTAAATCCGTCAGTCGGATATTCGAACGTATCTGGAAGGCCAGAGCCTACTGAAATAATAACGACAATCAATAACATTCATATGCAACAATATGATGCATGATCATGGCATGAAATGAAATGTGGCATGAGCTAGTGTGGCTATCAAACCTTTGGTTTGATGCTGATTTGAATTCAAAATTCAAATATTAATTGTAGTAAGATATTTATCAAATTCATTTAATTGATTTGACCTGAAACTGTTTCATAACTTTGTTTGTCATACATGAAAGTAGCACCATTGTGTTCATTGAATTTTTCTCATCAATTTGCAGATATTATTTGTCAAATTTGGAATTATATTTAATTTTTTATGAATTTCCAAAATTTCAGCATTTTCTGGAATTAATTTAATCACAAAATTGATTTATTGCGCCAGGCTGACGTCATCAGGGTCAACACAGGTTGGTCCGGTCAAACCTTACCAGTAGGGCCCACTAGTCAGTGGCTTAGGGGCTAATCCCGCGCTGAACAGAGGCTAAGTTGGGTTTGACCCACTCTGGGGCCCACTGTCAGTGGCACTAGGGGGTGGATTAAGCTCTAATGAACTACCCACGTCGACCCCCACCAGAGGGTGGTCGCCGACGACCTTAGCTACGGCGGAGGGCTCGCCGGAGATGCCCTGGATCGCTCTAAAGGCCTCGGATTCGGGATCTTATAGCACTGTGATGAAGCCCAGGCTCGACCCCATCTAACAGGAGCATCGGAAGGGGCTGAGGGTGGCCGGAGGGCACCGGCGACAAGCTGTGGCGGCTGCCGGAGCTCGGGCCCGATGACCTCGGTGCTAGGGTGCAGGAAAGAGAGGGGAAATTGGGGGGACGACGTGCTCAATGAGGCGGAGACGATGGAACCCTTAGGGAGACTTGAGGTGGCCAGAGACGACGGCGAGCTCGAGCTCGAGCTCGGCTCCAATGGTGGCCGAGAGGAGGGACACACGGGAGCGAATGGGGAGAGGGAGAGAGCTGGAATGGGTGTGGGAGGCTTATCCCTTCACTGCCAGCGTGACGGGGAGGCCAGGGAGGCATTCAGGTGTGTGGCCGCGTCGGAGGGAGCGGCGGCCACCTCCTGCTGCCTAGTGGCGCGACGAAGCCGACATGGAGGAGGAAGCTGGGCTGGGCCTGAGCGTCAGGTAAGAGTTTCTCATTTTTTCATTTATATTTCTGAAAACAATTCTGACATTTGTTTGATTTTATTTTTGGCTCCAAACTATTTCTAAAATAGTGAAAATAATGTTGGGGTGTTAGTTGTTATATTTCCAAGCCCACATAAAAGTTTGAACATTTTATAATAACCAGAAATATTTAAACCCACTTAACTGAATCTTATGAGTGGCTTTTGGTGGTTTAAATAAATCCCAAATGGATTTTAAGTTAAGTTACAACTCTGAATTATTGTTTCCAATATTTATCATAAATGATGAACTTTTATGAAGGCCATTTTGAGTTCATTGTTTTATCACAATTTTGAATTGGGTTAAATATGAAGTTGCTAGGGTTTTTGTCTTGGATTTCTATTTTCACTTTTAATGCAATAATAAACATGAGCACAATCTTGCTAGACTTCAAAGCGTAGCTAGGGATACGACAACTCACCCCACTCAAAAGAATCTCGTCCCGAGATTTGGAAGTCGTCGAGAATATCGCGGGATACTCAAGTCGGAGACGGTCCTCTCTTTCCCATGTTGCCTCTTTTTCAGAATGATTTGACCATTGAACTTTAAGAAACATGAGGTTTCGACGTTGAGTGGTACGCTTAGCTTGATTAAGAATACGAACAGGGTATTCTCGGTATGAAAGGTTATCTTGGAGATCAAGCGTTTCATGGTCCACTTCACGGATAGGATCCGAAAAGCAACACCTGAGTTGCGAGACGTGGAAAACATCATGAACCTTGGAAAGATGCGGAGGAAGTTCCAACTGGTAGGCAACTTCTCCTTGTTTGGCAAGAATGCGAAAAGGACCAATGTAATGAGGAGCCAATTTTCCTTTGATACCGAAGCGATCGGTACCCTTCAAAGGTGTAACCCGAAGGTAAGCCTTCTCGTCAATTTCAAAGGTCACAGCCTTATGATGACGATCATATTGGCTCTTTTGACGAGACTGGGCTGTTTTCAACTTTTCATGAATAATGCGAACTTGCTCTTCTGCTTCCTGGATCATATCCAGACCAAAGAGTTGCCTCTCTCCGGTTTCTGACCAATTAAGAGGTGTTCGACATCTTCGTCCATAGAGAACTTCAAAAGGGGCTTTGCCCAAGCTTGATTTATAACTATTCTTATAAGCAAATTTGGCAAATGGAAGGCACTTCTCCTAATTCATACCGAACGATATAACACAAGCTCTAAGCATATCCTCTAGGATTTGATTGACTCTTTCTACTTGACCACTTGACTGAGGATGGAAAGCAGTGCTGAAAGATTGGTGAGTCCTCATGGCATTCTGAGAACTTTCCTAGAAACGAGAAGTAAAAATACTTCCACGATCTGAATTAATATCCACAGTGACACCATGAAGAGACACTATTCAAGAGATATATAACTCTGCTAGCTGGCTAGCTGTTATACTCTCACGATCTGGAAAAAAATGAGCTACTTTGGAAACACGGTCAATGACCACAAAGATAGGATTATTTCCTTTCTTGGTCCTGGGAAATCCATTGATGAAATCCATACTAACTTTATCCCATTTCCATTCAGGAATAGCTAAAGGTTGAAGGGTGCCAGTAGGCCTTTGATGTTCTGCCTCAAGTCGATAACAAACATCACAGTTAGCAACGAACTCAGCAATTTATCTCTTCATCCTAGTCCACCAAAACCTCTGGCGTAGGTCCTAATACATCTTAGTACTACCAGGATGAATGGTGAGAGGAGAATCATGAGCCTCCTTAAGAATCAACTGCCTTAGACGTTTGCTCTTAGGAACCACTAAACGGTTCTGAAAGAACACGATACCTTGCTCATTGATAGAGAAATCCCTAGCGTTTTCGCTAGCAATATTCTCCTTGATCCGGGATATACCCTTATCATATTTCTGTACAGCTATGATTTGATCCCCAAGAGTAGGTTTCGCCACCAGGGTAGAAAGGAATCCTTGAGGAACAATGTGAAGATTTAACTTCCGAATTCCTCATAGAGACGTGGTTGACCTCGTTGTAACATCAGATTGTTACAATAAGACTTACGACTTAGTGCATCAACCATGACATTGGCCTTCCCCGGGGTGTAAGTTATCCCTAAGTCGTAATCCGTGATCAACTCAACCCACCGTCTTTGCCTGTGATTCAAATCGAGCCGGGTGAAGATATATTTCAGACTTTGGTGATCAGTGAATATTTCGCAACGATTACCAAGAAGGTAATGTCGCCAGGTTTTAAGTGCATGGACTACAGCTGCAAGCTCAAGATCGTGTGTAGGATAATTATCCTCATGTGGACGCAACTGTCGAGATGTGTATGCAATCACATGACGATCCTGTATGAGAATGCATCCTAATCCTTGTCGCGGGGCATCGCAATAGATAACAAAGTCCTTAGAGAAATCTGGTGGTAACAACACAGGTACAGAAGTCAGGTGTCTTTTCAGTTCCTAAAAGCTATGCTCACACTGTGGTGTCCACTCGAACTTTTTATCTTTCTTGAGGAGTTCAGTTAGAGGCTTTGCAACCTTGGAGAAGTTCTCTACAAAGCGGCGACAATAGCTCGCTAGACCAAGAAAACTCCTAACTTACTTAACAGATTCAGGTTGAGTCCAATCAAGGGCAGCTTGAACTCTCTGGGGATTGACAGCAATACCCTTACTAGAGATTACATGGCCTAGATAGGTCACTTATGGTAACCAAAATTCACGTTTTGAAAACTTGGCATAAAGGCGATGCTCTCGAAGTTTCATCAATACCAGCCGTAGATGCTCGACATGTTCTTGTTTGTTCTTCGAGTAGATGAGAATATCATCGAGGTATACCACGACGAATTTATCCAAATACTCCATGAAGATTGAATTCATCAAGCGAGAGAAGGTGGCTGGGGCATTGGTTAACCAAAGGACATGACGGTGTACTCGTATTGGCCATAACGAGTAACAAAGGCCATTATTGGAATGTCCCCGTTCTTCATCTTTATTTGATGGTAACCCAACCTCAAATCCATCTTGGAGAAGACTCAGGATCCAGTGAGCTAATCATACAGATCGTTGATCCTCGGGAGCGGATACTTGTTCTTTATGGTGACCAGGTTAACTGGTTGATAATCTACAACCATCCGATCCGTTCCATCCTTCTTCTTAACGAAGAGAACGGGACAAGCCCAAGGAGAAGAGCTAGGACGAATGAAACCTTTATTCAAGGCATCATATAGTTGTTTCTTATGTTCGGCTAGCTCTAAAGGTACCATCTTATAGGGTCTTCTAGGTATTGGGACAGTTCCTAGAACAAGATCTATCACAAACTCCACATCCCTGTCAGGTGGAATTCCTGACAGTTCTTCTGGAAAAACATCCGGAAAGTCACGGACTATCGGAATGTCTTCAAGTTCTGGGAGAGGGCTAGCATTAAGGGAATAGAGTTGGCATTTGGGAACTCGAGTTGAGACATTAACTATCTCACCCGAGGGATGGGTAAGCTGAACATTTCTAGAATGGGTATCAATCTTAGCATAATGAGATGACATCCAGTCCATACCCAAGATGATATTGATATCTGAGGATTTCAGGGCTATCAATGATGCTAGAAAAACTAGCCGGTCTACTAGGATTTCATTGTCATAACTTATCCTAGAAGTTTGCCATTTACTACCTGGGGTTTGGACAACTAATGGGATTGGCATATCACAAAAGGACATGTTATGCAACTGCGCATAACTTTCAGAAATGAAGGAATGATATGACCCAGTGTCAAAAAGAACGGACGTTGGGTGATGATTGACAAGGAGCATACCAAAAATGACATCGGGATCCTCTGCAACTTCTTTTGCTAAAACATAATTCACGCGACCACGCGCAGGAGTTGGCTTCACATAATATGCTTTGCCTGACTTGCCTTGCCCAAGAGACTTCCCAGGTTGCTTGGCAGCTATATTCTGGGGACACTCTTGTGAATAGTACCTTGGTTCTCCACACTTGTAACAGATCACCTGATTGGCACGTGGTGCAACATTGCTAGCTGGACCACCATAGGTCTTTGCTGGAGGGTTGGTCTAGTTCGCCTGAGGTGCCACATAGGATGGCCTCAGGGTATATCTTGGCGGCACAGAGCTATTCGGGACCCACAACCTACGTTTCAAAAATGTGGAACCGAATGAGGATCCCGAATCGCGAGAGTGCTTCTTCGTGGCTTCATAGTCGGTATGACCAGTCTCGGCACTAATCGCCTTGTTGACAAGAGCTTAAAAACTTGTACATTCATGAATGCGCAGGTCACGACGAAGTTCGGGGCTCAGAGCCTTGCGGAATCTTGCTTGCTTCTTGGCATCAGTTGACACCTCTTCAGTTGCATAGCGAGCGAGATTACCGAACTTGCGGCTATAAGCATCCACGGTCAACATTCACTGGGTGAAGGCATAGAATTCCTCTCTCTTACGGTCCAGCAAACCCTCTTGAATGTGGTGCAGACGGAAGGCTGCACTGAAATCTGCCCATGTGGGTGCTGGTCCGGCAGGACGCATAGCTTCAAAGTTCTCCCACCATAGATTGGCGGGGCCTTCCAGAAAATACACAGCAAAGGTCACCTTGTCGGCCTCAGAATCATTGGCTGAGCGTATTTTGCATGATATACTGCACAACCAGTCATCAACGTCGAGAGGATCGACAGAGTGATGGAACTTCGGGGGATTCAGCTTCACAAAGTCATTGAGGGACACTACGTCATTTTGTGGCTGACGAGCCGTATTTTGCTCAATACATTCTAGCAGACGGTTGGCCTCTTGCTTGTTTCTTTCCGCCTCGAGCATAACCTCCGCTAGAGAAGGCGGGTGAGGTAGTTCCTCCTGTGCTGCATGACTACCTTCTCCCTGCTCATGGCTGGGGGCATGGTTCTGCCTCGTAAACACCATCCTGGCAAACAAACTCATAGCTTAGACTAGATCAACATCAATACTACCTATGGATTAAGAATGCATTTAACACATGGAATGCGGAAATGAACATCCGAACAACATGGTAACAAGCAACTCCTATATATACACCATGGTTCATACACACCATTACATAGTTCAGCACAACCTCAAGCTGAAGAGCAAACTACTGAAAAGATGATACTACTCATCAGAGGCTTTCCAAGCTTCCTATACATTATTTATCTATGCCTCCGGAACTCATCTCACAACATAGTCATACTCCACGAGACACACAGGACTGTGGAAGTACAACTACTACCATACTACTCTTCCACTCACCGGTTCAAGCATCCGCATAAAACATCTCATAAAGGTTGCCTCCATAGCCCGGAAGCTCAACCTGTGGATCAGGAAATACTCGAGCCTGAGACCCCTGGGAACTGTAAGGACACGGGTGTGGCGTTGGTCCCCTGACTGGTGGTAGTAGAGGTCCCCCAAGAGGGGTGACACCTCCTATAGCAGGCCAGTCAACATGAGCTAGAAGATGGGTCCTAACAGGGTTCAACATCTCCATATCCCCATAACCTGTGTGAACTACAGGTGCCAGCTGTGTCAAGGCTGTCCACAAATGGGCATGAGTAGCATAGAGCTCCATACGAAGGGCACGAGCATCTCTGTCTCTATGTTCTAACATCTTAGTGGTAGACTGTAGCAGTGGATCCTCCAAAGAGAAATCAAAGTAGACCCCACTGAGGTATCCTTCTTCTCCTCGCTGAGAAGAGGGAACATAGCAGAACTCTGAATTCTGCAGCAGTGCATGTCTGGCTCTCATGATGGTTAACATTGAATAGGCAACATCTTGTACCGCCATGTCAACAGTAACCCCCAATCCATAAGACCAATGGATCGGCTCCTCGACTCCAGAGTAATCTGGGAATACCCTAACAGTGCATAGGTACTGACTCTGGTTGAAATCCCGGTACTGCTCCTCCACTGTATACTCTAGGTACCAGCGGTAACCGGCTACTAACATCATCTTGACCAGCATGGCCCTGTGACCCGGCACATCAATGCACTTTGTCAGATGGACCACCTGACGAGAAGGATGACCATGCATCTGGAATAGAGAGTAATGCAAAAGGCATTAGAGCTGTGGAGATAAAATTGGGCAGCATAAGGGCTGTAAATGCTCAAAAAGAATTTTGAGACAACCCACAAAAGATAGGGTAGCATAACCACTCAACTATCAAGTTCAATTCCGTGGTCATCAAAACTTATTTTCTTTTCCTTGAAATAAAAGAAACTCGGATTAACTCTCGAACCATTTTCCTACAATCTACCGAATAGTAACACGCGATCTTCAGAGATAGAATAGTAACCTAGTTCTTAATCCCCGTAGAGAAGACGAGGATGACCAGAATAGAAAGACTTGAGAAGAGAATCAAGAAACTTACGTTCCCTTCCACAAACAATTCCCTTATAAATAACCAAAGCAATTCTAGACTCAACTTTGACCAGTTTGGCTTGGTAATCCTACACACAGTCGGGCTCTGATACCAACGTTGTCAGAACCCCGATCCTAAGCCATAGGAATCCAGCCTGTAATACATCGGATCCCTTTGCGGTCTCACGCACGGTTAACCCCACGGCTGCCACCTTACCTTAGCCAGGACCGTTTGCGCCTTTTGACTCACGTATGCATTTGTGTCGCTAGTTTTCCAATGTCAAAGAACCCGGGTCGACATAACTAGTCATATACTCAAGTGGCTCAAGTGTACAGAGACAAGCATACATAACCCAGCAAAGCAGGTGTCGGTCATCAACGAGTGTAGATGAGTCGTAGCAAGCTACAAGGACTCCATTACACCGTGTGACATTTCCCCATAGGGACAGACACAGCAGCTAAGAAGGATACATGCCGTTCAACCAATGTGGCCGGAGCAGTAGCGAACTACCAGGGCACGGTGGAAACACAAAGGGGAATTTCCCTGTATAGAGAGCTACTAAGGGCATACGACTAGGTGTCGAATACCATACATATCACAGTGCATCACACGTACGCATGACACACTAGATATGCATAGATACAACAATGGCATCACAACACAACCATACAACAACACAACATTTATTTAGAAGACTCGGAAGAGTCTTGCATAATATGTTCATACAGGTAGGGGTCACATGACCCGACACTCAAGTCATACTAGAAGAGTCATACAAACCAAGCGAAGCACAAAAGCTGTCTGAGTACAGACAGTTGAAAGGAAAAGGCATAAAGCCTGACTATCTATAGATCCCTTCTGAAAGGGGCCAGGTCGTAGCTAGGACACCAGCTACTCGTCATCATCGAGGTCTAGATAGAACCCACCCGTTGGCTCGTGGGTATCCTCTGCAATAATTAATAAGCAAACATGAGTACAAGAGTACTCAACAAGACTTTAGAATAGATCTATCTACAAGAGTACTCAACATGTATCAACAAAGGGGGTTGTGGTGTTTCATGCAGCAAGCCAACTTTGACTCTTGGCTAGACTAAACTTACAATTTTAAATAGTTTTAACAACTTTGATAAGTCGTACACGAGTCCACTACCACCACAACAATACACTATCATGGATTACTTTCCGTTTCCGTATGGAAATGCCATTCATGATACTCGCACTTATCTTGATACTTTTATGAGTAGCCATTAAAGTTATCGATGAACAACATATGTCTCCAAGTAGTCCATATCCGCGGACGCGGCTATTCGAATAGATCATAACCCTGCATGGGTGTACTTCTTCACACACGCTCTCACCACTTATGGACGTGTGCACGCCATGCACCTCAGCAACCTTCAGGCGGAAGCCCAGCGAGGGAGTCGGCCACGACCGTTAACCACACTAATACCTAGTACAGGTTTATTGCCTATTTGAGAGTGAACCCGCACGGAAGTCCGACCGAGGTTTCCGCCACGGCCCCAAACGATGTGCGCAGGGTTCCCAAGCCCACCATCCGGGTGCCACTTGGTACACCGTGCCACGGCCTACCGCATCATAGCCCACCTCTAAGGTCAGCACTATGCACGGCCTCCAGCATGACTATAAACACCAGAAACTACTTGCAACTCTTGGACCGAGTAATAGGCGATTAATAAGCCGAGAGGGTCAATTAACTATCCCAACGTGTGGTAGCATCTAGTCTAGGATTACATACGCGGAAATCAGTTCCTAAGGACGGTTCCAATGAAACAACCCACCATGTACTCATACATAGCCTTTCATCGGTACCTTTACCAAATCACGTTCCACACTTATACTTTGTCACTAGAACACATTCATCCATTATTGTTCATCACCCAGATGAAACAGACCTGACACAACTCTAGGCATAGCAAGCATAGCAGGAAAAGGCACATCATGGCTCAAGCAACTACCAGGTATGCTAGGTTGCAAGGTTTGGCTATTTACTGTGATAATGACAGGTAATGCCAAGGAATAGGTTCAGCTATCGCAGTAAAGCACTTGAAATATTTTGTCCTAATGCAATAAGTGGGAGCAGAAGCAAGAACATGGGACTATATCGGGATGATCAAACGGGTGCTTGCCTTGTTGCTCAGCAGAAGGATTAAATCCGTCAGTCGGAAATTCGAACGTATGCAGAAGGGCAGCGCCTACCGAAATAATAATGACAATCAATAACATTCATATGCAACAATATGATGCATGATCATGGCATCAAATGAAATGTGGCATGAGCTAGTGTGGCTATCAGACCTTTCGTTTGATGCTGATTTGAATTCAAAATTGAAATATTAATTGTAGTAAGATATTTATCAAATTCATTTAATTGATTTGACCTCATGTTGTTTCATACCTTCGTTTGTCATACATGAAAGTAGCAACATTGTGTTCATTGAATTTTTCTGATCAGTTCGCATATATTATTTGTCAAATTTGGAATTATATTTAATTTTCTATGAATTTCCAAAGTTTCAGCATGTTTTGGAATTAATTTAATCACACAATTGATTTATTGCGCTAGGCTGACGTCATCAGGGTCAAGAGGGGTTGGTCAGGTCGAACCTGACCAGTAGGGCCCACTAGTCAGTGGCTCAGGGGCTAATCCTGCGCTGACCAGAGGCTAAGTGGGGTTTGACCGACTCTAGGGCCCACTGTCAGTGGCCCTAGGGGGTGGATTAGGCTCTAATGAGCTATCCACGTTGACCCCCACCGGAGGGTGGTCGCCGACGACCTCAGCCGCGGCGGAGGGATCGCTCTACAGGCCTCGAATTCGGGATCTAAGAGCACTGGGATGAAGCCCAGGCTCGACCCCATCTAACAGGAGCATCGGGAGGGGCTGAGGGTGGCCGTAGGGCACCGGCGACGAGTTGTGGCGGTTGCCGAAGCTCGGGCCCGAGGACCTCCGTGATAGGGTGCAGGAAAGAGAGGGGAAATTGGGGAAAACTCTCAGGAGCTCACTGCGGTGTCGATGGAAGGCTTAGGCTGCTCGGGGAGGCGCTGGATCTGACAGATTGACGACGACTTTCTGATGGCCGAAGGTAGAAGACGACGGTGATGGGGGTGATGTAGGGCTCGGGGGCTCGTCTCCTTTGGCAGGGACAACATGTTCAACAAGGCGGAGACGACGGAACACTCGGGGAGACTTCAGGTGGCCAGAGACGACGGCGAGCTCGAGCTCGATCTCGGCTCCAATGGCGGCCGAGAGGAGGGGCACTAGGGAGCGAATGTGGAGAGGGAGAGAGCTGGAACGGGTGCGGGAGGCTTATCCCTTCGTGGCCAGCGCGACGGGGAGGCCACGCAGCCACTCAGGTGCGTGGCCGCGCCGGAGGGAGCATCGGCCACCTCCTCCTGCCTACTGGCGCGAGGAAGACGAAGGGAGGAGGGAGCTGGGCTGGGCCTGAGCGTCAGGTAAGAGTTTCTGATTTTTTTTCATTTCTATTTTTGTTAAAACAATTCTAACATTTGTTTGATTTTATTTTTGGCTCCAAAATATTTCTAAAATAGTGAAAATAATGTTGGGGTGTTAGTTGTAATATTTCCAAGCCCACATAAAAGTTTCAACATTTTATAATAACCAGAAATATCTAACCAACTTAATTGAATATTATCAGTGGCTTTTGGTGGTTTAAACAAATGCCAAATGGATTTTAAAATAAGTTACAACCCTGAATTGTTGTTTCCAATATTTATCGTAAATGACGAACTTTTATGAAGGCCATTTTGAGTTCATTGATTTATCACAATTTTGAATTGGGTTGAATATTAAGTTGCTAGGGTTTTTCTCTTAGATTTCTATTTTCACTTTTAATGGAATAATAAAATTGAGAACAATCTTGCTAGACTTCAAAGGTTAGCTAGGGATGTGAAAACTCCGCACATCTCAGGTGACTCCAAAATTTATCATAATGGAATAATAAAACATCAACTCTTGCGTCTTGGATTGGACGACTCAGCACACTCAGTTCACAGCTCCAGCCACTTCATTGCTTCGAGCTATACCAGTCCCAATTCCTTCAGAGGAAGCAACAAGCCTATATGATGAAAAACAGTTGCCAAATCATCTAATGGAAGTCCTCATGAAGCCATTAGCTCCAGTCCAGCCTCCAATGACTTGATTCATGGTGGAGGAATTGAAATATGTGCCTAGAACAGTCTACAAGATCTTGGCCTATTCCTTCGCCCCTGTCAAAGGCCATGATAATGAAGAAGATGTTGTCGGGATCATGAAGAACATACTATTCAACGTCATTCATGGAATCCAAATGAACCTTCACGACTTCTTGTTGAGGACTTTGGCCAACAATGCTTTGTCACCATTTGAGCCAAAGATTTATGCGCCTTGGATCATGAGATTCATCAAAACCGGATCCTGACTTGGTGGACAGTTCATATTCCTCATTCCAATGTGCTGATTCTGATGGAGAACCAGCTGATACTGCAACAAGCCTAACCAGGAAGACCGACCCGAACAATGCTGGCGACCCTCCTCCACCACGGAAGTGAAGATCTTCATGGGTGTTAGTCCTCAGTTTCGTCCCTTTTTGTCACTTGATGACAAAGGGGGAGAAATCTTAGTTAGTATTCAAGCGGGTTTAATTTATGGGCTTATAAACTTTATTAAGTTACAAACTCTTGTTTCTTCTCAAGTGTTTGATGTAATGAGTTGTAACTTAAGACCGATGGTGTTCTGACACTTTTAAACATTTTTCTTTGCATGATTATTCCTTAAGTAAATTATATGCATGCATGCTGAAATTCGTCGGACACCATTTTTCATCATGCATTTCAAATTCCTCATACTATATGTCAATTGCATGCATGCTTTAAAAGATACAAGGGAGATCTCCATGATATATATCATCGATGTGCATTTGTTGTCCAACGCAAATTCTTCAAATATGCACATCTTCAGGGGGATTTTCTATGTATCTTGTAATCAAATTCCACAAACTCTGTACTTACACTTCATATTTTTATCCCCGTTGAAAACTTAACCTATTTGTCATCAACCACCTAAAAGGGGGAGATTGTAAGTGCATCTAGTGCCCCTTAATGATTTTGGTGGATTGAAGACTTATAGGTTAAGAGACTGATATGTTTGTGAGTGTACACTCTATAAGTCACTGAGAAGTTTGAGTTATTCGAAGAATATCGACCCCTAAAAATGTATGTTTTCGGGTGAAGACTTTGGTCATTCCATGAAGACTTTGATCGCGAAGAAATTGCAAAGAAATTGATATTCCTCATGAAGACATTGAAGATGAGGAATTCGGTGTGTCCCGAATAAAATGTTGTGAAGACTTTCAAGCTTGAACATTTACTCTTTCTGTTTCATTTTCTTCATTCTTGAGTAATAGGAACAGTATCATGGTTTTGTCATGGCATATGTCCTCGTGAAAGGACTTAGTGAAGGATCCATCGCACCTTGGTGGCGACTCAAAGGGGGTGAGCGGAAGCGAGACTCGGATTTACCAAGGTTCGGCCCCTCGTGTGAAGGTAAAAGCCTACATCCTGCTTTGTGTATATTGATGGTGGATTCGAATACAAGGAGGGTGTAACTTGCCTGACCTAGCTCTCGATGATTTCTAACTTGATCTATCGGACCTAGAGACTCGCCTTTATATTCAGGTCGAGGCCCTAGTGTTTACAAAGTCCTGGCCACGTTACAAATCGTGTCCTTCTATATCTCTAAGTCGCCGTGTTTGCCAAGCCAAAAAGACTCCTCGGCGACTTATCTTCTTCATCAATTCTGAGCCGCCATCTAGCTCATGGACCCTGGCGGCCTTCTGGCAAATATCTCTTAACACGCCCCAGGCCTGGGCCAAGACTTATATTGACCATGTATGTATGAGTCGCCGCTTTCCTGACCCGGCCCAATAGGGCGGGTCATACCGCAGGTAATATCCCCAACATTTGGGCCCAGTTTGTCTTGAATTTATTCACGCCAACAAACCTTTACTCTTATCTTCGGTGACTCGTGCTACCTCTGTCTTTCCTTCAATGAGTGACTAGCCGCCAGCTTCCTCCATTTGCTTGAGTCACCAGGTCATTTGCTGGTGACATCACCTTCGCCACTATTCCCAGAATTCTGGTGACATCACTTTCCAACGAATCTTTTTTCGTCCTTATCTTGTCATCCCGAAAATTAAGGCACCATTATCTTCGGTTTTCAATCTGTCGCCTCGATTCCTGCGCCTGTCGTTTTCTCTTTTGCCCTAGGCCTTTAAATAGCCGCACGGGAGTGGGAGGGCACCGCCACCTACCCCCATTTCTGCCCCTCGTCCGTATCATCTTCTTGAAGCCCGTACTTCGACCACCTCATCACTGTCGAAGCCCCATCACAGGTCGTCGCGGTCCAGCTGCTTCCCAGGTCGATCGACGGTGCGACCGCCGTCGCGAGACTTCCTCAATCTTTGCCCGGCATCTCCCCCTTCCTTCAGGTAAGCCTCCTTCCGCCATTAGGAGTAGATCCCGAACCTGTGTATTTCATAGGGAAGCGCCATAGCTCCATGAACACATATCCCCTTGCCTTTTAAACCATCTGGATACAGCATTGTAGATCCATATATGTAACGATAGTTGCGGTAGTTCTCGACATATTCCTCAGCGATTTGTCGTTCCTCCGCCGTTGCTCATAGATATGCACATTATTTTTCGTAGTATCCTTTCGTGTTCTTTAGTGTTTGATCCTTCGGCCAGCATTATTTTCTCCCTCAGAATAATCCCGTAGATCCATAACTTATCGCTTGTTGTTGAAAACCTGTTTGTCCTCAACCGTGAATTTTCCAAAGGGAACCTTTTAGAGTTGTAACCCGCCTCCTCTCGCCATGGTGAGTTATAATATCCTTGTAGATACATCTTCGATCACTTAGCTGGCGAGTTGCCACTCCTTAGTTCGTGACAACCCGCCCTGCTCTTTCTTTTTGTAGTTATGGGCACTATCTCGAAATGCAACTGGCTGCCAACAGAGGTCAACGATGCCTATCTTGATAAGTTTGTGAAAATGGGTAATCTAGATCCCCAGGAAGTCATTGGGTGGCGGACTGCTTTCAGGGAAACAATTCCCCAATGCGCCGAAGGAGAGGTAGTCGTGTTTGTTGATCACCTGGAACGAGGTTTCAAGTCGCCCTGCTCAAATTTTTTTAGAGACACCCTGCATTTCTTCCACCTTAATCCTCAAGACTTGGGACCAAATTCCATCAGTAACCTTTGCCAGTTTCAAGTTTTTTGTGAGGCTTATCTGCAAATAGATCCCACCATGCTATTGTTCCAGAAGTTTTTCTATCTGAACCGCCAGACAGAGTTTCCCATGGACCTAGCTTAGGGCTGGGTGGAGTTAATATTCAACGACATCGCGAATGCGGGTTTCCGGCTGTCACATTACCTAGTCATCCAAAGCCTGGGTGATACGTCCATTTGGCATCATGCTTCCATGTTGATATTTATTGCTTTATGGGCTATTATATTACTTTGTGGTACCATATTTATGCCTTTTCTCTCTTATTTTGCATGGTTTATTTGAAGAGGGAGAATTCAGGCAGCTGGAATTCTGGACTAGAAAAGGAGCAAATCTTAGTCCACTATTCTGCACATCTCCAAATGCCCTGAAAATTTACGTGGAATTTTTTGGGATTATATAAAAAATAGTGGGCTAAAGAAGTATGAGAGGGGAGCTACCAGGGCGCCACAAGCCCTGCCACCGGCACCCCCCTAGTGGCGGTTGGCAAGCTTGTGGGCTCCCTGACGGCCCACTAGCCCCCCTCTTTTGCTATATGAAGGGTTTCGTTCCAAGAAAAATCAATCGGGAGCTTTTTCCTGGTTTCGCCACCGCCACGAGGCGGAACTTGAGCAGATCCAATCTAGAGCTCCGGCAGGACGATCCTGCCAGGGAAACTTCCCTCTTGGAGGGGGAAATCGTCGCCATTGTCATCACCAACACTCCTCTCATCGAAGGGGAGGCATCTTCATCCACATCTTCATCAGCACCATCTCCTCTCCAATCCCAAGTTCATCTCTTGTAATCAATCTCCGTCTCGCGACTCCGATTGGTACTTGTAAGGTTACTAGTAGTGTTGATTACTCTTTGTAGTTGATTCTAGTTGGATTACTTGGTGGAAGAGTTTATGTTCAGATCCTTGATGGTATTCATTACACCTCTGATCATGATTATGATTATGCTTTGTGAGTAGTTACTTTTGTTCCTGAGGACATGGGATAAGTCATGCTGGTAATAGTCATGTGAATTTGATATTCGTTTAGTATTTTGATATGCTTTATGATGTCTTTTCTTCTAGTGGTGTTATGTGAACGTCGACTACATAACACTTCACCATACTTGGACCTAGAGGAAGGCATTGGGGAGTAGTAAGTAGATGATGGGTTGCTGGAGTGACAGAAGCTTAAACCCGAGTCTATGCGTTGCTTCGTAAGGGGCTGATTTGGATCCACTAGTTTAATGCTATGGTTAGACGTTGTCTTAATTCTTCTTTCGTAGTTGCGGATGCTTGCGAGAGGGGTTAATCATATGTGGGATGCTTGTCCAAGTAAGGGCAGTACCCAAGCGCCGTTCCACCCACATATCAAACTTTCAAAGTAACAAACGCGAATCATATGAACATGATGAAACTAGCATGACAGAAATTATCGTGTGTCCTCGGGAGCGTTTTTCATCCTATAAGACTTTGTTCAGGCTTGTCCCTTGCTACAAAAGGGATTGGGACACTTGCTGCACCGTTGCTACTACTTGTTACTTGTTACTTTTCACTTGCTACGTTGCACCTCACTACACCATCACTTGTTATCGCTACTTTCAGTGCTTGCAGTTATTACCTTGCTGAAAACCGTTTATCAGAGCCTTCTGCTCCTCGTTGGGTTCGACACTCTTACTTATCGAAAGGACTACAATTGATCCACTATACTTGTGGGTCATCAAGACTCTTTTCTGGCGCCGTTGCCGGGGAGTGAAGCGCCTTTGGTAAGTGGAAATTGGTAAGGAAACATTTTTATACTGTGCTGAAATTTATTGTCACTTGTCACTATGGAAATTGTTCCTTTGAGGAGTTTGTTCGGGGTTGTTCCTCAATCTTAGGTACCTACTGAAAATATCTTTTATGAAATTCCTTCGGGTATGCTTGAGAAACTGCTGGCTAATCCTTTTTACAGGAGATGGATCTTCACATCCAGACTTGCATCTGATCTATGTATATGAAGTTTGTGTTTTATTTAATCTTGCAGGTTTGCCCAAGGATGAGGTAAAGAAGAAAGTATTTCCTTTATCTTTGAAGGATAAGTCGTTGACATGGTATAGGCTATGTGATGATACTGGATCATGGGACTACAATCGGTTGAAATTGGAATTTCATCAAGAGTTTTATCCTATGCATTTACATCGTGATCGGAACTTTATTTATAACTTTTGGCCTCGTGATAGGAAAAGCATAGCTCAAGCTTGGGGGAGGCTTAAATCAATGCTATATTCATGCCCCAATCATGAGCTCTCGAGAGAAATTATCACTCAAAACGTTTATGCTCGACTTTCTCATGAAGATCGTACCATGCTTGACACTTCTTGTACCGGTTCTTTTATGAAGAAGGATATTGACCACAAGTGGAATTTATTGGAAAGAATCAAACGTAACTCTGAAGATTGAGAGCTGGAGGAACGTAAGGAGTCAGGTATGAATTTCCATTTTGATTGCATTAAATATTTTGTTGAGACAAACACTTCTAGAGATTTTAGCGCTAAGTATGGAGTTGACTCTGAGATAGTAGCTTCTCTATGTGAATCTTTTGATGCTCATGTTGATCATACCAAAGAGAAGTGGTTTAAGTATCATCCTCTTGTAGAAAGCAACATAGTCAAAACCAATCTAGTTGAGGAGAAAGTCATTGCTTTTAGTGATCCTGTTGCTCCTTGTGCCTACGCTAAGAAACCACCATACCCTGCTAGGATAAAGGATTATTCTAAAGCTCCAACTATGATACGTAAGGATTACATTAGACCACTTGCACCCCTTGAGGAGATTAGAGTTGAACCTAGTGTTGCTATTACCAAAGATCTCTTAACCGAAGACGTAGACGGCTATGTTATCAAATTATGTGAGGACTCTGCTAGAATTGCTAAACCTCACGTGAAAGACAAATACGGACCTGTAGTTGGCCTGCCCGTTGTTTCTGTCAAGATAGGAGATCACTGTTACCATGGTTTATGTGATATGGGAGCTAGTGTTAGTGCAATACCCCGTTCCTTATATGATGAAATCAAAGATGATATTGCACCTACTGAGTTAGAACCCATTAATATCACTATTACGCTAGCTAATAGAGACACTATCTGCCCTCTGGGAATTGTGAGAGACGTAGAAGTCCTGTGTGGTAAGACGAACTATCGTACTGATTTCCTCGTCCTTGGTACTGCACAAGATAGCTTTTGTACCATCATATTCGGTAGACCCTTTCTCAACACTGTCAGTGCTCACATTGATTGCATTAAGCAGACCGTCACTGTTAGTTTCGAGGGTGTGTCTCATGAATTTAAGTTCTCCAAGTTTGGAAGACAACCCCATGAAAAAGAGTCGTCTCGTAGGGATGAAATTATTGCTCTTGCCTCTATTGTCGTACCTCCTACGGATCCTTTAGAGAAATATATCCTTGAGCATGAAAATGATATGCATATGGAGGAAAGAGATGAGATAGATAAAATTGTCTTAGAACAATATCCTATTCTCAAGAATAATCTACCTGTTGAATGCTTGGGGATCCTCCCCCACCAAAGGGTGATCCTGTGTTCAAGCTTAAACAGTTGCCTCATACTCTTAAGTATGCCTATCTTGATGAGAAGGAGATATATCCTATTATTATTAGTGCTCTCCTCTCAGAGCACGAAGAGAAGAAGTTACTAAAAACTCTGAGGAAGCACCGTGCTGCTATTGGATATACTCTTCATGATCTTAAGGGTATTAGCCCCACTCTATGTCAGCACAAGATTAAAACCGATCCTGATTTTAAACCAGTTGTTGATCATCAAAGGAGATTAAATCCTAAGATGAAAGAGGTCGTTAGAAAAGAAATATTAAAGCTTCTGGAAGCAGGAATCATTTATCCTGTTGCTCATAGTGATTGGGTAAGTACAGTACATTGCGTACCTAAGAAGGGAGGTATCACCGTCGTTCCTAATGATAAGGATGAATTAATCCCACAAAGGATTATTACTGGCTATAGGATGGTGATAGACTTCCGGAAACTGAACAAGGCAACCAGGAAAGATCATTATCCTTTGCCGTTTATTGACCAAATGCTAGAAAGGCTATCCAAGCACACACACTTCTGCAATCTAGACAGTTATTCAGTTTTCTCGCAAATACCTGTTGCACAATCTGGTCAGGAGAAAACCACTTTCACCTGCCCCTTCGGTACCTTTGCTTATAGACGTATGCCTTTTGGCTTATCCAATGCACCTGCCATCTTTCAAAGATGTATGATGGCTATATTCTCTGACTTTTGTGAAAAGATTGTCTAGGTTTTCATGGATGACTTCTCCGTTTACGGGTCTTCCTTTGATGATTGCCCCAGCAACCTTGATCGAGTCTTACAGAGATGCGAAGATACCAACCTCGTCTTGAATTGGGAGAAGTGCAACTCTATGGTTAATGAAGGTATCGTCTTAGGACACAAAATCTCTGAAAGAAGCATTGAAGTATCTAAGGCTAAGGTTGATGCAATTGAGAAAATGCGTTGCCCCACAGATATCAGAGGTATACGAAGTTTCCTAGGTCATGCTGGTTTCTATAGAAGGTTCATTAAAGACTTCTCTAAGATTTCTAGTCCTCTTACCAACCTCTTGCAGAAGGATGTTCCTTTTGTTTTTGATAAGGATTGTGAGGAAGCTTTCGAAATACTTAAGAGGGCTTTGATAACCGCACCTATTGTTCAACCACCTCACTCGAACTTGCCCTTTGAAATCATGTGCGATGCTAGTGATTATGCTGTTGGTGCTGTTCTAGGACAAAGAGTTGACAAGAAGTTAAATGTCATTCACTATGCTAGTAAAACTCTAGACAATGCCCAAAGAAACTATGCCACTATGGAAAAGGAGTTTTTAGCAGTTGTGTTTGCATGTGAAAAGTTCAGATCTTATATAGTTGATTCCAAAGTCACTATTCAGTCTGATCATGCTGCTATTAAGTACCTTATGGAGAAGAAGGACGCTAATCCTAGGCTGATCAGATGGGTTCTCCTGCTACAGGAATTTGATTTGCATGTCGTTGACCGAAAGGGTGATGATGACCCAAATGTCCTTGATGACCCACAACCTATTGATGACAGCTTTCCTTCTTCTCCTTGTTGGGTTCAACACACTTACTTATCGAAAGGACTACGATTGATTCCCTATACTTGTGGGTCATCAGTGGGCCAAGACTTGGTGCTACTGCCGTGACACTTCTTCATCCAACGAGAACCCTATGCCAGGCTTCAGGGAAGATCGCTTACCTATGGACTTTTAGTTTCCCGAAAAGTTGATTGAAGAAGAGGAAGCCACGTTCGTCCCTATCTTTGAAAATCTGAGGGACCTTACCACCAATGGTCTTACCGGAATTGATCTGATCTGTTGTTGGGTAGAATGGAGGATTCTTCCCTTAAGCCGTCGAAATGGTTTGATGTGTGATTCCGTGATAGCAGACCTTCCCCTACAACGACACCAGAAGAATGCTGCTAGCACTCTCCGGCAATCAAACTAGAAGAATGTTGTTGACGGCCCACCAGCGCGTGGGAGCGCAGCAGTTTTCGAGGGTAGAGTATTCGACCCAAATTTGTTGATCGCCAGGCAGGAGGTGAGAGAATACTCTTGAGTATTAGCAGCTGAATGTGTCAGATTCAACCACACCTGAAAGATTAGTATCTGCAAGCAAAGTAGTAACAGCAAAGTAGTATGATAACAACGGTGTCAGAAACGATCTGTTGACGGTAGACTATTCCTAACGATTGTATCAATGGCGCCAAGTTTCCCGTTGACGGAAATTGTCTTTTCCCATCAACGCCGAGTGAATCAAGATTGTAGCAGGTAGCAGGAGTGTAACGAGTAGTAACAGTGGCAAGGAACAGCAGTAGTGACAGCAGTAGCAAGTAGCAACAGTAGCAAGCGACAGTAGTAGCAACAGTAGCAGCAGAGCAAGACAAGTAACAGTAGCAGTAGGACAAACTCGTAGGCAATTCGTCGCTGATTTGTTTGGATGATATTCATCATGCAACAGCTATAACATGGAGAGATATGTGGCTAGCTCCCGTTCATCAATGTGATGTAGGCATGCATTCCGTGTGTCGTCATACGTGCTTAGGGAAAAGAACTTGCATGACATCTATTGTCCATCCCTCCCGTGGCAGCGGGGTCCAAAAGGAAACTACGGGATATTAAGGTTCTCCTTTTAATAAAGAACCGGACCAACGCATTAGCACTTGGTGAACACATGAACTCCTCAAACTATGGTCATCACCGGGAGTGGTTCCGGTTATTGTCACTCCGGGGTTGCCGGATCATAACACATAGTAGGTAACTATAACTTGCATGATCGGATCTAAAACACACATATATTGGTGACAACATAATAATTTCAGATCTGAAATCATGGCACTCGGGCCCTAGTGACAAACATTAAGCATAGCAAAGTAGTAGCAACATCAATCTAAGAACATAGTGGATACTAGGGATCAATCCCCGTCAAAACTAACTCGATTACATGATTGAGCTCATCCTACTCATCACCGCCCAGCGAGCCTACGAATAGATTACTCACGAACGATGAAGAGCTTCATGGAATTGGAGAGGGAAGAAGGTTGATGATGACGATGGCAACGATTTCCCCTCTCTGGAGCCCAAAACGGACTCCAGATCTGCCCTACAGATGAAGAACAGGTTGTGGCGGCGCCTCCGTATCGCAAACGCGACGAAATCTTCTCTCTTGATTTTTTTTCTGGGACGAAAGTGAACTTATAGCGCTGAGATTGGGGGCGGCAGAGCCACGTGGGCCCCACAAGCTTGCCATCCGCCACCAGGGGTGTGGCGGTGGCAGGGCTTGTGGCCCACCGGCCCACCCCCTCAGGTGGATCTTTGCGTAGGTATTTTTCATATTTTCCAAAAATATTCCCTGTAAATTTTCAGGACATTCCGAGAACTTTGATTTGTGCACAAAAATAACACCAAGGCAATTCTGCTGAAAACAACATCAGTCCAGGTTAGTTCCATTCAAATCATGCAAATTAGAGTCCAAAAAAAGGGCAAAATAGGTTGGAAAAGTAGATAAGATGGAGACGTATCAACTCCCCCAAGCTTAAAACCTTGCTTGTCCTCAAGCAACTCAGTTGACAAACTGAGAGAGAAAGAAAACTTTGACAAACTTTGTTTGATCTTGTTGTTGCAACTATGTCTAACTCATAACCAGAATTTCAGCAAGATCACAAGTTAACCACATAAGCAAGTGACACAAAGGTCTCACGGTAAACTAATATCAATGGCATAATCAGCTAACGAGCAAATAATAATGAGTTTTAAATACCAACACTTCAATCAAAGCAAGCATGAAGCAATATTAATAGGTGGTATCTCGCTAGCTCTTTCTGAGACCGCAAAACATAAATGCAGAGCACTTTCAAAGATCAAGGGTTGACTAAACATTGTAATTCATAGCAACGAAGATCCAGTCATAGTCATACTCAATATCAATCAAAAGCAAAGCATAAAAATGACAGAGGTGCTCTCTAATTGGTGCTTATATAAGAAGAGGATGACTCAATAGGAAAATAAATAGACAGGCCCTTCGCAGAGGGAAGCATTGATTTGCAGAGGTGCCAGAGCTCAAGCTTTGAAAACAGAGATAATAATTTTGGGTGGCATGCTTTCATTGTCAACGCAATGACCAAGAGTTCTCAATTTCTTCCATGCTACTCATGCTATAGGCGGTTCCCAAACAGAAAACTAAAGTTCTAACTGCCCCACCACCAATCAATCACACTCCATGGCTAGCCGAATCCTCGGGTACCGTCCATACTAACATCAATCCGGGGGGAGTCTTGTTTTATAGTTATGTTTTCGATTTAAGCGTGGAACTGGGCATTCCAATTACCGTCCCCTTTCTCGTGAATGACAGTGAATAAACACATGTCGAGGATAACACTCCTAGCATGCAAGATACCAATAGCCCCCTGTCACCACATGAGCGGTTCGGGCATGCAAAACAGATTATTTCTTGAAGGTTTAGAGAGTGGCACATGAAAATTTACTTAGAACGGTAGGTAGACACCGCAAATAGGTAGGTATGGTGGACTCTCATGGAAAAACTTTTGGGTTTATGGAAGTGGATGCACAAGCTGTATTACACTTAGTACGAGTGAAGGCTAGCAAAAGACTGGGAAGCGACCAACTAGAGAGCGACAACAGTCATCAAGATGCAATGAGTTTGACTAACATTGAATGCTGTTGGAATTATGCCCTAGAGGCAATAATAAATGTATAGTTATTATTATAATTCCTGTATCAAGATAATAGTTTATTATCCATGCTATAATTGTATTGAATGAAGACTCATTTACATGTGTGGATACATAGACAAAACACCGTCCCTAGCATGCCTCTAGTTGGCTAGCCAGTTGATCGATGATAGTCAGTGTCTTCTGATTATGAACAAGGTGTTGTTGCTTGATAACTGGATCACGTCATTGGGAGAATCACGTGATGGACTAGACCCAAACTAATAGACGTAGCATGTTGATCGTGTCATTTTGTTGCTACTGTTTTCTGCGTGTCTAGTATTTATTCCTTTGACCATGAGATCATATAACTCACTGGCACCGGAGGAATGCTTTGTGTGTATCAAACGTCGCAACGTAACTGGGTGACTATAAAGATGCTCTACAGGTATCTCCGAAGGTGTTAGTTGAGTTAGTATGGATCAAGACTAGGATTTGTCACTCCGTGTGACGGAGAGGTATCTCGGGGCCCACTCGGTAATACAACATCACACACAAGCCTTGCAAGCAATGTAACTTAGTGTAAGTTGTGGGATCTTGTATTATGGAACGAGTAAAGAGACTTGCCGGTAAACGAGATTGAAATAGGTATACGGATACTGACGATCGAATCTCGGGCAAGTAACATACCGAAGGACAAAGGGAATGACATACGGGATTATACGAATCCTTCGCACTGAGGTTCAAACGATAAAGATCTTCGTAGAATATGTAGGATCCAATATGGGCATCTAGGTCCCGCTATTGGATATTGACCGAGGAGTCTCTCGGGTCATGTCTATATAGTTCTCGAACCCGCAGGGTCTGCACACTTAAGGTTCGACGTTGTTTTATGGGTATTTGAGTTATATGGTTGGTTACCGAATGTTGTTCGGAGTCCCGGATGAGATCACGGACGTCACGAGGGTTTCCGGAATGGTCCGGAAACGAAGATTGATATATAGGATGACCTCATTTGATTACCGAAAGGTTTTCGGAGTTACCGGGAATGTACCGGGAATGACGAATGGGTTCCGGGAGTTCACCGGGGGGGCAACCCACCCCGGGGAAGCCCATAGGCTTTGGGGAGGCACACCAGCCCTTAGTGGGCTGGTGGGACAGCCCCAAGGGGGCCTATGCGCCAAGAGAAAGAAATCAAAGAAAAAAAAAAGAGGGAAGAAGTGGGAAGGGAGGGGGACTCCTCCCACCAAACCAAGTCCAACTCGGTTTGGGGGGGGGAGTCCTCCCCCCCTTGGCTCGGCTGACCCCTTGGGAGTCCCTTGGACCCCAAGGCAAGGTCCCCCTCCCTCCTCCTATATATATGGGGCTTTTAGGGCAGATTTGAGACGACTTTCTCACGGCTGCCCGACCACATATCTCCATAGTTTTTCCTCTAGATCGCGTTTCTGCGGAGCTCGAGCGGAGCCCTGCTGAGACGAGATCATCACCAACCTCCGGAGCGCCGTCACGCTGCCGGAGAAATCTTCTACCTCTCCGTCTCTCTTGCTGGATCAAGAAGGCAGAGATCATCGTCGAGCCGTACGTGTGCTGAACGCGGAGGTGCCGTCCGTTCGGTACTAGATCGTGGGACTGATCGCGGGATTGTTCGCGGGGCGGATCGAGGGACCTGAGGACGTTCCACTACATCAACCGCGTTCTCTAACGCTTCTGCTGTACGATCTACAAGGGTACGTAGATCACTCATCCCCTCTTGTAGATGGACATCACCATGATAGGTCTTCGTGCGCGTAGGAAATTTTTTGTTTCCCATGCGACGTTCCCCAACAGTGGCATCATGAGCTAGGTTCATGCGTAGATGTCTTCTCGAGTAGAACACAAAAGGTTTTGTGGGCGGTGATGTGCGTTTTGCTGCCCTCCTTAGTCTTTTCTTGATTCCGCGGTATTGTTGGATTGAAGCGGCTTGGACCGACATTACTCGTACGCTTACGAGAGACTGGTTTCATCGTTACGAGTACCCCCCTTGCCCAAAGATGACTGGCAAGTGATGGTTTCTCCAACTTTAGTTGAATCGGATTTGACCGAGGAGGTCCTTGGATGAGGTTAAATAGCAACTCATAGATCTTCGTTGTGGTGTTTGCGTAAGTAAGATGCGATCCTACTAGATACCCTTGGTCACCACGTAAAACATGCAACAACAAAATTAGAGGACGTCTAACTTGTTTTTGCAGGGTATGTATGTGATGTGACATATTGGATGTATGAGATGATCATGTTGTAATAGAAATATCGACTTGCACGTCGATGGTACGACAACCGGCAGGAGCCATAGGGTTGTCTTTTTACTAACGTTTGTGCTTGCAGATGCGTTTACTATTTTGCTAGGATGTAGCTTTAGTAGTAATAGCATAAGTAGCACGAAAACCCCGATGGCAACACGTTGATGGATGATCATGGTGTGGCGCCGGTGACAAGAAGATCGTGCCGGTGCTTTGGTGATGGAGATCAAGAAGCACGTGATGATGGCCATATCATGTCACTTATGAATTGCATGTGATGTTAATCCTTTTATGCACCTTATTTTGCTTAGAACGACGGTAGCATTATGAGGTGATCTCTCACTGAAATTTCAAGACGAAATTGTGTTCTCCCCGACTGTGCACCGTTGCTACAGTTCGTCGTTTCGAGACACCACGTGATGATCGGGTGTGATAGACTCAACGTTCAAATACAACGGGTGCAAAACAGTTGCGCACGCGGAACACTCGGGTTAAGCTTGACGAGCCTAGCATGTGCAGACATGGCCTCAGAACACATGAGACCGAAAGGTCGATCATGAATCATATAGTTGATATGATTAGCATAGGGATGCTTACCACTGAAACTACTCTCGACTCACGTGATGATCGGACTTGGGATAGTGTAAGTGGATCATGAACCACTCAAATGACTAGAGAGATGTACTTTTTGAGTGGGAGTTTAGCATATAAGTTGATTAAGTTGAACTCTAATTATCTTGAACATAGTCTAAGTCCACTTTGAATATATTTGTGTTGTAGATCATGGCTCACGCAAGTGTCATCCTGAATTTTAATACGTTCCTAGAGAAAGCTAAGTTGAAAGATGATGGAAGCAACTTTGTAGACTGGGCTCGTAATCTTAAGCTAATCTTACAAGCTGGAAAGAAGGATTATGTCCTTAATGCTGCGCTAGGAGATGAACCACCCGCTACGGCTGATCAGGATGTTAAGAACGCTTGGTTAGCGCGTAAGGAGGACTACTCAATAGTTCAATGTGCAGTTTTGTATGGCTTAGAACCGGGACTTCAACGTCGCTTTGAGCGTCATGGAGCATTTGAGATGTTCGAGGAGTTGAAGTTTATCTTTCAGAAGAACGCCCGGATCGAGAGGTATGAGACCTCCGATAAATTCTATGCTTGCAAGATGGAGGAAAACTCGTCTGTCAGTGAACATGTGCTCAAAATGTCTGGGTACTCAAACCGTCTAGCTGAACTGGGGATTGAACTCCCGCAAGAAGCTATCACTGACAGAATCCTTCAATCACTGCCGCCAAGCTATAAAGGCTTTGTGTTGAACTACAACATGCAAGGGATGAACAAGTCTCCCGGCGAGTTGTTTGCGATGCTGAAAGTCGCAGAGTCTGAACTCCGTAAAGAGCATCAAGTGTTGATGGTGAGCAAGACCACTAGTTTCAAGAGAAACGGCAAAGGCAAGAAGGGCAATTCGAAGAAGAGCGGCAAGCCTGTTGCCAATCCGCCGAAGAAACCCAAGGCTGGACCTAAGCCTGAAACAGAGTGCTTCTATTGCAAGGGTATGGGTCACTGGAAGCGCAATTGCCCCAAGTATCTGGCAGATAAGAAGGCGGGCAAAGAAAAATCAGGTATATTTGATATACATGTTATTGATGTGTACTTAACCGGCTCTCGTAGTAGTGCCTGGGTATTCGATACCGGTTCTGTTGCTCACATTTGCAACTCGAAGCAGGAACTGCGGAATAGACGAAGGCTGGCGAAAGACGAAGTGACGATGCGCGTAGGAAACGGTTCCAAGGTTGATGCAATCTCCGTCGACACAGTGTCACTTCAACTACCATCGGGATTAGTGATGAACTTAAATCATTGTTATTTAGTGCCTGCGTTGAGCATGAACATTATATCTAGATCTTGTTTATTGCGAGACGGTTACTCTTTTAAGTCTGAGAATAATGGTTGTTCTATTTCTATGAGTAACATCTTTTATGGTCATGCACCGAATGTGAGAGGATTGTTCATATTGAATCTTGATAGCGATACACATATACATAACACTGACCAAAAGAGTTAGAGTAAACAATGATAACGCCATATTTTTGTGGCACTGTCGCTTGGGTCATATTGGTGTAAAGCGCATGAAGAAACTCCATGCTGATGGACTTTTGGAGTCACTTGACTTTGATTCACTTGACACGTGCGAACCATGCCTCATGGGCAAGATGACTAAGACTCCGTTCTCCGGAACAATGGAGCGTGCAAGTGACTTGTTGGAAATCATACATACCGATGTGTGTGGTCCGATGAGCGTGGAGGCACGCGGCGGATATCGTTATTTTCTCACCTTCACCGACGATTTAAGTAGATATGGTTATGTCTACTTGATGAAGCACAAGTCTGAAACATTTGAAAAGTTCAAGCAATTTCAGAGTGAAGTGGAAAATCATCGTAACAAGAAGATCAAGTTCCTACGGTCTGATTGTGGGGGTGAATATCTGAGTTTCGAGTTTGGTACTCACTTAAGACAATGTGGAATTGTTTCGCAGTTAACACCGCCTGGAACACCACAGCGTAATGGTGTGTCCGAACGTCGTAATCGTACTTTGTTAGAGATGGTGCGATCTATGATGTCTCTTACTGATTTGCCTTTATCATTTTGGGGTTATGCATTAGAAACAGCTGCATTCACTTTAAATAGGGCACCATCAAAATCCGTTGAGACGACACCATACGAACTGTGGTATGGAAAAAGAGCAAAGTTGTCGTTTCTTAAAGTTTGGGGATGTGATGCTTATGTCAAAAAGCTTGAGCCTGAAAAGCTGGAACCCAAAGCGGAAAAGTGCGTCTTCATAGGTTACCCAAAGGAGACAGTTGGGTACACCTTCTATCTCAAATCCGAGGGCAAAGTGTTTGTTGCTAAAAACGGAACTTTTCTCGAGAAGGAGTTTCTCTCGAGAGAATTGAGTGGGAGGAAGATAGAACTTGACGAGGTTGTCGAACCTCTCATCCCTCTGGATGGTGGCGCAGGGCAAGGGGAAACCTCTGTCGTTGCGACGCCGGTTGAGGAGGAAGTTAATGATGATGATCATGAAACTCCAGTTCAAGTTTCTGTTGAACCACACAGGTCGACGAGATCACGCGCTGCTCCAGAGTGGTACGGTAATCCCGTCTTGTCAATCATGTTGTTAGACAACAATGAACCTGCAAATTATGAAGAAGCAATGGTGGGCCCAGATTCCAACAAATGGCTAGAAGCCATGAAATCCGAGATAGGATCCATGTATGAGAACAAAGTGTGGACTTTGGAGATACTACCTGAGGGCCGCAAGGCTATTCAGAACAAATGGATCTTTAAGAAGAAGACGGACGCTGACGGTAATGTGACCGTTTATAAAGCTCGACTTGTGGCAAAGGGTTTTTCACAAGTTCCAGGAATTGACTACGATGAGACTTTCTCTCCCGTAGCGATGCTTAAGTCCGTCAGAATCATGTTAGCAATAGCTGCATTTTTCGATTATGAAATCTGGCAGATGGATGTCAAAACGGCGTTCCTTAACGGTTTCCTTAAGGAAGAGTTGTATATGATGCAACCCGAAGGTTTTGTCAATCCTAAAAATGCTGACAAGGTGTGCAAGCTCCAGCGATCCATTTATGGACTGGTGCAAGCATCTCGGAGTTGGAACAAGCGCTTTGATGAGGTGATCAAAGCATTTGGGTTTATACAAGTGGTTGGAGAATCTTGTATTTACAAGAAAGTGAGTGGGAGCTCTGTGGCGTTTCTAATATTATATGTGGATGACATATTACTGATTGGAAACAACGTAGAGCTTTTGGAGAGCATAAAAGGTTACTTGAATAAAAGTTTCTCTATGAAGGACCTAGGAGAAGCTGCTTACATTCTAGGCATTAAGATCTATAGGGATAGATCAAAATGCCTGATAGGACTTTCACAAAGCACATACCTTGATAAAGTTTTGAAGAGGTTCAAAATGGAACAGTCCAAGAATGGGTTCTTGCCGGTGTTACAAGGTACGAGATTGAGTAAGACTCAGTGCCCAGCAACTGATGAAGATAGAGAGCATATGCGCTCCGTCCCCTATGCTTCAGCCGTAGGCTCTATCATGTATGCAATGATGTGCACTAGACCGGATGTTAGCCTGGCCATAAGTATGGCAGGTAGGTTCCAGAGTAATCCAGGAGTGGATCACTAGACGGCGGTCAAGAATATCCTGAAGTACCTGAAAAGGACTAAGGAGATGTTTCTCGTGTATGGAGGTGACGAAGAGCTCGCCGTAAAAGGTTACGTCGATGCAAGCTTTGACACAGATCCGGACGACTCTAAGTCGCAAACCGGATACGTATTTATTCTTAATGGGGGTGCAGTAAGCTGGTGCAGTTCCAAGCAAAGCGTCGTAGCAGATTCTACATGTGAAGCGGAGTACATGGCTGCCTCGGAGGCGGCTAAGGAGGGTGTCTGGATGAAGCAGTTCATGACGGATCTTGGAGTGGTGCCAAGTGCACTGGATCCAATAACCTTGTTCTGTGACAACACTCGTGCCATTGCCTTAGCAAAGGAACCAAGGTTTCACAAGAAGACCAGACACATCAAACGACGCTTCAACCTCATCCGCGACTACGTCGAGGAGGAGGACGTAAATATATGCAAAGTGCACACGGATCTGAATGTAGCAGATCCGCTGACTAAACCTCTTCCACGGCCAAAACATGATCGACACCAGAACTGTATGGGTGTTAGATTTATTACAATGTAATTCACATGGTGATGTGAGGGCTAGATTATTGACTCTAGTGCAAGTGGGAGACTGTTGGAATTATGCCCTAGAGGCAATAATAAATGTATAGTTATTATTATAATTCCTGTATCAAGATAATAGTTTATTATCCATGCTATAATTGTATTGAATGAAGACTCATTTACATGTGTGGATACATAGACAAAACACCGTCCCTAGCATGCCTCTAGTTGGCTAGCCAGTTGATCGATGATAGTCAGTGTCTTCTGATTATGAACAAGGTGTTGTTGCTTGATAACTGGATCACGTCATTGGGAGAATCACGTGATGGACTAGACCCAAACTAATAGACGTAGCATGTTGATCGTGTCATTTTGTTGCTACTGTTTTCTGCGTGTCAAGTATTTATTCCTTTGACCATGAGATCATATAACTCACTGGCACCGGAGGAATGCTTTGTGTGTATCAAACGTCGCAACGTAACTGGGTGACTATAAAGATGCTCTACAGGTATCTCTGAAGGTGTTAGTTGAGTTAGTATGGATCAAGACTGGGATTTGTCACTCCGTGTGACGGAGAGGTATCTCGGGGCCCACTCGGTAATACAACATCACACACAAGCCTTGCAAGCAATGTAACTTAGTGTAAGTTGCGGGATCTTGTATTACGGAACGAGTAAAGAGACTTGTCGGTAAACGAGATTGAAATAGGTATACGGATACTGACGATCGAATCTCGGGCAAGTAACATACCGAAGGACAAAGGGAATGACATACGGGATTATACGAATCCTTGGCACTGAGGTTCAAATGATAAAGATCTTCGTAGAATATGTAGGATCCAATATGGGCATCCAGGTCCCGCTATTGGATATTGACCGAGGAGTCTCTCGGGTCATGTCTACATAGTTCTCGAACCCGCAGGGTCTGCACACTTAAGGTTCAACGTTGTTTTATGCGTATTTGAGTTATATGGTTGGTTACCGAATGTTGTTCGGAGACCCGGATGAGATCACGGACGTCACGAGGGTTTCCGGAATGGTCCGGAAACGAAGATTGATATAGAGGATGACCTCATTTGATTACCGGAAGGTTTTCGGAGTTACCGGGAATGTACCGGGAATGACGAATGGGTTCCGGGAGTTCACTGGGGGGGCAACCCACCCCGGGGAAGCCCATAGGCTTTGGGGAGGCACACCAGCCCTTAGTGGGCTGGTGGGACAGCCCCAAGGGGGCCTATGCGCCAAGAGGAAGAAATCAAAGGAAAAGAAAAGAAAAAGAGGGAAGAAGTGGGAAGGGAGGGGGACTCCTCCCACCAAACCAAGTCCAACTCGGTTTGGGGGGGGAGTCCTCCCCCCCTTGGCTCGACCGACCCCTTGGGAGTCCCTTGGACCCCAAGGCAAGGTCCCCCTCCCTCCTCCTATATAAGATTTGAGACGACTTTCTCACGGCTGCCCGACCACATATCTCCATAGTTTTTCCTCTAGATCGCGTTTCTACGGAGCTCGGGCGGAGCCCTGCTGAGACGAGATCATCACCAACCTCCGAAGCGCCGTCACTCTGCCGGAGAACTCTTCTACCTCTCCGTCTCTCTTGCTGGATCAAGAAGGCCGAGATCATCGTCGAGCTGTACGTGTGCTGAACGCGGAGGTGCCGTCCGTTCGGTACTAGATCGTGGGACTGATCGCGGGATTGTTCGCGGGGCGGATCGAGGGACGTGAGGACGTTCCACTACATCAACCGCGTTCTCTAACGCTTCTGCTGTACGATCTACAAGGGTACGTAGATCACTCATCCCCTCTCGTAGATGGACATCACCATGATAGGTCTTCGTGCGCGTAGGAAAATATTTGTTTCCCATGCGACGTTCCCCAACAGCAAGCATGAACATAATATAAATCACGATGAACACGAACATCATATAGGCTATGTTGATTTTGTTTCAACTACATGCATGAACATGCGCCAAGTCAAGCCGCTTGAATCATTCAAAGAGAATACCATCCTATCATACTACATCATAGTCATCTCAAAATCTATGTTGTCATTCAAGACAAACCATTATAAGCTCTCAGCTAATTAAGCATGGCATCACAAACTATGATCTCTAAGTTTTCATTGCAAACATGGTTCTCTCACAACAAAGCTCGATTTGGGATGACAAGCTAGTCATATTTACAAAAACAAAATAGATAGAGTTCATACCAGCTTTTCAGTCTCAGTCACTTCATCATATATCATCATTATTGCCTTTCAGTTGCACGATCGAACGATGTGAACAATAATAAGAGTGCTTGTGCATTGGACTAAGCTGAATCTGTAGGCAAACACAAAGGAGAAGACAAAGTAATATGGCTCTTTGAAAGCTAAACAGGTATGCATGCAAGAACCGCTAAACATTGTAACCAATATCTTCTACCTTGACCCAAAGAAAAAGAAAACTATTTACACGGGAAAGCTCCCAACAAGCAAAAGAAGAAATAAAAATCTTTTTGGGTTTTCTCAAAGAGACACAAAATAAGAAAACGAAAGTAAACTAGCATGGATAATATAGTGGCAAAGTGTAAACACCGGCTAACAAAGGGAAAGCGTAAGCATGAATGTAAGGTCGGTGAGAACACGTACTCCCCCATGCTTAGGATTTTGGCCTAGCTTGGTCTACTCCCATGGATGGTCCTGGCGAAACCCAAAATCATAATGGGTGTTATACGGGAGTGTTGCAGCCACTGCCTGAATAACTGCCTCACGAATTCGAGCAGCCGTCGCCTCCCTCTCATACTCCATCTGCCTCTCCTATGGTTATGTAGTATCTTCGTTTTACCTGAAAGTCAAAGAAAGCAGGAGCAGGAAGGGTAATATGGAAAACACGCTGCCGGTTAAATATCAAGCAGTATAGGAGGGATCCATGATCTCTCTCAAGGAACTGTTAGCATGTTAGAGCAACACGATCAAGGTAGGCTGCACGGAGAGGAGGGTCTTCTGAACAGATGGATACTCCAAGAAAATTTGCTAAGCGTGTAGCATAAACTCCACCAAAGAAATCCCCCTCACTGGCATTATTATTCAGCCTCCTTGCTATTATAGCACCCATATTGAACCTCCTATCACCTGTTACTGCGCTCTTAAGCATACTAAGGTCGAAAGCGCATAGGTGACAATGTGCACCCTTGTCGTTAATGCACCTACCTATGAAGAGGGCAAAGTAGTGCAAGGCATGGAAATGGATGCTTCCTATGGTGGCTTGCGTGATATCTCTGGTTTCTCCAACAGTTATACTAGAGACAAAGTCTCTGACCGAAGACTTAGAAGGATCATTAATACTACCCACATCGGGTATCTTGCAAATCCTATTGAAATCCTCCAAATCCATGGCGTAGGATTTATCGTACAGATCAAACAGTATGGATGAGTCACGACCAACTGAAAATTTAAATCTACGCACGAAAGAGGCAATGAGCATAGCATACTGTTCACATTTATCTGAGAGGAATTCTTCTAACCCGGCATTGCGGACAAGTGTATCAAACTCATCCTTGAAACCTGCTTCAATCATGAACTCATCGGAAGGCCATTCACATGGTTGTACCGGTGCGTCCCTTAGTTGAAAAGGTTCGGGCTCCCGAAAAGAAAGATGGGGACCCTTCTTACTTGAGGAACCACCATGAAACTTCCTCCTGAACATAATTTCCTTTTGCTGAAATTTTTGAAGTTCAAGAGAAAAGTGAATGAAGACCAACCACA
This sequence comes from Hordeum vulgare subsp. vulgare, assembly GCF_904849725.1. NCBI lineage: Eukaryota > Viridiplantae > Streptophyta > Magnoliopsida > Poales > Poaceae > Hordeum > Hordeum vulgare. The sequence goes on along the minus strand of NC_058519.1, from coordinate 198,707,924 downwards.
CCTTGTAGCGACTACTCCTACTAGTGCCTAGAGACCGTATCACACGCTAAAACTACTTGGGACCAGCTAAAATCAACCTTTCTAGCTCAAGAACAGGGTCACCAAGGTAGCAAGAATACGCGAAGGATAAAGCACTAGAGCAAAAACTAATTGGACCAATGGAGGAGTCACTTACCAAGGAGTAATTTCCCCAAAACGGTTCGGAGAAAGGTGCTTTGAGCAAGGAGATCGAAAATCACAGCCAAATGAGCAAGAACATAGGTTTGAGCTGCGAAACAATTTTTTCTGGAGGTGGAAGAAGAGGATGAGAGCTGGAATGAGTGGAGGGGGTTCCTGTGGGCCCCACAAGCTTGCTAGCCGCCACCAGGGGGTGGCGGTGGCAGGGCTTGTGGCCCACTGGTATGGCCCCCAGGCCAGCTCTCAGGCCGAGTAATTTTCAAATATTCCAGAAAAAATCATACTAAATTTTCAGGACCATCGAAGAACTTTTATTTTCGAGGTATTTTTCTCCAAGACGCTAAAACAGAAAACAGGAAAAACTAAACTAAATCTATCATTTTTCTTCTAAGCAACAGAAAATGAAAGCTCAAAACAGAGGTATGTGACTCTTTGATTCATCCATTTCATGGTCATCGAAAGAAATCCGTCAATGGGGTTGATCAAGTCCTCATGAAAAAACCTTCTCGGATCGCAAGAGAGAACGGAGATTTTTTCGAGTAGCCACTAAGTCACCTCAATGGGGATATGTATCTCCCCAACAAGCAAATCATACTTCATCTTGACACGAGGAATAGGGCATTCAAAGCTCCCAATAAGAATCGATGAAGTCTTTTCAATAGCATTGATGCAATGTACTTGATATCGTTTCTTCGGAAAGTGCACCGTGTGCTCCTTACCATTGACATGGAAAGTGACATTGCCTTTGTTGCAATCTATAATAGCCCCTGCAGTGTTTAAAAAGGGTCTTCCAAGGATGACAACCATGGCATCGTCCTCGGGAATATCCAAGATAACAAAGTCCGTTAAGATAGTGGTGTTAGCAACCACAACAGGCACATCCTCGCAAATGCCGATAGGGAAAGCAGTTGATTTGTCGGCCATTTGCAGAGAAATTTCAGTGGGTGTCAACTTATCCAATTCAAGTCTACGATAAAGAGAGAGCGGCATAACACTAACACCGGCTCCAAGGTCACATAAGGCAGTTCTTACGTAGTTTCCTTTAATGGAGCAAGGTATAGTGGGCACTCCGGGATCACCAAGTTTCTTAGGAGTTCCACCTTTGAAAGTGTAATTGGCAAGCATGGTGGAGATCTCAAGATCTGGTATCTTCCATTTATTAGTCACGATATCTTTCATGTACTTGGCATACGGAGACATCTTGAGCATATCAGTTAACTGCATCTACAAGAAGATGGGTCTTATCATCTCAACGAAACGCTCAAAATCCTCATCATCCTTTTTCTTGGATGGCTTAGAAGGAAAGGGCATAGATCTCTGAACCCATGGCTCCCTTTCTTTACCATGCTTCCTAGCAGTGAAGTCATTCTTATCATATCTCTTAGGTTGTGGGTTATCAAGATTAACCGTAGGTTCAATCTCCACATCCTCATCATTGCTAGGTTGAGCATTATTATGAACATCACTGTCCATATTGTCACCAGGTTCATGTTCATCACCAGATTGTGTTTCTGCATCAGACGCAGAAATATCATTAGGTTCTTCAGGTGTGATAGTATTTGGTGAACTGGCATGTAGGTTTATATCATCCTTCTTCTTCTCCTTAGGATGACTGGGTGTATCAGCATTGATTCCTTTAGAATTTTGATCAATTCTCTTAGGATGACCTTCAGGATACAAAGGTTCCTGAGTCATTTTGCCTCCTCTAGTAATGACTCTGACAGAGTTGTCATTTAATTCATTGAGCAAGTCATTCTGAGCTTTAAGTATTTGTTCTACCTGAGTAGTAATCATAGAGGCATGTTTACTCAGAAGCTTCAGATCATTGACATTTATGTCTACACAAGCACTTAAATGGCTAAGCATACGAGTGCTTTGTTCCAAATGTCTGCTAACATAACCATTGAAACTCTATTATTTGCAACGAAGTTGTCAAATTCATCAAAGCATAGGCTAGCAGGTTTGTCAAAAGGAATGTCACTCTCATCAAAGCTACGTAGAGAATTCACTTCTACTACTTGTATCGGGTTATCGAGACCATCGATCTCTTCGATAGGTGGTAGATTTTTGACATCTTTATATATAATGCCTTTCTCTTGCATAGATTTCTTGGCTTCTTGCATATCTTCGGGACTGAGGAATAGACTACCTCTTTTCTTCTTAGTTGGCTTAGGAGGTGGTTCGGGAATAGTCCAAGCATTATCATTGATCAAGATGTTATTCAGTAGGGTCTGAGCTTGTTCTACAGTTTGTTCCCTAAAAACACAACCGGCACAACTATCTAGGTGGTCTCTAGAGGCATCGGTAAGTCTGTTATAGAGGATATCAAGTATCTCGTTCTTCTTAAGAGCTTGATCAGGCAAAGCATTTTGTAGCTGGACGAGCCTCCCCCAAGCTTGTGGGAGACTCTCTTCTTGGAGTTGAGCAAAGTTGTATATTTCCTACAAGGCAGCTTGCTTCTTATGGGTAGGGAAATATTTCTCACAGAAGTAATAGACCATATCCTGGGGACTACTCACACATCTAGGAGCAAGAGAAGTGAACCAGGCTTTAGCATCATCCTTTAGAGAGAAAGGAAACAGCTTAAGGATGTAGTAGTGGCGGACCTTCTCCTCACTAGTGAAAAGGGTGTCTATATCTTGTAGTTTGGCAAGATGGGCTACGACCGTCTCAGACTCATAACCGTGAAAAGGATCAGATTCGACTAGAGAGACTATCTTAGGATCGACAGAGAATTCATAATCCTTATCGGTGATAAAGATAGGTGAAGTGGCAAACTTCGGGTCGTATTTCATCCTAGCTTTCAGAGATTTTTTTCCTTCCACTTGAGAAGTAATTTCTCAGCATCATAGGCATCCTTACACACAAGAAAATCCTCAGCTATCTCTCCCTCCATAACGTAACCCTCAGGTATATCAGGCAATTCATATCTAGGAGAGCTAGATCTAGCAGGAGCAAAAGCAGGTTCTATCTCAATAGTATCTACGGTTTCAGAAGCATCACGAGCATTGGTAGTAACTCTAGCAATATGAGCATCAAGGAATACCCCTAGTGGCATATCAGGCAAAGTAGCATCTCTAGCAGTATCAAGCATAGCATCATCAGGAAAAATAGCATCTCTAGCATCATCAGGCAAAGCAGTATCAAGGATAGCATCTCTAGCAGTATCAAGCATAATACCATCAGGCATAGCATCTCTAGCAGTATCAGGCAAAGCAGTATCAGGCATAGTATCAAGCATAGCATCTCTAGCAGTAGCATCATAAGGATCATCAAGCACAGGCGACATATCAAGATTTCTAGCAGGAGGTAGTGTCGCAAACTTACTCATAACTGAAGGTGAATCAAGTGCAGAGCTAGATGGCAGTTCCTTACCTCCCCTCGTAGTTGAGGGCAAGACTTCCGTTTTCGGATCCTTCAGATTCTTCATGGTGATCAGCAGATATAAATCCCAAGTAACTCAGAGAATATAGAAATACCTCCCCGGCAACAGACCTTCCCCTGCAACGGCACCAGAAGAATGCTGCTAGCACTCTCCGGCAATCGTAACTAGAAGAATTTTGTTGACGGCCAACCAGCGCGTGGGATCGCAGCAGTTTTTGAGGGTAGAGTATTCGACCCAAATTTGTTGATCGCCAGGCAGGAGGTGAGAGAATACTCTCGAGTATTAGCAGCTGAATGTGTTAGATTCAACCACACCTGAAATATTAGTATCTGCAAGCAAAGTGGTAACAGCAAAGTAGTATGATAACAACGGTGCCAGAAACGATCTGTTGACGGCAGACTATTCCTAACGATTGTATCAATGGCGTCAAGTTGCCTGTTGACAGAAATTGTCTTTTCCCGTCAACGCCGAGCGAATCAAGATTGTAGCATGTAGCAGCAGTGTAATGAGTAGTAGTGGCAAGGAACAACAGTAGTGACAGCAGTACCAAGTAGCAACAGTAGCAAGCGACAGTAGTAGCAACAGTAGCAGGACAGCAAGACAAGTAACAGCAGCAGTAGGTCAAACTCGTAGGCAATGGGTCGGTGATTTGTTTGGATGATATTCATCATGCAACAGCTATAACACGGAGAGATATGTGTCTAGCTCCCATTCGTCAATGTGATGTAGGCATGCATTCCGTGTGTCGTCATACGTGCTTAGGGAAAAGAACTTGCATGACATCTATTGTCCATCCCTCCCGTGGCGGCGGGGTCCAAAAGGAAACTACGGGATATTAAGGTTCTCCTTTTAATAAAGAACCGGACCAACACATTAGCACTTGGTGAACACATGAACTCCTCAAACTATGGTCATCACCGGGAGTGGTTCCGGTTATTGTCACTCCGGGGTTGCCGGATCATAACACATAGTAGGTAACTACAACTTGGAAGATCGGATCTAAAACACACATATATTGGTGACAACATAATAATTTCAGATCTGAAATCATGGCACTCGGGCCCTAGTGACAAGCATTAAGTATGGCAAAGTAGTAGCAACATCAATCTCAGAACATAGTGGATACTAGGGATCAATCCCCGTCAAAACTAACTCGATTACATGATAGATCTCATCCTACTCATCACCGCCCAGCAAGCCTACGAATAGATTACTCACGAACAATGAAGAGCTTCATGGAATTGGAGAGGGAAGAAGGTTGGTGATGACGATTTTCCCTCTCCGGAGCCCAAAACGGACTCCAGATCTGCCCTCGAGATGGAGAACAGGTTGTGGCGGCGCCTCCGTATCGCAAACGCGACGAAATCTTCTCTCTTGATCTTTTCTGGGACGAAAGTGAACTTATAGAGCTGAGATTGGGGCGGCAGAGCCACGTGGGCCCCACAAGCTTGCCATCCGCCACCAGGGGGTGGTGGTGGCAGGGCTTGTGGCCCACTAGCACACCCCCTCAGGTGGATCTTTGCGCAGGTATTTTTCATATTTTCCAAAAATATTCCCCGTAAATTTTCAGGACGTTCTAAGAACTTTGATTTCTGCACAAAAATAACACCAAGGCATTTCTGCTGAAAACAGCGTCAGTCCAGGTTAGTTCCATTCAAATAAGAGTCCAAAACAAGGGAAAAAGAGTTTGGAAAAGTGGATACGATGGAGACGTATCAATGTGCAAGTATGATGGCAACTTGAACCACCCCCAATGCTTTTACAATGTAAGGCTTTTGGAAGAAGACATTGTTAATATCATAAAGACGCTATGTGTTGAGCCTATTGAAAATTGCTCCAAAATTGGGCTTACACCCTTTTGCATCACCAACCTGGCTCCAAAATATAACTTTTTCATATACCCATTTATGTTTCTGATCTTCAGCATTTCATCACGTTTAATTAGAGGGATTCGACATTCTGGACCTGGAGAACCAAGACGATTGTCAAGAAGACAACCAAACCTCCCTTCAAGACGAAGAAGAAGAAGAGCAAAGGCAAACTACACTCAAAGAGTCACTCGTCGTTGGCGAGTCTCGGGCCGTTGACGAGCAGTCAGAGGAAAAAATTCTCATCTTTATTGCTTCATTTTGACTTGCACTTATGCTTTACCGCCTTTGTTTATAGGATGATGACTATGAGAGCCAAGATGAAGATGTCGAGGTAATTTCCGTTTCTTCCGACTCAACTTCTTCTCTCCCCAAGCCGGCCAGGCGAATTTGTAAGAAAGTTCCCATGTCTAACCTGGATGCTCATCTGGACCCCAATTTCCTTTTGAAGAAGGTGAGTTACACAACTAAACGCCATACTCGAAGCCATTCTGGAGACCTAGTGTCCGACTTACCTGAAAGAACAACTCGTCGAAAACGGAAAAGCGAGGTATGTTTCCGTGAGCATTCTTTCCTTCTTGTGTAAAATATTCTCGCAATTTATTCAACCCTTGAATCCTTTATCATCAGGTCTCACCTCCTTCATCCGGCGACTCAGCAATGTCGACTCTCCCCCCAATGATTCGAGTTCAGGGCTAAGTTTCTTTACTAACATGTTCTTTCAATCATCAATGTATTTTTTTCCAACATTGGTACCTTTGTTTCTCAGAGCGCAAGCAAAGAAAAGGAAAACAAGCGACTCATCTTCAGCTCCCAAAGTGGCTGAAATGTCTGGTAAAGGTGCCTCCATCTCAGAAGCTCCAGAAGATCCAGCTGAGATCCAGGGCAATACTTTTGATGATATTCCTGATATCCGGGTCGAGCCTTCAAGTCCTCAAAGGGAGGTGATTGAAAACATCAACCCGCCCAGTCCTGCTAAGACGCCTGAAGATCCAGACACATTCATTGTTACTGGTATTGGTTATTCTAAGCCTGAAACCGCGGTGTTAACCAAACATACACCAAAAGATGCCCAAACATTTGCAGAGAAGGATGTCACCAAGCTGAAGCTTCCTCATTATGAAAAATTGGAGTTTGAAGAATTGTATTCCAGTTTTGTGAGCCGCCTGGAAGCATGCCGCGAGATGGAGAAAAGTCTGGCCAACTTGATGTGAGTCAAACATGAGGTATGACATCTTTATCTTTGTTAATATATCCTCCTACTAGCCCTCGAAAGGACAGGTCATCCATGATTGATCGTACTTTTGTATCATTCAGTACGATGAGTCGGATGTTGAACTTATATTGTATCATTCAAGTCCTCAGGCCTGATCATCTTTGTAGAGATGAGTCGGATGTTGAACTTATATTGTCAAAGAACATATTCAACCTGTAGCCCCCAAGGGCCGGGTCATCTTTTGAAAGATGATCCGGGTCTTGAACTTGTAATATAAATTTCTTCAACATGTAGCCCCCAAGGGCCGGGTCATCTTTTGAAAGATGAGACGGGTCTTGAATTTATATTATAATATTTCTTCAACCTGTAGCCCCCAAGGGCCGGGTCATCTTTTGAAAGATGAGTCGGATCTTGAATTTGTAATATAAAATTTCTTCAACCTGTAGCCCCCAAGGGCTGAGTCATCTTTTGAAAGATGAGTCGGGTCTTGAATTTGTAATATAAAATTTCTTCAACCTGTAGCCCCCAAGGGTCGGATCATCTTTTGAAAGATGGGCCGGGTCTTGAATGAAGGTATGACCTTAAAAGAAATGTGGCATACATTAGCCCCCAAGTGTGAGGGATGTTGCTTGCAATGGTCCTGAAACTTGCTTCCCCAATATTTTGTTTGCAGGAATCTTTGACTCAGGCCGACTCAACCGTGGCCGGCTTAAAAGAAAGCTTAGCTAAATAGCAGGATGTCCGGACCAAGTTTGAAAAAAAAATCGTCTTTCCCTTTCTGACATGGAGAAGATGAGAACCGAGCACAAATTTTTTGAAGATAAGGCTCATGCTGAACAAGTCGTCGTCTTGAAACGGGCGGAACAAGCCGAAGAAAAGTTGAAAGCTGCTCTTCAAGAACTCTCTGGCTTGAAGTATCATATCTCCAACATGACCCAAGCTATATTTGATAAGGATCAATTACCTTCTACTGGAAAGTGCTGCAAAGCATATTGCAAATGCTAATTATCTTGTTTTGCCACTCGTAGGTCCACAAGTCGCCACCCTCCAGAATGACTACATTTTGAAGCTGAAAGCGATGTATACTTTAACATAGCAGTTATACACGGGTGGCATGATGACTATGAAAGTCGTGATGGGCAATAGGGAACCCATAAAATCCATCAAGCACATGCTGGGTTGCTTGTCAACACTGCCGCCCTAGATAGAGGAATTAAAAAGGTCAGCCGCCCGTAAAGGAGCGCTAACCACCCTAAGCCAGTGCTTGGCTTATGCCCCCAAACTTAAGCCAGAAGAGGTAGCCGGCGGCTTTGCAAAATTAAAGGATGATGCATCAAATTTCACCGAGGAGGACTACCACCATTGTGTGAAAGAGTCATGTTTTGCGGCGACTCAGCCAGCAGCCAGCCTGGACTTAGGAAAATACGAGGCGACTTATGATGAACACAGCAAAAAGGGTGACTCCTCCGTCGTATGAAGTCACCACCTTGACTCCACAATGCCGTAAGAATCCTTTCGACTTTGACATTGATGTGTCCACCATCTTGACTAATGAAGACGAGTTCGTCGCCTTGACCAATTGCAATTGGAAACTGGGCGACTTACAGATCGAAGATGGCGAAAGCTTGAGGCAGGGTGACCCGGAGGCAGCTTGAACCAAATTGTCAAGAAGTTGGTCCTTCCAAGAATATTTTGATCCTTCTTCTGACCGGGATATGATTCCCGTTATGGACTGCTGAGCCATGTAATAGCCTTAGTATTCAGGGAAACAGTATGATAACCGTACCTTGTGATTGTGTTTGGAAGTTTCGGCCTTCATTAATATGAATCGCCTTTCCCGAAGCTTTGCCATGTTTTTCACAAGAAAGTTCTTTGCCCTGTTTATCAGAGAAAAAACAATAGGCCGGCTCAGTGAGTCACGACGGATTATAAATTTTTTGATGAAACCTTTGGGCGATGCCACAAAGATAGTCATAAAATTCGTCGGCTCGATGAGGTACGATAGGATAGGACGAGTTTGCAAAACTCTAGTGCTACCCCAAGAAGGCTTTTGCAACAGCCCAAGTTGTTTAGACCGGCTGATCAGGCGCGAGTCAGGCTTCAGAGAAGCAGGTTTAGTGAACCCATGGTTTGTCTATTTTCCATGTGATAGCTCTCGCCAGTACCTTTCATGTTTTAACCAAGGCAAATTCAGGGTCCAAAAGTGGATTGACTCGCCAAAAGTACATGGGACCATAGGGCGAGTTGCCAAACACACAGTCCAGTATAACCATTGTAATGCGTTAATTTTTCGCTAGCCAGGAGGGTATTCAGGCTGAACTCAGTGAGTGGAAGCCCCCAAGTGACCTATGATTAGGGAAAACCAGACATAGGATTGCAGAAGCGTATACGCTCTTACTGCAAAATGACTTGGGAGCTAGTAGCCCCCAAGTAAGACGGCTTAATTCTCAAAACCATATAAGGTGCCCATGTTTGAACCGTGCGGCGTGGCAACTTTGGTCCTCTTTGGCGTATCAACATCCAGTTTTGAAATAAGTGCAACGTGGTGACTTATGCTCTTCGATGCCGATAGCGTCCATGCTTGGATGACTTATAAAACAATATAGACTCATGCTTTCAAGAAGCTGAAATGGCAAAAGACCCTCAAGTTCGTGGGCGCCGGCTTTATTGCTTTCTAAATAAACTAAGAGATTACAAATTCGAAATTGTAAACATAGGTAAAGAGTCATTGGCTCTAAGTATAGTATGGCCGCAAGTGGGCGATGTTCCATGGGTGGGTTGTCTCAACCTCTGTTGTTGGCCTATCCGGGCAAAGATCCACCAAGTAATATGAACCGTTATGGAGATTCTTGCTGATGACAAAAGGTCCTTCACATGAAGGGGATAACTTATGCATACCAGTATGATCCTGAATCAACCGGAGCACTAAGTCTCCCTCTTGAAAAGCTCGGCTCTTGACTCGGTGGCTGTGATAGCATCGCAAGTCTTGTTGATAAATCGACGATCGTGACGCGGCCAAATCACGCTCCTCCTCCAAGGTGTCCAACGAATCCTGACGTGCTAACTCGTTGTCTTGTTCCACATAGGCGGTGACTCGTGGTGAATCGTGTCTGATGTCACTTGGTAATACTGCCTCTGCTCCGTAAACCAGGAAAAAGGGCGTGAAACCAGTAGATCGATTTGGGGTGGTTCTGATGATCCATAAAACTGAAGGCAGTTCTTCAACCCGACATCCCAGGGTACGTTCCAGAGGTACCATAAGTCGGGGCTTGATTCCTCGCAATATTTCTTGATTCGCCCTTTCTGCCTGTCCATTGGACTGAGGGTGTGCAACTGCAGAAACGTCAAGCCGGATGTGCTCTTTTGTGCAAAACTCTTGCATGGCGCCCTTTGACAAGTTAGTACCATTATCAGTAATAATACTATGAGGATACCCGAAGTGGAAAATCAACTTCTTCAGGAACTTGACAGCAGTGTCTGCATCACAGCTACTAACAGGCTCTGCTTCAACCCACTTGGTAAACTTGTCAACTGCCACGAATAGATGAGTCTTTTTATTGGATGACATTTTGAAAGGTCCAACCATGTCCAACCCCCAGACCGAAAACGGCCATGTAATTGGGATCATTCGCAATTCCTGAGCCCGCACATGCATCTGACGTCCAAATTTTTGGCAGCCATCACATCGGCGAACTATATCCTCAGCATCCGCATGAGCTGTCAACCAGTAAAACCCATGCCTAAAGGCTTTGGATACCAGAGAGCATGACCCGACGTGATGACCACAATCGCCTGCATGAATCTCGTTAAGAATCGCACACCCTTCCTCAGAAGAGACACACCTTTGAAAAACTCCAGAAGTGCTTCGCTTGTGTAACTTGCCTTTATGTATGACCATGGACTTGCATCGACAGACGATTTGGCTGGCCAACAAATCATCAGTAGGTAACTCGCCTCGTGCCAGATATGCCATGTAGGGGATTGCCCAATCCTGGGTAGCACGGAGAGCCGCCACAAGTTGAGACTCAGGATCAGGAACCGCCATTTCTTCCTCTGAAGGAAGTCTTACTGACGGGTTATGCAATACATCCAAAAGGACATTAGGGGGAACCATCTTACAATGTGAACCAAGTCGTGAAAGAGCATCCGCCGCCTCATTGAGTCGATGATCAATGTGATCCACCTGATAGCCATGAAAATGACATGCCACGTACGACATGGCTCGCCTATAAGCCACCATCAAGGGATCTCTTGAATCCCACGTGCCAGAAACTTGATGTGCTACTAGATCTGAGTCGCCCAAACATCTGACTCGGCTAAGGTTCATCTCTTTGGCGATTCGCAACCCATGGAGCAAAGCTTCATACTCCGCCGCATTGTTGGTACATGGGAACATGAGTCAGAGGACATAACAAAACTTGTCACCCTGAGGCGAAGTCAACACCATACCAGCCCCCGAGCCTTCCAGCTGCCTAGACCCGTCAAAATGGATAGTCCAATACGTGTGATCAGGTCTATCTTCTGGAATCTACAACTTGGTCCAATCGTTGATGAAATCCACTAGTGCTTGAGACGTAATGGCTGTGCGAGGGGTATATCGCACATGGTGAGGACCTAGCTCAATGGCCCACTTAGCAATCCGTCCAGTCGCCTCTCGATTCTGTATGATATCACCGAGGGGGGCAGAACTAACCATCGTGATAGTATGCTCTTGAAAGTAGTGTTTCAACTTCCGACTTGCCATAAACACCCCGAAGACCAGCTTCTGACAATGTGGATAGTGCTATTTGGAGAGCGTTAGGACTTCGCTAATAAAGTAGACGGGTCGTTTGACCGAGTATTCCTTCCCTTCTTCTTTGCGCTCGACGACCACTGCCATGTGATACGTCTCCAACGTATCTATAATTTTTGATGGTTTCATGCTATTATCTTGTCAAACTTTGGATGTTTTGTATGCCTTTTATATCTTTTTTGGGACTAACTTATTAACTCAGTGCCAAGTGCCAGTTCCTGTTTTTTCCGTGTTTTTGACCCTTTTCAGAGGAGGATTTTAAACGGAGTCCAAACGAAATAAAAGTTCCGGAAAGATTTTTTTCCGGAACAGAAGATACGTAGGAAGCTCGGGAACCAAGGCAGGGAGTCTCGGGGGAGGCCACAAGCCCCCATGGCGCGGCCAGGGGGCCCGCGCCTCCCAGGCTTGTGGGCTCCCTGGGCCTCCGCTGCCCTAGCTCCTTCGCCTATAAATTTCCTAAAATCCCTAAAAAATTGAGAGATCAACGAAAATACTTTTCCGCCGCCGCAAGCTTCTGTCTCCGCAAGATCCCATCTGGGGCACGTTCTGGTGCCCTGCCGGAGGGGAGATTCGGATACGGAGGGCTTCTTCATAAACCTACAGGTCCATAGATAGTAGCTAGATGGCTTCTTCTCTCTCTTGGATCTTCAATACAAAGTTCTCCATGATCTTCATGGAGATCTATCCGATGTAATCTTCTTGTGGTGTGTTTGTTGAGATCCAATGAATTGTGGATTTATGATCAGATTATCTATGAATCTTATTTGAGTTTCTTCTGATCTCTTATATGCATGATTTCATATCCTTGTAATTCTCTTCGAGTTGTGGGTTTTGTTTGGCCAACTTGATCTATGATTCTTGCAATGGTAGAAGTCCTTGGTTTTGGGTTCATACCGTGCGGTGACGTCACCCGGTGACAGAAAGGGTAGCAAGGCATGCAGTGTGTTGTTGCCATCAAGGGTAAAAAGATGGGTTTTTCATCATTGGTTTGAGTTTATCCCTCTACATCATGTCATCTTGCTTAATGTGTTACTTTGTTCGTCATGAACTCAATACACTAGATGCATGCTGGATAGCGATCGATGTGTCGAGTAATAGTAATAGATGCAGAAAGTATCGGTCTACTTGTCTCGGACCTGATGCCTATATGTATGATCATTGCCTTAGATATCGTCATGACTTTGCGTGGTTCTATCAATTGCTCGACGGTAATTTGTTCACCCACCGTAATATTTGTTATTTTTAGAGAAGCCTCTAGTGAACACTATGGCCCTCGGGTCTACTTCACACTATATTTTCAGCCTTAGTCTTTTACTTCGTTGCACTTTCCGCCTTCAGATCTCACGTTGCAATCAATCTTGAAGGGATTGACAACCCCTTTATAGCGTTGGGTGCAAGCTCTTTTGTGTTTGCGCAGGTACTCTGGACTTGACGAGATTCTCCTACTGGATTGATACCTTGGTTCTCAAACTGAGGGAAATACTTACTCCTCCTGTGCCGCATCACCCTTTCCTCTTCAAGGGAAAAACCAACGCAAGCCATGTCTCCGTCAACGTGGCAATTTATGGCACTGTTGTTTGAGAAGTAGCAGAAGGATTTCTGGAGCCGTTGCCGGGGAGGATCAAGTCAAGAACTCATCCAAGTAAGTGTCGCAAACTCATCTCTTGCATTTACTTTTTTGCCTCTCCCTTTCCTCTCCCCCACTTCTGAAAAACAAAAATTTACAAAAATATTTTCCTTTTTGGTTTGCCTTTTTCTCTTGCTTTCTGTTCGCTTGTGTGCTTGCTTGCTTGCTGAAGTCACCATGACTGAAAACACCAAACTTTGTGACTCCTCGAATACTAATAATAATGATTTTATTAGTACTCCAATTGCTCCCGCCACAAGTGCGGAATCATACGAAATCAATGCTGCTTTGCTGAATCTTGTTATGAAAGAGCAATTCTCCGGCCTTCCTAGTGAAGATGCCGCATCCCATCTTAATACCTTCATTGAGCTTTGCGATATGCAAAAGAAGAAAGATGTGGATAATGATGTGATTAAATTGAAGCATTTTCCGTTCTCGTTGCAAGATCGAGCAAAAACTTGGTTTTCGTCTTTGCCCAAAAATAGTATTGATTCTTGGAACAAGTGCAAACATGCTTATATATCCAAGTATTTTCCGGCGGCTAAGATTATCTCTCTCGGTAATGATATCATGAATTTTAAGAAACTTGATCATGAACATGTTGCACAATCTTGGGAGAGAATGAAATTGATGATTAGAAATTGTCCCGCTCATGGCTTGAGTCTTTGGATGATTATACAAACCTTTTACGCTGGCTTGAATTTTGCTTCTAGAAATATCTTGGACTCCACCTCAGGTGGAACGTTCATGGAAATCACGTTAGGAGAAGCCACAAAACTCCTAGACAATATCATGATGAACTACTCTCAGTGGCACACTAAAAGGTCACCTACTAGTAAGAAGGTACACGCTATAGAAGAAATTAACTCGTTAAGTGCTAAGATGGATGAGTTAATGAATTTGGTTGCTAGTAGAAGTGCTCCTTTAGATCCTAATGATATGCCCTTGTCTTCCTTGATTGAGAGTAGCAACGCTAGCTTGGACATTAATTTTTTTGGTAGGAATGATTTTGGCAACAACTATGATTTTAGAGGAAACTATGTTCCTAGGCCTTTTTCTAGTAACCCCTCTAATAACTTTGGCAACTCCTACAACAATACGCATGGAAATTACAATAGATTACCCTCTGATCTAGAGAGTAATATCAAAGAGTTTACAAACTCACAAAAGATTTTCAATGCGTCCATAGAGGAAAAACTACTCAAAATTGACGATTTGGCTAGGAGCGTTGATACAATGTCTAGTGATATTGATGCTTTGAAAGTTAGATGTGCTCCTCCCAAGATCAATATGGATGAAACTTTGAAAGCTATGCGTGTTTCCATGAGTGAGAGCAAAGAAAGAACCACCCAAATTCGTGCTAGTCATGAATGGCTTAAAAGGGCGTGTTCTCGTGATAAGAATCACGAAGATCTTAAAGTGCTTGGTGTGACTCCCATTGAATCTTTGTTTTCTTGTGTCAAACCTAATGATGATGGGGCTGGGTATGAATCCACTTTGGTTGAAAAACTCCCCAATGATTCGGAGTCCATCTATCTTGATGCTAAAAACATTGAAAGTGGAGTAGAAGATATTAAAACTTCCAATAGTAATGAAACTACTATTTTGGATTTCAAAGAATTCAATTATGATAGTTTCTCCTTGATTGAATGCATTTCCTTGATGCAATCCATGCTAAACTCTCCACACGCTTATAGCCAAAACAAGGCCTTTACCGATCATATCATCGAAGCTATGATAAAATCTCTTGAAGAGAAACTTGAATTGGAAGTTTCTATCCCTAGAAAGCTTCATGATGAGTGGGAACCTACTATCAAAATCAAAATCAAAAACTATGAATGCAATGCTTTCATGATGAGTGTTTCCACGATTCCAAAGTCTTTATGTGATGTTCTGGGTTTTAATGAGATTGACGAGTGTTCTTTAATTTGCATCTTGCGATTCTACTGTCAAGAAACCCATGGGAAGGATCAATGATGTTTTTATTATTGCAAATAGGAACTATGTACCCGTGTATTTCATTATGCTTGACATTGATTGCAATCCTACATGCCCTATCATTCTTGGTAGACCTTTCCTAAGGACTATCGGTGCTATCATCGATATGAAGGAAGGGAATATTAGATTTCAATTTCCTTTAAAGAAGATCATGGAGCATTTTCCTAGAAAGAAAATAAGATTGCCTTATGAATCCATGATGAGGGATACTTATGGTTTGAGCACCAAAGACGACGATACGTGATTCTATCACCTTATGCCTAGCTAAGGGCGTTAAACAATAGCGCTTGTTCGGAGGCAACCCAATGAATTTATATTTTTCTTTCTGTTTTGTTGTGTCTACGCCATCATAATTCTGTTATGATATTTTCTTTTGTGTTTCTTTTTGTGATTGAGCCAAGAAAAACCTTTATGACTGGTTTTGGTGATGGTTTTTTGATCGTGCTGGAAAAAGACAGAAACTTTTCGCTCACGAGATTATTTTTAATTTTTATTCAGAAAGAGATTTTGAGTTGATTCTTTTTTCTGCTGGTTTATATGCCTTTTTCCTACGCATTCGTAATGTTTCAGAATGTTTGAGGTACCAGAAGTATATGAAGTATACAGATTACTACAGACTGGTATTTTTTTGACCGATTCTGTCTTTTGTTGAGTTGGTTGCTTGTTTTGATGAAAATATGGATAGTATCGGGGGGTACTAGCCATGGGAAAGTGATAATACAGTAATCTAACACCAATATAAATAGAAATCAAGATTTCTACAGTACCTAAAGAGGTGGTAGTTTGTTTTCTTGTGCTAATGATATCACGAGTTTCTGTTTAAGTTTTGTGTTGTGAAGTTTTCATGTTTTGGGTGATGTTCTCATGGACAAAGGGATAAAGAGTGGAAAGAGCTCAAGCTTGGGGATGCCCAAGGCATCCCAAGACAAATTCAAGGACACGAAAAAGCCTAAGCTTGGGGATGCCCCGGGAAGGCATCCCCTCTTTCATCTTCAATCCATCGGTAACATTACTTCGAGATATATTTTTATTCACCACATGATATGTGTTTTGCTTAGAGCGTCTTGTATCTTAGGAGTCTTTTCTTTTTGTTGTGTCACAATAATCCTTGCTGCACACCTTTTGAGAGAGACATGCACTCATCATGAATTTGCTAGAATGCTCATTGTGCTTCACTTATATCTTTTGAGCCTAGATAATTTTGCTCTATGTGCTTCACTTAGATCTTTTAGAGCACGGCGGTGCGTGACTTGGTAGTTGGTTTGTGCTATGAAAGTAGTCCCAAAGGTGATAGGTACCCAAAGAGGATACAAAAACCTCCATCTTCATGTGCATTGAGTAGAAAGAGAAGTTTGATTCCTCTCAATTAGTTTTGAGACCTGGATTTGGTAATATTAAGAGTTATGTTAGTAGGGTGTTGTGAATCTAGAAATACTTGTGTTGAGGTTAGTGATTCCCGTAACATGCACGTATGGTGAACCGCTATGTTAGGAAGTTGGAGCATAATTGATGTATTGATTGTCATCCTTTGTGTTGAGGTCTGGATCGCGCGATGGTTAACACCTACCAACCCTTCCCCTAGGAGTACGCGTTTAGCACTTTGTTTCGATTACTAATAAAAACTTTCGCAATAAGTATGTGAGTTATTCATGACTAATGTGAGTCCATGGTATAGATGCACTTTCAGCTTCCACCATTGCTAGCCTCTCTAGTGCCGCGCAACTTTCGCCGGTGTACAAACCCACCATATGCCTTCCTCAAAATAGCCACCATACCTACCTACTATAGCATTTTCATAGCCATTCCGAGATATATTGCCATGCAACTCCCACCATTCCATCTCATGACTTGTGTCGTCACTCTCATATTGCCATTGCATGATCGTAAGATAGCTAGCGAGATGTTTCAACGTCATACGCCAAGCTAGATCGTTGCACATCCCGGTACACTGCCGGAGGCATTTCCTATAGAGTCATCATCGTTCTGAGCTTTGAGCTGTGAGTAAATAAAAGTGCGATGATCATCATTATTAGAGCATTGTCCCATGTGAGGCAATAAAAAATGAGGCCAAAGATCCGAAACAAAAGACAGGCCAAAGAGCCCAAATAAAAAAAGAGAAAAAGAGAGAAGGGACAATGCTACTATCCTTTTCCACACTTGTGCTTTGTAATAGCACCATGTTCTTCATGATTGAGAGCTTCTTGATTTGTCACCACCATATACTAGTGGGAATCTTTATTATATAACTTGTCTTGTATATTCCAAGGATGGGCTTCCTCAAATTGCCCTAGGTCTTCGTGAGCAAGCAAGTTGGATGCACACCCACTAGTTCTGCTTTTGAGCTTTCACATACTTATAGCTCTAGTGCATCCTTTATATGGAAATCCCTACTCATTCACATTGATATCTATTAATGGGCATCTCCATGGCTCTTTAATACGCCGAGTCAATGTGGTCATCTCCTCCTTTTTTGTCTCACAACCACCACCACACTCTATTCCACCTATAGTGCTATATCCATGGCTCACGCTCATGTATTGCGTGATAGTTGAAAAAGGTTTGAGAAAGTAAGAGTGCGAAAACAATTACTTGGCCAATACTGGGGTTGTGCATGATTTAAATTAGTTGTGTGAGGATGATGGAGCATATCCAGACTATATGATTTTGTAGGGATAACTTTCTTCGGCCTTGTTATTTCGAAGGTTCATGATTACCTTGTTAGTTTCCTTGAAGTATTATTGCTTTCATGTCAATAGATAACTATTGTTTTGAATCTAACGGATCTGAACATTCATGTCACATGAAAGAAGTTACAAAGGACAACTATGCTAGGTAGCATTCCACATCAAAAATTCAGACTTTATCACTTCCCTACTCGAGGATGAGCAGGAGTTAAGCTTGGGGATGCTTGATACGTCTCCAACGTATATATAATTTTTGATGGTTTCATGCTATTATCTTGTCAAACTTTGGATGTTTTGTATGCCTTTTATATCTTTTTTGGGACTAACTTATTAACTCAGTGCCAAGTGCCAGTTCCTGTTTTTTCCATGTTTTTGACAATTTTCAGAGGAGGATTTTAAACGGACTCCAAACGGAATAGAACTTCCGAAAATATTTTTTCAGAAACAGAAGAAACGCGGAAAGCTTGGGAACCAAGGCAGGGAGTCCCGGGGGAGGCCACAAGCCCCCATGGCGTGGCGAGGGGGGCCCGCGCATCCCAGGCTTATGGGCTTCCTGGGCCTCCCCTGCCCTAGCTCCTTCGCCTATAAATTCCCTAAAATCCCTAAAATATCGAGAGATCAATGAAAATACTTTTCCGGTGCCGGAAGCTTCTGTCTCCGTAAGATCCCATCTTGGGCACGTTCTGGTGCCCTGCCGGAGGGAAGATTCGGATATGGAGGGCCTCTTCATCAACACCATAACCTATCCGATGATGCGTGAGTAGTTCACCATACACCTACGGGTCCATAGCTAGTAGCTAGATGGCTTCTTCTCTCTCTTGGATCTTCAATACAAAGTTCTCCATGATCTTCATGGAGATCTATCTGATGTAATCTTCTTTTGCGGTGTGTTTGTCAAGATCCGATGAATTGTGGATTTATGATCAGATTATCTATGAATCTTATTTGAGTTTCTTCTGATCTCTTATATGCATGATTTCATATCCTTGTAATTATCTTAGAGTTGTGGGTTTTGTTTGGCCAACTTGATCTATGGTTCTTGTAATGGGAGAAGTGCTTTGTTTTGGGTTCATACCGTGCGGTGACCTCACCCAGTGACAGAAGGGGTAGCGAGGCACGCATCATGTTGTTGCCATCAAGTGTAAAAAGATGGGGTTTTCATCATTGGTTTGAGTTTATCCCTCTACATCATGTCATCTTGCTTAAGGCGTTACTCTGTTCGTCATGAACTCAATACACTAGATGCATGCTGGAAAGCAGTCGATGTGTGGAGTAATAGTAGTAGATGCAGAAAGTATCGGCCTACTTGTCTCGGACGTGATGCCTATATGTATGATCATTGCCTTAGATATCGTCATGAGTTTGTGCGGTTCTATCAATTGCTCGACAGTAATTTGTTCACCCACCGTAATATTTGCTATTTTGAGAGAAGCCTCTAGTGAACACTATGGCCCCCGGGTCTACTTCACACTATATTTTCAGCCTTACTCTTGTACTTTGTTGCACTTTCCGCCTTCAGATCTCACTTTGCAATCAATCTTGAAGGGATTGACAACCCCTTTATAGCGTTCGGTGCAAGCTCTTTTGTGTTTGCGCAGGTACTCTGTACTTGACGAGATTCTCCTACTGGATTGATACCCTGATTCTCAAACTGAGGGAAATACTTACTGCTCCTGTGCTGCATCACCCATTCCTCTTCAAGGGAAAAACCAACGCAAGCGAAGTCTCCGTCAACATGCCAATTTCTGGCGTTGTTGTTTGAGAAGTAGCACCACGCTGACCGCTTTAGAATTGGCCGCGATGTACAGGAGCATAGGCTCTTTTTCAGTTGGAGCAGCCAATACATGCGGCTTAGCTAGTTGTTGCTTCAAGGCTTCGAAAGCGTCGTTGGCTTCATCCGTCCAAACAAGGCGATCAGTTTTCTTGAGCAGCAGATAAAGAGGGATGGCTTTCTCCCCAAGGCGACTTATGAACCGACTTAGAGCTGCAATGCAACCCGCCATGGGCTGCACTTGATTGATATTGGCCGGCTTGCCTAGCGAAGTGACCGCTTCGATTTTATCCGGGTTAGCTTCGATGCCTCGTTCTGACACCAGGAAACCCAATAAATTTCCTGCAGGAACACCAAAAACACACTTGATAGCGTTAAGTCTCATCTGGTACACGCGCAAATTGTGAAAAGTCTCCCTGAGGTCCTCCAAAAGTGATTCTTTCTTCTCGGATCTGACCACGATACCGTTAACGTAGGCATGAACATTGCACCCGATCTGGCTGTGTAGGCAATTCTGGATGCAACATTGATAAGTCGCCCCCGCGCTCTTGAGCCCGAACGGCATGGACACGTAACAAAAGGCTCCAAAGGGGGTTATGAATGACGTTTTCTCCTAATCCACCACAGCCATCCTGATCTGGTGGTATCCTGAGTAAGCATCTAGAAAACACAATCGCTCGTAACCCGCCGTAGAGTCAATGATTTGATCAATGTGAGGGAGGGCGAAAGGGTCCTTTGGGCAGGCCCTGTTGAGGTCGGTGTAGTCGATGCACATGCGGAAAGTGCCATTCTTCTTGAGCACCAAGACCGGGTTAGCCAACCATTCAGGATGGAAAACCTCAATGATAAACCCAGCGGCCAAAAGCCGAGCGACTTCCTCCCCAAGTTCCTTACGCCATTCTTCACTAAACCAGCGAAGATACTGACGAACCGGCTTTATTTTAGGATCAATATTAAGATGGTGCTCAGCGAATTCTCTCGGCACACCTGGCATGTCTGAAGGCTTCCATGCAAAGATGTCCCGATTCTCACGGATGAATTCGATGAGTGCGCTTTCCTATTTGGGATCCAGACCCGTCCCAATGGTGAACTGCTTGGTTGAGTTGCCAGGTGTGAAATCTATCACCTTCGTGTCATCCGTCGGCTCAAACTTGAGGGGCGGCTCTGAGTCGATTGTGGGACTCTTGAGTGGTGTCATATCTTCCGGGTCAACATTGGCTTGGTGAAACTTGAGCTCCTCGACCGCGCAAGCCGACTCGGCATAAGCCGCGTATCCTTCCTCACATTCTTGAGCTATCTTCCTATCCCCGTTGATCGTGATAGTCCCCTTAGGGCCAGGCATTTTGAGCTTGAGGTAATCGTAACATGGGCGGGCCATGAACCAAGCATAAGCCGGCCTTCCGAACAGCGTGTGGTAAGGTCTCTTGATCTTGACCACCTCAAACATGAGGGATTCGCTCCTGTAATTGGACTCCGTGCCAAAAACTACGTTAAGTTTGATTCGCCCAACAGGGTATGCCGACTTACCCGGAACAATGTCGTGAAAGACCGTGGAAGATGGCATCAAGTCATTTTCTGAGAAATTCATCCGCCGAAAGGTATCAAAATATCAGATGTTAATGCTGGTGTCGCCATCCATAAGGACTTTGGAAAGGGTGTAACCCCTGACCTAGGGAGCCACGACCAAAGCCAAGTCGCCGGGATTATCAACCCGGAGCGGGTGATCCTCCCTACTCCGGAGAATGGGTTGTTCAGACCAATTGAGATACCTAGGGAGCGCCGGCTCAACCACACTAAAAGCTCTGTGTTTCACCTTTCGGTCTCGTTTGCAAGTGCTAGTGGTGAACACGTGATATTGTCCGTTGTTCAACTGCTTAGGATTATTCTGAAAGCCGCCGTTGTCATCCTGCCATTGGGGATCACCTTGCGGGGGCGGTTGCTGAAACATTCCCTGCGTGTTTTACCGCTGATTGTTGCGAACCTGGTACTGCCCGACATTAGACTGTGACCCGCCCAATGGGCCCGGGTTGGGAAACCCACCGAACGGGCTTCGGTGTGATCCGGGCATGCCAAACGGTTCCTGATGTCCACCTTGGTTACCCCCTTGACCTTTTCGGAGCGCCTCGGCCCGGAACTCCTACATCACATAGCAATCCTCCCAGTAGTGGGTAGATGGACCTTTGGCAGTGCGTGTTGTGGGCAAGGGCCTTTGAGAATCTCATGATAGTTGCGTGGTTTCTTCCCGCTGAAGCCCCTTTTCTTCTGGCGTTGGTTCTCGTTGCCAGCGTTAGTGTTAGCAACGAAGTCCGTGACGCCTTCCTATTGCCTCCTTTTACTTTGTCTCGCGTGGTTGTGGTTGCTCCGCCCTTGGAACTGGGAGTGGCCTTTTGGCGACTCGCCTCTCCTGGCGGTGCTAACTTTGTCGTCCTCTTCCCCGGGATCTTTAGTGTTGTCTGACTCGGCGTACCTGGTCAGGGTGTCCATCAACTCGCCCATGTCTTGCACCTTACGTTTGAGTCGCCCAAGCTTCAACACCGAAGGCTCGTAATGACAATTTTTCTCCAGAATTAGCACAACCTCAGCCGCCGAGATGCCATCTGACAAATGGATGACTTCTGCAACTCGCCGCGTCAAATGATGGGCCGACTCATCTGGGCGTTGGACGCAGTGCTGTAGGTCAACGATGGTCATCGGGCACTTACAGGTTACTCGGAAATTTTTTACGAAGCGTTCCTTCAACTTGGCCCAGGTGTTGATGGAATTGGGCGGTAGGTTTTTCAGCCACATGCGTGCCGTTCCTTCAAGCATCATGGTGAAATACTTAGCACAGACCGCCTCGTTCACGTCGAGCATATCCACTGCAAGCTCGTAACTTCTGATCCACGACCCTGGCTCGAGGTCTGGTGTGTAATTGGGTACCTTTCACGGTCCTTTGAAATCTTTCGGCATACGCTCGTTGCGAAGGGCGGGCGTTAGACAGGGCACCTCGACGTGCGTGCAGATTGTGACGGTCAACGTGGGAGGAGGCAGGGTGTAAGCCGGATAGCCCTAACCCGCCGCAGCTGTTGTTTCCATCAAGCACGTGGCTTGCGCCGCATCCACAAGATCTTGAGCCCGTGTATCATGCATCCCGGGTGGATTGTTCTGCGGCAAGCGTCGTTGCTCGCTGGTCACCGCATGCAGGTCATCATGGCGACTTCTGGTGTGACTCGCCTGGGCGTGGAGTTAGCCGCTCGCGGCTATGCGAATACTGCGCATGTTGTACAACCACCGTTTTCAGCATCCCGATGGCGTTTCTCGCCTCCACCTCAGCCGGGGAGTTTCCCTGAATCGGGAGAGATTACAGGTGGCAAGTTGCCGCCAGCACGTTATCCACGGGGTTCGAGAAGTGACCTCATGGTGCTTGAAAATGGGGCGCACGAGCCTCCGTTGGCTGAGGCGGCTGTGGGTTAAGTGGTGGCCAAGCCGGATCGCCTCCTGGGGCGGCCTGCCAAGGTTGATTGGGTTCCATCCTGGGGGTATGCGGGCTGTCGAAGAGGCGAGTTGGGTTTAGATCGGCCGGAAGGCGGACGTGATGTCTCCTCTGGTGGATCGCATCGGAGGCACTCTCCTGTCGCTCAAGCCGCCAGCCTTCATATTCAAACGCTCTGTCTCCGTGGAGATCTCGTCCTGCTGTGTTGCCATCCTAGCGGCTTCCGCTTCTATGTCCCGCTGAATTTTGGCCATCTCCCCCCTTAGTTTTGTCAGTTTGACGTTGACCGTTTCCTAGATCTCTGCCGTCACAGTGATTGCCATGAGCTTGGCTCTCTTTGTTGCCAGCTCTGCCATGGCTTGATCCGGAGTCTTTCCCGACCCGCCAGCTTCATTGTTGCCCGTCGGGTTTGGTTGAGGCGGCGCTGCCCCCGCCATGTAAATGGCAACTTGTCAGTGCGGCCCCGCAAAGTACTCAGGGGTTACTGCCTGCGGTAACCCTCCAAGATGTCCCTCCTGGAGAGGGTAGATTGAGTCTGTGTCGCCCATGGATGACTCGTCATCTGAGTTGACGGGGGTGATCTCCTTGATTACGGGCCCGTTCGGTAGGTCGGTTCCCTACGTAAAACCAACGAAAACGTGGTGGCCCTGACCTGATGTTTGGTCGGATGGGAGTACTGGGCTGGCTCGACGATGTTGGTGAAGGTGTCCGGATCAGGTACGGGTGCACCAATCTTGCCGATGAAAACGTGGATCATGCCGAAGGGGACCCTCTATCCAGATTCGATTGAATCGGCCTCAGGTGCCCACCGCGAGTTGTCGATGTAGTATTTTCCATGGTGGATCTTTGTCATGATGCCGACTGCGTAGCTTCCTGGCCCTGGAAGGACTCCCTTTGAGAACTCAACTCCACCGTGCGCACGCCCCAAGGTGGGTGCCAACTATCGTGGTTTTGTCACAGCAGATGTCCTCGTGAAAGGACTTAGTGAAGGAGCCATCGCACCTTGGTGGCGACTCAAAGGGGGTGAGCGGAAGCAAGACTTAGATTTACACCTCGTGTGGAGGTAAAAGCCTACGTCCTGCTTTGTGTATATTGATGGTGGATTCGATTACAAGGAGGGTGTAACTCGCCTCACCTAGCTCTCGATGATTTCTAACTTGATATATCTGCCCCAAAGACTCGCCTTTATATACATGTCGAGGCCCTAGAGTTTACAAAGTCCTGGCCACGTTACAAATCGTGGCCTTCTATATCTCTAAGTCGTCGTGTTTGCCAAGCCAAAGAGACTCCTCGGCGACTTAGCTTCTTCATCAATCTTGAGCTGCCATCTGGCTCATGGACCCTGGCGGCCTTCTAGCAAAGATCTCTTAACACACCCCAGGCCTGGGCCAAGACTTATATTGACCATGTATGTATGAGTCGCCTCTTTCCTGACCCGGCCCAATAGGGCGGGTCATACCGCAGGTAATATCCAAAACAAACACCGTACTGTTAAAGGGGGTCGAGATAAAACTATGGAAAGAATTTTCTCATTTTTCTCAACTCAAACCTACACATACCAAATCCTTCAAGTAAGGAACATGATAGACATGAGGACTTTCACAATTGAAAGTTCCTACCGTTGCCGCGCCACGCGCCACCTGTCCCAAATCTTATCCACCCAACGGTCTTGTCATTAAGGGCATTAATGTCAAATCATGTCGGGATGCTCCCAAGCTATGAATAGCCACCCCCACAACCACTAGTTGGTTGGCTGCTCCGAGAGAAACTGACACTTGCCATTTGGAGCAACCCAATTCCTCGAGGACTTTGAGCAAAAATCTTCAAGTGAGGAAATACACCAAACACCCAAACCAAACCAAGACCCAAGTGACTGAGCATCACTTAAGAGATTGTTCATGTGTGGAGTCGACGCTTGTTACCTTTAAGGATTGTGTATCCTCCAGACGGTTAGGCATCATGGTCTAGAGTATCCAGCAGTCAATTGTGGATCACGTGGTGACCGAGTTTGTGAGGGTTTGGAAGTCTACCCTAAAGACTTACCATGAGTGTTGGGTGAGGACTGTGTGTCCTTAGCTCAAGGAGAATACGGTAGGGACTATGTGTCTCGGGACTATGTATCCTTTGGTTTCAATACCAAGCCGCTCCAAACCATACGGACAACTGTCACAGCATGTTGAAGACTTTCATCGAGCTACTGGTTCTATTTCTTCAACTCTTTTCATTTCCTCAATTGCATGTTGAAGACTTTCATCTATACTGTTTGAAGAATTTCACTGAAGACTTTTATTGAATTCCTCACCTCAAATTCTTCACCTGAGTTATTCATCACCTTCTTATCCTGTATGTGTGACCTGTGCAAACCGATCCTACCAATTCACGTTGAGTACATTGTTGCGGTCGTTTTAGAACTTTTGTCTAAGTACTATTTCCACTGCACTCAGTTCATAACTGAGGACTTTCCTCACTAGGAATTTCCTCAGTGATGAATTTGTAAAAAATCGCCTATTCACCCCCCTCTAGTCGATATAACGCATTGTCAACAACAATATCTGGCATATCATGTGTGTGGAATCATGGATTTGCTTTAGATGCATCTGTTCCAAATTGTGTCTTTGGTCAAATGTTGGGTTGCCCCCTCCCTTTCTTACTCATTTACGTCCCACTAGTTCGGCTAAAAGGGTAAAGGGAGAACCACTGCGATTGTATTTCCACCTAGTCTCGTTAAGTACGTCAATGGAGAAAACCAAAAAATGACTCGAACGATAAGCGGGAACTAGTCTACAATATGAAGACAAATATTAAACTAAAAGAACTAGTAGGGGTTCATCGCGCTTTACGAAGGGTCTCAAATCATTTCAGGCCAAGTGATTAAAGGTTTTGACACCATGGAGAAGTCGAATATCACAAGAGGGTTCCATCTAGCACCTGTAGTCCGGCTCTTATGTTCAATGGAAGCGTTAAAGCCGAATAGTCTGATTGCCTAGTTTTATTTCCGTAATACCACCTTAGTGTGCCAAGACGTTGGTTACAGAAAACGATGCAGAAAGCAAAAACACCCCGCTAGTCTCTGGCGGGGGGCTAAAGCTGACGACCGGAAACTTTCAATATGAACATAACCAAAACAAGAGTTGCGATTTAAAAGACATGGTTTACCATGCAAAAATTAGAATACATTGTATCATACAATCAGTTTTGCATGATAGTATCTTCTAATCAAATACTATGTCCTTAGAACATAGTGCCTCTATAGCTCAGGCACCTTCCGTAGCATTGGAAATATACCGTTCAGAGCACATGTGCTCTTTCCGAGGTGGCGGAGGTGCGGTGGACATCTTCTTGGGCTCTAACTTTGGCAAATGCGCCATTGTTTTTGCAAAAGCCATACGATCTCCTTAGATGCAGATCGAATGCTTCAAGACGTCAATTTGAGGGGACACAACAATGATTTTTGGAACCAAGACAAAGTAGCTACCGGGCAACGGTTCGGCCAGCCACGACATGATGCACAAGTCCTTCATGGCAGGCTCGGTGTCGTGGTTTTATCACGGCAGATTTCCTCGTGAAAGGACTTAAAGATGGAGCCATCGCACCTTGGTGGCGACTCAAAGGGGGTGAGCAAAAGCGAGACTCAGATTTACCCAGGTTTGGCCCCTCGTGAGGAGGTAAAAGCCTACGTCATGCTTTGTGTAGATTAATGGTGGTTTCGATTACAAGGAGGGCATAACTCGCCTGACCTAGCTCTCGATTCTCTCTAACCCGCCTGACCTTTCCCTGGGACTCACCTTTATATACTGGTCAAGACCCTAGGGTTTACAAAGTCCTGCCATCCTACTCTTGGTAGTTTCCCTTATCTCTAAGTCGTCGTGTTCCCCACGACCAGGAGCTTCCTTGATGTTCCATCATCCGCATGGTCTTTTGAACCGCCCTACGACTCCTGGGCCACTTGACACGCAATCAAAGGTGAGTCGCCCCTTTGGTGACCCGGCCCATTAAGGGCGGGTTACCCACAGGTAATATCCCCAACATTAGGCCCCAGATTGTTGTGAATTCATTCGTGTCAATAAACTCCCATCCAATTTGGGGCGACTCTCCTCATTTCCGGCCTCCGGCAAACGTTGAGCCGCCATCCGTGGTACTTAACATGAGTCGCCATACAGTATTAAGGGTTGTCGCCTCATCTCCTCGGCTCCAGTCCCAAAGTAGTGTAACTGTCAACGAATCTTTCGCCCATAATTACTTATCCCAAAAATCTAGGCACCATCATTGCGTTTACTGACTTGCTCCTCATTTTCCGTTCCTGCCCTTTAAATAGTGAGAGAAATGGGGGGGGAGAAACCTCGTCACCAGCCCCCATCTCATCTTCGTCTTCATCTTCCCCGTGCTCTTCATCTCCGCGCATCAACATCCCCACACCGTCTTCGAGCTCCGGCACCCCGGCGTCGTCCCCGGCTCCCGGAGTCTTTCTCCGTCGACCGCGACTCTCCGGGCGGCAAGGAACACGAAGCTCCGAGCTTTCGCTCCCGGCGGTGATCTTCTGTTGACAGGTACAGACCATCCCCTCTTAGGTCTAGACCAAGAACGCCATGACCGCAACTCCTTTGCAATACAGCTCCATAACAGGATGAACACTTCGAACTGTTTTAGATCTGCTCCCCGCTCCAGCGATTAGCTTTAGATAGCAACAGGCGCCGTCCATTTTAATCACGTCCTGCTGTTATTTCAAACCCATGTTCTGTTGACCAATACTGTAGTTTGTACTATATGCGTAGTTCATCGCCATTACTTCAGGCGATATCTTCTTATTTTACTCTGTCCGTAGATCCATCATTTACTGCGCGTATGTAGAAACATGTTTATTCACCCATTGAGGATATCTCTAAGGAAAAGAACACTTCTGAGAGTCGCCTTTTAACTTCAACCTTCATAGCGACTCAGTTTCATTACTGTAGCCAGGATGCCCTTTCTTCTAGTGTGGAGGGCGAGTTAGAACAACCCCGGAAGATATACTCATAGATCACCGAGATAACAGGCTACGATGCACGTCAACTGTTTGGCGAGTTATCAAACCCTTTGTGAGCACCATAGGCCCGTACCAGCGGGGTAGAATATTTTGGCGGGTCAACAAACCATTTGTGAACATCATGGGTCTGTACCAACGGGTTAGAATACACTCTAGTTTTTTGCTGAGTCGCCCCATACTCCATTTTTTTGTAGTTATGGCCATCACGAGGTGTGATTGGTTGCCAACCAAAGTCGACGATGCCACGCTCGAGAAATACGTTAAGGCGGGTCTCCTCGACAGTAAGGAAACTATTGGTTGGAGAACCGCCTCGGGCGAGTTGATTCCTAACCCTGCTCCAGGAGAAGTGGTGATCTTCACTGATTACCTTGAGCGTGGATTCAAGCTGCCTGGGTCAAAGTTTTTCCGAGACGTCCTGCACTTCCTCAACCTCCATCCTCAAGACATAGGACCCAATTCCATCAGCAATTTATGCCAGTTCCAGGTCTTGTGTGAAGTGTATTTGCAGAGAGAACCCATGATCCCCCTGTTCTGGAACTTCTTCCACCTAAACCGCCACACCGAGTTCCCCAACAGTCTCAACCATGAGCTTGGAGGAGTCAACGTCTAGAGATGTCGCGAGCATGGATTCCCGGCAGTTCTTTTGCCCAGCCAGCCCAAAGGACGGGCCGAGTCATGGTTCTACTGCCAAAGTACTTCTCCACCAGGCGAGAACCCTCTTCCGTGTTTCAGAGCAGACCGCTTGCCTATGGATTTCAAATTCCCTGACAAGCTCACTAAAGAAGAAGAGTCGGAGTTCATCCCGCTCTTTTCAGATCTGAAATTCCTGAACAACAATGGGCTCATCAGGATCGACATGTTCCGCTACTGGATAGAATGGAATACCATTCCCTTAAGCCGCCGCGACGGGTTGATGTACGAGTATGATGGTACTTTAGACCATCCAGAGCGCGCCAGTCGCCGCCAACTCTCAGAGAGCGAAATCCTCAGAGTCATTAAGAAGCTGACCGGCGAGTCTGTGGAAGAATGCGCCAAGATCGGCCTTAAAGGCTTCTATTGTGCAAACCCGGTGCCACCAGTAAGAATCTAAGCCTCCACTTGTCATGTTTATACTTAACAATCCTTTATGGTTAAAGACCTGCCTCTGTCTATTAGAAAACCGATGTGTTTTGGCGGAGGGGCCCAAAAACTGTCGCCCCAAAGTCCACCAAGGTGCCAACCAAGAAGAAGAAAACGGTGAGGAAGAAGAAAACCACCACAAAAGATTCATCTTTTGTTGGCGACTCTCATGCAAACGAGGCACATTCTGACGTAAGGCTTTTTCCTTGTCCCTTCTCTGTATGTTCCTACTTAAGCTTATGGCATATATCCTTACATGTAGGGTGACGATGATGAGAGCAAGAATGATGCAGTCGAGGTAATTTCCATTTCTTCCTACTCACCTTCTTCTTCCCCTAGACCAGCCAGGCGGATCTGCGAAGAAGTGCCCATGTCTCATCCTCATGCTTATATGGACCCTGATTTCCTTTTGAAGAAAGCAAGATTCACCCCCTCTCGCCAGACCCGTAGTCACTCTGGCGACTTGATCACTGGACTGCCGAGAAGACAACCGATCGGAAACGGACTAGTGAGGTACATCTTTGTTTTGTTATATCTTTTGCCATGTGAAATGTAACTCGCCATGTTTTGTGAACTTCAAGTCTTTGTCCTGTCAGACTTCTCCTCCCACATCTGGCGACTCGGCCATCTCTGCTCTCCCACCGATGATTCGTGTACAAGGGTAAGTCTTCTTTGTTAACCCAATTTTTCTAAAAAATGACATGTGCTTTTAACCTTGATGCTTTCGTCGCAGTGCACAAGTGAAGAAGAGAAAAACCGGCGACTCTCCTTCTGCACACCAACCATCTGACGCCTTAGGCACAGGCACCTCTGTTCCTGAGGCTGAAGAAGAGCAAAAGGCGGCTTGCGACATTCCTGTAGGCGATATTCCCGGCGTCCGGGATGACTCGCCCGTCATTTTGAAGGAGACTGCTTGCCAGAGTAACCCGCCAAGCCCTCTCAAGGCGGCCAACGATCCAGACGTCGTGGTTACCGGCGTTGGCTTCTCTACTCCCCCAAGGGCCGTGCTTTCCAAACATACTTCAAAGGTAAGTCGCCTTTCCCCTGATGGTGACGCAGAACCCCTCAAACTCCCCGAATACAAGAAGCTAGAATTCGACCAGCTTTGCTCCGGCTTCACAAGTCACCTGGAGAAGGATTTTGAGCTGAACAAAAGCCTGCTCCGCCTTATGAGGACCAAACACGAGGTATGTGGATGTATTTTCCTATACTCATTAACCTTCCAAGGGTCGGGTCATGTTGTCAAAAGATGAGCCGGATCTTTAAAAAACTTCAGCCTGTAGCCCCCAAGGACCAGGTCATCTTTTTAGAAGATGAGCCGGGTCTTGAATTAAAAAACTTCAACCTGTAGCCCCCAAGGGTCGGGTCATCTTTTTAGAAGATGAGTTGGGTCTTGCATTTAGAAAACTTCAACCTGTAGCCCCCAAGGGTCGGGTCATCTTTTTAGAAGATGAGTCGGGTCTTGCATTAGAAAACTTCAACCTGTAGCCCCCAAGGGCCGGGTCATCTTTTTAGAAGATGAGACGGGTCTTGCATTAGAAAACTTCAACCTGTAGCCCCCGAGGGTCGGGTCATCTTTTTAGAAAATCAGCCGGGTCTTGCATTAGAAAACTTCAACCTGTAGCCCCCAAGGGTCGGGTCATCTTATTAGAAGATGAGTCGGCTCTTGCATTAGAAAACTTCAACCTGTAGCCCCCAAGGGTCGGGTCATCCTTTTAGAAGATGAGTCGGGTCTTGTATGTGGTACGACTTTTGATAAAAAATCATACATTAGCCCCCAAGTGTCAGGAGTATTGCTTGCAAAAATTCTGAGACTTTTCTCCCCAATTATTATGTGGAGGAGTCTATGGCCCAGAGTGAGGCGGCGGTAGCCGACTTAAAGAAAAACTTGGCTGGTCAACAGGATGCTTACTCCGAGTTGGAGGCAAAATTCCGCTTGTTGCAGGCCAATTTAGAAAAAATGAAGGCTGACTAGAAAAAATTTGAGAAAAAAGCCAATGCCGACAAAGCCACCATCTTGAAGCATGCTGAGCAAGCAGAAGAGAAACTGGAAGCTGCCCAACAGGAGCTGACTAGCTTAAAAAACATGTGTCCAATATGACAGTCGCCATGTTTGGTAAGCTTGATCGTTGAACTCTTTTATCTAACCAGGTTGGGATAAAAAATTACCAAATACTTATGTCCCTTTTGCAGGTGCCCGAGCTGTCAATCTGCCAGACGACTGCCTGCTTAAATTGAGAGCCATATACACCTTTGTTGAGCAGCTGTACACCGGAGGCGTGTTATCAATCAAGGCGGTGATGGGCAGTAAGGGACCAACAATGACCATCAAGCAAATGCTTGGCTTCTTGTCCACGCTGCCTCCTCCAATAGAAGAATTAAAGAGATCGGCCGCCCGAACGGGAGTGTTGAACACCCTGAGTCGGTGCCTAGCGTACGCCCTGGACCTCAAAACTGAGGAAATAGTTGCCTGCTACCCTGAGCTGAAGGTCGATGGGTCAGAATTCACCGAGGTGGATTATCAGCGGACCATCATAGAATCTCGCTATGCGGTGACTCAACTGGCAGCCAGTTTGGACCTGAAGAAGTATCAAACCGCATATGACGAAAACAAAAAGAAGGTGACGCCTCCTTCATATCAAATTGCTAGCCTGGTTCCCAGCCGCCCCAAGAATCCTTTTAATCTTGACTTGGACCTATCTCACTTCCTGGCTGAGGAAGACGAGTTCAGCGCTTTGTCCAAGTGTAAGTGGAAGCTGGGCGACTTACGAATTTAAGGCAGAGAAAGCTCAAGGCAAGGCGAATCGGCGGCGGCCTGAGTCGCCCATGGATCTTTCCTTTGCTGGGGAATGATACCCATTCTGGCCATGCGAGCCATGTAATTATCTTGCTAGTGTGTGTGTAACACCAAACATGTCGTATTGTCTTTTGGATAGAACCATTTGTAGTCCTTGAATTCTATGCATGACTCGCCTACAACTTGTTCATAAACCAAGAAATGGCTCCAAATTTGTCCTGGTATGTTAGGAAAACAGTAGCTTATTTCAGCAAGTGCATGTCCAGGAATAAACTAGCACCCTGAATCATAGCAAGAGATAAATCAGCCCCGGGTTAGGGAAAAATATGAACCAGGGCGAGTTATAATCAAAACCAGTTCAAAGGAAAAATTTATCGACTCAATGAGTTTCGATAGGATAAGACGAGTCTGCAAAACTCTAGTGTTACCCTTAGGAAGCTTTTTGCAAAAAAGCCTCGTTGTTTTAGACCGGCTGATCAGGCGCGAGTCAAGCTTCTGTCAAGCAGGTTCAATGAACCGATGGTTTCACTATTTTCCATGTGTGACTCTGGCCAGTACCCTTTATGTTTTAACCAAGACGAGTTCAGGGTCCAAATAATGGATTGGCTCGCCTTGAGTACATAGGTCCATGTGGTGACTTGTTCAACACATAGTCCAGTATAACCATGTGTAATGCGGTAATTTTTCGCTAGCCAAGAGGGTATTCAGGCTGAACTCAATGAGTGGAAGCCCCCAAGTGACCTACGGTTTAGGAAGAAACCAGGCATAGGATTACAGAAGCGTATACGCTCTTACTACAAAACGACTTGGGGACTAGTAGCCCCCAAGTAAGCCGGTTTACTTCTCAAAAACCATATAAGGCGCCTATGTTTGAACCGTGCGACATGGCAACTTTGGTCCTCTTTGGCTTACCAGTATCCAGTTTTGAAATAAGTGCAGCATGGCGACTTATGGTCTTTGATACTGATAGCGTCCATGTTTGGGCGACTTATTGAACAATAAAGACTCATGCTTTCAAAAGCTGAAACGGCAAAGGACCTCAAAATTCATGGGTGTCGGCTTTATTGCTTTCATAATTTATGGATTACAAAAAACTTGATAAAAGAAAGAACGGGAGCTCATGGCTCTATGTATAGTAAGGCCGTAGATGGGCTATGTTCCAGGGGTGAGTTCTCTCAACCTCCGTAGTTGGCCGATCTGGACGAAGATCCATCAAATAGTGTCATCCGTTCCGAAGATTCTTGCTGACGACAAACGGTCCCTCCCATGCAGGTGACAGCTTGTGCATACCGGTATGATCCTGAATCAAACGGAGCACTGATGTTTCAAAAAGATCCCCGGCAACGGTGCCAGGAATGCTTCTGATGTCCGTTATGCTGCTGCACAAAAGACCTTCCAGTGGCGCCAGAAATGGGCACGTTGACGACACCAGGAATCCTTCTGCGTTGGTGTTCCCTCGAAGCGGAGAGGATGATGTAGCATAGCGGAGGTAAGTATTTCCCTCAGTTTGAGAACCAAGGTATCAATCCAGCGGAGGAGTATCTCAAGATCCTGCACAAACACAAAAGCTTGCACCCAATGCTATGAAGGGGTTGTCAATCCCTTATAGATTGTTTGCCAAGTGAGAACTGAAAGCAACAAAGTAACAAAGCAAAGTAAAAGCAGAGTTGTAAACGATGGATGTGAATAGACCCGGGGGCCGTAGTGTTTACTAGTGGCTTCTCTCATGAAAGCAAGTAGACGGTGGGTGAACAAATTATTGTCGAGCAATTGATAGAACTGTGTAGAGTCGTGAAGATATCTATGCAATTATTATTTCTATAGACATCACGTCTGAAACAAGTAGACCGATACTTTCTGCATGTACTACTATTACTCCACACGTCGACCGCTATCAAGCATGCATCTAGTGTATTAAGTCCATAAGAACAGAGTAACGCCTTAAGCAAGATGACATGATGTAGAGGTATAATCTCAAACCAATGATAAAAACCCCATATTTTTACCCTTGATGGCAACTACTTGATGTGTGACTTGTTGCCCCTACTGTCACTGGGAAAGGTGACCACATGGCAGAACCCAAAACCAAGCACTTCTCCCATTGCAAGAATCATAGATCTAGTTGGCCAAACAAAACCCAAGACTCGGAGAGACTTACAAGGATATCAAATCATGCATATAAGAAATCAGCAAAGACTCAAATATATATCATAGATAATCTGATCACAAGTCCACAATTCATCGGATCTCGACAAACACACCGCCAAAGAAGATTACATCGGATAGATCTCCATGAAGATCATGGAGAACTTTGTATTGAAGATCCAAGAGAGAGAAGAAGCCATCTAGCTACTAACTATGGACCCGTAGGTCTGAAGTGAACTACTCACGAGTCATTGGAGGGGCGATGATGATGATGAAGAAGCCCTCCAACTCAAAAGCCCCCTCCGGCAGGGCGCCGGGAAGGGTCCCCAGATGAGATCTCGCGAAAACGGAAGCTTGCGGCGGTGGAAAAGTATTTTCGAGGCTCCCCTGATTTTTTGCGGAATATTTGGGAATTTATAGGCCAAAGACCTAGGTCGGGGGGCGGACAGGGAGGCCACAAGCCTGCCCACCGCCGCCTCCCCCCTGGTGGTGGAGTGGGGGCTTGTGGGCACCCTGGAGCCCACCTGGCTTGGCCCAAAAGCCCCCTGGACTTCTTCCATTCGGGAAAAAATCATTTCGGGGTTTTTCTTCCGTTTGGACTCAGTTCCAAAATCAGATATGAAAAGAGTCAAAAACACGGAAAAAACAGGAACTGGCACTTGGCACTGAATTAAAAAGTTAGTCACAAAAATATATAAAAAGGTACATAAAACATACAAAGAAGGCAAGATAACAGCGTGAAATCATCAAAAATTATAGATACGTTTGAGACGTATCAAGCATCCCCAAGCTTAACTCCTGCTCGTGCTCGAGTAGGGAAGTGATAAGAATGAATTTTTGATGCTTTCATGCTACCTAGCATAGGTGTCCTTTGTAATTCCTCTTATGTGACGTGAATGTTCAGATCCATTAGATTCGAAACAATAGTTTGCTATTGAAGTGGAAACAATAATAATTCAATCAAACTAGCAAAGTAATCATGAACTTTCAAAATAACAAGGCCAAAAGAAAGTTATCCCTACAAAAGCATATAGTCTGGCTATGCTCTATCATCATTGCACAATGAATTTAAATCATGCACAACCCCGGTATTGGCCAAGTAATTGTTTCACGCCTTTACTTTCTCAAACATTTCCAACTCTCACGCAATACATGAGCGTGAGCCATGGTTATAGCACTATAGATGGTGTGGAATGTGGTGGAGGTTGCAAGACAAAAAAGGGGAAGATAGTCACATTAACTAGGCATATCAATGAGCTGTGGAGATGCTCATCAATAGATATCAATGTGAATGAGTAGGGATTGCCATACAAATGATGCACTAGAGCTACAAGTATGTGAAAGCTCTTAAAGAAAACTAGTGGGTGTGCATCCAACCTGCTTGCTCATGAAGACCTAAGGCAATTTTGAGGAAGCCTGTCATTGGAATATACAAGCCAAGTTATATAATGAAAATTTCCCACTAGCTATATGGTGGTGACAAAACGAGAGACTCTCAATCATGAAGATCATGGTGCTTAATATGCACAAGTGTGGAAAAAGTGGTAGCATTGTCCCTTCTCTCTTTTTCTCTCATTTTTTTTATTTGGTGGGCTCTTTGGCCTATTTTTTTATTTTGGTGGGCTTCTTTGGCCTCTTTTATTTCCTCACATGGGAAAATGCTCCAATAATGATGATCATAACACTTTCAACTCAAAACATAGAGCAACTATGACTCTATATGGAATGCCTTCGGTAGTGTACCGTGGCAATGATCTAGCGTGGCATAGACATCAATGGAAACGTCATGCTAGCTATCTTACAATCATGCAAAGGCAATGTAGACGTGGTGGCACATGTCATGGTGGTAGTTGCATGGCAATATATCTCGGAATGACTTTGAAAAGGCCATAGTAGGTAGGTATGGTGGCTGTTTTGAGGGAGGCTAATGGTGGGTTTTGTGCACCAGCGAAAGTTGCGCGGCACTAAGAAGACAGTGATGGTGGAAGGTGAAAGTGCATCTAAACCATGGACTCAACATTAGTCATGAAGAACTCATGTACTTGTTGCAAAAAATTTATTAGTAATCGAAACAAAGCATTCAACGCATACTCCTAGGGGAAGGGTTGGTAGGTATAAACCATCGTGCGATCCCGACCGCCACGCAAAGGATGACAATCAATATACTAATCATGCTCAGATTTCATCACATAGCGGTTCACTATACGTGCATGCTACGGGAATCACTAACTTCAACACAAGTATTTCTAGATCCACAACACCTTACTAGCATGACTTCAATATTACCATAACCACAACTCAAATCTAATTGAGATGAATCAAACTTCTCTAACTATTCAATGCACATGAAGGTGGAAGTTTTCATATCCCTTTGGATAACTACCCCTTTTGAGACTACTTTCAAAGCATAGATCAACTACCAAGCCACGCACCGCTGTGCTCTAAAAGATATAAGTGAAGCACATAGAGCAAAAATATCTAGCTCAAAAGATATAAGTGAAACACATGTGAGCTAAATTGTCTACCAAAAGATATAAGTGAAGCTCGACAAAATCACGGTGTGTGCATGTATCTCTCTCTAGGTGTGCAGCAAGGATGATTGTGACACAACAAAAATAAAAGACTCCTACAATACAAGATGCACCAAGCAAAAACACATAACATGTGGTGAATAAAAATATAGCCCCAAGTAATGTTACCGATGGATTGAAGACGAGAGAGGGGATGCCTTCCCGGGGCATCCCCAAGCTTAGGCTTTTACGACATCCTTGAATCTCTTGAGGTGCCTTGGGCATCCCCAAGCTTCAGCTCTTGCCAATCTTTATCTTTTTGTCCATAACAACTTCACCCAAAAATTGAAAACTTCACAACACGAAACTTAAACAGAAACTCATGATAACATTAGTACAAGAAAGCAAACCACCACTTCCTTAGGTACTGTAGAAAACTTAAATTCTACTTGTGTTGATGTTGGGTTACTGTACTTTCAATCTTCCATGGCTAATACCCCCCGATACTATCCATAGTTTCATCAAAATAAGCAACCAACACAACAAAAACAAAATAGGTTAACAGCAGACCAGTCTGTAGCAATCCGTATGTTTCGTATACCTCTCGTACTTCAAAAATTCTGAAAAAATATGTCAGTCTGAAGAATACGACAGGCGGACAAGTATTCTCGAGGCTCCCCTAATTTTTTGCGGAATATTTGGGAATTTATAGGCCAAAGACCTAGGTCAGGGGGCGGACAGGGAGGCCACAAGCCTGCCCACCGCCGCCTCCCCCTGGTGGCGGAGTGGGGGCTTGTGGGCTCCCTGGAGCCCACCTGGCTTGGCCGAAAAGCCCCCTGGACTTCTTTCGTTCGGGAAAAATCATTTCGGCGTTTTTCTTCCTTTTGGACTCCGTTCCAAAATCAGATCTGAAAAGAGTCAAAAACACGGAAAAAACAGAAATTGGCACTTGGCACTGAATTAATAAGTTAGTCCCAAAAGATATAAAAAGGTACATAAAACATACAAAGAAGGCAAGATAACAGCGTGAAATCATCAAAAATTATAGATACGTTTGAGACGTATCAAGCACTAAGTCGCCTTCTTGGAAAGCTCGGCTCTTGACCCGGCGCCTATGATAACTGCGTAAATCCTGTTGGTAAATCGCCGATCATGACGCGGCCAAGTCACGTTCCTCCTCCAAGGCTTCCACCGAGTCTTGTCGTGCTAACTCGTTGTCCTGCTCCACGTAAGCGGCGACTCGTGGGAAATCATGTTTGATGTCACTTGGTAACACTGCCTCCGCCCCGTAGACCAGAAAGAAAGGAGTAAAACCCATGGAGCGGTTTGGAGTCGTCCTGATACTCCACAGAACTGATGGCAACTCCTCGACTCAACATCCTGGCATGCGTTCCAAAGGTACCATGAGTCGAGGCGTAATCCCTCGTAATATTTCCTGATTCGCCCTCTCTGCCTGTCCATTAGACTGGGGATGCGCCATCGCGGAAACATCAAGTCGGATATGCTCTCGTGAGCAGAACTCTTGCATTGCACCTTTGGATAGGTTAGTACCATTGTCTGTAATGATACTATGTGGATATCCGAACCGGAAAATTAGCTTCTTCAAGAATTTAACGGCCGTATCCGCGTCACAAATGCTAACAGGTTCTGCTTCCA
Organism: Hordeum vulgare subsp. vulgare; assembly: GCF_904849725.1. Lineage (NCBI taxonomy): Eukaryota > Viridiplantae > Streptophyta > Magnoliopsida > Poales > Poaceae > Hordeum > Hordeum vulgare. The sequence goes on along the minus strand of NC_058519.1, from coordinate 198,669,684 downwards.
CCCATTTGGTAAATTTGTCAACCGCCACCAACAGACGAGTCTTTTTATTAGAAGACATTTTGAAGGGGCCGACCATATCGAGCCCCCAGACTACAAACGGCCAAGTGATTGGTATCATCCGCAATTCCTGAGCCGGTACATGCATCTCACGTCCAAACTTTTGGCAGCCATCACATCGGCGGACGATCTCCTCCGCGTCCGCGTGAGCCATCAATCAATAAAACCCATGCCTGAAGGCTTTAGAAACCAAGGATCGGGATCCAGCAAGATGACCACAGTCGCCCCCATGAATCTCATTCAAGATCATACATCCTTCCTCAGAAGAAATGCATCTTTGAAATACCCCTCAGGTGCTTCGCTTATGTAACTCGCCATTGTGTATGACCATAGATTTGCACCGGCGGACAACTTGGCGAGCTAGCAGCTCGTCGGCACGTAACTCGCCTTTGGTGAGATACGCCATGTAGGGAATCGCCCAGTCCGGAGTAGCGTGAAGAGCCGCCACGAGTTGAGATTCGGGGTCTGGTACCGCCAGGTCTTCTTCCTAAGGCAGTTTTATTGAAGGGTTATACAACATATCCAAAAAGACATTTGGAGGAACCGGCTTACACTGCGTACCAAGGCGGGAAAGAGCGTCCGCTGCTTCGTTAAGCCGTCGATCAATGTGATCCACTTGATAGCCACTGAAATGGCCCCCCACATCTGACACAGCCCGTATGTAAGCCGCCATCAAAGGGTCTCGTGAATCCCAGGTGCCAGAAACCTGCTGCGCCACCAGATCGGAATCGCCCAAGCATCTCACTCTCGTGAGATTTATCTCCTTGGCGAGTCGCAAACCATGAAGCACAGCTTCGTATTCCGCTGCATTGTACATGGGAATATGAGTCGGAGCACATAGCGAACTTGTCACCGTGAGGCGAATTTATCAGCACGCCAGCCCCCGAGCCTTCCAACTGTCTGGATCCGTCAAAATAGATGGTCCAATATGTAAGATCTGGTCTTTCCTCAGGGATTTGTAACTCGTTCCAATCATTGATGAAGTCCACGAGCGCTTGAGACTTGATAGTTGTCCGAGGCGTATACCGCAACTGATGGGGACCAAGCTCGATGGCCCATTTGGCAATCCGTCCAGTGGCCACTTGGTTCTGTATGATGTCGCCGAGGGGGGCGGAGCTGACGACCGTGATCGGGTGTTCCTGAAAGTAATGTTTCAACTTTCAACTCGCCATGAATACCCCAAAAACCAACTTTTGCCAATGCGGGTTACGTTGCTTGGAGAGGGTAAGGACCTCGCTGATGAAGTACATTGGTCTTTGGACGGGGTATTCCTTCCCTTCCTCCTTTCGCTCGACCACTACTGCCACGTTGACTGCTTTGGAGTTGGCTGCAATGTACAGGAGCATAGGTTCTTTGTTTGCCGGAGTCGCCAGCACTGGCGGGTTAGCTAATTGCCGCTTCAAGGCCTCGAAGGCGTCATTGTCCTCATCTGTCCATATGAAACGATCGGTCTTCTTGAGCAGCTGGTAGAGAGGGATGGCCTTCTCCCCAAGGCGACTTGTGAAACGGCTCAAGGCCGCGATTCGACCCGCCATGCACTGTACTTGGTTAATGTTGGTTGGCTTCCCAAGCGAAGTAATTGCTTCAATCTTCTCCGGGTTGGCCTCTATTCCTCGTTCTCACACCAAGAAACCCAATAGCTTCCCTGCCGGGACACCAAATACGCACTTGGTGGGGTTAAGCCTCATCTGGTAAACACGTAGGTTGTCGAATGTTTCTTTGAGATCCTCCAAAAGCGACTCCTTGAAGTGAGATCTGACCACGACGTCGTCCACGTAAGCGTGAACGTTATAGCCTATCTGGTTGTGCAAGCAGTTTTGAATGCAGCGCTGGTAAGTCGCCCCCGCGCTCTTGCACCCAAACTGCATGGACACGTAACAGAAAGCTCCGAACAGGGTTATGAAGGGCGTCTTCTCTTGATCTTCCACAACCATTTTTATCTGGTGGTATCCTGAGTAAGCATCCAAGAAACACAGACGCTCGCAACCCGCCGTCGAATCTATAATTTGATCGATGCGAGGAAGGGCGAAGGGATCCTTTGAGCGGGCTCTATTAAGATCCGTGTAATCAATGCACATGCGGAAAGTGCCGTTCTTCTTGAGTACCAGGACCGGGTTAGCTAACCATTCTGGGTGAAAAACCTCGATGATGAACCCGGTGGCAAGGTGTCGGGCTACTTCTTCTCCAATCGCCTTACGGCGTTCTTCGTTAAACCTACGGAGGTACTGTCGTACCGGCTTAACTTTGGGGTCAGTATTGAGATAGTGCTCAGCGAATTCTCTCGGCACACCCGACATGTCAGAAGGTTTCCATGCAAAGATGTCTGATTCTCACGGATGAATTCGATGAGAGCGCTTTCCTATTTGGGGTCAAGACCCGCCCCAATAGTGAACTGCTTGGTGGAGTCGCCCGACGTAAAATCAATGACCTTGGTGTCGTCCGCTGGTTTGAACTTGAGGGGTGGCTCAGAATCGATGGTTGGCCTTTTGAGCGGCGTCATGTCTGCCGGATCGACATGGGATTGGTGAAATTTAAGCTCCTCGGCTGCGCAAGCTGACTCGGCATAGGCCGCATCTCCTTCTTCGCACTCTTGGGCTATTTTCCTGTCGCCGAGGACGGTGATGGGACCCTTGGGTCCAGGCATCTTGAGCTTGAGATAAACATAGCACGGGCGGGCCATCAACATGATAGGGGCTCTTGATCTTGACTACCTCGAACAAGAGAGACTCGCTCCAGTAGTTTGATTCCGTGCCAAAGGCCGCATTAAGCTTGACCCGCCCGATGGGGTACGCCGACTTACAAGGGATAATACCGTGGAAAACCGTGGATGATGGCATCAGGTCCTTCTCGAGGAGGTTCATCCGCCGGAAAGTGTCGAAGTACAGGATGTTGCTGCTGCTGCCCTATTCCATAAGGACTTTGGAGAGGGTGTATCCTCCGGCTTGGGAGCCACGACCAGGGCTAAGTCGCCAGGGTTGTCAACTCGGGGTGGATGGTCTTCCTGGCTCCATGTTATGGGTTGCTCTGACCAGTGAAGGTACCGAGGGAGCGCCGGCTCAGCTATGAAAGTTATGTGCTTTACCTTGTGATCCCGTTTACACGTGTTGTTGGTGAACACGTGGTACTGCCCGATGTTCAACTGTTTGGGGTTATTTTGGAACCTGCCCCGGTCCTCCTGCCGCTGGGGGTCTCCTTGTGGGGGGGGGGGGTTGTTGAAATATTCCATGTGGCTGGTACTGCTGGTTATGAACTTGGTATTGACCGGCATTGTGCTACGACCCGCCCTGTGGTCCTTGGTTGGGGAAACCCGTGAATGTGACTTATCGCGACCCGGACGTGCCAGGTTGCTCCTGCCGCTGGCCCTGCTCGCCGCCTTGACTCCTTTTGAGCGCCAAGGCCCGAAACTCTTGCATCACATAGCAATCCTCCCATGAGTGAGTCGCCGGTCCATCGGTCGTGGCGTGCTGCGAGCACGGGCCTTTAAGCATTTCATGGTAGTTACGCGGTTTCTTCCCACTGAAGCCCCGTTTCTTCTGACGCGGGTTTGCGTTGCCAGTGTTAGTATTAGCAACAAATTACATGGGACCTTCCTATTGCCGCTTCTTGCCATGCCCGCCATGGTGGTTATTGCCCCGGTTCTGAAACTGGGATTGGCCTTTTTGTAACTCGCCCTTGCAGGCAACTCCAATCTTGTCGTCGCCCTCTCCAGGATCCTTGGTGTCATCCGACTCAGCGTATCTGGTAAGGGCGTCCATCAGCTCGCCCATGTCATGTACCTTTGGCTTAACTCTCCCTAGTTTCAGCACCAGAGGCTCGTAATGGCAATTTTTCTCCAAGATCAACACCGCCTGAGCCGCCGAAATACCTTCCGACGAATGAATGACTTCCGGGACTCGCCGGGTCCAGTGGTGGGCCGACTCATCCGGCCGCTGAACGCGGTGTTGTAAGTCGACGATAGTCATCGGGCGCTTGCAGGTCCCTCTGAAGTTCTTGATGAAGCGCTCCTTCAGTTCCGCCCAAGTGTTGATGGAATTGTTGGAATTATTCCCTAGAGGCAATAATAAATGTATAGTTATTATTATAATTCCTGTATCAAGATAATAGTTTATTATCCATGCTATAATTGTATTGAATGAAGACTCATTTACATGTGTGGATACATAGACAAAACACCATCCCTAGCATGCCTCTAGTTGGCTAGCCAGTTGATCGATGATAGTCAGTGTCTTCTGATTATGAACAAGGTGTTGTTGCTTGATAACTGGATCACGTCATTGGGAGAATCACGTGATGGACTAGACCCAAACTAATAGACGTAGCATGTTGATCGTGTCATTTTGTTGCTACTGTTTTCTGCGTGTCAAGTATTTATTCCTTTGACCATGAGATCATATAACTCACTGGCACCGGAGGAATGCTTTGTGTGTATCAAACGTCGCAATGTAACTGGGTGACTATAAAGATGCTCTACAGGTATCTTCGAAGGTGTTAGTTGAGTTAGTATGGATCAAGACTGGGATTTGTCACTCCGTGTGATGGAGAGGTATCTCGGGGCCCACTCGGTAATACAACATCACACACAAGCCTTGCAAGCAATGTAACTTAGTGTAAGTTGCGGGATCTTGTATTACGGAACGAGTAAAGAGACTTGCCGGTAAACGAGATTGAAATAGGTATACGGATAATGACGATCGAATCTCGGGCAAGTAACATACCGAAGGACAAAGGGAATGACATACGGGATTATACGAATCCTTGGCACTGAGGTTCAAACGATAAAGATCTTTGTAGAATATGTAGGATCCAATATGGGCATCCAGGTCCCGCTATTGGATATTGACCGAGGAGTCTCTCGGGTCATGTCTACATAGTTCTCGAACCCGCAGGGTCTGCACACTTAAGGTTCGACGTTGTTTTATGCGTATTTGAGTTATATGGTTGGTTACCGAATGTTGTTCGGAGTCCCGGATGAGATCACGGACGTCACGAGGGTTTCCGGAATGGTCCGGAAACGAAGATTGATATATAGGATGACCTCATTTGATTACCGGAAGGTTTTCGGAGTTACCGGGAATGTACCGGGAATGACGAATGGGTTCCGGGAGTTCACCGGGGGGGCAACCCACCCCGGGGAAGCCCATAGGCTTTGGGGAGGCACACCAGCCCTTAGTGGGCTGGTGGGACAGCCCCAAGGGGGCCTATGCGCCAAGAGAAAGAAATCAAAGGAAAAGAAAAAAAAAAAGAGGGAAGAAGTGGGAAGGGAGGGGGACTCCTCCCACCAAACCAAGTCCAACTCGGTTTGGGGGGGAGTCCTCCCCCCCTTGGCTCGGCCGACCCCTTGGGAGTCCCTTGGACCCCAAGGCAAGGTCCCCCTCCCTCCTCCTATATATATGGGGCTTTTAGGGCAGATTTGAGACGACTTTCTCACGGCTGCCCGACCACATATCTCCATAGTTTTTCCTCTAGATCGCGTTTCTGCGGAGCTCGGGCGGAGCCCTGCTGAGACGAGATCATCACCAACCTCTGGAGCGCCGTCACGCTACCGGAGAACTCTTCTACCTCTCCGTCTCTCTTGCTGGATCAAGAAGGCCGAGATCATCGTCGAGCTGTACGTGTGCTGAACGCGGAGGTGCCGTCCGTTCGGTACTAGATCGTGGGACTGATCGCGGGATTGTTCGCGGGGCGGATCGAGGGACGTGAGGACGTTCCACTACATCAACCGCGTTCTCTAACGTTTCTGCTGTACGATCTACAAGGGTACGTAGATCACTCATCCCCTCTCGTAGATGGACATCACCATGATAGGTCTTCGTGCGCGTAGGAAAATTTTTGTTTCCCATGCGACGTTCCCCAACAGTGGCATCATGAGCTAGGTTCATGCGTAGATGTCTTCTCGAGTAGAACACAAAAGGTTTTGTGGGTGGTGATGTGCGTTTTGCTGCCCTCCTTAGTCTTTTCTTGATTCCGCGGTATTGTTGGATTGAAGCGGCTTGGACCGACATTACTCGTACGCTTACGAGAGACTGGTTTCATCGTTACGAGTACCCCCCTTGCTCAAAGATGACTGGCAAGTGACGGTTTCTCCAACTTTAGTTGAATCGGATTTGACCGAGGAGGTCCTTGGATGAGGTTAAATAGCAACTCATAGATCTCCGTTGTGGTGTTTGCGTAAGTAAGATGCGATCCTACTAGATACCCTTGGTCACCACGTAAAACATGCAACAACAAAATTAGAGGACGTCTAACTTGTTTTTGCAGGGTATGTATGTGATGTGATATGGCCAATGATGTGATGTGATATATTGGATGTATGAGATGATCATGTTGTAATAGAAATATCGACTTGCACGTCGATGGTACGGCAACCGGCAGGAGCCATAGGGTTGTCTTTATACTAACGTTTGTGCTTGCAGATGCGTTTACTATTTTGCTAGGATGTAGCTTTAGTAGTAATAGCATAAGTAGCACGACAACCCCGATGGCAACACGTTGATGGATGATCATGGTGTGGCGCCGGTGACAAGAAGGTCGTGCCGGTGCTTTGGTGATGGAGATCAAGAAGCACGTGATGATGGCCATATCATGTCACTTATGAATTGCATGTGATGTTAATCCTTTTATGCACCTTATTTTGCTTAGAACGACGGTAGCATTATGAGGTGATCTCTCACTGAAATTTCAAGACGAAATTGTGTTCTCCCCGACTGTGCACCGTTGCTATAGTTCGTCGTTTCGAGACACCACGTGATGATCGGGTGTGATAGACTCAACGTTCACATACAACGGGTGCAAAACAGTTGCGCACGCGGAACACTCGGGTTAAGCTTGACGAGCCTAGCATGTGCAGACATGGCCTCGGAACACATGAGACCGAAAGGTCGATCATGAATCATATAGTTGATATGATTAGCATAGGGATGCTTACCAGTGAAACTACTCTCGACTCACGTGATGATCGGACTTGGGATAGTGTAAGTGGATCATGAACCACTCAAATGGCTAGAGAGATGTACTTTTTGAGTGGGAGTTTAGCATATAAATTGATTAAGTTGAACTCTAATTATCTTGAACATAGTCTAAGTCCACTTTGAATATATTTGTGTTGTAGATCATGGCTCACGCAAGTGTCATCCTGAATTTTAATACGTTCCTAGAGAAAGCTAAGTTGAAAGATGATGGAAGCAACTTTGTAGACTGGCTCGTAATCTTAAGCTAATCTTACAAGCTGGAAAGAAGGATTATGTCCTTAATGCTGCGCTAGGAGATGAACCACCCGCTACGGCTGATCAGGATGTTAAGAACGCTTGGTTAGCGCGTAAGGAGGACTACTCAATAGTTCAATGTGCAGTTTTGTATGGCTTAGAACCGGGACTTCAACGTCGCTTTGAGCGTCATGGAGCATTTGAGATGTTCGAGGAGTTGAAGTTTATCTTTCAGAAGAACGCCCGGATCGAGAGGTATGAGACCTCCGATAAATTCTATGCTTGCAAGATGGAGGAAAACTCGTCTGTCAGTGAACATGTGCTCAAAATGTCTGGGTACTCAAACCGTCTAGCTGAACTGGGGATTGAACTCCCGCAAGAAGCTATCACTGACAGAATCCTTCAATCACTGCCGCCAAGCTATAAAGGCTTTGTGTTGAACTACAACATGCAAGGGATGAACAAGTCCCCGGCGAGTTGTTTGCGATGCTGAAAGTCGCAGAGTCTGAACTCCGTAAAGAGCATCAAGTGTTGATGGTGAGCAAGACCACTAGTTTCAAGAGAAACGGCAAAGGCAAGAAGGGCAATTCGAAGAAGAGCGGAAAGCCTGTTGCCAATCCGCCGAAGAAACCCAAGGCTGGACCTAAGCCTGAAACAGAGTGCTTCTATTGCAAGGGTATGGGTCACTGGAAGCGCAATTGCCCCAAGTATCTGGCAGATAAGAAGGCGGGCAAAGAAAAATCAGGTATATTTGATATACATGTTATTGATGTGTACTTAACCGGCTCTCGTAGTAGTGCCTGGGTATTCGATACCGGTTCTGTTGCTCACATTTGCAACTCGAAGCAGGAACTGCGGAATAGACGAAGGTTGGCGAAAGACGAAGTGACGATGCGCGTAGGAAACGGTTCCAAGGTTGATGCAATCGCCGTCGGCACAGTGTCACTTCAACTACCATCGGGATTAGTGATGAACTTAAATCATTGTTATTTAGTGCCTGCGTTGAGCATGAACATTATATCTGGATCTTGTTTATTGCGAGACGGTTACTCTTTTAAGTCTGAGAATAATGGTTGTTCTATTTCTATGAGTAACATCTTTTATGGTCATGCACCGAATGTGAGAGGATTGTTCATATTGAATCTTGATAGCGATACACATATACATAACATTGAGACCAAAAAAGTTAGAGTAAACAATGATAACGCCATATTTTTGTGGCACTGCCGCTTGGGTCATATTGGTGTAAAGCGCATGAAGAAACTCCATGCTGATGGACTTTTGGAGTCACTTGACTTTAATTCACTTGACACGTGCGAACCATGCCTCATGGGCAAGATGACTAAGACTCCGTTCTCCGGAACAATGGAGCGTGCAAGTGACTTGTTGGAAATCATACATACCGATGTGTGTGGTCCGATGAGCGTGGAGGCACGCGGTGGATATCGTTATTTTCTCACCTTCACTGACGATTTAAGTAGATATGGTTATGTCTACTTGATGAAGCACAAGTCTGAAACATTTGAAAAGTTCAAGCAATTTCAGAGTGAAGTGGAAAATCATCGTAACAAGAAGATCAAGTTCCTACGGTCTGATCGTGGGGGTGAATATCTGAGTTTCGAGTTTGGTACTCACTTAAGACAATGTGGAATTGTTTCGCAGTTAACTACGCCTGGAAAACCACAGCGTAATGGTGTGTCCGAACGTCGTAATCGTACTTTGTTAGAGATGGTGCGATCTATGATGTCTCTTACTGATTTGCCGTTATCATTTTGGGGTTATGCATTAGAAACAGCTGCATTCACTTTAAATAGGGCACCATCAAAATCCGTTGAGACGACACCATACGAACTGTGGTATGGCAAAAGACCAAAGTTGTCGTTTCTTAAAGTTTGGGGATGTGATGCTTATGTCAAAAAGCCTCAGCCTGAAAAGCTGGAACCCAAAGCGGAAAAGTGCGTCTTCATAGGTTACCCAAAGGAGACAGTTGGGTACACCTTCTATCTCAAATCCGAGGGCAAAGTGTTTGTTGCTAAAAACGGAAATTTTCTCGAGAAGGAGTTTCTCTCGAGAGAATTGAGTGGGAGGAAGATAGAACTTGACGAGGTTGTCGAACCTCTCATCCCTCTGGATGGCGGCGCAGGGCAAGGGGAAACCTCTGTCGTTGCGACGCCGGTTGAGGAGGAAGTTAATGATGATGATCATGAAACTCCAGTTCAAGTTTCTGTTGAACCACGCAGGTCGACGAGATCACGCGCTGCTCCAGAGTGGTATGGTAATCCCGTCTTGTCAATCATGTTGTTAGACAACAATGAACCTGCAAATTATGAAGAAGCAATGGTGGGCCCAGATTCCAACAAATGGCTAGAAGCCATGAAATCCGAGATAGGATCCATGTATGAGAACAAAGTGTGGACTTTGGAGATACTACCTGAGGGCTGCAAGGCTATTCAAAACAAATGGATCTTTAAGAAGAAGACGGACGCTGACGGTAATGTGACCGTTTATAAAGCTCGACTTGTGGCAAAGGGTTTTTCACAAGTTCCAGGAATTTACTATGATGAGACTTTCTCTCCCGTAGCGATGCTTAAGTCCGTCAGAATCATGTTAGCAATAGCTGCATTTTTCGATTATGAAATCTGGCAGATGGATGTCAAAACGGCGTTCCTTAACGGTTTCCTTAAGTAAGAGTTGTATATGATGCAACCCGAAGGTTTTGTCGATCCTAAAAATGCTGACAAGGTGTGCAAGCTCCAGCGATCCATTTATGGACTGGTGCAAGCATCTCGGAGTTGGAACAAACGCTTTGATGAGGTGATCAAAGCATTTGGGTTTGTACAAGTGGTTGGAGAATCTTGTATTTACAAGAAAGTGAGTGGGAGCTCTGTGGCGTTTCTAATATTATATGTTGATGACATATTACTGATTGGAAACAACGTAGAGCTTTTGGAAAGCATAAAAGGTTACTTGAATAAAAGTTTCTCTATGAAGGACCTAGGGGAAGCTGCTTACATTCTAGGCATTAAGATCTATAGGGATAGATCAAAACGCCTGATAGGACTTTCACAAAACACATACCTTGATAAAGTTTTGAAGAGGTTCAAAATGGAACAGTCCAAGAAAGGGTTCTTGCCGGTGTTACAAGGTACGAGATTGAGTAAGACTCAGTGCCCAGCAACTGATGAAGATAGAGAGCATATGCGCTCCGTCCCCTATGCTTCAGCCGTAGGCTCTATCATGTATGCAATGTTGTGCACTAGACCGGATGTTAGCCTGGTCATAAGTATGGTAGGTAGGTTCCAGAGTAATCCAGGAGTGGATCACTGGACGGCGGTCAAGAATATCCTGAAGTACCTGAAAAGGACTAAGGAGATGTTTCTCGTGTATGGAGGTGCCGAAGAGCTCGCCGTAAAAGGTTACGTCGATGCAAGCTTTGACACAGATCCGGACGACTCTAAGTCGCAAACCGGATACGTATTTATTCTTAATGGGGGTGCAGTAAGCTGGTGCAGTTCCAAGCAAAGCGTCGTAGCAGATTCTACATGTGAAGCGGAGTACATGGCTGCCTCGGAGGCGGCTAAGGAGGGTGTCTGGATGAAGCAGTTCATGACGGATCTTGGAGTGGTGCCAAGTGCACTGGATCCAATAACCTTGTTCTGTGACAACACTGGTGCCATTGCCTTAGCAAAGGAACCAAGGTTTCACAAGAAGACCAGACACATCAAACGACGCTTCAACCTCATCCGCGACTACGTCGAGGAGGAGGACGTAAATATATGCAAAGTGCACACGGATCTGAATGTAGCAGACCCGCTGACTAAACCTCTTCCACGGCCAAAACATGATCGACACCAGAACTGTATGGGTGTTAAATTTATTACAATGTAATTCACATGGTGATGTGAGGGCTAGATTATTGACTCTAGTGCAAGTGGGAGACTGTTGGAATTATGCCCTAGAGGCAATAATAAATGTATAGTTATTATTATAATTCCTGTATCAAGATAATAGTTTATTATCCATGCTATAATTGTATTGAATGAAGACTCATTTACATGTGTGGATACATAGACAAAACACCGTCCCTAGCATGCCTCTAGTTGGCTAGCCAGTTGATCGATGATAGTCAGTGTCTTCTGATTATGAACAAGGTGTTTTGCTTGATAACTGGATCACGTCATTGGGAGAATCACGTGATGGACTAGACCCAAACTACTAGACGTAGCATGTTGATCGTGTCATTTTGTTGCTACTGTTTTCTGCGTGTCAAGTATTTATTCCTTTGACCATGAGATCATATAACTCACTGGCACCGGAGGAATGCTTTGTGTGTATCAAACGTCGCAACGTAACTGGGTGACTATAAAGATGCTCTACAGGTATCTCCGAAGGTGTTAGTTGAGTTAGTATGGATCAAGACTGGGATTTGTCACTCCGTGTGACGGAGAGGTATCTCGGGGCCCACTCGGTAATACAACATCACACACAAGCCTTGCAAGCAATGTAACTTAGTGTAAGTTGCGGGATCTTGTATTACGGAACGAGTAAAGAGACTTGCCGGTAAACGAGATTGAAATAGGTATACGGATAGTGACGATCGAATCTCGGGCAAGTAACATACCGAAGGACAAAGGGAATGACATACGGGATTATACGAATCCTTGGCACTGAGGTTCAAACGATAAAGATCTTCGTAGAATATGTAGGATCCAATATGGGCATCCAGGTCCCGCTATTGTATATTGACCGAGGAGTCTCTCGGGTCATGTCTACATAGTTCTCGAACCCGCAGGGTCTGCACACTTAAGGTTCGACGTTGTTTTATGCGTATTTGAGTTATATGGTTGGTTACCGAATGTTGTTCGGAGTCCCATATGAGATCACGGACGTCACGAGGGTTTCCGGAATGGTCCGGAAACGAAGATTGATATATAGGATGACCTCATTTGATTACCGGAAGGTTTTCGGAGTTACCGGGAATGTACCGGGAATGACGAATGGGTTCCGGGAGTTCACCGGGGGGCAACCCACCCCGGGGAAGCCCATAGGCTTTGGGGAGGCACACCAGCCCTTAGTGGGCTGGTGGGACAGCCCCAAGGGGGCCTATGCGCCAAGAGAAAGAAATCAAAGGAAAAGAAAAAAAAAGAGGGAAGAAGTGGGAAGGGAGGGGGACTCCTCCCACCAAACCAAGTCCAACTCGGTTTGGGGGGGGAGTCCTCCCCCCCTTGGCTCGGCCGACCCCTTGGGAGTCCCTTGGACCCCAAGGCAAGGTCCCCCTCCCTCCTCCTATATATATGGGGCTTTTAGGGAAGATTTGAGACGACTTTCTCACGGCTGCCCGACCACATATCTCCATAGTTTTTCCTCTAGATCGCGTTTCTGCGGAGCTCGGGCGGAGCCCTGCTGAGACGAGATCATCACCAACCTCCGGAGCACCGTCACGCTGCCGGAGAACTCTTCTACCTCTCCGTCTCTCTTGCTGGATCAAGAAGGCCGAGATCATCGTCGAGCTATACGTGTGCTGAACGCGGAGGTGTCGTCCGTTCGGTACTAGATCGTGGGACTGATCGCGGGATTGTTCGCGGGGCGGATCGAGGGACGTGAGGATGTTCCACTACATCAACCGCGTTGTCTAACGCTTCTGCTGTACGATCTACAAGGTTACGTAGATCACTCATCCCTCTCGTAGATGGACATCACCATGATAGGTCTTCGTGCGCGTAGAAAAATTTTTGTTTCCCATGCGACGTTCCCCAACAGGAATTGGGCGGTAGGTTTTTCAACCAAGTGTGTGTCGTCCCTTCGAGCATCATGGTGAAGTACTTTGCCCAGACCGCGTCGCTAACGTCCATCATATCCATCACGAGTTCATAGCTCTCGATCCATGATCTCGGCTCGAGATCCGACAAGTAGTTGGGAACCTTCCTGGCCCCTTTAAAGTCGTTCAGCATGCGCTCGTTGCGCAAAGCCGGCGCGAGACATGACACTCCAATGTGTTTGCCCCCACGGTCCAAGGGTGCGGGCGATGGTGGTATGTAGGCCGGGTAGGCTTGACCCTCCATGGCTGTTGGTTCCATGTGCCGCGCGGCCCGCGCTGCGTCCACAATATCCTAGGCTCGTGTGTCGGGCATCCCAAGCAGATCGTGTTGGGGGAGCCGCCGCGGCCCGCTGGTTACTGCCGGGAAATCCTCGTGACGACTTCTGGTGTGACTCGCCTGAGGCGTAGAGTGGAGCCGATCAAGGCTATGGGAATGCTGCGCGTGATGAACCACGGCCGTTTTCAGCATCTCAATGGCGTTTCTAGCTTCTATCTCAGCCGGGGTGTTTCCGTAAATCGGAAGAGACTCTAGGTGGCGGGTTGCAGCCAGCACGTTGGCGACGGGGTTTGAGAAGTGACCCCGTGGTGTCTGGAATCGAGTCGCATGGGCGTCCATGGGCTGGACCGGCGCCGGATTGGGTGGTGGAATCATTCCTCCCCTTGGGGCGGTTTGTAGAGGCCGATCAGGACCCGTCCCAGCGGTGCGCGGAGTGTCAAAGAGGCGAGTTGGGTGTAAGTCGGCCGGGACGCGCCCACCGTGTCTCCTTTGATGAACTGTGTCAGACGCGTGTTGTTGTATCCCGAGCCGCCAGCCTTCGGTGTTCAGCCGATCGGTCTCTGCGCGACCGCAGCTCGCTGTGTCTCGATCCTGGCGGCTTCTGCTTCCATGTCGCGTTGTGCTTTGGCCATTGCCTCCCGTGGTTTGGCTACCTCGGTATTGACCGACTCATGATTTTCAGATATAACTGGGGTTGCCATAAGGCTGGCTATCTCCACTGCTAGCTCCGTCATGGTTTGTGCTGGAGGCTTGGACGTCCCTCCGGTCTCGTTGTTGCCAGTCGGATTTTGAGGATGCTGGGCTGACCCCACCATTTAGATGGCGATTTGCCGGCGAGATCTCTTGAGGACTTCGATATCCATCGCCAGTGATAGCCCCCCGAGCTGTCCTTCCTCAAGAGGGTGGATCGACGCCGTCTCGCCCGTGGATGACTCGCCGTCGGAATTGACAGGGGTGATCTCCTGGCCCGCCTCTTCGTCTTGCGCGTCGCCTCCCTGCGTAAAGCCGGTGAAAACCTGACGGCTCTTGATCTTGCCGTGTAATGGGGTGGACATACCTTGTCGGCTCGACGATGTCGGTGGAGGTGTCCGGCTCAGGAACAGGCGTCCCGATCATGCCGATGAAGATGTTGATCTTGCCGAAGGGGACTCGGTAGCCAGATTCGACGGAATCGGCCTCTGATTCCCATAGTGAGTTGTCGATGTAGTACTTCCCGCGACGGCTCTTAGTCATGATGCCGACCGCATAGCTTTCTAACCCTGGTAGGCCTCCCTTTGAGAACTCAACTCCACCGTGCGCAAGCCCCACAGTGGGCGCCAACTGTCGTGGTTTTATCACGGCAGATGTCCTCGTGAAAGGACTTAAAGATGGAGCCATCACACCTTGGTGGCAACTCAAAGGGGGTGAGCGAAAGCGAGACTCAGATTTACCCAGGTTCGGACCCTCGTGAGGAGGTAAAAGCCTACGTCCTGCTTTGTGTAGATTAATGGTGGTTTCGAGTACAAGGAGGGCATAACTCACCTGACCTAGCTCTCGATTCTCTCTAACCCGACTGACCTTTCCCTGGGACTCGCCTTTATATACAGGTCGAGGCCCTAGGGTTTACAAAGTCCTGCCATCCTACTCTTGGTAGTTTCCCTTATCTCTAAGTCGCCGTGTTCCCCATGACCAGGAGCTTCCTTGATGTTCCATCATCCGCATGGTCTTTTGAACCGCCGTACGACTCCTGGGCCACTGGACATGCAATCAAAGGTGAGTCGCCCCTTTGGTGACCTGGCCCATTAAGGGAGGGTTACCCACAGGTAATATCCCCAACACTCGGTCATCTTGTGCATCTCCATGAGCTGATTCAAATGATCAGATCCAACTAAGGATGCTCTGGATTTTGGAACTGCCCCCAGAAGAGCCTCTATGGCACAACACCCTCGTGAGAAGCTTAGTACTTCTCTGTGCGTGCCGCACTCGTCGGCAGATCGGCAATCGCATGTGGAGAACTCCATATTCGATTAAGAGATACAAATCTTCGCCTGCCAAAGGTAGATTGTAATAAATATTGCTTACCAGCCACGATTTGCTTGATCTGATGGACCTCCTTCCATAGATCGTGTGTCTCCTTCCAAGCTTCTTGGAGGGTGGTGGTGACCGATGTCAGTTCGGTCAATTTTTCTATTTCTTTTTGCTAAAGGGCCTCGTTCTTTCTGATCGCCTCCGTAAGTTCTTGCTGAACTTCGCTGACCCGGGCTTCAGATTTTTCGCTAATAGACTTCGCCTGTACGGCCGTTGTCCTTTGTTCGGTGGCCTCTTGTTTGGCTTGGCCCAGTTCAGCTTTGAGCCAATCCACGTCAACAACAACAGTTGTGACAGTCATTTGGACAGTACTCATTTAGAGACAAAATTGCAAATAGTTGAATTAGAGAGATAAAGCTTGCACACTTACTTTGAGCATCTTCAAAACGCTTGTTGATGCAATCCAGCTCCTCTTTGGAAACTTTTAGTTTCTAGTTCATCTCCTTCACCTCGAGAGAGTTGGGGGTTGCTGCTAATGTAGAAGCGTGCAAAAGAACTTCTTTTTAGTTTTCATATTTTTCGAAATATTTTTGCCAGGGTGTGTTCATCAATCCACGAGAGCCTTGGGGGCTACACGCACTATTTCCGAATCATTCTAACCACCGCATGAGTCTTTCAAACTCAGACAAGGCTTGGGGGATACTCGACATAATAAAAAATTTAGACAATGCGTAGTTGCAAACAGAAAAGTATGTGGGTTACCTTGATGCATGCTAATAGTGCATCAAAAGCTCCTTTCAGACCGTTATCAACGTACTGAATACTTTGCAAAACCGCACTCAGATGAGTGTGGCATTCTTCGAGAATGGAAGGATCATTCAGACCTTCCTCCCTTAGGTTTGGCCATCCAGTTCAGAGTAGCTCCATCGTGGATGGCTCTGAGTGCGTCGCAGTAGTCTCCCTTAGCGGAGAGACTACTACTACTGGAACCAGAGATGGAGGACCCTTCGGAGTTGTCTTCGGAGGAGACCCATAGGGTCCGGGACCTCCCTCCTTTGTCGCGAGGGGGATTTCATCCTCCCGGTCCTTCGTGGCCGAAGTGTTGACCTCGGCCATAATTTTGTCACCCCCACCATGGTATCCGGGGTGGGAGGGATCTCCCTGGATACCACCTCCCTGGTCCCCTCGGCCGCAGGGGAGGTTAGTAAGGCGAGCCGGTCAGACTTTCAACCAGATTGGCTAGATGGGAATCCCCCTACGAAATTTGATCTGTGGGGAAGTCACACTACAGGCTGTAATGCAGAATATGAGCCTAATTATAACCGCGGTAATTAGAGGGAAGGTATATTCGAATTTTTCGTACATACCTTTTGGCTCAGGGTTTCACCCTGAGGGTCCTTCGAGGGACCGGTGCCTCATCCACGGACTCCTCATCCGAGCCTGGAATGTCATCGAACAGGGCCATAGGGGCCCTAGGTGGCTTCTTCGAAGCAACATGAGCTTGATCTCCCTCAACGTATTTGGACGTCGCTCTCCTTTTGGTGTGGGAGGAGTTGCTTACCTCCTCCTCATCTTCCTCTTCCGCTCCCTCCATGTGGGAGGGAGATAGTGTGTCTTTGGACTTAGTATCCGAGGGACCCTTCGATCGAAAATCCTCCTGGATCTTCTTCTTCCCCTTCTTCTGTTCCTCCTTCTCCCTCGGAGCCGAATACAGCTTCTTGACCAGCATGGCCTACAGCAGAGGGGCCATGGTGTCCTCGGGCAAAGGCGCTAGATAGTTAATCCATCCGTATTTCTTCAGCCAGATCTGAAGGTATTGGGGAAGGGAGGGGTAAGTGCCTTGTTAAAAAAAGAAGGGATGAAAGCTAAATAATTCGGTAAAAACATTACCGGTCCCTCAAGATTGACAAGGGAAAGGCCTTCGTCCTCCTCCTCATCAGGCCAAGTCTTTTGCAACTTGAACAAAGTCTTCCATAGCTTCTCGAGTGTGTTACGAAAAAAATCTCCATACCAGGGAAGCTGCATTGTCTGGATTCTCCAGACAATATTCCCACATTGGGAGGCATGGTACTGGTAGGGGAGTAGGCCACGATGCAGCATCACTTGTACCACGTTGGTGAGGTCGATCTTCTCCATTAGATCAGAGATCCTCTTTGTGAGCTCCTTCACATCCATGATCTCCCCCCAATCTAGGTCATTTTCTATCCAGGACATGAGGCGCGTAGGGGGGCCAGATCTGAATGCAGGAGGAATTGCCTCGCCTTTGTTCGACGACTCGGTGTTGTAGAACCACTCCTTTTGCCATGACTCAATGGTGTCGATGAATGTGCCCTTCGGCCATGTAGCCCCGTTGCGCTTGCCGATCATCACCCCTCCACAGTCGGCCTGTTCGCTTTTAACAACCTTGGGATTGACGTTGAGGACCTTCAGCCATAGGCCAAAGTGGGATTGGACCCGCAAAAGGCCTTGCAGACCGTGATGAAAGTGGAATGGTGGGTGATGGATTTCGGGGGGTGATCGTGGAAGTCAAGCCCATAGTAAAACATGATCCCCCGAACGAATGGATGAAGGGGAAAACTTAAGCCTCTAACGAAATGAGGAAGAAAAACTACTCCTTCCCCATCCTTAGGAGTGGGGATAACCTAGTCCTTCTCCAGCGCACGGTGGGCTATATTTTATGCAAGATAGACGCAGATCTTGTGCTCCAAAATGTCCTTTTCGGAGATGGGGAAGACCTCCCACTTGCCCTTGGAACCGGCACTTTCCATTGCCGAACTGGTGAAAGGGATTCAAGAGCTGGGGAGGAGAAGGAGAGCTAGTGTGGTGGAGCTTGGGAAGTAGGGAATGGCGATGGTGAGTGAGATCTGAGGTGCGTGAAAAGGCTTAGGTGACAGTTTTTACCTTTTATAACTCACCAGAATGCCAAAGGCCTTGCAGTTGTACTGTAAACTCCGCCGTGCCCCGATAAAATCGTGAATATGGGTGCCTGGGGATAGACCAAACCATAAACCATATCCCTGGAAAAGGGGATGTGATCTCCGTGATTGGGCGTGCCAATAAAAACGGTCTCGAGCCGCTCGTTCAAAAAAGGGGCCCTGACCAACTGCGGCCTTTAAAATTCGGAAAGATGCCGCTCGTTGTTGAACGGTAGGCCTAGGGATAAAAATATATATATATTTTTCTATGTGTTTAAAGGAGAAGGAGTCATCAAGAGCCGAACTATCTTTGGTTAAAGGGAAAAAGAGGAACTCACCTCGCATGCGAGAGCACCCGTGACACCATCAATAGAGGAGGATTTCAGAATTGGAAGCTAGTTCGGGGGCTACTAAGGGAGTCTGGGATTTGGGGGTCCTTGGGCCGCCTTCCTATCCTTATGGGCCAGACTCTTTGGCTCGTTCGACCGTTGGCAGAAGTGTTGCATTTGAGATGGACTCTTCCAAAGACTTGGCGTGTAATCCAAGGAGATGTAGTAATCGACATATTCCTTCTTTGTTGTAACCGCCCTTGTTTAAACACTAACACCCCTAGCATCTATATAAGCCAGGGGGCCGTAACTCCTAGGACACATCAAGATCATTAGGATTAGGATTTAAGCCAGAACATTGATCTCACGGTAGATCAACTCTGTACTCTATACTACCCCATTAATAACAACAAGAGCAAGACGTAGGGTTTTACCTCCATCAAGAGGGCCCGGATTTGGGTAAAACACCATCTTCATCGTATCTTGTTACCCATCAACCTTAGATCCATTGTTCGGACCCCCTACTCAAGATCGGCCGGTTTTGACACCGACCCTTTCCCTGCTGAAACACTCGGCTTATATAAAACCTTTGGGAGGAGGTTGGTAGGACTTAACCATCGCGCGCCCCCGATTATAACAACACAAAGGATTTCAATCAAGGATAAATTATGCTCCAGCTTCATTGCATAACTAGAGACTATACGTGCATGGTTCATGAATCGCACACCCTAAAACCAATATTCTTACTAAATTACAATCATTTTTAGTACCCCCACATATTACCATCTTAATAGCGCAAAACGACTGCAAGGAATCAAACATATCATATTCTGTGATCTACAAGTTTTACGTAGGATTTTATGACTAACCATGTGAATGACCAATTCATGTTAACTCTCTAAATATCTATAAGTGAAGCATGATAGTTTAGTTTCTTTCTACAAAATACCACTCTCTAATAAATATAAGTGAAGCAAAATAACATTCTACAAATAACGGTTTTCTATATGTAGAGAACAAGCATCCAAACTTCAAAACATACAAGTGAAGTGCATGAAGCATTCTATAAATCAACCAAGGACTATCCCATACCATCATGATGCATTTCTAAAAGAAAACTAAAAGGCAAACGACGCTCTAAGAATTTACTCTTATCATGTGAACAAAACAAAAACCGAGACATATCGATAATTGTTGAGGAAGAAAGATGGGATGCCTTAAAGGGCATCACCAAGCTTAGACACTTGACTCTCCTTGAATATGCACTTGGAATGCATTGGGAATTACCAAGTTTGAACTCTTGTCTCTCCTTATTCTTCTCATAACGATACCTCCTCGATCTTCAAAACTTCATCAACACAAAACTTAACAGAACTTTCATTAGAAAGGTAAGTACATATAACATCAAATCCCATCTTGTCTTGACATAACATTATTGTATAATTATAATCCTACATTAACTACTATATTCTATCACAATTATATGGATCCCAAGTCAATGAGGCTCAATGAGAATTCAAACATAAGCACACAAAGAAACTATAACAACAATCTATGAAAAACAAAATCATGTGTAAAGATGTAGATGAAACATAAATTTCTGTAACTCGGAATATTTTGAAACATTAGGACGTGATAAAACACATTCATAATAGTATTGTTTAAAAATTTCATATTTTTTTGTCATTCCATTAAAATAGAAACAAATCAAACACTACAACCAAAGTTTTTGTTTTTGCACAGCACATATAAAACAAGCAATTTAAACACCCTAAACGTAAATCTTGGCACATTACTTTTATATTACAATGTATTTGTACAATAAGATAAAAAAAATCTTGAAAATTTGGTGTAATAAAGATTCACAAAGTTTCCATGGGCATGAAGAAAGTTCAAGGCTAGCCCCCACTTCAGTTGTGCTCGTCCTTCTCACTTTCACTTTTCTTTTTGACAACGCTTTAAGTTCCCCCATTTTATTTTTTTGTTTTTAATTAATTTGAAATCACACAATAGAAATAAATGACTCTCTAAACCTTCTGGGTTGTCTCACTAGCAGTATTTTCTTTAAAGCCATTACTAAAGGCATATAGTTCTCAACTAACTAATCCAACTGGATCCCAAGGTATATCAAAGTGAATTTTAATGAAGAATGATTTGTAGTTAAATTGTGAGAAAAAGTAATATATATCATGTAGAAGTGAAGTCTAACTATCTTCCTATGCATTGGCATGTCATGAAAGAACAATTCATTCACACTAAGTAAAGGCTAATACATAAGATAAGTGGTTTCTTGCAATTTTATCGTATTGGAAACATAGAAAGGTGAAGATCCGGTTCTTCTCTCATAATAATTGCAAGTAGTAGCAGCAAGCACATGCATATTATATTCATCAAAATCATCATGTATAATGGTAAAAAGCAACCGATCAATATAATCCTTAATAAGTGCAAACTTCTCCGATATAGTGTTGTTGCGAGAATTCAGAAACATAATTGCAACAGCAACAATTTCCTGTTTAGCATAAGGAATTATAGCAAGTTCATTCCCATAAGCATAATTCATATTGGCATCATGGCCACAAGCATAGCAAACATGAAGTTCATCAAAAAGGGATATCTGAAACGAATCCAAGGGATCATAGCGATCATCATAGCATTCGTCCTTGGGTAAGCATGAAGGGAAATTAAACAATGTATGAGTTGAAGAGTTACTATCAATAGAAGTTGGGCACGGGTGATCAATCTGCTCTCCTCCTTCAGTTCTTCGCTCTCCTCCTCAATTTTTTTTCATCTAATGAGCTCATAGTTTCAACAATTTCTTCTTTCATAGCTTCCTGCAAAATATTAATCTCTTCCATGGCAAGAGGCATTCTCTCAATAAATTATTTAACATAAGCATTAGAAGCATAGTTTTCATAGCAATATTGAAGTATGGCAAAATTTTGAGGTTTGTAAAGAACAGCATCATACCTTTTAATCAAAGAACCATTTTCATATGCATCCTTAAAAGGAACAAATTCTTCAATTTGTTCAATATCCAAATAACTATAGACATCCTTGGCATAAGAAGATAGTATATCATTATCATTAAAATCACGTTGGTAGGGTAGGTGTTTTTAGTGTCTTCAGAACAACAAGTAAAATCATATATTTCGCATAAATTTGAAGCATGGGAATGCAAACTATTAATTTGACCCCATAATTGTTTCCCTTTTTGAGATAAGTGGTGTTTCACAAAATAGGAATCCTCATCTAATGATTTTCCGTCAACTAAGCTAGTTGGGATTTTAGCATGAGCACAAAGGGACCAAAGATGATCCAACTAAAAAAGCTTCACCAATATGGTAGATTTTGGGTGGTTCCTCAACCATTGCGTTAGCAAGTACAACTGATTTTTTGGTATTTTGTGTTTCCTACTGACTGTTCGATGATTGCGTTGGTTTCTCTCCAAGCTTAAAGGGTGATGTAGCACAGCGACGACAAGTATTTCCCTAATTAGGAAACCAATGTATCAATCCATTAGGAAGATCCACAAGACCATGCAAGAAGTACCTACACACAAATAACAAATCCTCACAACCCAACGCGTGTAGGGGTTGTCCATCCCCCGTGGGTCAAGTAAAAGGATAGATTAATAGATTCAAATAAGGTGATGGAATATAAACACGACAAGGTATTTTTGGATTTTTTTGATAATGTAGATCTAAAAATAAAAGAGCAAATAAAATGGAAACGTGAATAGCAAAATAGAGATTGCAAATAGTGTTGGAGAACGTCGCATGGGAAACAAAAAATTTCCTACGCACACGAAGACCTATCATGGTGATGTACATCTACAAGAGGAGATTTGGATCTACGTACCCTTGTAGATCGCATAGCAGGAAGCGTTAAGAAATGTGGTTGATGTAGTGGAACCTCCTCACGTCCCTCGATCCGCCCCGCGAACCGTCCCACGAACCGTCCCACGATCCATCCCACGATCCGCTCTGATCTAGTGCCGAAGGGCAGCACCTCCGCGTTCAGCACACGTACAGCTCGACGATGATCTCGTCCTTCTTCATCCAGCAAGCAAGATGGAGAAGTAGATGAGTTCTCCGGCAGCGTGACGGCGCTCCGGTGGTGGTGAAGGATCTACTCCTGCAGGGCTCCGCCCGAGCTCCACAGAAATATGATCTAGAGGAAAAACCGTGGTGTTTCTAGTCGAGCTGTCGTGGCAAAAGTTGTGTCAAATTAGCCCTAGAACCCCACTATATATAGGAGGAGGTGAGGGGAGGCTTTCCTTGGGGTCCAAGACCCCAAGGGTCCACCATCCAAGGAGGTGGAGGAGTCCACCTCCAATCCTAGTCCAACTAGGATTGGAAGGTGGAGTCCTTCCCTGCCTTCCCACCTTTTTTTCCTTTTTCTCTTTGATTTTCTATCTCCTGCGCATAGGGCCCTTTTGGGATGTCCCACCAGCCCACTAAGGTCTGGTGCGGCACCCCTAAGGCCTATGGGCTTCCCCGGGTGGGCTGCCCCTCCCCCCCCGGTGAACATCCAGAACACATTCGTCACTCCCAGTACATTTCCGGTAATGCCCGAAAACTTTCCGGTAACCAAATGAGGTCATCCTATATATCAATCTTCGTCTCCGGACCATTCCAGAAACCCTCGAGACGTCCGTGATCTCATCCGGGACTCCGAACAACATTCGGTAACCACACATTTAACTCAACTATACTAAAACATCGTCGAACCTTAAGTGTCCAGACCATGCGGGTTCGAGAACTATGCAGACATGCCCCGAGGTACTCCTCGGTCAATATCCAACAGTGGGACCTGGATGCCCATATTGGATCCTACATATTCTCCGAATAACTTATCGGTTGAACCTCAATGTCAAGGATTCAGGCAATCCCGTATGTCATTCCCTTTGTCCTTTGGTATGTTACTTGCCCGAGATTCGATCATCGGTATCCGCATACCTATTTCAATCTCGTTACCGGCAAGTCTCTTTTCTCGTTCCGTAATACAAGATCACGTGACTTACACTTAGTCACATTGCTTGCAAGGCTTGTGTGTGATGTTGTATTACCGAGTGGGCCCCGAGATACCTCCCTGTCACACGGAGTGACAAATCCCAGTCTTGATCCATACTAACCCAACGGACACCTTCGGAGATACCTCTCGAGCACCTTTATAGTCACCCAGTTACGTTGTGACGTTTGATACACACAAGGCATCCCTCCGGTGCTAGTGGGTTATATGATCTCATGGTCATAGGAACAAATACTTGACACGCAGAAAACAATAGCAATAAAATGACACGATCAATATGCTACGTTCATAGTTTGGGTCTAGTCCATCACATGATTCTCCTAATGATGTAATCCAGTCATCAAGCAACAACACTTTGCACATAGTCAGAAAACATTGACTATCCTTGATCAACTGGCTAGCCAACTAGAGGCTTGCTAGGGACATTGTTGTGTCTATTTATCCACACATGTATCTATGTTTTCATTCAATACAATTATAGCATGGATAATAAACGATTATCTTTAAATAGGAAATATAATAATAACTATTTATCATTGCCTCTAGGGCATATTTCCAACAGTCTCCCACTTGCACTAGAGTCAATAATCTAGTCCTCACATCGCCATGTGATTTACATTGTAATAAATCGAACACCCATACAGTTCTGGTGTTGATCATGTTTTCCCCGTGGAAGAGGTTTAGTCAGCGGGTCTGCTACATTCAGATCCGTGTGCACTTTGCAAATATTCACGTCCTCTCCTTCGACATAGTCGCGGATGAGGTTGAAGCGTCGTTTGATGTGTCTGGTCTTCTTGTGAAACCTTGGTTCCTTTGCTAAGGCAATGGCACTAGAGTTGTCACATAACAGAGTCAATGGATCCAGTGCACTTGGCACAACTCCAAGATTTGTCATGAACTGCTTCATCCAGACACCCTCTTTTGCGGCCTCCGAGGCAGCCATGTACTCCGCTTCACATGTAGAATCTGCTACGACACTCTGCTTGGAACTGCACCAGCTTACCGCACCCCCATTAAGAATAAATACGTATCTGGTTTGAGACTTAGAGTCATCCGGATCGGTGTCAAAACTTGCGTCGACGTAACCTTTTACGACGAGCTCCTTGTCACCTCCATACATGAGAAACATTTCCTTAGTCCTTTTCAGGTACTTCAGAATATTCTTGACCGCCGTCCAGTGATCCACTCCTGGATTACTCTAAAACCTGCCTGCCATACTTATGGCCAAGCTGACATCTGGTCTAGTGCACAACACTTCATACATGATAGAACCTACGGCTGAAGCGTAGGGGACGGAACTCATTGTATTTCTTTCTTCCGCAGTTGCTGGGCACTCAGTCTTACTCAATTTTATACCTTGTAATACTGGCAAGAACCCTGTCTTGGACTGATCCATTTTGAACTTCTTCAAAACTTTATCAAGGTATGCGCTTTGTGAACCTATCAGGCATTTCGATCTATCCCTATAGATCTTAATGCCTAGAATGTAAGCAGCTTCTCCTAGGTCCTTCATAGAGAAACTTTTATTCAAGTAGCCTTTTATGCTCTCCAAAAGCTCCACGTTGTTTCCAATCAGCAATATGTCATCCACATATAATATTAGAAACACCACAGAGCTCCCACTCACTTTCTTGTAAATACAAGATTCTCAAACCACTTGTATAAACCCAAATGCTTTGATCACCTCATCAAAACGCTTATTCCAACTCCGAGATGCTTGCACCAGTCCATAAATGGATCGCTGGAGCTTGCACAATTTGTCAGCATTCTTAGGATCGACAAAACCTTCGGGTTGCATCATATACAACTCTTCCTTAAGAAAACCATTAAGGAACGCCGTTTTGACATCCATCTGCCAGATTTCATAATCATAAAAGGCAGCTATTGCTAACATGATTCGGACAGACTTAAGCATCGCTACCGGTGAGAAAGTCTCATCGCAGTCAATTCCTTAAACTTGTGAAAAACCCTTTGCCACAACTCGAGCTTTATAAACGGTCACATTACCGTCTGCGTCTGTCTTCTTCTTATAGATCCATTTGTTCTGAATAGCCTTGCGGCCTTCAGGTAGTACTTCTAAAGTCCACACTTTGTTCTCGTACATGGATCCTATCTCGGACTTCATGGCCTCCAGCCATTTGTTGGAATCCGGGCCCACCATTGCTTCTTGATAATTCGCTGGTTCATTGTTGTCCAACAACATAATCGACAAGACAGGATTACCGTACCACTCAGGAGTAGTACGTGATCTTGTCGACCTGCGAGGTCCGACAGTAACTTGATCCGAAGTTTCATGATCATCATCATCAACTTGTTCCTCAATCGGTGTCGCAGCAACAGGGGTTTGCCCTTGCCCTGCGCCACCATCAAGAGGAATTAGAGGTTCGACAACCTCATCAAGTT
Source organism: Hordeum vulgare subsp. vulgare (assembly GCF_904849725.1). Lineage (NCBI taxonomy): Eukaryota > Viridiplantae > Streptophyta > Magnoliopsida > Poales > Poaceae > Hordeum > Hordeum vulgare. The sequence continues at coordinate 198,643,642 of NC_058519.1, read as the reverse complement.
CTATCTTCCTCCCACTCAATTCTTTCGAGAGAAACTCCTTCTCAAGAAAAGCTCCGTTTTTAGCAACAAACACTTTGCCCTCGGATTTGAGATAGAAAGTATACCCAACTGTCTCCCTTGGGTAACCTACGAAGACGCACTTTTCCGCTTTGGGTTCCATCTTTTCAGGCTGAAGCTTTTTGATATAAGCATCACATCCCCAAACTTTAAGAAATGACAACTTTGGTCTTTTGCCATACCACAGTTCGTATGGTGTCATCTCAACGGATTTTGATGGTGCCCCATTTAAAGTGAATGCAGTTGTTTCTAATGCATAACCCCAAAACGACAACTACAAATCGGTAAGAGACATCATAGATCGCACCATCTCTAATAAAGTACGATTACGAAGTTCGGACACACCATTACGCTGTGGTGTTCTAGGCGGTGTCAACTATGAAACAATTCCACATTGTCTTAAGTGAGTACCAAACTCGAAACTCAGATACTCACCCAAACGATCAGATCGTAGGAACTTGATCTTCTTGTTACGATGATTTTCGACTTCACTTTGAAATTGTTTGAACTTTTCAAACGTCTCACACTTGTGCTTCATCAAGTAGACATAACCATATCTACTCAAATTGTCAGTGAAGGTGAGAAAATAACGATATCCGCCTCGTGCCTGCACACTCATCGGACCACACACATCGGTATGTATGATTTCCAACAAGTCACTTGCACGCTCCATCGTTCCGGAGAACGGAGTTTTAGTCATCTTGCCCATGAGGCATGGTTCACACGTGTCAAGTGAATCAAAGTCAAGTGACTCCAAAAGTCCATCGGTATGGAGTTTCTTCATGCGCTTTACACCAATATGACCTAAGCGGCAGTGCCATAAAAACATGGCGATATCATTGTTAACTCTAACTCTTTTGGTCTCAATGTTATGTATATGTGTATTATCACTATCAAGATTCAATATGAACAATCCTCTCACATTGGGTGCATGACCATAAAAGATATTACTCATAGAAATAGAAAAACCATTATTCTCTGACTTAAACGAGTAACCGTCTCGCAATAAACAAGATCCATATATAATGTTCATGCTTAAAGCAGACACTAAATAACATTTATTTAAGTTCATAACTAATCCTGATGGTAACTGAAGTGAAACTGTGCCAACGGCGATTGCATCAACTTTGGAACCATTTCCCACGCGCATCGTCACTTCATCCTTCGTCAGCCTTCGCTTATTCTGCAGTTCCTGTTTCGAGTTGCAAATATGAGCAACAGAACCGGTATCGAATACCCAGGCACTACTGCAAGAGCTGGTTAAGTACACATCAATAACATGTATATCGAATATACCTGATTTTTCCTTGGCCGCCTTCTTATCAGCCACATACTTGGGGCAGTTGCGCTTCCAGTGAACCATACCCTTGCAATAATAGCACTCCGTTTCAGGCTTAGGTCCAGCTTTGTGTTTCTTCGTCGGATTGGCAACAGGCTTGCCGCTCTTCTTTGAATTACCCTTCTTTTCTTTGTCGTTTCTCTTGAAACTAGTGGTTTTATTCACCATCAACTATTGATGCTCTTCACGGAGTTCTGACTCTGCGACTTTCAGCATCGCGAATAACTCGCCGGGTGACTTGTTCATCCCTTGCATGTTATAGTTCAACACAAAGCCCTTATAGCTTGGTGGCAGTGATTGAAGAATTCTGTCAGTGATAGCCTCTTGCGGGAGTTCAATCCCCAGCTCAGCTAGATGGTTTGAGTACCCAGACATTTTGAGCACATGTTTACTGACAAAAGAATTCTCCTCCATCTTGCAAGCATAGAATTTATCAGAGGTCCATACCTCTTGATCCGGGCGTTCTTCCGAAAGATAAACTTCAACTCCTCGGACACCTCATATGCTCCATGATGCTCAAAGCGACGTTGAAGTCCCGGCTCTAAGCCATACAAGACTGCACATTGAACTACTGAGTAGTCCTCCTTGCGTGTTAACCAAGCGTTCTTAACATCTTGGTCAGCCGCGGCAGGTGGTTCATCTCCTAGCGCAGCATTAAGGATATAGTCCTTCTTCCCAGCTTGCAGGAGCAACTTAAGATTACGAGCCCAATCTACAAAGTTGCTTCCATCATCTTTCAACTTAGCTTTCTCTAGGAACGTATTAAAATTCAGGGTGACTGTCACGTGAGCCATTGATCTACGACATAAATATTTTCAAAGTGGACTTAGACTATGTTCAAGATAATTAGAGTTTAACTAATCAAATTACTTGTTAACTCCCACTCAAAAAGTACATCTCTCTAGGCAATTGAGTGGTTCATGATCCAATTCCACTAGCTCAAGTCCGATCATCATGTGAGTTGAGGATAGTTTCAGTGGTAAGCATCCCTATGCTAATCATATCAACTATATGATTCATGATCGACCTTTCGGTCTCATGTGTTCCGAGGCCATGTATGCACATGCTAGGCTCGTCAAACTTAACCCGAGTGTTCCACGTGTGCAACTGTTTTGCACCCGTTGTATGTGAACGTTGAGTCTATCACACCTGATCATTACATGGTGTCTCAAAACGACGAACTGTAGCAATGGTGCACATTCGGGGAGAACACAATTTCGTCTTGAAATTTTAGTGAGATATCACCTCATAATGCTACCGTCGTTCTAAGCAAAATAAGGTGCATAAAAGGATTAACATCACATGAAATTCATAAGTGACATGATATGGCCATCATCATGTGCTTCTTGATCTCCATAACCAAAGCATCGGCACGATCTTCTTGTCATAGGCGACACACCATGATCTCCATCAACGTGTCGCCATCAGGGTTATCGTGGTACTCATGCTATTACTACCAAAGCTACGTCCTAGCAATATAGTAAACGCATCTGCAAGCACACACATTAGTTTAAAAACAACCCTATGGCTCCTACCGGTTGCCGTACCATCGACGTGCAAGTCGATATTAACTATTACAACATGATCATCTCATACATCCAATATATCGTATCACGTCATTGGCCATATCATATCACAAGCATACCCTGCAAAAACAAGTTAGACGTCCTCTAATTGTTGTTGCATGTTTTACGTGGTTGCAATGGGTATCTAGTAGATCGCATCTTACTTACACAAAAACCACAACGGAGATGTGCAAATTGCTATTTAACCTCTCCAAGGACCGCCTCGGTCAAAACCAATTCAACTAAAATTGAAGAAACAGACACCCGCCAGACATATTTATGCAACGAGGTTGCATGTCAAGTGATGAAACCAGTCTTTCGTAAGCGTACGAATAATGTCGGTCTAGGCCGCTTCAATCCAATAATACCGTCGAATTGAGAAAAGACTAAGGTGGGCAGCAAATCGAACATCACCGTCCACAAAACCCTTTGTGTTCTACTCGAGATTACATCTACGCATGAACCTAGATCATGATGCCACTGTTGGAGAACGTCGCATGGGAAACAAAAAATTTCCTACACGCACGAAGACCTATCATGGTGATGTCCATCTACAAGAGGAGATTTGGATCTACGTACCCTTGTAGATCGCACAGCAGGAAGCGTTAAGAAACGCGGTTGATGTAGTGGAACGTCCTCACGTCCCTCGATCCGCCCCGCGAACCGTCCCACGATCCATCCCACGATCCGCTCTGATCTAGTGCCGAACGGACGGCACCTCCGCGTTCAGCACACGTACAGCTCGACGATGATCTCGGCCATCTTGATCCAGCAATCAAGATGGAGAAGTAGATTAGTTCTCCGGTAGCATGATGGCGCTCCAGTGGTGGTGAAGGATCTACTCCTGCAGGGCTCCGCCCAAGCTCCGCAGAAATACGATCTAGAGGAAAAATTGTGGTGTTTGTGGTCGGGCCGATGATGTCAACTGTTCTTCCCCTTTGCAACGGCACCAGAAGAATGCTGTCAGCACTCTCTGGCAATCGAAACTAGAAGAATGTTGTTGACAGCCCACAAGCGCATGGGATCGCAGCAGTTTTTGAGGGTAGAGTATTCGACCCAAATTTGTTGATTCGCACGAGGGGAGGTGAGAGAATACTCTCAAGTATTAGCAGTTGAATTTTCAGATTCAACCACACCTGAAAGTTTAGTATCTGCAAGCAAAGTAGTAACAGCAAAGTAGCGAGTAACGGCAGTGTAACGAGCAATAGCAGCGGCAAGGAAAAGCAGTAGTGACAGCAGTAGCAAGCGAGAGTAGTAGCAACAGTAGCAGCAGAGCAAGACAAGTAACAGCAGTAGCAACAGTAGTAGCAGCAGCAGAGCAAGATAAGTAACAGCAGTAGCAATAGTAGTAGCAGCAGCAGAGCAAGACAAGTAACAGCAGTAGCAACAGTAGTAGCAGCAGCAGTAGGACAAACTCGTATGCAATGGGTCGGTGATTTGTTTGGATGATATTCATCATGCAACAGCTATAACACGGAGAGATATGTGGCTAGCTCCCGTTCTTCATTGTGATGTAGGCATGCATTCCGTGTGTCGTCATACGTGCTTAGGAAAAAGAACTTGCATGACATCTATTGTCCATCCCTCCCATGGCAGCGGGGTCCAAAAGGAAACTACGGAATATTAAGGTTCTCCTTTTAATAAAGAACCGGACCAACGCATTAGCACTTGGTGAACACATGAACTCCTCAAACTATGGTCATCACCAGGAGTGGTTCCGGTTATTGTCACTCCGGGGTTGCCGGATCATAACACATAGTAGGTAACTACAACTTGCAAGATCGGATCTAAAACACACATATATTGGTGACAACATAATAATTTCAGATCTGAAATCATGGCACTCGGGCCCTAGTGACAAGCATTAAGCATGGCAAAATAGTAGCATCATCAATCTCATAACATAGTGGATACTAGGGATCAATCCCCATCAAAACTAACTCGATTACATGATAGATCTCATCCTACTCATCACCGCCTAGGGAGCCTACGAATAGATTACTCACGAACGACGAAGAGCTTCATGGAATTGGAGAGGGAAGAAGGTTGATGATGACAATGGCGACGATTTCCCCTCTCCGGAGCCCAAGACGGACTCCAGATCTGCCCTCCAGATGAAGAACAGGTGGTGGTGGCGCCTCCGTATCGTAAATGCGACGAAAACTTCTCTTTTTATTTTTTCTGAGACAAAAGTGAACTTATAGACCTGAGGTTGGGGGCGGCAGAGCCGTGTGGGCCCCACAAGCCTGCCCACCACCACCAGGGGGTGGCGGAGCCAGGGCTTGTGGCCCACTGGCCCACCCCCTAAGGTGGAACTTGGCGCAGATATTTTTTATATTTTCCAAAACTGATCCCCGTAAATTTTTAGGACGTTTGGAGAACTTTGATTTCTGCACAAAAATAACACCAAGGCAATTCTGCTGAAAACAGCGTCAGTCTAGGTTAATTCTATTCAAATCATGCAAATTAGAGTCCAAAACAAGGGCAAAAGAGTTTGGAAAAGTAGATACGATGGAGACGCATCAGCTGTCGTGGCAAAAGTTGTCTCAAATCAGCCCTAGAACCCCACTATATATAGGAGGAGGGGAGGGGAGGCTTGCCTTGGGGTCCAAGACCCCAAGGGTCCGCCGGCCAAGGAGGTGGAGGAGTCCACCTCCAATCCTAGTCCAACTAGGATTGGAAGGTGGAGTCCTTCCCTTCCTTCCCACCTTTTTTTCCTTTTTCTCTTTGATTTTCTATATCCTGCGCATAGGGCCCTTTTGGGCTGTCCCACCAGCCCACTAAGGGCTGGTGCGGCACCCCTAAGGCCTATGGGCTTCCCCGGGTGGGCTGCCCCCCCCCCCTCCCCTGGTGAACATCCGGAACCCATTCGTCACTCCTGGTACATTCCCGGTAATGCCCGAAAACTTTCCGGTAACCAAATGAGGACATCCTATATATGAATCTTCATCTCCGGACCATTCTGGAAACCCTCCTGACGTCCATGATCTCATCCGGCACTCCGAACAACATTCGGTAACCACACATATAACTCAACTATACTAAAACATCGCCGAACCTTAAGTGTGCAGACCCTGCGGGTTCGAGAACTATGCAGACATGCCCCGAGGTACTCCTCGGTCAATATCCAATAGGGGGACCTAGATGCCCATATTGGATCCTACATATTCTCCGAATAACTTATCGGTTGAACCTCAGTGTCAAGGATTCAGGCAATCCCGTATGTCATTCCCTTTGTCCTTCGGTATGTTACCTGCCCGAGATTCGATCGTCGGTATCCGCATACCTATTTCAATCTCGTTACGGGCAAGTATCTTTTCTCGTTCCCTAATACAAGATCCCATGACTTACACTTAGTCACATTGCTTGCAAGGCTTGTGTGTGATGTTGTATTACCGAGTGGGCCTCGAGATACCTCTCCGTCACACGGAGTGACAAATCCCAGTCTTGATCCATACTAACCCAACGGACACCTTCGGAGATACCTGTAGAGCACCTTTATAGTCACCCAGTTACGTTGCAACGTTTGATACACACAAGGCATCCCTCCGGTGCCAGTGGGTTATATGATCTCATGGTCATAGGAACAAATACTTGACACGCAGAAAACAATAGCAATAAAATGACACGATCAATATGCTACGTTCATAGTTTGGGTCTAGTCCATCAGATGATTCTCCTAATGATGTGATCCAGTCATCAAGCAACAACACTTTGCACATATTCAGAAAACCTTGACTATCCTTGATCAACTGGCTAGCCAACTAGAGGCTTGCTAGGGACATTGTTGTGTCTATTTATCCACACATGTATCTATGTTTTCATTCAATACAATTATAGCATGGATAATAAATGATTATATTTAAACAGGAAATATAATAATAACTATTTATGATTGCCTCTAGGGCATATTTCCAACAAATACATGATTTTAAATAGACCCGAAGGCCGTAGGTTTCACTAGTGGCTTCTCTCGAGAAAATAGAAAATGGTGGGTATAGAAATTACTGTTAGGCAATTGATAGAACAAAAAATAATTATGACGATATCCAAGACAATGATCATGTATATATGCATCATGTCCAAGACAGGTAGACCGACTCCTGCGTGCATCTACTTCTATTATTCCACACATAGACCATTATCCAACATGCATCTAGTGTATTAAGTACATGGAGAAACGGAGTAATGGTTTAATGACGATGACATGATGTAGACAAGATATATTCATGTAGGAATATACCCCATTGTTTTATCCTTAATAGCAATGACACATGCATGTCATGTCTATTTTTTTCACTGAGATTGAGCACCGCAAAATTGAACCCAACACAAAGCACCTCTTCCCATTGCAACATAAAAGATCAAGTTGTCCACAAAAAAACCAAATATCAGAAAAGAAATAAGGCTATAATAATCTAGAATGGATATAATTTCATAGATCTGATCATAAACTCACAATTCATCGGATCCCAAAAAACACACGGCAAAAGATAGAGTTACATCAAATGGATCTCCAAGAGACCATTGTATTGAGAAGCAAAACGAGAGAAAGCCATGTAGCTACTGCCTACAGACCCGTAGGTCTGATATGAACTACTAACACATCATCGGAGGAGCACCAATGAGGATGATGAACCCATGTGTGATCGTGTTACTCTTTGGAACGGGATCTAGATTGAATTTCGTAGCTTCTAGAACTTGCGGCGGCTCAAACAATTTTTCGTCGACTCCTCTAGGGTTATTGGAATATTTGGGTATTTATAGAGCTCAGAGGCAATGGAGGAGGTGCCTGAGGCCCCCACTAGCCACCAGGCAGCGCCAGGGGCCCTAGGTGCGCCTTGGTGCCTAGTGGGCCGCTTGGACCTCCTCTCGTGATTATCCTTGGTCCCCAAGTTTCGTTTTGGCCCCAAAAAAATCTCCAAAAAGTTTCGTGGTATTTGGACCTCATGTGGTACTGACTTTTTTGAAGGAAAAAAAAAGAAAAAAATAGCAACTGCCATTGGGCAGTATGTCAATAGGTTAGTCCCAAAAAATGATATAAAATTGCTATAAAATGACCATAAACCATCCAAGAATTACAATATAACAACATGGAACAATCAAAAATTATAGATACGTTGGAGATGTATCATCATCCCCGAGCTTTATTCCTGCTCGTCCTCGAGTAGGTAAATGATAAAAATGGAATTTTTTATGTGGAATGTTGCCTAACATGTTCATCATATTCTTTTTCTTTTTAGCATGGACATACGGACTTGTAGATGATGCAAACAAATAGTCTTTAATTTGACATGAAAACTTCAATACTCAAGCATATCAACAAGCGACTAAGTCTTTCAAAATATCAATGCTAAATAACACTATCCCTAGCCCATCATGCTCCATCATTGATATATTCATGCAACACACCCAAATATTAACTACATCCAATGCTCAAGTATGATAATAATGTTCCTTAGTTGGTGCTTTATAAGAGAAGATGGAGACTCAAATTCAAAATAAAAATTGCATAAAGTAAATAGATAGGCCCTTCATAGAGGGAAGCAAGGATTTGTAGAGGTGTGAGAGCTCAAAGTGAAAAATTTAGAGATAAAATATTTTGGGTGGCATGCTTTTCCTGTCAATGAAAACGGATAAGAGTTTCCAATGCCCCCATGATAAACAAATCATAGGCAGTTCCCAAACTGAAAATAAATTGTATTCCTTTTTCCATCATTCTTTCACATTCCACGGCTAGCCACATCCACGGGTACCGTCCATACCAACATTTTCCATGGAAATTATTATTTGACAACATAAAATAATTTATCTTTGCATTTTGGGACTGTAAATCCTTGTTACCGCCATATTCTCATGCAATGACAAGCGAATAAACACTCATCTTGAGAATAACCTATTTAACATGGAAGATACCGGCCACCCCTCGCCGCTTCACGAGCGGTACGGGCACACAAAATAGAAATTTATTTTGAACATCAGAGTTGGCACTTGCAAAATTACTTAGAGCGACGTTGAAATACCACATATATGTAGGTATGGTGGACTCATTTCGCACAACTTTCGGTTTAGAATTTGGATGCACAAGCAGTATTCCCGTTTAGTACAAGTGAAGACTAGCAAATAGATTGAGAAGCGCCCAACCAAGGAACGAAAATCATCATAAGTGAACACTAAACATAAATAACATCGAATAATGCAACACAAGTAGTATGTAATTTCATAGAATAATTATTGACTTGATGTGCATTCATATGGAACCTCAAACCTTAACATCAATATTCTTACTAAAGCATAATTACTCATCAACATAACTCACATATCACTATCTTCATATTGAAAAACTATTGTAAAGAATCAAGTTTAATATCCAATGATCTTCATGAAAGTTTTTATTATATATTCCCTGGATATCTATCACTTTGGACTGATTTCCATTTAAAGTAAATTGCCATTGCAAATAACAAGCTCTCAAACAAATATAAGTGAAGAACGAGAGCACAAGTTTCTTTAAAAATTTCAACTGTCAAAATAATATAAGTGAAGCAAGAGAGGATTTCTTAAAAAATATTACTAGCTCCCAAAATAATCTAAGTGAGGAATGAGAGAAAATTTATTCAAAATAACAGCACCACTGTGCTCAAAACGATATAAGTGAAGCACTAGAGCAATTTGGCTCTAAAAAATTTAAGTGAAGCATAAAGAGCAATTCTAACAAATCATAGCATGACTTGGCTCTCTCAAATAGGTGTGTCCATCAAGATTTATATGACAAACTAACCAGCAAAGCAAGCAAACACACATATAATAGAAGACGCTCCAAGCAAAACTCATGATATGTGATGAATAAAAATATAGCTCCAAGTAAAATTACCAATGGTTGTTAGAAGAAAGAGGGGATGCCTTCCGGGGCATCCCCAAGCTTAGTTGCTTGGTACTCTTTGGATATTACCTTGGGGTTCCATGGGGCATCCCCAGGCTTAGGCTTTTATCACTCCTTATTCCTTCATCCATCGTGGGCTCACTCAATACTTGAAAACTTCAATCACACAAAACTCAACAAAACATTCGTGAGATCCATAGTATAAGAAAACCAAACTTTACTTTAGGTACTATTGAAAACCTATTACAATTTTGTTTTTGCATTATACCTACTGTATTCTAACTTTACCATGTCTTATACCCCCGATAAACCATGGAATCATCAAAATAAGCACACAACACAAAGAAAACAGAATCTGTCAAAAACAAAATAGTTTGTAAAGGTTCGAATTTTACTTATACTTCTATAACTCCAACAATTCTGAAAACTTAGGACAATGTAGGAAATTTGTATATAAATATTGTGTAAAAAATCACACACTTTTGACGTTTTTTTGGTTTTTTGAATGTTTTCGACTGAACGCAAAAGTTTCTGTTTTTAACAAGATCAAACCAATTAACACCCCATATGATCCTAAAGGATTTACTTGGCACAAACACTAACTAAGACATAAAAACACAATCATAACATTATAATAATTGTGCAAACACTCAAGAACATAAAGTAAAAGTGAAAAATAAATTTTATTTGTTGGGTTGGCTCCCAACTAGCGTTATCGTTTTATGCCCCTAGCTAGGCATAAATCATAGATTCAAGTATTGTCATCTTTGTTGGTTGCTCCATAGGTTGCCATCATGATTGATTCATATGGTAGTTTAATCTTAGTTCTAGGGAAGTGTTCCATGTTCTTTCTTAATGGAAACTAAAATTTAATATTCCCTTCTTTCATATCAATCACGACCCCTATAGTACGCAAGAATGGTCTAACAAGAAATATTGGACAAGGCAGGGTGCACTAAATATCAACAACAATAAAATCTATGGGCACATAATTCCTATTTTCAAGAATAAGAACATCATTAATTCTTCCCATAGGCAAGTGTAAATTGAGAGAACATTCTTCAATATTGGTAAGACCAAGCACATCACAAAGAGATTTCGGAATTGTGGAAACACTTGCACCGACATCACATAAGGCATAGTGATACGTCTCAAACGTATCTATAATTTTTGATGGTTTCACGTTGTTATCTTGTCTTCTTTGGTTGTTTTATGTACATTTTATATATTTTTTGGGACTAACTTATTAATCCAGTGCCAAGTGCCAGTTCCTGTTTTTTCCGTGTTTTTGACTCTTTTCAAATCTGATTTTGGAACGGAGTCCAAATGGAATAAAAACCCCGAAATGATTTTTTCCCGAATGGAAGAAGACCAAGGGGCCTTTGGGCCAAGCCAGGTGGGCTCCAGGGAGCCCACAAGCTCCCACCATGCCACGAGGGGGGAGGCGGCGGTGGGCAAGCTTGTGGCCTCCCTGGCCGCCCCCTAACCAAGGTCTCTGGCCTATAAATTCCCAAATATTCCGCAAAAAATCAGGGGAGCCTCGAAAATACTTTTCTGCCGCCGCAAGCTTCCGTTTCCGAGAGATCTCATCTGGAGACCCTTCCCGACGCCCTGCCGGAGGGGACTTTGGAGTTGGAGGGCTTCTTCATCATCATCATCGCCCCTCCAATGACTCGTGAATAGTTCACTTCATACCTACGGGTCCGTAGTTAGTATCTAGATGGCTTCTTCTCTCTCTTGGATCTTCAATACAAAATTCTCCATGATCTTCATGGAGATCTATCCGATGTAATCTTCTTTGGCGGTGTGTTTGTCGAGATCCGATGAATTGTGGTTTTTTGATCAGATTATCTATGATATATATTTGAGCCTTTGCTAATTTATTATATGCATGATTTGATATTCTTGTCAGTCTCTCCGAGTCTTGGGTTTTGTTTGGCCAACTAGATCTATGATTCTTGCAATGGGAGAAGTGCTTGGTTTTGGGTTCTACCATGTGGTGACCTTTCCTAGTGACAGTAGGGGCAGCAAGGCACACAACAAGTAGTTGCGATCAAGGGTAAAAAGATGGGGTTTTTATCATTGGTTTGATATTATCCCTCTACATGATGTCATCTTGCTTAAGGCGTTACTCTGTTCTTATGGACTTAATACACTAGATGCATGCTGGATAGCGGTCGACGTGTGGAGTAATAGTAGTAGATGCAGAAAGTATCGGTCTACTTGTTTTGGACGTGATGCCTATAGATATAATCATTGCATAGATATCGTCACGACTTTGCGCAGTTCTATCAATTGCTCGACAGTAATTTGTTCACCCACCGTCTACTTGCTTTCATGAGAGAAGCCACTAGTAAACACTACGGCCCCCGGGTCTATTCACATCCATCGTTTACACCTCCGCTTTTACTTTGCTTTGTTACTTTGTTGCTTTCAGTTCTCACTTGGCAAACAATCTATAAGGGATTGACAACCCCTTCATAGCGTTGGGTGCAAGCTTTTGTGTTTGTGCAGGATCTTGAGATACTCTTCCACCGGATTGATACCTTGGTTCTCAAACTGAGGGAAATACTTCCCGTCGCTGTGCTACATCACCCTTTATGCTTCGAGGGAACACCAACGCAAGGCTCCAAGGCCATGGGGGAAATCCTTTCCATACTTGCCTAGGAAGTCCCTTAAGGCGTAGCCGCAGCTGAAGGATTCCTGGTGCCGTCGACACAACTATTTCTGGCACCATTGCAAGGGATACACAGCAAACATCAGAAGTATTTCTAGCGCCGTTGCCGGGGAGGAGAAATCAAGATCTATCCAAGTAGGTATCACAAACTCTTCTCTTGCATTTACTTTTGTTGCCAGTTGCCTCTCGTTTTCCTCTCCCCCACTTCACATTGCCATTTTCATTCGCCTTTCGCCTTCGCCGTTTTCTTTTGCCTTTGCCAGTTTTCTTGCTTGCTTGTGTGCTTGTTTGGTTGTTGAAGTCATCATGTCTGAGAACACCAAAATTTGCGACTTCTCGAGCACTAATAATAATGATTTTATTAGTACTCCGATTGCTCCCGCCACTAGTGCGGAATCGTATGAAATCAACGCAGCTTTGCTAAATCTTGTTATGAAAGAGCAATTCTCTGTCCTTCCTTGTGAAGATGCCGCATCCCATCTCAATACCTTCATTGAGCTTTCTGATATGCAAAAGAAAAGAGATGTGGATAATGAAGTGATTAAGTTGAAACTTTTTCCTTTCTCGTTGTGAGATCGCGCAAAAACTTGGTTTTCTTCTTTGCCTAAAAATAGTATCGATTCTTGGGATAAGTGCAAAGATGCTTACATATCCAAGTATTTTCCGCCGGCTAAGATCATCTCCTTACGTAACGATATCATGAATTTCAAGCAACTTGATCATGAACACGTTGCACAATCTTGGGAGAGGATGAAGCTTATGATTAGAAATTGTCCCGCTCATGGCTTGAGTTTGTGGATGAATATACAAATCTTTTACGCTAGCTTGAATTTCGCTTCTCGCAATATCTTGGACTCCGCCTGAGGTGGAACATTCATGGAAATCACGTTAGGAGACGCTACAAAACTCCTAGACAATATCATGACCAACTACTCTCAGTGGCACACTGAACGGTCGCCTGCTAGCAAAAAGGTGCACGCTATAGAAGAGATTAACTCGCTTAGTGCTAAGATGGACGAGTTGATGAATTTGGTTGCTAGTAGAAACGCTACCGTAGATCCTAATGACATGCCACTATCTTCTTTGATTGAGAGTAGCAACGCTAGTTTGGACGTGAACAAATTACCCTCTGATCTAGAGAGTAATATCAAAGAGTTCATCAACTCTCAAAAGATTTTCAATGCGTCCATAGAGGAAAAACTACTCAAAATAGACGATTTGGCTAGGAGCGTTGATAGGATGTCTTGTGATATTGATGCTTTGAAAGTTAGATGCGCTCCTCCCAAGGTCAACTTGGATGAAACTTTGAAAGCTATGCGTATCTCCATGAATGAGAGCAAAGAAAGAACCGCCCAAATTCGCGCTAGACATAAATGGTTTAAAAGGGTGCATTCTAGTGATGCAAATCACGAAGGTCTTAAAGTGCTTGGTGTGTCTCCTCTTGAATCTTTGTTTTCGCGTGTCAATACTACTTATGGAGAGGCTGGATATGAATCCACTTTGGTTGAAAAACGCCCCAATGATTCGAAGTCCACCTATCATGATGATAAAGGTGTGGAGAGTGGAGTAGAAGAAGTCAAAATTTTGGGTAGTAATGAAACTCCCACTTTGGATTTCTAGGAATTCAATTATGATAATTTCTCCTTATTTGAATGCATTTCTTTGATGCAATCCATTGCAAACTCTCCACATGCTTATAGCCAAAGCAAAGCCTTTACCGCGCATATCGTAGATGCTATGATGAAATCTCTTGAAGAGAAGCTCGAACTAGAAGTCTCTATACCTAGAAAACTTCATGATGAGTGGGAACCTACTATCAAAATCAAGATCAATAACTATGATTGCAATGCTTTGTGTGATTTGGGTGCTAGTGTTTTCGCGATTCCAAAGTCTTTATGCGATATTCTTGGTATTCATGAGATTGAAGAGTGTTCTCTTAATTTGCATCTTGCAGATTCTACTGTCAAGAAACCCATGGGGAGGATCAATGATGTTCTTATTGTTGCAAACAAGAACTATGTACATGTGGATTTCATTGTACTTGACATAGATTGCAATCCTTCATGTCCCATTATTCTTGGTAGACCTTTCCTAAGGACTATTGGTGCTATCATCGATATGAAGGAAGGGAATATTATGTTTCAGTTTCCTTGAAAGAAGGGCATGGAGCACTTTTCTAGAAAGAAAATAAGATTGTCTTATGAATCTATGATGAGGTCTACCTATGGTTTGAGCACCAAAGATGACTATACGTGATTCCATCACTTTCGCTTAGCTAAGGGCGTAAAACAAAAGCGCTTGTTGGGAGGCAACCCAACGAATTTATCCTTTTTCTTTCTGTTTTGTGTTTTCCACACTTTCAGAATTATTTTATGATTGTGTTTTTTGTGTTTCTTTTTGCCTTTGTGCCAAGCAAAACCGTTATGATTAGTCTTGGGGATGATCGTTTGGTCATGCTGGAAAAGACAAAAACTTTCTGCTCACGAAAAGAATTTTCATCTTTTTTATGTAAGAGATTTTGAGTTGATTCTTTTTGCTGCTGATTTCTACGCAAATTAGTCAGACTGTCGTAATGTTTCAGAATTTTTGATGTACAAGAGGTATACGAAATATACAGATTGCTACAGACTCGTCTGCTGTTAACAGATTCTGTTTTTGTTGTGTTGGTTGCTTATTTTGATGAAACTATGGATAGTATCGGGGGGTATTAGCCATGGAAGATTGAAAGTACAGTAACCCAACATCAGGACAAGTAGAATTTAAGTTTGCTAGAGTACCTAAGGAAGTGGTGGTTTGCTTTCTTGTACTAATGTTATCACGAGTTTCTGTTTAAGTTTCGTGTTGTGAAGTTTTCAAGTTTTGGGTGAAGTTCTTATGGACAAAGAGATAAAGAGTGGCAAGAGCTCAAGCTTGGGGATGCCCCGGGAAGGCATCCCATCTCTCGTCTTCAATCCATCGGTAACGTTACTTGGGGCTATATTTTTATTCACCACATGTTATGTGTTTTAGCTTGGAGCGTCTTGTATCTTAGGAGTCTTTTATTTTTGTTGTGTCACAATCATCCTTGCTGCACACCTAGAGAGAGAGACATGCACACACCGTGATTTTGTCGAGCTTCACTTATATCTTTTGGTAGACAATTCAGCTCACATGTGCTTTACTTATATCTTTTGAGCTAGATACTTTTGCTCTATGTGCTTCACTTATATCTTTTAGAGCACAGCGGTGCGTGGCTTGGTAGTTGATCTATGCTTTGAAAGTAGTCTCAAAAGGGGTAGTTATCCAAAGGGATATGAAAACTTCCACCTTCATTTGCATTGAATAGTTACAGAAGTTTGATTCATCTCAATTAGTTTTGAGTTGTGGTTATGGTAATATTGAAGTCATGCTAGTAAGGTGTTGTGGATCTAGAAACACTTGTGTTGAAGTTAGTGATTCCTGTAGCATGCACGTATGGCGAACCGCTATGTGATGAAATCTGAGCATGATTAGTATATTGATTGTCATCCTTTGCGTGGCGGTCGAGATCGCGCGATGGTTTATACCTACCAACCCTTCCCCTAGGAGTATGCGTTGAATGCTTTGTTTCGATTACTAATAAAACTTTTTTAACAAGTATATGAGTTCTTCATGACTAACGTTGAGTCCATGGTTTAGATGCACTTTCACCTTCCACCATCACTATCTTCTTAGTGTCGTGCAACTTTCGCCGGTGCACAAAACCCACCATTAGCCTCCCTCAAAACAGCCACCATACCTACCTACTATGGCCTTTTCAAAGTCATTCCGAGATATATTGCCATGCAACTACCACCATGACATGTGCCACCACGTCTACATTGCCATTGCATGATCGTAAGATAGCTAGCATGATGTTTCCATTGATGTCTATGCCATGCTAGATCATTGCCACGGTACACTACCGAAGGCATTCCATAAAGAGTCATCGTTACTCTAAGTTTTGAGTTGAAAGTGTGATGATCATCATTAATGGAGCATTGTCCCATGTGAGGAAATAAAAGAGGCCAAAGAAGCCCACCAAAATAAAAAAGGCCAAAGAGCCCACCAAATAAAAAAAAATGAGAGAAAAAGAGAGAAGGGACAATGCTACCACTTTTTCCACACTTGTGCATATTAAGCACCATGATCTTCATGATTGAGAGTCTCTCGTTTTGTCACCACCATATAGCTAGTGGGAAATTTTCATTATATAACTTGGCTTTGTATATTCCAATGATAGGCTTCCTCAAAATTGCCTTAGGTCTTCGTGAGCAAGCAAGTTGGATGCACACCCACTAGTTTTCTTTAAGAGCTTTCACATACTCGTAGCTCTAGTGCATCATTTGTATGGCAATCCCTACTCATTCACATTGATATTTATTGATTAGCATCTCCACAGCTCATTGATATGCCTAGTTAATGTGACTATCTTCTCCTTTTTTTGTCTTGCAACCTCCACTACGTTCCACACCATCTATAGTGCTATAACCATGGCTCACGCTCATGTATTGCGTGAGAGTTGAAAAGGTTTGAGAAAGTAAAGGTTTGAAACAATTACTTGGCCAATACCGGGGTTGTGCATGATTTAAATTCATTGTGCAATGATGATAGAGCATAGCCAGACTATATGCTTTTCTAGGGATAACTTTCTTTTGGACTTGTTATTTTGAAAGTTCATGATTACTTTGCTAGTTTGCTTGAATTATTATTGTTTCCACGTCAATAGAAAACTATTGTTTTGAATCTAATGGATCTGAACATTCACGTCACATAAGAGGAATTACAAAGGACACCTATGCTAGGTAGCATGAAAGCATCAAAAATTCATTCTTATCACTTCCCTACTGGAGGACGAGCAGGAGTTAGGCTTGGGGATGCTTGATATGTCTCAAACGTATCTATAATTTTTGATGGTTTCACGCTGTTATCTTGTCTTCTTTGGTTGTTTTATGTACCTTTTATATCTTTTTTGGGACTAACTTATTAATTCAGTGCCAAGTGCCAGTTCTTGTTTTTTCTGTGTTTTTGACTCTTTTCATATCTGATTTTGGAACGGAGTCCAAACGGAATAAAAACCTCGAAATGATTTTTTCCCTAACGGAAGAAGACCAGGGGGCCTTTGGGCCAAGCCAGGTGGGCTCCAGGGAGCCCACAAGCTCTCACCACGCCACCAGGGGGAGGCGGCGGTGGGCATGCTTGTGGCCTCCCTGGCCGCCCCCTGACCTAGGTCTTTGGCCTATAAATTCCCAAATATTCCGCAAAAAATCAGGTGAGCCTCGAAAATACTTTTCCGCCGCCGCAAACTTCCATTTCCGAGAGATCTCATCTCAAGACCCTTCCCGGCGACCTGCCGGAGGGGACTTTGGAGTTGGAGGGCTTCTTCATCATCATCATCGCCCCTCCAATGACTCGTGAGTAGTTCACTTCAGACCTACGGGTTCGTAGTTAGTAGCTAGATGGCTTCTTCTCTCTCTTGGATCTTCAATACAAAGTTCTCCATGATCTTCATGGAGATCTATCCGATGTAATGTTCTTTGGCAGTGTGTTTGTCGAGATCCGATGAATTGTGGATTTGCGATCAGATTATCTATGATATATATTTGAGTCTTTGCTGATTTCTTATATGCATGATTTGATATCCTTGTAAGTCTCTCCGAGTCTTGGGTTTTGTTTGGCCAACTAGATCTTTGATTCTTGCAATGGGAGAAGTGCTTGGTTTTGGGTTCTACCATGTGGTGACCTTTCCCAGTGATAGTAGGGGCACCAAGGCACACATCAAGTAGTTGCCATCAAGGGTAAAAAGATGGGGTTTTTATCATTGGTTTCAAATTATCCCTCTACATCATGTCATCTTGATTAAGGCGTTACTCTGTTCTTATGGACTTAATACACTAGATGCATGCTGGATAGCGGTCGACGTGTGGAGTAATAGTAGTAGATGCAGAAAGTATCGGTCTACTTGTTTTGGACGTGGTGCCTATAGATATAATCATTGCATAGATATCGTCACGACTTTGCGCAGTTCTATCAATTGCTCGACAGTAATTTGTTCACCCACCGTCTACTTGCTTTCATGAGAGAAGCCACTAGTAGCACTACTGCCCCCGGGTCTATTCACATCCATCGTTTACACCTCCGCTTTTACTTTACTTTGTTACTTTGTTGCTTTCAGTTCTCACTTGGCAAACAATCTATAAGGGATTGACAACCCCTTCATAGCGTTGGGTGCAAGCTTTTGTGTTTGTGCAGGATCTTGAGATACTCTTCCGCCGGATTGATACATTGGTTCTCAAACTGAGGGAAATACTTACCGTCGCTGTGCTACATCACCCTTTCCGCTTCGAGGGAACACCAACGCAAGGCTCCAAGGCCACGGGGGAAATCCTTTGCATACTTGCCTAGGAAGTCCCTTAAGGCGTAGCCGCGGGTGAAGGATTCCTAGTGCCGTCGACACAACTATTTCTGGCGCCGTTGCAAGGGATACACAGCAAACATCACATAGCACTAAAAAAGGTTTAATCTTGATTTTAATGGTGGGTTCCCATTCATTATATAATTTTCTAGGAATAGAAATATCTAGTTCTAACTTTTCTTCCAAAGCTTTTATTACCGCATCCGAAATATGTTTATTAAAAGCTTTATTTTGTTCATAGGCTTTGGCTGAATTTATCATAGATTGCAACATAGAAATACACTCAATTAAAGAGAAACTATCAAAATTAAAGTTTTTGTAATCCGAAATAGTGGGTGCATCACTAGCTAAAGTTTTGAACTCTTCAATCCCACTTTTATCAATTTTTTCAAAACAAATTCCACCCTCGAAGTCATGGGTACGCCTTCTAGCTAAAGTTGACTATTTTTTCAGTTCCCTCATCATTAATTTTAGCATTACTAAACAAGGAATCAATACAATAAACACCAATCAATTTAATCTCCTCGTCATTTTTATGAAAGCAATCGGAAAGCGCACTTTCTAGATATTCTCTTTTATCTCTAAGCATAGCGGTTCTTTTCTTACTTTCATCTATGGAAACATATAAGGTTTAATTGATTCAATAATATCAACTTTAGGAAAAACATTATTCTTGAGATTTTTTACATCATGTGAAATTCTATCAATGCTTCTAGACATATCATCAATCTTATTCAACTTTTATTCTATCGTAGCATTGAAAGCTTTTTGCGCATTGTTAAATAACTTAATATTACTCTCAAGCTCAGAGGGCATACTAGAATTATTATTATGAGAATTACCATAGGAATTACCATAATTATTTGAAGAACTTCCAGGATACGACGTAGGATAAAAATTGTTCCTATAAGCATTATTATTAATGTTGTTTCGTGAGACAAAATTCACATCTACAGAATCATTATTTTGCTCAATCAAAGTAGAAAAAGGCACATCATTAGGATCAATATGAGCATGTTTACTAGCAACCAATTTCATAAGAGCATCAACTTTATCACTCAATGCATCCGTTTCTTCAATATAATTAACTTTTTTACTAGTAGGAGCACTTTCAGTATTCCATTGTGAATAATTAGCCAAAATATTATCAAGCAATTTAGTAGCATGGCCCACAGTAATTTCCATAAAAGTACCTCCCGTGGCGGAATCTAAAATATTTCCAGAAACAAAATTCAATCCCGCATATAAATTTTGTATGATCATCCACAAATTCAAACCATGAGTTGGGCAATTTCTTATCATCAATTTCATCCTTTCCCAAGATTTGGCAACATGCTCACGCTCAAGTTTTTTTTAAAAATTCATAATCTGATTTCTAAGAGAAACAATTTTCATGAGAGGAAAAATACTTCGTGATAAAAGCATATTTGCACTTGTTCCAAGAATCGATACTATTTCGTGGCAAAGAAGAAAACCAAATTTTAGCACGATCGTGCAAAGAGAACGGCAATAATTTCAACTTAACAATATCATTGTCCACACCTTTCTTCTTTTGCATATCACACAATTCTATGAAAGTGTCAGGACCCCCATCCTAGGTCATAAGAACCCAGCCTGTAACACATCACATCACTTTGCGGCCTCACGCACGGTAAACTCCACGGCCGCCACCTTACCTTGGCCGGGACCGTTTGCGTCTTTTGGCTCACGTATATGAATGTGTCGCTAGTGTTCAAACGACAAGAACCCGGGTCGACATGACTAGTTATAAACCCAAGCGGTACATCCGTACAGGGACATGCATACATAACCCAGCAAAGCAGGTGCCCGTCATCAGCATGTGTAGACGAGTCGTAGCAAGCTACAAGGACTCCATTACACCGTGTGACATTTCCCCGAGGGGACAGACACAGCAGCAAAGAAGGATACATGCCAGTCAATTAATGTGTTCCGAGCAGCAGCAAGCTACCAAGGCCCGTTGGAAATACAAAGAGGCATTTCCCTGTAAAGAGTACTACTAAAGGCAAACAACTAGGTGTCGAATCCCACACATATAATGCATTTCAAACATACACACATAATGCACGATATGTGTAGATACAACATGGCATCACAACATAACTCTATGACTCAAGCATTTATTAAAGACTCATAAGAGTCAACATAGTATGATATTACAAACAGGGATCACATGACCCGGCACTCAAGTCATACAAGCATCAAGCGGAAGCAATCATGTGTGGGTACAGACATCTACTAAAAGTGGCTGGAAGAGCCTGAAAAGGTACTACGACCCTACCAAAGGAGCCAGACCTCTGTCTGGGATTCTCAAGCTATTCCGGTCAACATCGAACACATCGCGTAGAACCTTTTAATGAGTCTAAGTCTTCTCTGCAAAAACATAAATAAAGAAACTGTGAGTATAAAGGTACTCAGCAAGTCTTACATCAGAACTATCCACATATGCATCATGTTTCAATGAAAGGATTGTGGGGTTTGATTGCAGCAAGCCAGCTTTGACTCTTGGCTAACCTGTACTACGACTACAAGTTCTTTCTTTGAGGTGGGATAGCGCACACGAGTCCACATATTTACCAATGCAATACACCACTATGGATCCACTCTCGTCTCCCTACGAGAAGGCCTTCCATAGCACTCACAATTATCTTGCATGTTTTAGAGTATCCATTTAAATTGTCTATGTACCACGTAATGTCTCCAAGTAGTCCATATCCGAGGACGCGGCTATTCGAACAGATTAAATCACCCTGCAGGGGTATACTTCTTCACACATGCTCTCACCACTTAGCACCATATGCACGTCATGCATCTCGGCAACCTTCAAGTGGAAGCACTGGCGTGGGTGTCGGCCACGACCATTAACCACACAAGACCCTAGTCCAGGTTTATCGCCTATTTGAGACTGAACCCGCAAGGAAGTCCGGCCGAGGTTTCCTCTACGGCCCCAAACGATGTGCGCAGGGTTCCCAAGCCCACCATCCGGGTGCCACTTGGTACACCGTGCCACTGTGTATCTACCGCAGAGAAGCCTACCCCGTCGGGCAGAGCTAAACACGGCCGCCAACACTTTTCCTACAAACACGAGAAACTAATTGCAACTCCTGGACAGGGATCTAGGCAATTAATAAGCCGAGCGGGGCATATTTCAGGGCCCAATGCATGATAGTATCTTGTCTTGGCTAACATACACAGAACTCAGTTCTTAAGGACGGTCTCAATGAGACAAACCACCATGTACTCCTACATGGCCTCTCATCGCTACCTTTACAAAATCGGTTTCACACTTTTACTCTCACACTGTAGAACATGATCACAACCATTCCGATTCATCATCCAGATGGATCAGACCCGACACGACTCTAAGCATAGCAGGCATTGTAAACAAGCATGGACGAGTAAGCACAACAAGGCTCAAGCAGTTGCTACTCATGCTAAGTGGTTTCAACTATTTAGTGTGACAAAATCAGGTCATGCAGAGGAATGGGTTCAACTACCGATAACATGTACAGTTGAATCGTGTTTGTCCTAATGCAGTAAAAGAGAGCAGGAGCGAGAGAGTGGGTTTATATCAATATGCTCAAGGGGGGTTTGCTTGCCTGACACGTCTGAAGATAGCAATGAGTCTTCATCAATGTCAACGATCACATCGTCGGAAACATCGTCTACCGAGAGGGAACAACACCGGCAAACAAGAAAGAACAACAATTACTTCACGGAAATGCAACACTATGATGCATGCTCAAGACATGAAATGAAAGGTGGCAGGGCTAATGTGGCTATCATTTCTTAAGTTGAAGTTGGATTTGAATTTGAATTCAAATATCACTTCAACAAGGTATTTTCCAGATACCCTCTTAATTGCTTCGACCTGATGCTCAGGTAAACTTGTTTTAACATGCATGAAGACGGCATATTGGGGTGCTCAGTTTTGCTCGCTCAATGTTTGAATATAGTAACTGAAGTGGAATTCAAATAGGAATCAAATTCCATCTCCAAACTATTTATTAAATTGATCATATTCACCATTTTACATATTTGGTGATGTTAACTTTTTCAAACATGCATGAAAATGCCATAATCAGATTCTTTGGATTTTTCTGATCCTTTTTCATATATAAATTATTTCCATGAGACTTATATTTTATTTTCTATGATTTTTCAAGGATTTCAACATTTTCTGGAATTTCCTGAGTTTTATTAATCCAGAAAAGCTTTATTATGTCATCATGATGTCATGGTGAGGTCAGCACGTCAACTGACCTGGTCGGAGTCAAACCTGACGTGTGGGGTCCACACGTCAGTGACAGAGTTTAGTTAGCAAGGTTAGGTTAATCTTAATTCTTATTTTAGAGCCGTAGGGCCCACTGTCAGTGAGTCATAGATTAACTAAAATGATATTAGGCCCTAATTAAACACCTCACCGGTTGGGCCCGCTTGTCAGCGACCCAGACCGGTGGAGCTCATCGCCGGTGGCCACAGAGAACGGAGGCGCTGACGGATTTCCTCCTCCGGCAACCAAATGGCCGACGGAGGGCATCTACGCGGTCCTGGGACTTGGCCGGATCCATTTGGGGCGGTGGCTAGAGCAGGGAAGCACTGGAACGGCGCCAGCGACGTGGTAAGCGGCGGCCGGAGCTCGGCCGTGGTGGAGCAGCGGCTACGGCGTGCAAGAGGAGAGGGAAACATGGGGAATCAACGGAGAAGCTCACGGGGGGCTCGAATGGCGGTTCGGTGGG
This sequence comes from Hordeum vulgare subsp. vulgare, assembly GCF_904849725.1. Taxonomy (NCBI): domain Eukaryota; kingdom Viridiplantae; phylum Streptophyta; class Magnoliopsida; order Poales; family Poaceae; genus Hordeum; species Hordeum vulgare. Next base: position 198,619,952 of record NC_058519.1, on the reverse strand, counting down.
CTCGGGGCGCTTTGGCGGCGCGAATCAGGGCCGGCGGCCTTCGGTGGTCGGAGGTGAAGATGACAACGGTGGCAGCACCAGGGGGCTCCGGCTTCGATTCCTGAGGTGGGGAGGACCAGGGCGACGAGGCCGTTCTGTTGGGCGCGAAAGGGAGGTGTGGGGGTGGCCGGAGGTGAGGGGGATGATGCCGACAAGCTCGAGCAGAGCTCGGCCATGGTGAGGGCGGGGTAGAGGGCGAAGGGGAGAGATAACTGGGAGGAGTGGAGGGGTGGCTTCGATCCAGACGGCTCTGGCGAGTCCATCCAGGTCGCCAGCATGATGGGAGGGAAGTAGGAGGTGGTCGGGGACGTGGCACACTCGTCGGCGCGTCGGGCACGCACCTGCTTCTCCTCCTGGCTGGAGGAAGAAGACAACGGTGCCCCTGGTGGGTTGGCCTCTTCTGGGCTAGGTGAGCGCAGGTTAGTTCTTCCTTCTCTTATTTTTGTTTTGTTTTCTTTCCAATTTATTATTTGTGTTATTATGTGTTTGCGCAAAAATACTAAAGGGGAAAATCCTAGTATTAGTATGGGATCTGGATATATTATTTCCAAGCTCCATAATAAGTTTCAGCATTTTTGAAAAGACTAAAAATATTTATAGCAATTTAGTTATCATTTTCAGATGCATTTATGATTAAATTAAAATGACAAAAGAGTTGTTAAAAAGTTCATCACCTCTGGTATGTTGTTTCCAACATTTACTAGAAAGGGTGAACATTTTTGAAAACCATTTTGGTTCATTGAAAATATTTTTTGTTGAACTATTTGAGTTTCATTTAGTGCTAGGGTTTGATCATCCCCATTTCAAATTAAACTGAAAATAACATGATGCAAGGTGATGATGCAAATGATTGCAACAAATTATTCTAGGGTTGTGACAACTCACCCCCACTAAACAAGAATCTCGTCCCGAGATTCAAGCGTAGTCGGGAAGAGGAAGAGGGGACACTAAACTATCACAACCTTCATGATCCATTTGCTCCTCTCTAGGATATTGAGTCATCGCATCATGTTGATCTTGACATCTTTGTCTTTGAGGTCTTCATTTAGCTCGACGACAAAAGAACAGGAAGACTCTACAAGATTCGATCTCCTCAAAGATCGAGCAACTCAAGATCAACTCATAGAATGAGACATAGGAACATCCCTTGAGCTGGGACACAACACCAAAATAAGGATGAGAAAATGAGACATATCACAGAGGTGCGATTGGTAGGCAACAAATCCACGCTTAAGACAGATGATGACGAGGTTTCAAAGTAGCGAGGATTAAGTTGCCCCTCATACTACAATGGGGCACCTTAGAAGATGACTCATAGAGGTATTCCTTTAAGTGGCAAAAGGAATTACTTTTGATTCAAGATTATTGAAACTCTTCATACCAGAGTAAGGCAATTCACAAATGATTGTTTCAAGGAATTTGAAATAATGGCATACTCGGTTGGAAAGAAACTAGAGTTATAAAACAACTCGATTATTACCGAGGATATAACCTAGTGTCTGAGCGTGCTCTCAAGAACTTGAGCATTTCCATATTCATCAAGGTTTACCAACATCCGTGCCAAGGATCCTCGTGACACAACATACTACCATGATGAACAGTGACGGAGGATGCAGATGCAAAGGAAGACAACACTTCCTCAGAGTTCACCTTAGTTGTGCCAAGGAAACGAAATCTGGTTGATCGAGCGAGAGACATTTAGCACTCCGCTTCTAATGTTCTCTAGATGTACTAGCACAACCAAATTATAGGTCATGCTTGATATTTAGCACATCAAGTATAGGTCAGACTTCGGGACTCAAAAGGTCCATGAGGAACAACTTCTGAAATAAGTCATACATAGTCCTCACGGGGAGATGGCTAAGGTTGCTGATACAAGATATTATAATATTATGTCTTCCGGCTAGGTGTGTTAGCCATTACATCACTTTACCGGGTTACATAGAGACCAATATTATAATTCTTGGGGAAAGTTCCAACCATTATAACTGCCTGAGATTCAGCTCCGGTTGGTGACACGATGATTTAGACTCAGCATGTCCGAAAAGATGGTTTGCAACACAAATCGACGGAATAACATTGCAAGATTCTCAGGAAATGAACTACGGAAGACAACCCCAAAACATGAGCTGGATTGCAAGACACACGTGAACACTCTGCCCAAGACAATGATGACCACATGAAAAAGTCTTACAACAAAACACTATTGAGTTCTGATTTGGGAACCATCATTACGGATATCGAAGCCATGTGCAACTCCGTCTGGGCCCTTCGGGAATAACACCTAACTTCTTTTCCTTGAACAAATCAATCAACGGCTTGGTGTGCTAGGAGATACATATGGAATGGAGGTAGCTAATCTGTCAGACCATAGAATACTTCGCTCATGCATGACTGACTTGAGATGATTCCGAAGAAAACAAATTAAGTTTTCTCGAATTCACGGCGACAACTTGCATCAGATGCATATGAATTAGAGGAAGTTAGTTCTTACACCTAACATATACCTCGTGCTCGAGACACGAAGACAATGTCTACAAAGTTTCTAGCACTAGCTTAATGTCCAACATAGATCATGGAACAAATTAGAATGTTGCCGATGGGCTCAACAACAATTCATCAAGATACCCATATAAATGGATTTCCACAACTATGTGAGCAAGATAATAGCATTGGTCAGATCAAAGAATACAATAGTGTAGACTCAAGGAAAACCCTGAGTAAGACACTGTTACGAAAATCTTTGGTTCTGAGTTTGATTTGACAATAGCCCATACTCAAATCAAAATTGAACAAGATAATATATGCAACAATTGATCACACGAATCAACCGATGAAAATATCATCTTCTTCAGACTCACACAACAGGAAAAATATCCTTTTTAAATGAGCTAAGTTTACGCGAAGCTTTTATCTTCCAACTCTCCAAGTTGTTGTTTAGCTTAACCAACTAGCTCGGGGAATCCAATACAGATTCTTGGAGAAGATGGCTTATAGAGAAACCAACTTGATCACGAGCTCTATCATAACAGTCAGGAAACAACCTGGTAATACTTCCGAGAAGATATTCGGAAAATCACAAACCACCGATATATTATTAAGCTCGGGAACAATCTCGCTTTTTAGGGCAAGATGATGTGATCAATAGAACGAGGGATTGACAAAATCCTAACTCATTGATCGAAAAGTGCACCATGAAACATGGATTAGGTAGCACGGTCAATCTTAGGATGACGATTCAATCATCATCACCATAAGAGTGAATTTATTGTCCATTAACTACTAAACAATGGCATTGCTAGGAGTATTGATTTCACACATCATGGTTCACTTGTCGATATTCCGGTTAGAACCAACACGAAAACCGAGGGATGAACAATGATAGCGAGAAGTATCACTACATCAAGAGCTCATAAGAGATGGTGCAATTCTCACAACATTCTTGACAACAAGAGAGTAATACTCCGAGATAGAACAAAACAAAAGCTGGCTAGCATTTCGATCTGCGGAATACAACTACTTTGACCCAATCCAAGAAATGAATGAGGTACTGGAGTTTGCTTCTCCCAGTCATTCGAGAATAGAACAATTTGACAGACCACAGGAATAAAGACATTGATGACACGAATGCACAATTACTCTTAACTATCCTTTCAATGATGAAGGTCAAAATACAACTAGATAGGGCCAGCTCAAGAGCACATGATTTCTTGAGTTATGGATGCATGGATTAGAATGTCGAACGAGTTCAACATAATTCTTCGAGATAACCCATGCAGAAGGGCAGGGTAGGCAGAATCACAATATGGAGTAGAGAACTCATCACGAGCACTCTTGTTATGATCTTTAATTCACGAAGAACTTCTGCCAAAGATGATTCATGGTGTTGGAAGAATGATATACCATGAACCTTGGGAGCTACAACAAGGTTACTAATCATTCTAAAGGAACTAGCAACACTATCAACAGAGATGAGCAGAATGATCCTTGGATTCAATGACCCAGAAATAGAATACCTAAAAACTAAATAACATCACGAGATGTTTTTGAAAATGATGGCCAGAACTATCACACTGGAAGACATAGCACACATCTAGACTATTGGGTAGTTTTCGGAGTAACATGTTTTCCTAATACTTCAACAAAACGTCGAGGTAATAGAGTACCTCAACACAATTATTAGTGTGCTTTCTCCGGCCAAAAGACATCGGGAAAAAAAGAAGGAATTTGCAATCGCATCAGACTATTTGGGAACTTTGGAAAACTCGGACAACATAACAGCTGTACGGGCATGAAATATGAGGCAACCTGCAAGAAAACTAACAACATAACAATTGAATTCTTATGGAGACACTGATCGAGGAAGACAACAACTTTTCTATAAGTCACCAGCATAGTAACTCGTCTTCCTAATGAATAGATGAGAAAGCCTAATTCTTAAACCCCGTAGAATAAACAAGAGGGTGACTCAGAATAAGAATGACACAAGGAAAGGAGTAAAAGAGCCTTACGTTCCCTTCCACAAACAATTCCCTTATATAACTAAAGAGTTGCTAGACTCAACATCTTCCAGTTTGGCTTGGTTATCCTACAGGCAGTCAAGCTCTGATACCAAAGTTGTCGGGACCCTGATCCTAGGTCATAAGAACCCAGCCTGTAACACATCACATCACTTTGCGGCCTCACGCACGGTAAACTCCACGGCCGCCACCTTACCTTGGCCGGGACCGTTTGCGTCTTTTGGCTCACGTATATGAATGTGTCGCTAGCGTTCAAACGACAAGAACCCGGGTCGACATGACTAATTATAAACCGAAGCGGTACATCCATACAGGGACAGGCATACATAACCCAGCAAAGGAGGTCTCGGTCATCAGCGTGTGTACACGAGTCGTAGCAAGCTACAAGGACTCCATTACACCGCGTGACATTTCCCCGAGGGGACAGACACAGCAGCAAAGAAGGATACATGCCGGTCAATCAATGTGTTCCGAGCAGTAGCAAGCTACCAAGGCCCGATGGAAACACAAAGAGGCATTTCCCTCTAAAGAGTACTACTAAAGGCAAACAACTAGGTGTCGAATCCCACACATATAATGCATTTCAAACATACACACATAATGCACGATATGTGAAGATACAACATGGCATCACAACATAACTCTATGACTCAAGCATTCATTAAATACTCATAAGAGTCAACATAGTATGATATTACAAACAGGGGTCACATGACCCGGCACTCAAGTCATACAAGCATCAAGCGGAAGCAATCATGTGTGGGTACACACATCTACTAAAAGTGGCTGGAAGAGCCTCAAAAGCTACTACGACCCTACCAAAGGAGCCAGACCTCTGTCTAGGATTCTCAAGCTATTCCGGTCAACATCGAACACATCGCGTAGAACCTTTTAATGAGTCTAAGTCTTCTCTGCAAAAACATAAATAAAGCAACCGTGAGTACAAAGGTACTGAGCAAGTCTTACATCAGAACTATCCGCATATGCATCATGTTTCAATGAAAGGATTGTGGGGTTTGATTGCAGCAAGCCAGCATTGACTCTTGGCTAACATGTACTACGACTACAAGTTCTTTCTTTGAGGTGGGATAGCGCACACAAGTCCACATATTCACCAATGCAATACACCACTATGGATCCACTCTCGTCTCCCTACGAGAAGGCCTTCCATAGCACTCACACTTATCTTGCATGTTTTAGAGTATCCATTTAAATTGTCTATGTACCACGTAATGTCTCCAAGTAGTCCATATCCGAGGACGCGGCTATTCGAACAAATTAAGTCACCCTGCAGGGGTATACTTCTTCACACATGCTCTCACCACTTAGCACCATATGCACGTCATGCATCTCGGCAACCTTCAAGCGGAAGCACTGGCATGGGTGTCGGCCACGACCGTTAACCACACAAGACCCTAGTCCAGGTTTATCGCCTATTTGAGACTGAACCCGCAAGGAAGTCCGGCCGAGGTTTCCTCTACGGCCCCAAACGATGTGCGCAGGGTTCCCAAGCCCACCATCCGGGTGCCACTTGGTACACCGTGCCGCTGTGTATCTACCGCAGAGAAGCCTACCCCGTCGGGCAGAGCTAAACACGGCCGCCAACACTTTTCCTACAAACACCAGAAACTAATTGCAACTCCTGGACAGGGATCTAGGAAATTAATAAGCCGAGCGGGGTCATATTTCAGGGCCCAATGCAAGGTAGTATCTTGTCTTGGATAACATACACAGAACTCAGTTCTTAAGGAAGGTCTCAATGAGACAACCCACCATGTACTCCTACATGGCCTCTCATCGCTACCTTTACCAAATCGGATTCACACTTTTACTCTCACACTGTAGAACATGATCACAACCATTCCGAGTCATCATCTAGATGGATGAGACCCGACACGACTCTAAGCATAGCAGGCATTGTAAACAAGCATGGACGAGTAAGCACAACAAGGCTCAAGCAGTTGCTACTCATGCTAAGTGGTTTCAACTATTTACTGTGACAAAATCAGGTCATCCAGAGGAATGGGTTCAACTACCGATAACATGTACAGTTGAATCGTGTTTGTCCTAATGCAGTAAAAGAGAGCAGGAGCGAGAGAGTGGGTTTATATCAATATGCTCAAGGGGGTTTGCTTGCCTGACACGTCTGAAGATAGCAATGAGTCTTCATCAATGTCAACGATCACATCGTCGGAAACATCGTCTACCGAGAGGGAACAACACCGGCAAACAAGAAAGAACAACAATTACTTCACGGAAATGCAACACTATGATGCATGCTCAAGACATGAAATGAAAGGTGGCAGGGCTAATGTGGCTATCATTTCTTAAGTTGAAGTTGGATTTGAATTTGAATTCAAATATCACTTCAACAAGGTATTTTCCAGATACCCTTTTAATTGATTCGACCTGATGCTCACGTAAACTTGTTTTAACATGCATGAAGATGGCATATTGGGGTGCTGAGTTTTGCTAGCTCAATGTTTGAATATAGTAATTGAAGTGGAATTCAAATAGGAATCAAATTCCAACTCCAAAGTATTTATTAAATTTATCCTATTCACCATTTTGCCTATTTGGTGATGTTAACTTTTTCAAACATGCATGAAAATGCCATAATCGGATTCTTTGGATTTTTCTGATCCTTTTTCATATATAAATTATTTCCATGAGACTTATATTTTATTTTCTATGATTTTTCAAAGATTTCAACATTTTCTGGAATTTCCTGAGTTTTATTAATCCAGAAAAGCTTTATTACATCATCATGATGTCATGGTGAGGTCAGCAGGTCAACTGACCTGGTCAGAGTCAAACTTGACGTGTGGGGTCCACACGTCAGTGACATAGTTTAGTTAACAAGGTTAGGTTAATCTTAATTCTTATTTTAGAGCCGTAGGGCCCACTGTCAGTGAGTCATAGATTAACTAAAATGATATTAGGCGCTAATTAAACACCTCACCGGCTGGGCCCGCTTGTGAGCGACCCAGACCGGCGGAGCTCATCGCCGGTGGCCACAAAGCACGGAGGCGCTGATGGATTTCCTCCTCCGGCGACCAAATGACAGCAGAGGGCATCTACGCGGTCCTGGGACTTGGTCGGATCCATTTGGGGCGGTGGCTAGAGCAGGGAAGCACTGGAACGGCGCCGGCGACGTGGTAAGTGGCGGCTAGAGCTCGGCCGTGGTGGAGCAGCGGCTACGGCGTGCAAGAGGAGAGGGAAACATGGGGAATCAACGGAGAAGCTCACGGGGGGCTCGAATGGCAGTTCGGTGGGCTCGGGGTGCTTTGGGCGGCGCGAATCGGGGTCGGCGGCCTTCGGTGGTCGGAGGTGAAGATGACGACGGTGGCAGTGCCAGGGGGCTCCGGCTTCGATTCCTGAGGCGAGGAGGACCAGGGCGACGAGGCCATTGTGTTGGGCGCGAAAGGGAGGTGTGGGGGTGGCCGGAGGTGAGGGGGACGATGGCGACAAGCTCGAGCAGAGCTCGGCCATGGCGAGGGCGGGGTAGAGGGCGAAGGGGAGAGATAACGGGGAGGAGTGGAGGGGTGGCTTCGATCCAGAGGGCTCTGGCGAGTCCATCCAGGTCGCCAGTGTGATGGGAGGGAAGTAGGAGGTGGCCGGGGACGTGGCACGCTCGTCGGCGCGTCGGGCACGCACCTGCTTCTCCTCGTGGCAGGAGGAAGAAGACAACGGTGCCCCTGGTGGGTTGGCCTCTTCTGGGCTAGGTGAGCGCAGGTTAGTTCTTCCTTCTCTTATTTTTGTTTTGTTTTGTTTCCAATTTATTATTTATGTTATTATGTGTTTGCGCAAAAATACTAAAGGGGAAAATCCTAGTATTAGTATGGGATCTAAATATATTATTTCCAAGCTCCATAATAAGTTTCAGCATTTTTGAAAAGACTAAAAATATTTATAGCAATTTAGTTATCATTTTCAGATGCATTTATGATTAAATTAAAATGACAAAAGAGTTGTTAAAAAGTTCATCACCTCTGGTATGTTGTTTCCAACATTTACCAGAAAGGGTGAACATTTTTTAAAACCATTTGGGTTCATTGAAAATATTTTTTGTTGAACTATTTGAGTTTTATTTTGTTCTAGGGTTTGATCATCCCCATTTCAAATTAAACTGAAAATAACATGATGCAAGGTGATGATGCAAATGATTGCAACAAATTATTCTAGGGTTGTGACAGAAAGTGCTTAGATGGGACGCGACATCCTCATTAGGAGTACCACAAAATTGCTCCTTCATAACAAGATTCAACAAAGCGGTATTAATATCATAAGACTCCGCACTAGTGGCGGGAGGAGCAATCGGAGTGCTAATCAAAATCGGCGTGTCATGTCTCTTTGTGTCACTGAGATTGAGCACCGCAAGATCGAACCCATCACAAAGCACCTCTTGCCATTGCAAGATAAAATATCAAGTTGGCCAGGAAAAAACCAAATATCGGAAAAGAATTACGAGGCTATAATAATATAGAATGGATATAATTTCATAGATCTGATCGTAAACTCACAATTCATCGGATCACAATAAAAACACGGCAAAAGATAGAGTTACATCAAATGGATCTCCATGAGACCATTGTATTGAGAAGCAAAAGCCATGTAGCTACTGCCTATGGACTCGTAGGTTTGATATGAACTACTCACACATCATCGGAGGAGCACCAATGAGGATGAGGAACCCCTCCGTGACTGTGTTCCCCTCCGAAACGGGATCTAGATTGAATTTCGTGGATTCTAGAACTTGTGGCAGCTGAAACAATTTTTCGTCGACTCCTATAGGGTTTTTGGAATATTTGGGTATTTATAGAGCTCAGAGGCGATGGAGGAGGTGCCCGAGGCCCCCACTAGCCACCAGGCCTTGCTAGAGGCCCTAGGCGCGCCCTGGTTCCTAGGGGGGCCCTCGGCCTCCTCTTGTGATCATCCTTGGTCCCCAAGTTCCCTTCTGGTCCAAAAAAATCTCCAAAAAGTTTTGTGGCATTTGGACATCACCTGGTATTCATTTTCTGCGAATGAAAATAGCAGAAAACAGCAACTAACATTCGGAACTATGTCAATAGGTTAGTCCCAAAAAATGATATAAAATTGCTATAAAATGATTATAAAACATCCAAGAATGATAATATACCAGCATGAAAAAATCAAAAATTATATATACGTTTACCTATCCATAACTAAAGATAGAAAAAAACTTAGAACAGAAAATAAAATTACTAAGTGATAAAGTAAATAAGCACACACGAGAATATCAACCCCACGTTATTGCTCCCCGCCAATGGCGCGAGAAAAAGGTCTTGATAACCTACAAGTGTAGGGGATCATTTGTAGCCTTTTTTCATAAGTAAGAATGTCAAACCCAATGAGGAGCTAGAGGTGGAAATAATTCCCTTAAAGCTTTATCGACCACGGATACAATTCTACGCACACTTAATGTTCGATTTATCTAGAACAAGAATAAAACTAATTTGTAGGGATGAAACTAGAATTAATTAGCAAGAATAAAACTAGGAGTACTTTGCAAGATAATAAGATTTAATAGTTTAGTAGAGAGTTGTTTGTAACACAAGAGAAAGATAGTCTATAGTCAATTGAACATAACATGACACATACTTATGATATACAACGGGGGAGAGGCATATGCTAACACACTTTTCGTATTGGGATCATATGCACTTATCTGGAACACTAGCAAGCATCCGCAACCACTAAAGATCATTAAGGTAAAATCCAACCATAGAATTAAGCAACAAGTCCTCTTTACTCCCATATACAACAAACCCTTTACTCGGTTCATGATTCAATCACTCATGCAACCCACAAATAAGCAAATCATGAATGTATTGCAAAACCCTACAACACTAATCCCGCGCACTAGCATGCCATGGAGGGCATCATAGGACAACAACATATTAACATACAACTCATATCAATCACACCATACCATAGTTAACACGTAGGGCAAAAGAACTCTACTCAAACATCATACGATAGCAATACATCATTGGGTAATAATGTATAACATTAAGCACCATGTTTAAGTGGAGATTATAGCGGGGAAAGAAAGGTTACACCACTGCATAGAGAGGGAGAGAGTTGGTGGTGACGATGACAAAGTTATCGGTGTAGATCGTTGTCACAATGGTTGTCACGGCGGCGTTCCGGCGCCATCGGGGGAGAGGGGGAAAGAGACCCCTACTCGTTCTTCCTCCTTAGTCTCACCCCTAGATGGGAGGAGAGATTCCCCTTTGTTCCATGGCTGCCATGGCTCCCGAAGGGCAGGAGCCCCTCAAAGGTTGGACCTCTCTCTCTCTCTCTCTCTCTCCCTCCCTCCCTCCCTCTCTCCCTCTCCCTCCCTCTCCCTCTCCCTCCCTCCCTCTCCCTCTCTCTCTCTCCCTCTCTCTCTCTCTCTCCCTTCATCTCTCTCTCTCTCTCGGAAATATTGAGCATGAAAACAACGTCGGAAAGGGCTGAAACTTTGCATGGTCTCTTCAATGGACACTTGTATGTTAATTATGGTAAAAGAATTGAGAGCGTTAAGGCAAGAACTAGATGCACGTCATGTAAAAACTGAAACTCTCACACCAAGTGTAAGTGTTTCGAACAAGAACTGCGGCATTAAACACATAACTTATTTTTTAAAATTATTTCTACTTCAAACTTTTTCCATGAGTAATAGACACTATTGGAAGCCTCGTGCTCAAAATTTACTATGTTCTAAGTTGGTTTGCTATTTTCACAACATTAATTGTTTTTGGACAACTAAAAAGAACAAAAAGCATTGAGCGTATTACGAGGTCGGAAAAGGCTAGAACTTTGCATGGTGTCTTCATTGGACATCTCTAGGTTATGGTAAAATTTGAGAGCATTATGGTAAGAACTTGATGCACATCCTGTGGTCGCGCCTAGCCTAGTGGTCGCGCCCTCTCACTCCTTCCAGGGAAACCCGGGTACGAATCCCGCGGGTGCCCTTTATTAAGAACTTGATGCATGTCTTGCGCAAAGCTGGACACTCTGCCACCAATATAAGCGTTTCAAACAGGAACGACCGCATTAAGCACACAACTCATTTTTTTTGAAATCTTTCCATCTTCAAACTATTTCCATGAATAATAGACACTATTAAAAGGCTCGTGCTTTACCACTTTTTAAGTTAGTTTTCTATTTTTGCGACATTAATTGATTTTTCGGCTAATACAAAGGGCAAAAAACATTGAGAGTACAAACAAGGTCGAAAAGGGCTTAAACTTTGCATGGTGTCTTCGTTGGACACGTGTAGGTTATAGTAAAAATCTGAGAGCGTTACAGCAAGAGAACTTGATGCACGTCCTGTACAAAACCAAACAATCTCTCACCAAGTGTAAGTGTTTCCAAGAGAACCACCGCATTGATTGCATAAATCCATTTTTAAAATTATTCGACTTCAAAAAAATTCATGAGCAGTAGACACTATTGGAAGCCTCATGTTCAAATTTTACCACTTTTTGAGTTGGTTTGCTATTTTCACGTCATTAATTGATTTTCCGGCAATTATAAAGGACATAAAACATTGAGCATACAAACGAGATCAACAAAGCCCAAAACTTTGTATAATGTCTTCATTAGACACCTATAGGTTACGGCAAAAAATTACAAGTGCTCAGCAAGAACTTGATGCATGCCGTGTATAAAACTGACACTCTCCCGTGAAGTAGTGGAAAAACAAGCTATTCTAGCATTAGTAAATACCATTTACTTATAAATTTTTACACCCCTTCAAATTTGAGATTATTCTAGGTTTATTACATATGATTTCGCTGGAAATGTTTGGGGCTAAGAAACTTGTGACGCCTGAGGCTTCCTACTTTCCGCAAGTTCTAACTTTTGGATATATAAAAAATTTACTTTGTGCATGGGACCATGGGTCACGACAATTTATCTGTGGCGGGTGTAAATATTGACCGCCACTGCAACCTAATGTAGTAGTGGTCGGTATTCCAGCGTGCCTGTCACTACTCACTTTCTTCACGCGAGAAAATTTGAGAGAGTTCACTTGTGGCGGGTGGTTATTCTTGCCCGCCACTGTGGTGGAATCTTCAGTTGTGGGTGGATTTTTTTCCCGCACTGTTGTGTTTCCAAAATATCAGTGGCAAGTTTCTGCTTATGTCCGCCACTAATTTGAAGCCATGTATAAGCCTTTTCCCACTATTGGTTGCTCCTTGTGACCTAGGACATTTGGTAGGAATGACCCTATGTTCAACAAGGGCTCACCTTTGGTAGCACGCGTCATTCATAGCATTTTGTAGGAGAGAGAATCGTGGGTAGTAGCAGGATTACTTCAAGAGAAGCGCTAGGCATCAGACTACATGCGTTTTAGCATCCATCAGACCATTTATGCACCGTCGGATCAGGGGGCAATGGGATCCATCAGATTAGTGGGATGTACAGGTTGAGAGGGTTTAAAAGCATGTAATTAAGCGGTGGGGCATACACAATAACTCTCCCTGGAAGCACGCCCTTGACATACGTCTTCCTCCCGCGGGAGAAAAGCTCGTCTGTTGTGCCTCTTCCTCCCGCGCGCATGCTTCCTTTGAGAGACCAGAATCTGCAGAAATGGCACATCTAAGACGTGATATCGAGTATAGGGGGGTTCCTGATGCAATCTGGCGGCATGGATCGTGTAGTACTAGCGGTTTTGAAGGCGTTTTGGGTGTTGTGGCTTCGAGTAATTCGACGTACATGAATCCGTCTGTGTTGAATATTGGAGATGAGGAGGTAACATGAACACCCTGGTACATATTCAGAGTTTTTAGCTGTCCTTTTTCGGATGTTTATTGTAGCTCTGATGTATGTTGGTAGTCAGATGCATTGTTTGGCTGGTTTTTAACCCAAACATGACGGATCCTTGATGAATCTGTATGATGAATGTGAGAGCAAGTAGTTAGAAGCACGTTTTGTTGCTTGTAGATTCAAATTTATTTGTTGATGGAAGCTTAGACTGTATTACCGTTGTCTGTGTTCAGAATATGTTGTGGTCTGGTAGAACCGTATAGGTTCAGATATATTCAGACGTGGTCTCTGTTTCAGTTGTGTTCAACTTGGGCCCATTGTTTTGGCTCTGCGATTTGATGTGTACAATGGTGATGCTAAAAAAATTCTTTGTAGGATGAAATCATGGAGGACATTGAAGGGGACACATATGTTCCATGTGGTAATGATGCAACAACTACTCGACGAGCCGCGCCATATGTTGGATTAGTCTTTGAGACCATCGAGGAAGCACAACTGGCCAGCCGCATATCGACTCTGGAGCATAAGCGATTCTTTATCTTTTTTAGTCATTGTTGATTGTCACCTGAGAAAAAAGAGTGATGTGATGGGTTAGCAAATTTTGTATGCTTGTATTAGGCACGGCAGCAAAATTACAGTGCAAAAAAATGAATGCATTGTTTCATGACGGGAGCACAAAAAAGTGGCCACACTAGCAGAGGGATATATTACACTAAGAGGACTCAGAATACGGCGCATGACACAGGCATTAGTAAGTTGCTTCCATTGAGTGGATGCTTATCCGGGTGGAAGCATTTTTGTAAACAACCGAATCAGAACCCGTACACTGCAGAAGCATATGTGTGTGATGCAATTTTCAGATGCGACCAGGTTCATTTGTGCTATTCAATGGAAGCACGGGGTTTTCAAAAAAAGGGATACATAACAAATTTGCCGCCCAATGTGTGTGTAGATTTTACACAGGATGCATATTGGGATGTATTGTATTAGGCACGGCAGCAAAATACAGTGCAAAAAACTGAATCCTTTGTTTCGTGACAGGAGCACAAAAAATGGGCACACGATGAATACGGTGCATGACATAGGCATTAGTAGGTTGCTTCCATTGAGTGGATGCTTATCCTGGTGGCTGGTTTTCATGGAAGCATTTCTATAAAACGAACGAATTAGAAACCATACACTGCAGAACCTAGTGCTAGCGACGTCAATGGAGAGGACGTCGACCGACACCAACAACACCCCCCTTTTCCATAAAAGCGGCCATGCCTGACATGCTATTCAAGAAATAAAACAATATAGATACACTCAGGGTGCAACTAACAGGAAGATGTGCATTTGTGTTGGTTATACGATTGAAGCAGGCGATCAAACTAAAGGGTGCATGTTTTGTTCTCTTGTTTATGTTGACGAAGCACTGAATGATATTCTATGAAGCTTTGTAAAATACTACCGAAAGCAAGTAACTTCGATTATAACATATTGCGAAAATAGAAAAGGGAGCATACAATGACAATGTTTGAAACAATAATGCAAAGCATGGAAGCATTTGACACAGGAAGCATATTGGGGGTGTACTTGAAATATAAATTGCGCATATAGGAAGCACGGGTACCACGTATGAAAAATTCAAACCAAAATGCTATTCCATGAATGAACATAGGGAACATTTAGTCTACTAGGATGAATTAGACAGCATATTTCGTTGCAAAAAGATGAGAACAAACCCCAAATCTGGGACAATGCACACAAAAAACAGAGTACCTATGAACTGGGGATCGGGAGCTCTAGAAAGTGGCGGCCGATGTAATGCGGCAGATTCAATTGACGGGTGAAGCCTTGGCAATGGTGCGGATGGAATGAGGGTGCCTGCTCCGCTCGCTGCCGACGTGGTGGTAGATCCGAGGGGGGGTCGAGCTGGTGGTGCGGGGCGGGTCAAGCACAGGCGGTGAGCTAGATGTGTCGGTGGACGGTGATGGTCGCGTCGATGGCTGGTGGGGGCAGCGGGTTCTGTGGCATGTTGAGGCAACGGCGTTGGCTGGTGGCGGTGGAGGAGATGCCGCTGCAGGCGGCGAGGGCGAGTTGGGGAAACAGATGAGGGGGCAGAGGACGGCGCGGGGTTGTGGATGCGTGGACACTCCGGTGGTCGGTCCTGTGGACGGTGATGCTGGCGTCGGTCGCCGATGGGGGCAGCGGGGTCGGTGCCTGTACTGGTGGCGACGTTGGCTGGTGGCGATGGAGGGGATGTCGGTGCAGCACGGGCGGTGGTTGTGGGGGATTAATTGCAGATGATTATGCGCGGGATTAACGGAACAGGGTCTTCAGATACCATATTATTCAAAACGAGGTGAAATCTGGAGCATCGGGATTCTTCTGAATCGACGCAATTCGAGCGGTTTGACGATGGCGTCGTTCCAGACTATAGATACTAAGCGTTTACCTTACTTCAATCAGAACTAGGGAATCTATAAAAAGGTGGGCTAGTAGCTAGTAGCCCCCTTTGATTTTATGTGGAATGTGGAGTAATCCCCTCTTGTAAACAGTATATGGGCAAATAAAAAATAACTTCTATGAAGAATTATCTTTTTCGTGGTATCAATCTGTTGAAAACACTTTTTTGTGGTATCAATCTCTGTTAGAAGAGGTACTCCTAGACTTGTGTTAAGATGTTGCAATTGGACCGAAGCAACAATGTTATCACTCTTTTATCTGCGCCAACATTATAAATAAAGGTTTCTTAAAGCACCCCAAGTCGATGTTAGCATGCAGCCGATGAAGAAGGGACTAAAAAATTTGGACGGCGGTGGCATATTGCTCTCTCTCTCTATGAATACATGATACAAATTCATGATACACATGCTTGTTCGTATTCTATAAGGAAAAGGAAAAGGCCAGCTAGAACCATACCTTTTGAGCAGAGGAACAATTTTTTTTAAATGGAGGCTGAGCCCCGGCCTCTGCATCGATAGATGCATACAGCCATATATTAAAATCGAAAACAAAGTCTCAAAAAAGTACAATAAGTGTGCAACAAAAAATAGAACGATACAAGGCATCTTTCTTGCCCAAGTCGGAGATGACAAAAAATATAGATGACTAAACACCTATCCTATTAACATGACGCCATCCAAACCGGTTGAAGATACCCTGTGCTACCATCTCCCAGCGGACACACCCAGTAACCATAGGCTCCCTGGCTTCTACAGGAGTGAGTAATGACCATGTGAGGATCAATGCGGTAGCCCTGAAGATAACCTGCAAGAAGTGAAATTCGCGTTGTCTGTTAAACACTAAGTCATTTCTGCAATTCCATACATCCCACAACAGTGCACAAGAACCCACGCGAATAAGTTTAGCAGTGTGTACATCAACCCCCTTTAACCACATCCCGAATAACGTGCTTATACTATTAGGAGGAGTGATGTTAAAAGCAATATGCAACGAGCGCCAAACCAGTTTAGCCATAGGACAATCGAGAAAGAGGTGCCTAATACTTTCTTTATTCGGACAAAAGCTGCATCTAGTATTACCATTCCAGTTTCACTTGGCAAGATTATCCTTCGTTAGAATAACCCCTTTGTGAACAAACCACATAAAGATTTTAATTCTAAGAGGAACTTTGATCTTCCAAATATGCGCTAATTTTGGAATGGGTGTTGAATCTATGAGATGCATGTACATAGATTTGACCGTAAATACTCCATTCGTGGTCAGCTTCCAATGAACACGATCGGGTCTGTGAGAGAGGTTGACGTCCATCAACCTTCTCATGAGATGCAACCAACTAGTCCATCTATCGCCGATAAGAGATCTACAAAATTGAATATTTAGAGGAATCTCACGAAGAATTGACGCAACATACGCTTGTCGACGTTGTGCAATATGGTACAGCCGCGGATATTGCAAAGCTAAAGGCGTCCCCCTTAACCAAGTGTCTTCCCAGAAACTAGTGGATTCACCATTGCCTATGATGAACCTAGTTCTGCTGAAGAAAGCATTTTTTGTCCGCATCAACCCCTTCCAGAAAGGAGAATCAGTTGGTCGTGCTGTAATCTGAGATAACATTTTGTTTTGTAAGTACTTGTTCTTTATAATTTGTACCCACAAACCTTCAGATTCCGAAGATAGTCTAAACAACCATCTGCTTAGTAGACATTTGTTTTTGGTCTCTAAATTTTCAATTCCTAATCCCCCTTAATCTTTGGGTCTACACAAAATATCCCATCTAGTGAGCATGTACTTTGTCTTGAGCTCATCGCTTTGCCAGAAAAAACGGGACCGAAAGAAATCCAATCTTTTGGGCACCCCAACGGGAACTTCAAAGAAGGATAGGAGAAACATAGGCATACTAGTTAATACCGAATTAACAAGAACTAACCATCCTCCATAAGACAGCAACTTGCCTTTCCAGCAACTTAACTTCTTTTCAAAACGATCCTCAATGCATTTCCATTCCTTGTTTGATAATTTTCGGTGATGGATAGGAATCCCTAAATACGTGAAGGGCAAATTCCCAGTTTCACAACCGAACAATTGATTGTAAGTGTGTTGTTCATTTTTGGCTCTACCAAAACAGAATACCTCACTTTTGTTAAAATTAATTTTCAGCCCTGATAGTTTCTCAAACAAGCAAAGAATGAGCTTCAAATTTCTAGCTTTGACCAGATCGTGCTCCATAAAAAGAATAGTGTCATCTCCATATTGCAATATAGACACACCCCCATCCACGAGGTGCGGGATAAGACCCCCTATCAGATCCTTCTCGGCTGCCCGCTTAATAATAAGGGCCAACATATCAGCAACGATGTTGAATAAAATAGGAGACATAGGGTCCCCTTGTCTAAGACCCTTCAGTGTCTGGAAGAAATGGCCTACGTCATCGTTTACCTTAATCCCGACACTTCCCTTTTTTATAAAACAATCGACATGCTTTGTCCAAAGCTCATCGAACCCCTTCATACGCAGGGTTTGCTGCAAAAATGACCATTTAACTTTATCGTATGCCTTTTCGAAATCCACTTTGAAGATAACACCATCAAGTTTCTTCGAATGGATTTCATGCAATGTTTCATGCAGAACAACAACACCTTCTAGGATATGTCGCCCAGGCATAAAGGTTGTTTGCGTAGCTTGTACCACTGAATGTGCCATATTCGTTAGTCTATCCGTTCCCACCTCCGTGAAAATCTTGAAACATTTAGCAAACAAATTGGGCGAAACTGCTCAATCCGAGTCGCCCCTTCTTTCTTTGGTAGCAATGTAATGGTACCAAAATTCAAATGAAAGAGTTGTAGATGACCATCATAAAAGATCGTGAAACATTGCCATAAGATCCTTCTTGATAATATGCCAACATGTTTTGTAAAACTCCGCTGGAAACCCATCAGGCCCAGGAGCTTTACCGTTCTTCATCTCCCCAATTGCCTCCAGCACGTCTTTCTCCGAAAATGGGGCGGATAATAACTCATTGTCCGCCTCTCCAACTTGAGGAATATTCGTGATTTGATGATCATCCATAGTCAAAAAACTATGGTCAGAAGCACCAAATAAGTTTTTATAATAGTTTGAAATATATAATTTTAGGTTCTCATGACCCACTATTGTACCCTCATCTTGCTCGAGCTGGAGAATTTTATTTTTCCTATGCTTGCCATTTGCAATCAGGTGGAAAAATTTGGTATTATTATCCCCATAAACGATTGCCCGCACTTTAGCTCTAGTAGCCCATTTCGATTCCTCCTCCCTAAGGAGCACTCGTAGGCGTTGTTCAGCTTCATTCTTCAAAGATCGCTCATTGAAATCCAGAACAAAGGTCGCGGCCTTACGGTCAAGGTCGTCTATAAGTTTGATAAGCCTATCCTGCTCATCCTTATAGATCCCCGAAACGTTCTTAGCCCAACCTCGAAGGTATTGTCTAAGATGTCTAATCTTATTTTTCCATCGATCCACGTTGGATATCCCACCCAACTCTCTATTCCATTCCCGGGCAACCATATCTGTAAAACCCTCCCGTGAGAACCAGCTTGACTCAAAGGAGAATCTACACTTGTTTCCCATATGAATAGCACTACCAGAATCCAGCAACAAAGGTGTGTGGTCAGAAATCGCTCTCTGGAGCGCATGCACCGTTACTAGAGGGAATTTCTGTTCCCAATAGATACTGGTAAGGACCCGATCCAACTTTTAAAAAGTCTGGTTTTGTAGGGAATTAGCCCACGTGAATTTCCTACCAGAGAGCTCTATCTCCCTAAGTTCCAGGCTCTCGGTAATAGTATTGAACATAAATGGCCATCTACCATCAAAAATATCATTACTCTTTTCGTCAGCTCTCCTAATAATATTGAAATCACCCCCAATCAAAAGTGGTAATTTCTCATCGCAGATCCTCACCAGATCGGCGAGAAAATTAGGTTTAAGCTCTGGCTGAGCAGCCCCATATACAGCTATGAGGGGCCATTGGAATCCATCCTCTTTAGATGTAATCCTGAATTTAACCGCAAAATCTCCTAATACCACTTCTGTAACTTGAAGGGTATCACATCTGATTCCAAGTAAAATCCCACTGGATATTCCTCTTGGAGGGAGACAATAACAATCAAACTCTACTCCTGCTGATAGAGAACTCAGAAATTGGGAAGTAAAATTATCTCTCCCAGTCTCCATGAGTGCTATAAAATCAAGGTGATGCTCTAAAGTTGCCTCAGCTAGAAATCTTGTTTTAGCCAAGTCCCGAAGACCTCTACTATTCCAAAATATTCCTCTCAACTTTCATCATACAAAATTTTAGCAGTCTTAAATCTAGCACTCCTTCTAACCGCAGAAACCGGATATACTTTCCGTTTCCAAGGCCGTTTTGGTTTCTCCCCAAAACCCTGATCCATATAACCAGGTGTTTGGGAGTCAACTACCAAAGATTGTGTCTCCTCGAAACTTTGCTCTAGGGTGTTGTCCTCTCCCACCTCTGGATCGGCCAGTATGTCCAAATTCTCACATAGAGTATTCAGACCCCCCATCTCATTAATATCAGAGTCATTCATAGGTTTGACGGCAGCTAAATTACAAATAATATCAAGAGCTCTATCTACTTCTAAGTCTAGAAGGTCATTAATAGATTTCGAAATTTGTGTACCAGTATTACCCAAAGACACCCCAACAGCGGCAGCATTATCACTAATATCATGCGGAGAAAAATGAAGGATGGAATTGTCTTTGTTAAAAGACATACTTGTCGCAATTTCCGCATCCTTCATCTTTGCAGCTCTCATTGCACGCCCCAACTGCAAGTCATCCGCGTCCGGTTGATCCTGAATACGCTGACTAGACCGCCTGTCGTGAGTCATCGGATCCGGGAGCCCCCCAAACGCTATAACATCATCCGCAGAGAATTGTGCACCATCATGCACCATCATCCCATGAAGAGAGCACTCAGTCCCCGTTGACACAACCGGAACTCAAAACCTCCACTGGCACAGCCGTAGGTATCTCATTACCTACCGGAATCTGATCACGCACCAAAAGCGAGTCCTCTTTCCTTTCTTCTGCAAGATAAGTGTCAAGAGAGACACCCGGCAATCCCACCGTAGGCGAGACTGGCCCCTGCGCATCCTCGACGGGCAGCTTCCCAGGGAACAAGGTCTTACGCCGCTGCCCCTCGAAGCTTGCCACCAGGCGGCCACCACCAACCTTGGTTGGAGCCGACACCGGACCAAAAGAGCCAAACCGAAGCTGCGCCAACGGAGCCGTAACAGAAACAACCCCTCCAACCGCCCCGGTCACCTGTGAAGCCGCTGGTTCCTTAGCGTTAGTAGGCTTGTGACCGCTCTTATTGGCCTCCTTTGACCTCGACTCATCATCCCCATCAGTCATATCCACATCCTTATCTGGCACTCCTTCCTCAAATAAAAGAGGACTCTCAATCTCAACCTGGAGGGTACATCTCATATCCGCATGCATCCAAACCACCTCATCCGGCACCAGTGCAATGTCAATGGCACTAACAAGCACACGAGAAACTCCTTTAGCTCGGGTAAACCTCATGTCTACCTTTTCTGTCTTGCCAATCAAAGAACCTAAGCTCCAAGTAACAAGGAAGTCGCTAACAGCCTTTGAAGGGGCCCCAGAAAATCGAACCCAAATCTGCGGAAGGGCAACACCTTGTGGCTCTTCACTCGACCTTGCATCAAACTCCAACATGCAACTGGTGCTTGGCACTCTGCACATACCAAACTTAAGCAAACGTGTGAGGTCCTCCTTAGTGGGAAAGACAACTTTGAACACATTCTCAGCAATCAACATAGGCTCCCACCGAAAAGTCGAAGACACCAATTCCCGGAGCTGCTGCACCACCTGCTCAGCACACATAGTCCCGCGAGCCACGGTGACTGTACCCGTAAAGGCCACATCAGGCGCATGGACCGCAGTCGAAACCGTTGGGGACTCAAAGAACATCAGCTCCTGGCAACATACGCCATAGATAGTCACCACAGGCATAGGTCCAATCATAAGAGGGCACTGCACTGTGCCATGCTTGGGTTTAAGACAGAACTCGCATAGATCCGCCTTGCACTCACACACAAAATGACCAGTCTCTCCACACCGATAGCACGTCCTTTTCTCCTTCTTACGAGCCCACTTGGAAGGTCTATCACCTCCGTCAAGCCTCCCGTGAGAGCTGTTATTGTTCGCCACTCCAACCGGTCCAGGATCAACACCCTGAGGCTGCGCAATGGTATAGGATTCTACCAATGCCTGCCCCGTCGTATGCTCAATGGGAGTGGCTTCCACCATCATAGCAGCACCAGGAGCAACCGAAGGCGGGAACGGAGGCCTTGGCTTCCGGCCACCTCCTCTTCCTCCCCAGTTTTGTCGGAACCGACCCCTCTTAGGATGTTGCGGCCCCGCCACCCCTGGTGCGAACTTCCCAGGAGGACCGGAGAAGCCCGCCGAACTGCCGTTGTTACTCTGCCACGCATAGCCACGGCCCCCTCCCGAAGAGGAAGAGCCGCGGTGTGACCCTCACCATAAGCATCAAATCCGTCATCCCCCCATCGACCACAGGGTGGTTTTCTATCGGCGGCCACCGGCCCACTAGGAACAGCCGAAGCCGCCGCCGCCTTCGCCGGCTTGGCAGGAGGACGGGGCCCCTGGCCAGTAGGACGGCCCGGGTGATGCAGGCCCTGGCCGCCGCCCTTCCCAGGACCCATCGCTGCGTCCACCTTGCCTGGAGGAGCGCCTCGCCCTGCCATCTCAGACGCGGAACACGGAGGGAGTACTCGAGCTGCGCGGCCAGTCCGAAGCCTTGGAAAACCCTTTAAAAGAGGTAGACTAACCCTAGCCGACGGCGGTAGGAAAGCTACGTCGTGGCAACATGCATCGTCCGACCCGGCCTCCACGTTCTCTTCCTGGACCATATACCCAGAAGGACGAGAACCCGAACGTAAACTAGGCCCGTCATAGCCCACGTCCGATAATGCCTTATTCAAAAAGCGCCTCCGTGAATCACGCGCTAAATACGGCTCCTCAGCTGCCGAACGCGTCCTTGAATCACGCGGTGCAAACGGCTCCTTGGTCGCCGCCGACGACGCCCTACCACCGCGGCCCAACTTCTTGTTCCTCGAGTTCACCTTCCAAGTCTCCGGAATAATGAAATCAGACAAAGAAAGTGGTGGTAAGCTAACCTTCGGAATCGGTCCAATCCATGGTTTCACTCCATTTGAAACCCTCGTCTTGTTATCGAGCTTGAAATTCGGCTGTCGCTTGCGCTCAAAAGACGTAGCCGCCGGTAGCGTCTGGCATGGATAATGAACAAACCCGTCTGACGGACTCGCAGTCGACGGATCCTCCTCGACCTCATCTTCGACATCTGCAAGAGCCCAAAAACGTCCACCAAAATGCTTAGGAGAAGATGTTAGGTCGATGCAGACCGACTCCTTCATGCGCATCGTAAGCAGAATTGGATCCTGCATAATCACCCTAAATCCGTCGATCTCCAGAGCCTGTCCAAATGATGGACACTGTCAATCGAGTAGATAACGCCCGGCAAGAATATCATCTTCCGCATCCCTCAGCGTGATCCAAAAAGAAAGCACGTGAAGGGAAATAAAACCCTGCAGACAGCTAGGAGAGGCGATAGTGGCATCTGCATACCAAACCTCCCATCAACGAACGACAGCTCCGGCAAGAACCTGATCCTCCCTGGATCGCCCCGTCCAACATCCGCAGCCGCATAAGCCTGCCCATCCTTAGATGCAGCACACTTGCGCAGCGCGGAAGCAGATGCCCTGGGCGCATCAGGAGCAACGCCGAGGATCTCACCACCGGAGGCCTGAACGATCTCCTCACAAGCGGCGCCGCCGGAGGCCAGCCCGAGCGCGTCGGGCGGCGTCTCGGTATCGCCCCCTTTTGCCTTAGATGGCATCTCGACTCACCAACTTTTTTTGTGCCGAGAGCGTAATCTCAACTTCCGTTAGCCAAACAGTAAAATACGCTAAAACTGTTTGGGCCGAGCAGAACAATGCATGATAAAGAAGAGGAATTCAACAAAAGAATATATATACACCAAGAAGAAAAGAAGAAATCTTCAGATTTCTCTCGTTCCAAATGCACCGATGCATGTACCCGCACGGCGAGGACAAAGTCCATCAAGTTTAAAGGGGACCTGCCTTAACTCGACACTTGTTGTTGTGTGGAAATCATTGCATCTTTTTCCTCTTGTGAATAAAAGAAAAAGGTGAACCAACTTATGGTTGGATGGTTAGAGAGACTCTGGTATTCTCAACTCATCATGTTTCAAGTCTTGATACTTGCATTTATTTTGAAATTATTTTAGAATTTTCGGCGTTGCGCATTCAGTGAAAGAAGATGTTTCTGTCGGCGACGAGGCATTTACGATGACTTCGTAAATCTCAAGATGATATGACAACTTAGTGTTTTTGGATGTATGTGTGTGCATTTATAGAAATGAGTGTATGCGCATGTATATAAACACTTAGATCTGGAGCGTGTTCAAAAAAAATATCCCTAAAAAAGCCCAGAAAAAACATAATTGAAGGTTCGATCTGGGCCACGTAAACTCATGTGGAGTACTCCCTCCCACTCGTCTCCGTTTTTCTTCCCGACCCCACGCCACGTTGCGCCAGAATCTCCTATTTGCAGTTCGCAGCTGTTAGTTGTCGGGGAGACGCACACGGTAGCGAGGCGAGAGATTTTAAAGGGCTGGCCCATTAGCGCCTCTCACTGATCCCGGATCTGGGAACCTTTTAGAGTTTCCAACTCGGGTTTTCTGGTTTTGAGAACTTCTAGAAGGTTCCTTGAACCGGTTTATTCGTTTTCTTTCTTTTTTTATATTTTTTTCTTTCATGTTTCTGTTTGAAAAAATGTTCTGCATTTTCAGAAAATGTTTTGGAGTTTTGACAAAAATCTTCCAAGCAACAATATTTTTGTTTTCTAAAAGATGTTCTAGATTTTAAATAGTTGCCATTTTTCAAAAACATTCAAAACTTCAAAAAATCTTTGGGATTTTCAAAAAATGTTTGCGTTTCCAAATTTGTTCGGATTTTTTTAAAATTGTTCTTGGTTTCAATTTTTTTCTCAAGATTCAAAATATGTTCGCGCTTGAGAAAATTGATCATGTTTTCAAATTTGTTTAGGTTTTTTCAAAATTGTTCTTCGTTTCAAAATTTTGTTTTCAAGATTCATAAAATATTTTTAAAATTGTTAGAGCTTCCGAATTTACTTTTCTAGATTCAAAAAATTGTTAGCGCTATCAAAAATTGTTAGCGCTTCCAAATTTGTTCAGGATTTTTCAAAATTGTTCTCGATTTTAAATTTTTTTCTCAAGATTTAGAAAATATATAAAATTACAAATTTTGTTCGCACTTCCAAATTTGTTCGAGGTTTTTCAAAATTGTTCTCAAGATTCAAAAAAATTGTTCTCGCTTCCAAATTTATTAAAGAGTTTTCAAAATTGTTCTCAGTTTCAAAATTTGTTCTCAGGATTCAAAAAATGTTTATGATTTAATTTTTTTTCGTGCTTTTAAATTTGTTGTAATTTTAGAAAATGTTTAAAATTGCTTGTGCTTCCAAAATTTGTTCGAGGTTTTTCAAAATTGTTTTCGGTTTCAAATTTTTGTTCTCAAGATTCAAAATTGTTCGTTCTTTAAAAAATTGTTCACGCTTCCATATTTGTTCAGGTTTTTTCCATATTGTTCTCGGTTTTAAAATTTGTTCTTAATATTTCAAATTTGTTGAGCTTTAAAAATTTGTTCGCGCTTTCCAATTTGTTCCATGGTTTTTAAAATTGTTCTCCGTTTCAAAATTCTATTCTCTAGACTCAAAAATTGTTCGTGCTTTAAAAAATTGTTTGCACTTCCAAATCTATTCAAGATTTTTCAAAATTGATCTCGGTTTTAAAATTTATTCTCAATATTTAAAAAATGCGCGTGCGCTAATTTTTTTTTGTGCTTTCTAATTTTTTCTCCGTTTTAAAAATGTTCATGTTTTCAAAAAATGATGGGACATTCAACAATTGTTCGTTTTCACAGAAGATGAAAGAAATTTAAAAAAAGAAAAAAAGAAAGGCAATAACAAGAAAAGGAAATAACAAGAAAAGGAAATAACAAGAAAAGTTAATTTCTAGATTTTTGTGACATAAAAACCAATTGGCCCAGCCCAGTCAGCGCGATCCCACCTTTGCGTGCGAGGAGTCCCTGCCGCAAACAGCGGAAAACCCTATTTACCACTCTATGCAAAGCCATGTCAAGGCTTCGCATAGAGCTGGCACGGGATCGGGCCAGCTGGCCCAGGTAGCGGAGCTGTGCCCGGTTTTGGAACCTTCTACAGTTTCTTAGTCGGTTTTTTTGGTTTTGGGAAACTTCTATAAGGTTCTCATAAACTGTTTTTTTTCATTTTTCCTTTTTCTTTTCTGTTTCTTTTTTTATTTCTCTGTTTCTGTTTCAAAAAATGTTCTGGATTTTCAACAAATATCTTTGGATTTCTGAAATATTGTTCTCGATTTCAAAAAAATGTATTGTAGTTGTTCTTAAGATTCAAATTTGTTCTCAGCTACAAAAAAACTTCTTAAGATTCAAAAAATGTTTCTGCATGAAAAACTTGTTCACACTTTCAAATTTGTTGAGGATTCTTCAAAATTGTTCTCGGTTTCAAAATTTGTTCTCAAAATTCAAAACAAATTTGTTCTTTAAAATTTTGTTCGCGCTTCCAAATTTGTTTGGTGTTTTTCAAATTTGTTCTCAGTTTCAAAATTTGTTCTCCAGATTCAAAAAATGTTTGTGATTTAAAAACTTATTTAGGCATCCAAATTTGCTCACGTTTTTCAAAATTGTTCTCAGTTTCAAAATACATTCGCAAAATACAATAAATGTCCGTGCTTAAAAAAATGCGTTCACGCTTTCAAATTTCTTTGGGTTTTATTTAAAATTGTTCACCTTTTCAAAATTTTGTTCTCAAGACTAAAAAAATGTTTGTGTTTTAAAAAAAATTCGCGCTTCCAAATTTGTCCATGTTTTTTCAAAATTGTTCTCGGTTTTAAAATTTGTCGTTCAAATTCAAAAAATGGCCGTGCTTTAAAAATTTGTTCGGAGTTTTTCAAAATTTTGCTCCCAAAATTCAAAAATGGTCGTGCTTTAAAAAATTGTTCGCTCTTCCAAATTTGTTCACTTTTTTAAATTGTTCTCGGTTTCAAAATTTGTTATTAAAATTCAAAAAAAGTTCATGATTTAAAAATTTGTTCGGGTCTTTCAAAATTGTTCTCCTTTTCAAAAAAAATCTCAAAATTCAAAAAAGTTTCGTGCTTTAAAATTATGTTCGCGCTTCCAAATTTTTCAATTTTTTTAAATTGTTCTCGCTTTCATATTTTGTTTTCACCATTGAAAAACTGTTTGTGTTTAAAAATTTGTTCGCGCTTTCAAATTTGTTCGAGATTTTTCAAAATTGTTCTCTTTTTCAAAATTTTGTTCTCAAGATTCAAAAAATGTTCGCGGTTCCAAACTTATTTACGTTTTGTTTAAAATTTTCTTCAAATTCGAAAATGTTTTTGATTCAAATAAAACTAGGCCAGCTCATTCAGCCCCCCCCCCCCCCCGGTGCGTCGTCGGGGCTCCCTACCGTAATGAGCGGCATGTAGGAGCTCCCGCAAACAGCGCGGACCTGACTGAGCGGGGAGCTGCTATGCACCACTCGCTATGGCATATTGCAGAGGAGGTATCGAACAAGAGACCTCCTGTTTCTTAAGCATGCTCCTAGCCAACGAGACTAGTGACCTTTGTATGTTTAAAATTGTGCGTGGAGCTAATGACCTTTTCTAAAAGGTTACGATTTTGATATTTTTTGAGTTTTTGAAACTTAAACAACATTTGTATTTACGAAAAAAAATATAAATGGAAATCTTTTTGAATTTATGAAGAATTTTTCAAAATACGAACATTATTTAAATATATGAGCAATCCTGCACGCCGTTGTTTCTGCAGTGCGGTCGTTGCAAGATGACGTTGGATGCGGGTCTGTCGAGGTCGGGACAAAGTTTTGTAGAAACTTCAGTTTAGCTCCTGCATGCCGGCGACGGGCTGATTTTGCGGTGGGTTGACGGCGGCGCCGTCTGAGGCGCATCTCTGTCGGGGCCGAGAAAGAGTGTCTAGTTTGTGCAATAGACCGTTTTTGCGGGAAATAACGACTGAGCATGCGGGGCGCGGATACTAGATCGAACGGCTATCAGCTAAAAAATCCAAAGGATGTGGAGGCGATGGATAATTTCTAAAAATCGACCGATGGACGCATAGCGTTCCGCTTTTTATAAAGATGTGAAAACAAGAATATTTTTTGAAAACTGTGAGCAATTTACGAAAAGAGGAACATTTTTTGAAAAGCCATGCAATTTTTTGAATACGAAACAATTTTTGAAACATGAACAGAAAATATGAACACATTTTGGAAGCAAGAACATTTTTTGAAGCACAGACATTGAAATATAAATTGTGAACAAATTTTTGAACATGAGAACATTTTTTCAAATTCAAACAAAATTTAGAAAATATAAAATAAAAAGTAGGAAAAATAAAAAAGGAACCAAAGTGAAGGAAAAAATAAAAAAGAAAGAATAACCTTTTTTGAAAAAGAGAACATTTAATAAAAATAATGACCATTTTTGAAATCCCAAATATTTTTAAAGTTAAGATTTTGTTTTTGAAAAATGGCACATATATGGAATTTAGAACATTTTTATAAAAGCCAAAACATTTTCTGAATTTAACAATTTTCAAACATGAGCTTAGTTTTAAAAGAAATAGCCATAAAAAATAGAAACAGAAAAACGAAGAGAGTAAAAAACGGAAAAAACGAAACTGCAATAAGGACAAAAGAGAAAATAAAAAACCGAAACTGTCTGCAGAGGGAGATTGGCTGGCTCATTTGTTCGGGCCCCTGTGCGTTTGGTTGACTATTTGACGCACACAGCGTCAAATAGGATTTCCGGCTGAGTGGCTGGGCCGCGCGAGCATTTATAGGAGGCCCCACGTTTCAGAACTACCAACGACTCTCTAGTACTGTACAGTAGTCTAGTCAAACCAGCCCCAGAAGGCCGCAAGGCCCTACCTCCCGTACACCCC
Organism: Hordeum vulgare subsp. vulgare; assembly: GCF_904849725.1. Lineage (NCBI taxonomy): Eukaryota > Viridiplantae > Streptophyta > Magnoliopsida > Poales > Poaceae > Hordeum > Hordeum vulgare. The sequence goes on along the minus strand of NC_058519.1, from coordinate 198,590,998 downwards.
TCAACATAAGCCTTCCACCCTTCATCGGTTTACTTCAGTGGCTGGGCCGTCGTTTCTCCAACCTGTTATTATTTCTACAACACGGTTGTTGTTTCTGCAGTGCGGTCGTTTCAAGATGACGCTGGACACGGGTCTGTCGAGGCCGGGACAAAGTTTTGTAGAAACTTCAGTTTAGCTCCTGCACGCCGGCGGCGGGCTGATTTTGCGGTGGGTTGGCGGCGGCGCCGTCCGAGGCACATCTCTGTCGGGGCCGGGAAAGATTGTCTAGTTTGTGCAATAGACCGCTTGTTGTGGGAAATAACGACTGAGCATGCGGGGCGCGGATACTAAATCGAACGGGTGTCGAACGGCTATCAGGTCAGAAATCCAACGGATGTCGAGGCGATGGATAATTTCTAAAAATCAATCGACGGATGGGTAGCGTTCCCATTTTTATAAAGATGTGAAAACAAGAACATTTTTTGAAAATTATGACCAATTTACGAAAAAAGGAACATTTTTTGAAAAGTCATGCAATTTTATGGATATGAAACAATTTTTGAAACATGAATAGAAAATATGAACACATTTTGAAAGCAAGAACATTTTTTGAAGCACAGACATTGAAATATAAATTGTGAACAAAATTTTGAACATGAGAACATTTTTTCAAATTCAAACAAAATTAGAAAATAAAAATTAAAAAATAGGAAAAATAAAAAAGGAACAAAAGTGAAGGAAAAAATGAAAAAGGAAACAATAAACTTTTTTGAAAAATAGAACATTTGGTAAAAATAATGAACAATTTTGAAATCCCAAACATTTTTAAAGTTATGATTTTTTTTGAAAAACGGCACTTATATGAAATTTAAAACATTTTTATAAAAGCAAAAAGATTTTCTGAATTTCAAGAACAATTTTCAAACATGAGCTTAGTTTTAAAAGAAATAACCATAAAAAAATAGAAACAGAAAAACGAAGTGAGCAAAAAACGGAAAAAACGAAAGTGCAATAAGGACAAAAGAGAAAAGAAAAAAACGGAACTGTGTGCAGAGGGAGATTGGCTGGCTCATTTGTTCGGGCCCCTGTGCGTTTGGTTGACTATTTGACGCAAACAGCGTCAAATAGGTTTTCCGGCTGAGTGGCTGGGCCGCGCGAGCATTTATAGGAGGCCCCACGTTTCAGAACTACCAACGAGTCTCCAGTACTGTACAGTAGTCCAGTCAAACCAGCCCCAGAAGGCCGCAAGACCCACCCCTCAACATAAAGCCTTCCACCCTGCTTCGGTTTACTTTGGAGTTTGGAGTCGAGCCACCGCCGCATCTTCCACCGCTAGCTCTACGGCTCGCCGCCTCGCCCAAACGGCCGAACACCATGGCCTCGCACGACCGCGGCCGCATCCCCTCCTACCTTGCCGCCGCCACTGTCCTCCTCATGGCCTTGCTCCTCCCGCCGCTGGCATCTTCCCAGTGGCCGAAATGCGACATGACCAGCAACTTCACCCAGAACAGCACCTACCAGGCTAACATCCAGGCCCTTTCCACCACCATTCCCAAGAACGTCTCCTCCTCGCGGACGCTCTTCGCTTTCGCCAGCGTCGGCACCGTTCCGGACATTGTCAACGCGCTCGCGCTCTGCCGCGGCGACATCAACGCCTCCGCCTGTGGCGACTGCGTGGCCAACGGCTTCAAGGACGCGCAGCAGCTCTGCCCCTACAATAGGGTCGCTGCCGTCTACTACGACACCTGCTACCTTGTCTTCTCCAACAAGAACATCCTCTCCGCCACCAACGGCGACAACGGCGCCCTCATACTGTCCAACTTGCAGAACGTGACCGTGCCAGTTAAGGTGTTCGACGCCGCCGTGAGCATACTCATAAACGCCACCGCGGAATACGCGGCCGTGAACTCCTCCAGGCGGTTCGGCACAGGGGAGGAGGGGTTCGAGACGATCGACAAGGCCAATCCCAAGATTTACGGTCAATCGCAGTGCAGGCCAGATATGTCACCGGCCGATTGCCGGAGCTGCCTGGCGGATATCATCACGTATATCCCCAAGTACTTCACCGGGAGGCGGGGTGCTAGGGTTCTTGGATTACGGTGCAACTACAGGTATGAGCAGTATCCCTTCTTCACCGGGCCTTCTCTGCTGCAGCTCCCGGCGCCATCCGTGGGGGAAGCTCCATCTCCAGCGCCAGACAACGTGACGCCACCACCAGTCGGAGGAGGTGAGTCCATTTGGATTTACACACCACAATCCTATTATTTTATTTGATTCCAGCATATAATTATGCACTGTCAACACCAGCCAGGGGCCTTTTTACAGTTTGATTCAGTTGTGCTAAAAATAAGTAATGCAAACTTCAGAATTCTGTAAAGAACTCGGAATAAATTAGTTTGTACAACAGCTGAGACAAAGAGCAGTTTTAACAAACCTTGGTAAACTAACAAAGTAAGTAAATGAGGGAAAGATTGCTCTCAACAAGAAACTTTGGAAATTTCTGTTGTTTGGTCTTGACTTCTGCGCAGTCCCGTAGCTATCAGTAGTCCCGTAGCTATCTGTTAATTGACTGGACAAAACGGAGAATTATACGAGTTCAAAGTCTTGCGATGACCGGGCCAGGCGTGCATGCTTGGTTGATTGCCAGCCATAAAAACTATTCTGCAAAGGGTCCGTGTTGGAATTTATAGCACTCTTCCACGATTTGGTCTAAGAAAGTATATTGACGAACAAAATATCTTTTGGTGTTTGCGCATGAGCACATGGGTTTTTTCCTTTTTCGATGGGTCATTAGTCATTACACAGGCTTTTCATGGCTGTTTACAACTAAAAGTGCAACCATATATTTTTATTCCTTTTGTTTTCGAGAGAGTATATTCCTTGGCATTGGAACTCGGGCGAAATAACACATTCAGATTTGCTACCCATGCCCATATCCGAATTCAAAGAGGCAAGACATAAAGCTTTCAGCACTGTAAACAACTAGACATCAAAGATATTAATGGATTTACTCCAGTGATATCTTTGCAGTTTTCAACATAGTAGCTTCATTATCTTAAAGATGTGTGACAACAAGGCAGATGCATCATCTCTTAGTGTCTTGTAGGATTCTCTTTAATGTACTCCCTCCGTTCCTAAATATAAGTCTTTTAAGCGATTTCATTAAGGGACTACATACAAAGTAAATTGAATAAATTTACCCTCTAAAGTATGTCTATATACATCCGTATGTAGTCCTCTAGTGGTATCTCTACAAAGACTTATATTATGAAACGGAGGGAGTATCTTGTACTGACTGGCGCCTTTCGTTCACAGGAAGCACAAGGAATGGAACTGTTAGAATTTTAGCCATTGCACTGCCGATAGTCGCTGCAATACTGGCAGCTGTTGTAATTTGCTTTCGTCAATGGAGGAGGAAGAGCAAACCGGTGGCACGAAAGGCATCATTATCATGTAAGTCCATTATTTTTTTTTTGGTTAAACATATGAGTTTCTTCTTGTTCACAAGTGGAATCAGTTTCTCAAAAATGATCTATAGAATTGAAACTAATGTTTTGGCATTCGGAAATAGTTACATTCATGCGTTACACCATTATTATAATGTCTTTTCTCTTATGATAGATCCAAAAAATCAAGAGGCCATACAGACTATCGATTCACTCATTCTCGATCTATCAACTCTACGAGCCGCAACAGATAACTTTGATGAAAGCAATAAACTTGGTGAAGGAGGATTTGGTGTGGTTTATAAGGTGCTAATTTAATCATTTCGCAAAGGGTTTCTATTTTGTAAATTGCACTTCTAGTAAATAGATATCTACATTTGTACAGGGAATCCTTCCTGACAATGAAGAAATAGCAGTTAAAAGGCTCTCACAAAGTTCCCGCCAAGGGATAGAGGAGCTGAAAAATGAGCTTGTTTTGGTTGCTAAGCTTCAACACAAGAATTTAGTGAGACTTCTTGGTGTTTGCTTGGAGGAACAAGAAAAGTTACTTGCGTATGAATACATGCCCAACAAAAGCCTTGACACCATTCTTTTTGGTAGGGCAACTCACCAAACCATTTTGCAACAGTGAAACAAACAACTAAAATATATTGTGTACGGTTCTGATGTTTCTTTTCCTTGTGATAGATCCTGATAGGAGCAGTCAGCTAGATTGGAGGATGAGATTTAGGATAGTCAATGGGATTGCTCGAGGCTTACAATATCTTCATGAAGATTCTCAGCTGAAGATAATTCACCGGGACCTCAAATCGAGCAACGTTCTTTTAGACTCTGAGTTTAATCCTAAGATTTCAGATTTTGGCTTAGCAAGGCTATTTGGAAGTGACCAATCCCATGATGTCACCAACCGTGTCGTCGGAACCTAGTAAGTGCTGGTGACATTGCTCTTATAAGATACTATGTCTATGTGAGAGTGCATGAGTCCGTAACGTAATGTTTTCATTTCAGCGGATACATGGCCCCCGAGTATGCTATGCGTGGGAATTACTCTATCAAGTCAGACGTGTTCAGCTTCGGCGTCTTGATTTTAGAGATCGTTACTGGAAAAAGAAACAGTGTTGCATATGACTCCGAACATGCTGTAGATCTCTTAAGTTTGGTGAGTACTTTGGGTTTTGACTATTATAAGCTTCGGCTTATGGGCAAAGCTACAATTTGTAATAACAACAATAGAAATGAAATAATCCATCTACCAAACGCAGGTCTGGGAGCACTGGACGATGGGAACAATTGTAGAGATCATGGATTCGTCTATGACTAGCCATTCTCCTGGAGACCAGATGCTGAAGTGCATGCACATTGGACTTCTGTGTGTTCAAGAAGACCCAGCTGATATACCGATGATGTCGATTGTGACTGTCATGCTAAGCAGCAGCACTGTGTCTCTCCAAGCTCCATCTAGGCCAGCATTTTGCATTCAAAAGAGTGACATGAACTACTCAGGCATGCACACGGATCCATATCCAGGAGTTTCACACTCTACCAGCAGATCACCTATGTCACCAAACGAAGTTTCGATTACTGAACTTGAGCCGAGATAAGTCTGAGACTGATGATGTATTCATTATATATGCCATTCTTGCCAAAATAACCTATTTTGATGCAGGGAAAGACCCTACGTCATATGTATAATAAACTCGGCCCCCTTGGTGGTAGAAATTTTACTGAACAATGGCATAATACGCCAGTGTAATTGTATTGATTGGGTTTTCTATTTATTGGATTATCGAAAAAGGCCTTCACCTCGTTTTATACATTACATGAAAATCGTCTAGTAAGAATGTGTAAACCGAGTGCTGAAATACAGGTACTCGGCCTACGCGGACCTAAGCCGAATACGAACGTGAGGGCACATGACGAACATGCATGACTTGGCTTACATACGTGTATGCCGCTAGCCAGCAAACGTGGCACTCGGCTTAATACAATTTTTCTTTTTGCGCCAGCTGAAACACTTGGTTTATATAAAACCTTAGAGCATCTCCAACAGCCGCGCTTCGCGCCGCAACTAAAAAATGTATTTACAGCGCGCGCCGACTGGTTTAACGCAGGGATAGGCGCTGGCTCCAACAGGCGCGCTATAATGCAGCGCGCGCGCCGCTCCAGCAGTGCCCAAAAATGCAGCACGCGCAGTAGGCACAAACCACATATACATTTCAAAAAATAAGAGAAAACGATCAAACAAATAAAATAAATCAACAATAAATAGTTATTACAACTCAAACAAATAGTTTATCGTTCAGTACAACAAATAATGCAATAAACACAACCAATAGTTTATGAACAATACAATACAAATAATGCAATCAAATCATGCTCTTTGTCGTCCATGCTATGCCCACCACTCTTCAATCAGATCCTTCTAAAGATCATTGTGTGTTGCGGGACGCCGAATGACATGATACGAGGCAACAAAACGGGCTACCCTTTCAGCCCTCCGTCGCACTCGCACGGGATGTCCCAAGAGCTCATACTGTGAGTAGTCTACATCTTGGCCACGCTCATTCTCGATGATCATGTTGTGCATGATCACACAAGCGTGCATGATGTACCAAAGCATTTTTTGATCCCAAAATCTAGCCGGTCCTCTCACAATAGCAAATTGGGCTTGCAAAATCCCAAATGCTCTCTCCACATCTTTTCTAGCAGCCGCCTGAGCATTGTGAAAATCAAGATTTTTCTTACCTTCTGGCTTTTTCAACGGCTTCACGAAGGTTTGCCACTTTGGATAGATGCCATCCACTAGATAATAGTCATAGTTGTACGTACGTCCATTTGCTACAAACTGCACCGGTGGCAACTCACCATTCGCAATCTTATTCATCAGTGGTGACTGGTTGACAACATTGATGTCATTCAAAGATTCAGGCATTCCAAAGAATGCATGCCAAATCCAAGTCTCATGATCGGCCACCGCTTCAAGGATTATAGTGGAACCCTTTTTTTGGCCGTGGAATTGCCCATGCCATGCCTTTGGACAATTCTTCCAACTCCAATGCATGCAATCTATTGAGCCAAGCATGCCAGAAAAGCCGCGAGATTTGTTCATCGCCAGTAGCCTTGCGGCGTCTTCAGCAGTGGGAGATCTCAAGTACTCCTCGCCAAACACTTGCACAATTCCCACTGCAAAGCGCTTGACACACATGATGGCTTGGCTCTCACCCATAGCCAAGTGATCATCAACTAAATCAGCCGGGATACCGTATGCCAACATACGCAAAGTGGCTGTCACCTTCAGAAAGGTGCTATGCCCGAGCTCTCCGGCAGCATTCCTCCTTTGCTGGAAAAACCGGTCATGGCTCGCTAGTTTCTCTGCAATGCGCTTGAACAAGTCTGTGCTCATCCTAAACCGGCAACGAAAATACGACTCCGGGTACGTGGGATTCTCCACGAAATAGTTCTTCATCAATCTGTTATGGGCATCAATCCTATCTCTCCAATTTTTTTCCCGACCCATAACCGAACCACCGTGCTTCGGTTTTTTATTGATACGCATAGCTATGATCATTGCAAGATCCTCCTCCTCTTCCATATCAAATTCTTCTTTGGAAGAATCATACGACGAACTCATCTACAATGTTCAATACTATACTATAAAAACTACAATTCAAAACATGCACCAAATTCATAAGTTTGAAGCAATACATACCTTGTAGGCGTTTTGTCGAACACCTTGCGGGCGCGGCGCGGCAGCGAGCGCTCGGGCGCTATTCCTCAGACGTCGGAGGCGCGCGAGGGCCGGCCGGACTAGGAGGGGGTGGGGCGGAAGCGCGGCGGCGCGGGGAGGCCGGGGAAGCGCCTGAACGGTCGCCGGGGGGCGTGGGCGGCGGCGGCGGTAGCGGAGACAGGCCGGGGAAGCTCTTGAGTGGTCGCCGGCGGGCGCGGGCGGCGACGGTGGCGCGGGGATAGGCCGGGGAAGTGCCGAACGGTGGCTCGAGCGGCGACGACGGCGCGGTCGGATGGGGGCGGCGGAGCGAGCGCAGGAGAGTGCAGAGCGAGTGCAGGAGAGTGCAGAGCGAGCACAGGAGAGAGCAGGAGCGAGCGCGGGAGAGTCGCGCGCGCGGGAGCTGGCGCAACAAATAATGGGCGCGGGATTGCGTTTCGGCCAGCGCGCTGAATTGGAAATGGCACGCGCGCCGTTTTTGCACGCCCGCTGGAGCTGCCGCCGCGTTGCGCGCGCGCTAAAACTGCCTTTTTACGGCGCGGCGTTTGTATAGCGCGCCTGTTGGAGATGCTCTTAGGGCAAACCGCACCTGCCACGTGGCCTTCATGCACGCCACCAACTGATGTCTTCGCGATGGCACCATTGGTAATCCGAGTATCTGATATAATACATTGTGCTTACAAAATACAAATATTGCAAAAATTGAAGTTGGTGAGTTGGACTTTTTTTTTGAGATAAGGAGGCTCACCTCTGGCCTTTGCATCAGAAAGATGCATATATGGCCACATTTATTTGAAATCTCGGGTAATGTTGTAGTCCAGAAACAACCTATGAAAAGGCTGAAAAGTAAATAAATGAAAGAAAAAGAAAGCCACAACCGGCGTAAAATAGGACTAGAAACCTATCCATGTATTCTACTATTGGACCGCCATCCAAACCGGTTGAAGAAATCCTGAGCTACCATCTTTCATCGGGTAGATCCAGTAGCCAAACACTCCCTGTTCTCCGCAGGAGTGAGTAGGGACCATGTACGGATCAAAGAACTTGCCCTGTGTAAAACCTGCAAAAAATTGGTTTTATAAATCCTGTTAAAGATCATGTCATTTCGGTAATTCCATATAGCCCATAGTAACGCAGAGACTTCTATGCGAATCTGTCTTGCCACGTTGATGTCTACTCCGTCCAACCACGTCCCAAATAACGTTTGAATGCTAGTTGGAGGTGTGATATTGAAGGCTATATGAATTGAAGTCCAATTTTTTTTTGCTAACGGGCATTTGAGAAAGAGGTGTTTAATTGTCTCTAACTGATTACAAAAGCCAACTTTTGTTTCCGGGCCAATTACGTTTTGCCAAATTATCCTTCGTGAGAATATCTTCCTTGTGAACGAACCACATGAAAATTTTGATTCGTAAAGGGACCTTGATCCTCCAAATATGAATAGATCTCGGAATCGGTCAGGAGTCAATTAGGTCTAAGTACATCGTTTTCACCAAAAAGATGCCATTCTTATAGAGTTTCCAATGAAGTCTATCAGCCTCATCCGATAGGTTAACCTCCATCAACCTCCTAACAAGATCAATCCAAGCTATCCACCGATCGCCCTGTAAACTTCGTATGAACTGAATGTTTAGAGGAACATACTGAAGAACATTAGCAACATAAGCCCCCTTACATTGCATAATGTTATATAGAGAAGGGTATTGCATGGCTAGCGGTGTCTCACCCAGCCATGTGTCCTCCCAAAACCTCGTAGTCCCACCATTACCAACGGTAAACTTAGTCCTGTGAAAGAACGCCGACTTCATTCTCATTAGACCTTTCGAGAAGGGTGAATCATTGGGTTTCATGGTGACTTGCGCTGCCAAGGTTTTAGCATATAAATACTTATTTCTCGGAATCTGTATCCACATGCCCTCAGTCTTCACTGAGAGTCTCTATAACCATTTGATAAGAAGACATATATTTTTGACTTCTAAGTTCTCAATCCCAAGACCACCTTGCTCTTTGGGTCTAGAGACAATATCCTATCTAGAAAGTCTGTATTTTCTTTTGATCTCATCACTTTGCCAAAACAAACGTGATCTATAGAAGTCCAACCTCTTCCTCACCCCAACCGGAATCTCAAAGAAGGAAAGTAGGAACATTGGCATACTGGTGAGAATTGAATTAATGAGGACCAGCCTACCACCAGAAGATAGTAGCTTTCCTTTCCAGCAACTCAGTTTTTTCTTGAATCGTTCCTCTATACACTTCAATTCCTTGTTAGATAACTTCCGATGATGTATTGGTATACCTAGATAGCTGACAGGCAAGGTACCTAAAGGACACCCAAACAACTGTCTGTATGTATCGTGTTCTTCTTTGGCGTTCCCAAAGCAGAAAAATTCACTTTTGTGAAAGTTGATCTTCAACCCAGACAACTGTTCAAACAAACAAAGGATCAGTTTCATATTCCTAGCCTTTGCAACATCATGTTCCATAAACAAAATAGTGTCATCAACAATTGCAGTATGGACACACCATCATCAATTAGGCGTGGGACAAGGCCTCCAACCAGGCCTTCCTGCTTTGCCCTCCCAATTATAATTGCCAACATGTCCGCAACTATATTGAAGAGGATAAGAGACATTGGGTCCCCCTGCCATAGGACTTTATGCATTTGAAAATAATGTATGATGTCATCATTGACTTTAATTCCAACGCTACCCTTTTGTACGAATGATTCGACATGTTTTCTCCATACATCATCGAAACCCTTCATACGTAGCGCTTGCTGAAGACAAGGTCACTTAACTTTATCATATGCTTTCTCAAAATCTACTTTAAAGATGACCACGTCTAGTTTCTTTGAGTGGATTTTGTGCAACATTTCATGAAGGACAACCACACCCTCTAGTATGTTTCTGCCCGGCATGAAAGTCGTTTGACTCGGTTGCACAACCTCATGCGCAATCTTTGTCAACCTATATGTGTCGACTTTAGTGAAAATCTTGAAACTCACATTTAGCAAGCAAATAGGACGGAATTGTTCAATGCGCACATCTCCTTCCTTCTTTGGCAACAACGTGATTGTTTCAAAGTTGATGTGGAAAAGCTGTAAGTGGCCATCGAACAAATCGTGGAACATCGGAAGCAAATCGTCCTTAATAATACTCCAACATTTCTTATAAAATTTGGTGGGAAACCCATCCAGTCCCGGTGCCTTATTATTTTTCATCCGGTCCCGGTGAGTTGGACTTATAACTACTATTTGTTGCATTTATTTTCCTTCCTCTGTTTCTCACACATTCTATCTAGGCTAGTTTTCATCGCACTTTCAATCTCATTTTATCACTGCTAGAAAAATCAGAGACACGTAACTAAAAATAATCACACGAAAATGATAGAGATTTTCGTGTGACCGCATGCGCACTAACCTGGTCTAGCACATCGGCATAACCTGCCATGACACAGAATAAGAGGACTACCCCCGGTCTAACCCCTCTAACACCCGATCAAAGCAGTAGACCGTGCGGGCCCACAAATGACCTTGACGTCAAAAATCGCCCTAGGGAGGGACCGGAGACCGCATTGGCCTACATGAGGACTGGATATATCAACGTAAGGGTGGTCAGACGTTTAAATACCCACTGCAAGACATTTATGTGGCACCTCCCTCACAAACCGTACAGTGACGCAAGAAGGTTCATGACACATATAGTGTGGTAGTCTCCCCTGCATCGAGTAGACACGGGAAGTCATGCAATCGCATGTGCTCCAACCTGGTCTGGCACTTCGACATGACATGCCGTGACATAGAACAAGAGGGGAAAACCTGGTCAAACCTCACTAGCACCCGGTCAAAGCCGTAGACCGCACGGGCCCATGGATGGCCACGACGTCAAAAACCGCCACGGGAAGGGACGGAAGACTGCACAGACCTACGTGGGAACCGAATATATCAACGTAAAGGCGAAATTATGTTTTTGTACCCAGTGCAAAACATTGATGTGGCACCTCCCTCACAAGCCGAACAATTACGCACGAAGGTTCATGACGTATAGTGTGGCAGTGTCCCCCGAATCGAATAGATGGGGGGAGTCCTATGACTGCATTCGCTCTAACCTGGTATGGCACGTCAGCATGACCTGTCATGACACAACACAAGACGAAAACCCCCTAGTCAAACCCCTCTACCACCTGGTCAAAGTCGTAGAACACGCGGGCCCATGGATGGCCATGGCATTGAAAACCGCCACGGGGAGGCAGTCGACTTAAGAAAATTCACGGCGTACACTCAGGTAAGCCGAACTTCCCTCGCTGAAACACTCGACTTATATAAAACTGTAAGGCAAACCGCACCTGCCACGTGGCCCGCGTGCTGCCAGCTCACGTCTCCGTGATGGCGCTATAAGCAAGCCGAGTACCCTATATAATACACTCGGCTTACAAAATACAAATATTGCAAGAAATGAAGTTGGTGAGTTGGAGTTATAACTATTACTTGTTGCATTTCTTTTCCTCCCCCATGTTTCTCAGACATTCTATCTAAGTTAGTTTTATCGCACTTTCAATCTCATTTCGTCACATCTAGAAAATCAGGGACGCGTACTCGATCTACCGAGGACTAAAACCAATCACACGAAACCAACAAAGATTTGTCATGTGACCACATACGCTCCAACCTGGTCTGACATGTGGGAAAGACCTTCCATGAAACAGAATAAGAGGACCCCCCCCCCCCCCCAGTCGAACCCCTCTGGCACCCGGTCAAAGTCGTAGACTTCGCGGGCCCACGGATTGTTGTAGCATCGGAAACCTCCCCGAGTAGGGAATGGAGACCGCACCAGCCTGCATGGGGACTGGATATATCAATGTAACAACGGTCAAAAGTTTGAATACCCAGTGCAAGGCATTTATGTGGCACCTCCCTCACAAACTTGACAGTGACAGAGGAAGATTGAGGATGTATAGTGTGGTAGTCTCCCCCACAACGAGCAGACGGTGAAGTTTTGTGATCCCATGTGCTCCAACCTGGTCTAGCACATCGGCATGACCTACGATGACACAAAACAAGAGGGAAAAACCCGGTCAAACCCCTCTCGCAAGTCGCACCTGGTCAAAGGCATAGGCCACGCGGGCCCACAGATGGCCGCGACATCGAAAACCTCCCCGGGCAGGCACCGAAGACCGCACCGGCCTGCATGGGGACCAGATATATGAATGTAAGAGCGGCCAGACATTTAAATACCCAGTGCAAAACATTGATGTGGCACCTACCTCACAAGACGAACAATGACGCTGTAAGGATCATGACGTATAGTGTGGCAGTGTCCCCCACATCGAGTAGACGGGGGAGTCATGTGACAGCATGCGGTACAACCTGGTCTCGCACATGGGCATGACCCTGTCATGATACCAAACAAAGAGGAAAACCCCTTTGTCAAACCCCTCTGGCATCCGGTCAAAGCCGTAGAAAGCGCGGGCCACAGATAGTTGTGGCATCGAAAACCACTACGGGGAGGGACCGAAGACCACACCGACGTGCATGGGGACCGGATATATCAACGTAAGCGTGGTGCGGCATTTAAATACCCAGTGCAAGACATTGATGTTGGGGAACGTTGCATGGGAAACAAAAAAAAATTCCTACACGCACCCAAGATCTATCTATGGAGATGTATAGCTACGAGAGGGGAAGTGCATCTACATACCATTATAAACTGCTAAGCGGAAGCGTTAAGAAACATGGTTGATGTAGTCGAACGTCTTTGTGATCCAATCATGATCTGTCATGATCGAGCACTGACCGGACGACACCTTCGCGTTCAGCACACGTACGGCTCGAAGACATCTCCACCTCCTCGATCCAGTCAGCGTAGGCGGAGTAGTAGATGAGTTCTCCGGCAGCACGACGACATGGTGATGGTGGTAGTGGTGCGATCTCAGTAGGGCTTCGCCAAGTGTTGTCGCGTCGTGATGGGAGAGAAAATAATCTAGAGAGAGAGAGAGGGAGGGCGCCGCCAAGGCTTGATGTGTTGGATGCCTACCTTTCCTCTCATATATTTAGGGGGAGAAGTGGAGGAGGCCGGCCCCTAGGGTGGGGCGACAGCCAAGGTGGGGCCTTGCCGCCTAAGGTAAGGGGTGGCGCCACCTTGGGCTTGCCCTAGCCCTTGGACGCATGGGCCTCTTGGTGGGAGGGTCGCCCAGCCCACCAGGGGCTAGTGTGCCCCCTCTCACAGCCCATGGGGCCTTCCAGGGTAGGTGGACCCTCCCGGTGGACCCTCGGAACACTTCCGACACCTTCATCAGAAAATGGTAAATCCTAGAACTCTTCCGGAACTCGAATACCAACTTCCCATATATGAATAATCACCTACAGACCATTATGAAGCTCCTCGTCATGTCCAAGATCTCATCCGGGACTCCGAACAACCTTCGGACACCAAAAAGTATAACTCAACAATACTATCTCGTCATCGAATGTCAAGCGTGCAGACCGTGCTGGTTCGAGAACTATGCAGACATGACCAAGACACCTCTACGGTCAATAACCAATAGAGGGACCTGGATGCCCATATCGGTTCCTACATATTTCACAAAGATCTTTATCGGTCGAAACCATATGCAGTTCCCTTTGTCCAGCGGTATGTTACTTGCCCGAGATTCGATCATCGGTAGCTTCATACCTAGTTCAATCTCGTTACTAGCAAGTCTCTTTAGTCGTTATGTAATACAAGATACCGTGATTAACTCCTTAGTCACATTGATTGCATGCTTCCTGTGATGTTGTATTACCGAGTGGGCCCAGAGATACCCATTCGTCATACAGAGTGACAAATCCCAGTCTCGATCCATGCCAACCCAACAGACACCCTCGAAGATACGTGTAGAGCATCTTTATGATCACCCAGTTACATTGTGACGTGTGATACACACAAGGCATTTCCTCCGGTGTCACGGATTTTCATGACCTCATGGTCGTAGGAATAGATACTTGGCATGCAGAAAGCTATAGCAATAAACTTAGTCATACGATCAAATGCTATGCTTATGGTTGGGTCTAGTCCATCACATCATTCTCCTAATGATGTGATCCTATTATCAAATGACAACTCGTCTACATGTCTAGGAAACCTTAACCATCTTTGATCAACGAGCTTGTCTAGTATAACTTACTAGGGACATGTTGTTATCTATGTATCCACACATGTATCCGAGTTTCCAATCAGTACAATTATAGCATGGATAATAGATGATTATCATGAACAAGGAAATATGATAATAACTAATTTACAATTGCCTCTAGGGTATATTTCCAATAGTCTCCCACTTGCACTAGAGTTAGTAATCTAGTATTACATGGTAATGAATCTAATATCCATAGAGTTGGGGTGATGATCGTGTTTTGCTCGTGAGAGAGGTTTTGTCAACTGGTTTGCAAAATTCAGATCCATATGTACTTAGCAAATGTTTATGTCCTCCTCCTTGATATAATCATGGATGGAATTGAAGCGACGCTTTATGTGTCTGGCCCTTTTGTGAAACATGGGTTCCTTGGCTAGAGCAATGGCACGAGTGTTGTCACAAAAGAGCGTCATTGGATCCATTGAACTAGGGATAACTCCAAGATCCGTCATGAACTGCTTCATCGAGACACCTTCCTTTGTTGCTTCTGAAGGAGCTATGTACTCGGCTTCACATGTAGAATCTGCTACCATGCTTTTCTTGGAACTACAGTAGGTGACTGCTCCACTATTCAGAATAAATATGTATCCGGCTTGAGACTTAGAGTCATCCGGATCTGTGTCAAAGCTAGCATCAATGTAACCCTTTACGACGAGCTCTTGATCACCTACATAAATGAGAAACATCTCCTTAGTCCTTTTCGGATACTTAAGGATATTCTTGACCGCTGCCTAGTGTTCCACTCATGGATCACCTTGAAACGTTCTGGCCATACTTATGGCAAGGCTGACATTTGGTCTTGTGCACAACATTGCATACATGATAGAGCCTATGGCTGAGGAATAGAGGATGACACTCATCTTTTCTCTATCCTCTGTAGTCGTGGGCATTGAGTCTTACTCAACTTCACACCTTGAAGGACATGCAAGAACCCCTTCTTCGAGTGATCCATTTTGAACTTCTTCAAATCCTTATCAAGGTATGTGCTTTCTGAAAGTCTTATTAAGCGTCTCGATCTATCTCTATAGATCTTGATGCCTAATATATAGGCAGCTTCTCCGAGGTCTTTCATTGAAAAACTCTTGTTCAAATATATCTTCACACTTTCCAAAAGTTCTATATTGTTTCCAATCAGCAATATGTCAACCACATATAATATTAGAAACGCTACAAAGCTCCCACTCACTTTCTTGTAAATACAAGCTTCTCCATAAACTTGTATAAACCCAAACACCTTGATCACCTCATCAAAGCGAAGATTCCAACTCCGAGATGCTTGCACCAATCCATAAATGGATCGCTGGAGCTTGCATACTTTGTGAGCATTTTCAGGATTGACAAAACCTTCTGGTTGCATCTTATACAACTCTTCCATACGGAAACCATTAAGGAAATTTGTTTTGACATCCATCTACCAGATTTCATAATCGAAAAATGCAGCTATTGCTAACATCATTCTGATGGACTTAAGCATCGGTACGGGTGATAAAGTCTCATTGTAGTCAACTCCTTGAAGTTGTGAAAACCCCTTTGCAACAAGTCATGCTTTATAGACGGTGACATTACCATCCGCGCCCGTGTTCCTCTTATAGATCCATTTGTTCTGAATAGCCTTCCAACCATCAGGTAATACTTCCAAAGTCCATACTTTGTTTTCATACATGGATCCTATCTCGGATTTCATGGCCTCTAGCCATTTGTTGGAATCCGGGCCCACCATCACTTCTCGATAGCTCATAGGTTCATCGTTGTCCAACAACATGACCTCCAAGATAGGATTATTGTACCACTCAGGAGCAGTACGCGTCCCTGTTGACCTACGAGGTTCAGTAATAACTTGATTTGAAGCTTCATGATCATCATCATTATCTCCCTCTTCAATTGGTTTAGGCGTCACAGAAACATCTTCTTGTGTCATGCTACTCTCTAATTTCACCGATGGTTCAATAACCTCATCAAGTTCTACCTTCCTCCCACTCAGTTCTTTCGAGAGAAACTGTTTCTATAGAAAGGACCCGTTCTTGGCAACAAAGACCTTGCCTTCAGATCTGAGATAGAAGGTATACCCAACTGTTTCCTTCGGGTATCCTATGAAGACGCACTTCTCCCCTTTGGAATCAAGCTTATCAGACTAAAGCCTTTTGACATAAGCATTGTAGCCCCAAACTTTAAGAAATGAAAGCTTAAGTTTCTTGCCAAACCATAATTCCTTCGGTGTCGTCTCAAAAGATTTAGATGGTGCCCTATTCAAAGTGAATGCAACTGTCTCTAATGCATAACCCCAAAACAATAGTAGAAAATCGGTAAGAGACATCATAGAATGCACCATATCTAATAAGGTATGATTACGATGTTCAGACACACCATTACGTTTTGGTGTTCCAGGTGGAGTGGGCTGTGAAACAATTCCACATTGTCTTAAGTGAATACCAAACTCATAACTCAGATATTCTCCTCCACGATCAGATCGCAAAAACTTTATCTCCTTGTTACGATGATTCTTAACTTCACTTTGAAATTGCTTGAACTTTTCAAACGTTTTAGACTTGTGCTACATCAAGTAAATATATCCATATCTGCTCAAACCATGAGTGAAGGTAAGAAAATAACGATATCCATTGCGCACTTCAATACTCATTGGACCACACACATCAGTATGTATGATGTCCAATAAGTCACTTGCCCGTTCCATTGTACCGGAAAATGGGGTTTTCGTCATCTTGCCCATGAGACATGGTTCCAAAATTCCATCAACATGGAGCTTCTTGATGTGTTTTGCACCAATATGACACAAGCGGTAGTGCCACAAGAAAGTGGTACTATCATTATTAACTCTACATATTTTGGCATCAATGTTATGAAAAGGTGTATCATCACTATCGAGATTTCAACAAGAATAAACCATTCACATTGGGTCCATGACCATAAAATATATTACTCATATAAATAGAACAACCATTATTCTATGATTTAAATGAGTAACCGTTTCACATTAAACAAGATCCAGATATCTATACCTACTAATAAAAGAAATAGGTATTCTTGGTCCGTATGTACACTTTTTTAAAAAATAGCCTTTATATTTATTGAAATCTACCCGCGATAAGAAAAGCACGGGAAAAAAAGAGGGACGGATCGTCTCGACCAGATCTGGCATCGATGGAGATGGGTTGGGACAGAGAGAGGTGACGTGAGGGAGAAAATAGAAGAAGGAAGGAGAAGAGGAGGCACGACAAAGGTCTTGCTGGTGGTCGCAAGGAGCTGCTAGGGTGGCTCCTTGATGACGAGTTGATGAATATACTTCTCGCCCCTCGTTGGTTACCCCAAGTGGAAGGTGGAGATGTAGTCAGCAGCATATTTCCCTTACACGAGGACTGTAAGGTTTATCGAACCAGGAGGACTCCGAGGATTAACAAGTAGGTGTCTGCTGCTCTGGCGCTAGCAGAATACGTGGACCTGCACACATAACAAATAACTTTGCTCCCAACGAGTATAGAGAGGTTGTCAATCTCTCCGGCCTTGTAGTTTGCAAAGGATCAAAACACAACCGGGAATAGTGATAGTGATTGCAATGGAAAAATAAATGAAAGCAGTAAATAGTGGAGGTGTAAACAATGGTGGTAATATGGACCGGAGTCACATGATGTTCACGATTGATGTCTCTCTCCCAAAAGAAGATAAACAACTATGCATGGGTAAACAAATTACGGTTGGGCATTGATAGAATTATAAACGCACCCAATGCTAATTATGCTACTTGAAAGTTAGATGCTCAATAGTAATGGGTAGTACACCAAGACAAGTAGACCGTTTATTCATCAGCATCTACTTACTAATCATCCACCTTGAGATATCTATCTAGAACATCTCGCTGGTATTAAGTTGCGAGCCCCACCCAAAGTGTCAACTCAAAGCAACAGACAACTGCATTAACGAACTTCGTGTAAGGTAAACAATCCTTACAACTGCAGTCACAAGCACCGTCGTTTTCTCCCTGGTGGCAAAAACACATCCCCTAGTCTCATGTTTCTGTCACTCAAGCTAGACATCAGGGGGCATGAACTCACAATCATGCACAACGCTCCCTCTTGGAGTTATAATCTATTACTCGACCAAAGCAATAAATAGCAATGGAGAACATGCATGAATCACTAAAGAACATAATATAAAAGGATAATCAAATATATAACTCATCACAATATGAACATAATCTCATAATCCATCGGATCCCAACAAACCAAGCATAGCAATAGCAGGAAAATTACATAGGTGCCTTGATCATGTAGGGCAGCTCACAAGGGCTAATCATTGAAGCACAAGATTGGAGAGAAGACATCACATAGCTACTAGTCATGGACTCATGGTGCAAGGAGGACTACTCATGACAGGTCTGGGGAGCGTCCATGGCGGTGGAGAAGCTCCCGAGGTAAATACTCCCTCCAGCAGGGTGCTAGAAGAGGTCTCGTGACGCCCCGATCTTGGAAGCGCTGTGGCCGCGTAATGATGGAGAAATTCACGATTCTGGATATGATGGAAGGGTTTTCGATCACAGGGGTAAATATAGGCCAAAGGAGGGCGTCAGAGGAGGTGGGCCCCACCCAGGCGACCTGTGGGTGCGACCAGGGGCCAGGCCGCGCAGGGAGGCCGCCTGGTCAGGACCTGGCTCCCCTCTGGCCCACCTTTGGTGCTCCGGAAGCTTCCGTCACGCTGATTTTTATATATTTTTCTCGAGATTTTTTGGACTCTGGAAATTTGGGTAAAAGTCCGTGCAAAAAAGACAACAGCAGACAGAAACTGGAACTGGGTGCACTGAGTTAGTAGGTTAGTCCAAATATGTGTAAAAAGATATAAAAGTGTGGCAAAACATATAACAATGTCATCCAAAAGATCATGGAACAAGCAGAAATTATAGATACGTTTGGGACGTATCAACATCCCCAAGCTTAATTTCTGCTCGTCCTCGAGTAGGTAAATGATAACACAAATAATTTCTGTGGTGACATGCTAACACACATATAAGAACTTCAAAGTAAAGCAAGCGAGATATGAAATTCAAGTCAGGACAATAAGAGGCAAGATTCTATATCTAGTATTGAAATTAGTAAAGTAAGAACATAAAGGTGCAAGAGCTCTCGCTGTCCGTGACTCGAATGTCTCCAAATGGTGTTTGCATGCAAGAAGTGGGAGATGGGTTTAGAGCATAAAAATATGTTTTAATTGAGAACTCAATATACTAAACTTCACACTTGGTCTCCTTCGGAATCTAATTTTGACTCATCCCCACACCACTAGTCAGGCACAAGTAAAAATGATCCTCTCCCTTTCGACTTTGAGCACCCATGCAATGGATGAGCGCAAGCAAGATATGTTGGCACTTAGGATGGCAAATAGAATAATGATGGGGAAGGAAGACAAAAATGATGTGAAAGGCTCACATCAATGAGGACAACAATAGGCGAGAGAAAGCCAAATGATAGATATGATGTGGGGAGTAGGGATTGCCATGCAACGGATGCACATATGAGCTAAGGTAAGCTCTCCAATGGAACTAGTGGGGGTGCATCCAACTTGCTTGCTCATGAAGACCTAGAGCTCATTTGAGGAGGCTCATCATTGGAATATAGAAGCCAAGTTCTATAGTGTAAGGGTCCCCACATAGTTATGCATGAATGATAATCTCTATGGACTACAAATATAACAATGGAGTACGAGTGTGGATCTTTCAAAAGGAATAGTAGTGTTGCCCCCTTCTCTCTTTGTATTTTTTTTCTTTTTGTGTGGCCTCTTTGGCTCTTTCTATTTATCTCTCATTTGTCCTCTTTGGGATCTTTTCATTTGTCCTCTTTGGGATCTTTTAATTTGTCCTCTTTGGGATCTTTTCCTCACTTAAGGGCAACACTCTATGTTTTAGAAGAATAAAAAGAAGATCATCACACTTTATAAGAAGTACTCACATAAAGACAAATGAAAACTATCGTGATGTATGCAAATGTATGCCTCTGCGAGTGTAGCAGGATATGCAATGAAACTAGCGTATCATGTAGCAATAATAAGGGAAAGTCCCAACTAACATGTGGCTCCTCGATCAAGCAAAAGCATGTATAACATGAAGATCAAGTCATGAGATGGTGGATGTTGCACGACAATGTATCTCAGAAAGGCTATGGAAGTGTCTTAATAGGTAGGTGTAGTGGCTGCTTTGAGGAAAGGTATAATGAGGCTTATGATGACAGAGCATATCATGCCAAGGGTTTGTATGCACCTGCGAAGTTTGCACCAACTCTCAAGATGAGAAAGGCAATGCACGGTACCGAAGAGGCTAGCAAAATATGGATGGTGGAAGTGCCAACAATCGAATACTCGCATTAGTCCGAAGAACTCATGCACTTATTATCGGTAACTCTCTATCTAGCTAGGAGATTCACAAAGAGACAAGTACCCCAAGAGGAGTGTTTGGGGGTTTAGTTATCCTTGTGCATCCTCGACCCATGGTAATGTGAGGGTACTCTATATATTCCAACCCCTCCATAGGTTAGCGATCAATCTAGTAGCTAGAGTTATCAACTAATTTTTAGTTTTTGAAAAACACACGGATATCCCAAAATACAACACCTATCACTAATAGGCTCAAGCTCTTGGCACCAATAGTCCAAACATTACTCAAATCAATACCTCAAAACTATTGCAAGTTACTACTATACTTAAATAGCAACCTCAATTACCTACTCATGCAAGACACACCACTCAGTGCAACAAGCCAACTCTCTAAACAAGATAAGCATGATAACTCAAGAGAGTTCCAAAAGCAACCTAAATAAAAGCTCTTAAAAAGATAAATCATGAAAAATAAGAGCTAAGCATGACATCAGCTATGAAAAGATAAAGAACACACATAAAAGATAAGCATGAAAACATATGTTGTTTTCTAGGGTGGAATGGAGCGTGTTTCTCTCCCAAGCAAAGAAGGCTAGGTTCCGACTTGTTATGAACAGCAAGCAAAACTAAAACAAACTAAAAAAGTAAAGAGCGGGACGCTCCAAGCATAACACATAACATATGAAGTGATAAAAATATAGCATGGAGAAGGACAAACTGATGATTGTTGATGGAAAAGGGGATGCACGGGGGCATCCCCAAGCTTAGACGCTTGAGTCTCCTTGAATATTTCTGGGGGTGCATGGGTGCATCCCCAAGCTCGAGCGCTTGACACTCCTGGATCTTATTTCATGTTCTTCCATCGCATACTTGAAAACTCCCTTCATACGAAACTCATCATAAGCTGATTAGAGTGGTGAGTGCCCATAATAAAATAATTTATTCTCTACTGGAAATAAAGATATTCATGAAGAGCTACTGTTTCTTAAGATTTCCAAAAGCTTTTTGCAAAGAAAAAGCAAGCTTAAGATTTGCAAAACAATGAAAACGCAAAACATGGTAGAATCTGGAAAAAACAGAACAACAGGTAGTAAATAATTTTTTCGGGACACTTCTGCAACTCAAATCAAAAAACTCAGAACATACGCTAGAAATAAAATTATATTTAGCATACTGTAAAAACATTCAGATCAAAAAGATGATCTGGTGATTTTTAGCGAATTGTTCCGTCAAGCATACAAAATCTGTTTCTGGACAGCATGTCACAACTTTTGAACTTTCTTGCAATCGGAGGCTAAAACTTGGCACAAAGCTTGAAAATAAAGATACAATGATGTTGCTACAGTAGTAATAAGCATCAAGACCACTGAAAGTGAAAGTAAAAACAAATTGGGTTGCCTCCCAACAAGCGCTTTCTTTTATGCCTTTGAGCTAGGCATGATGCAAAAAGATCAAGTGCTATCAACTCCATAAGAATAACTTGCCCGAATAACAGACTCATAAGGTAACTTAATTTTCTTTCGAGGGAAGTGTTCCATTTAGTTTTTAAGGGGAAATTGGAATCTAATGGTCCCTTCTTTCATTTCACTGATATCACCAACGGTGCAGAGAAAAGGACATCCCAACATAATTGGACACGAGGGATCACACTCAATGTCCATAATAATAAAATCAACGGGCACAAAATTATCATTGACAACAATAAGAACATCATCAATTCTCCCTAAAGGTTTTTTATGGAAGAATCAACAAGACGAACACCAAAAGAACATTGATCAAAAGGTTTCAAATCAAGCATATCATACATTCTTTTGGGCATAACGGAGGCACTAGCTCCAACATCACATAAAGCAAAGCAAGAGATATTATTCAATTTAATCTTGACCATAGGATCCCAACCATCTTCTAGTTTTCTAGGAATAGAAGTCTCTAGCTTGAGCTTCTCCTCCCTAGCTTTGATAAGAGCATTGGTAATATGCTCGGTGAAGGCAATATTGAGTGTACTAGTGTGGGGGTCTTTAGCCATTCTTTGCAAAAAATTGATAACTTCAGAAAGACTACAATTATCAAAATTAATATCATCGCTATTAAGTAAAATTGTAGTGTCATCCTCTATATTTGATTTGCTCTCTATTATAAGAGTTTGGATGTCTTCCCAAGTTTGGGGACATTTAGGAGCAACTTCAAACCAAAGATCCGGTTCCTTCCCGGGGAGACCATGCCAAGGGCATAATTCTCCATAAAGACTAACATAGTCACAAGGTCTATTACTTTTATAAATACCCACAGTGGCAATTGCAGCAATAGAAGTGAAGGTAAAATCATTGTTGTTGTGACTAGTGGAGTCACACAACTTGGTGTTCTTAGTGGAACCCATAGTAGCAGCAACAAGCAAGAACAAAGCAACTGATTTTTTTGTGGTTTATGGTATAAGACTCTAAAGCAAAAACTAGAAAGCAAACTAATAAGACTAAAAACAAAGGTAAAAGATAGCATGCAACTCCTCTATCTTGAAGACTGCAGTCCCCGGCAACGGCGCCAGAAATTTGCTTCATGACGACTTGATGAATATAGTTCTCGCCCCTCGTTAGTTACCCCAACTGGAAGGTGGAGATATAGTCAGCAGCAGATTTCCCTTACACGGGGACTGTAAGGTTTATCGAACCAGGAGGACTCCGAGGATCAACAAGTAGGTGTCCGCTGCTCTGGCGCTAGCAGAAGACATGGACCTTCACACACAACAAATAACTGTGCTCCCAATGAGTAAAGAGATGTTGTCAATCTCTTCGGCCTTGTAGATTGCAAAGGATCGAAACACAAGCGAGAATAGTGATAGTGATTGCAACGGAAAAGTAAGTGAAAGCAGTAAATGGTGGAGGTGTAAAAAGTGGTGGTAATATAGACCGGATTCACATGATGTTCACTAGTGATGTCTCTCTCCCAAAAGACGATAAACAACTATGCATGGGTAAACAAATTACAGCTGGGCAATTGACAGAATTATAAATGCACCGCAATACTAATTATGTTACTTGAAAGTTAGAGGCTCAATAGTAATGGGAAGTATGCCAAGACAAGTAGACCGTTTATTAATTAGCATCTACTTACTAATCATCCACCTTGAGATATCTATCCAGAACATCTCGCTGGTATTAAGTTGCGAGCCCCACCCGAAGTGTAAACTCAAAGCAACGGACAACTGCATTAACGAACTTTGCGTAAGGTAAACAATTGTCGCAACCGCGGTCACAAGCACCGTTGTTTTCTCCCTGGTGGCATCAACACATCCCCTAGTCTCATGTTTCTGTCACTCA
Source organism: Hordeum vulgare subsp. vulgare (assembly GCF_904849725.1). Taxonomy (NCBI): domain Eukaryota; kingdom Viridiplantae; phylum Streptophyta; class Magnoliopsida; order Poales; family Poaceae; genus Hordeum; species Hordeum vulgare. The sequence goes on along the minus strand of NC_058519.1, from coordinate 198,566,990 downwards.
AGCTAGACATCAGGGGGCATGAACCCACAATCATGCATAACGCTCCCTCTTGGAGTTATAATCTACTACTCGGCCAAAGCAATAAAGAGCAACGGAGAACATGCATGCACTAAAGAACATAATATAAAAGGATAATCAAATATATAACTCATCACTATGTGAACATAATCTCATAATCCATCGGATCCCGACAAACCAAGCATAGAAATAGCAGGAAAATTACATAGGTGCCTTGATCATGTAGGGCAACTCACAAGGGCTAATCATTTAAGCACAAGATTGGAGAGAAGACATCAAATAGCTACTGGTCATGGACTCATGTTCCAAGAAGGACTACTCACGACACGTCCGGGAAGCGTCCATGGCGGTGGAGAAGCTCCCGGAGGTCAATCCTCCCTCCGACAGGGTGCCGGGAAGAGGTCTCCTGACGCTCCCGATCTCGAAAGCGCTGCGGCGGCGGAATGATGGAGAAATTAGCGATTCTGGATATGATGGAAGGGTTCCAATCGGAGGGGTCAATATAAGACAAAGGAGGGCGTCAAAGGAGGTGGGCCCCACCCACGCGACCTATGGGCGTGCCCAGGGGCCAGGCTGCCTGGGCAGGCCTTGGCTCCCCTCTGGCCCACCTTTGGTGCTCCGGAAGCTTCCGTCACGCTGATTTTTATATAATTTTCTTCGGATTTTTGGGACTCTGGAAATTTGGGTAAAAGTCCCTGCAAAAAAAAATACGTTAGCAAACAGAAACTGGCACTGGGTGCACTGAGTTAGTTGGTTTGTCCAAATATGTGTAAAAATATATAAAAGTGTAGCAAAACATATAACAATGTCACGCAAAAGATCATGGAACAAGCAGAAATTATAGATACGTTTGGGACGTATCACTCCTACTAGTGACGGCTCGACCTACAGGCACGCGAGCGTAAGCAGGTGGCTCGGGATCGAGCCCTTGCTTTCTGGTGAGTTTATTTTCTGTCCCTGATGGCTCGGCGAGCAGCCGCGCGGGAGTTAGGTGGCACCGGATTGAGCCATTGCTTGCCCATAAGTGTTTTTACCCCTGCTCGATGGATTTTTTTGAAGCACACAAGAGCACATATACGTATTGGACCACATAACATTCCTTTGGTGGACCGATGGCATGTTGAGTGCGTCACTTTTTTTCTAGAAACCAGCACGAGCTCTGCCTTTGCATTAAGAAGAAGAGAATTGGCCAGTTTATAAGGAAAACTGGCGAAAAACTGATACATCAAAACACACAACGGCCACGGGGCTCTGTACTTACGAGCTGATTTCCCTGTTGCTAAAAGGACAAGAGTCTCCACCCCACCACATAACCTGGATCCGCCACTCTGGCTTACAAACCTGATCAACTCCCACACGCGGCCCCCAAGGCCGCACTCCGCACAAGCCGACGACTTTGCTCCCTGTATGATCAAATACGACACTCCACAACACAAAGGTGCTATCTGGATCCACCTCCCCGACTTCCCATCCAACCCTAAGGCCATGCTCCACCTGAGCTAACGATGTTGCCGCGCACGCGACTAGAATCCACACTCCACGACATTGTATCTTTGGAGCCGTCGCTCCGACTTCCTCACCGGTCGGAGGTCGCACACACTCTTGACCGCAAAGCCACCGAGCCACCGCAAACTGGTGAAGGACCAGACCTCCAAGGCATCTCCCTCAAGAGGGAAACGACGAGAACGCCGCCAACGCCTGCTCTGGCCGAGGTCGAACATTGGGTTTTCACCATGAGAGCCCGAGACCGAGGTGACAATGGTGGTGAAGGGGGTCGATGACGATGCCTCTAAGGAGGGAACGACGTCCTAGGACATCATCTACGCCGGCAAAAACAGGCGAAAAATTGCATCCACCTTGCTTATAGTAATTATTAGTCTCACCTTGTAGCTTTGTAATGAATCCCAACAATCTATATACGTACGAAATTACACAAACAAAATCCTCTTTCGAGATAAACAAATAGAGAGCAAGGTGAGAGAGGGCCCAAAATTGAAATGTCTGGATAAAGAAAATAAAGAGAGAAATGGATAGAACGAGAGAAAGAGTAGCTTAAATAGAGATCGACTATTGAGAGAAAGAAATATAAGACTTGATGTTGCTCAAATTAGAGAGAGAGAGATGCCCTGATCAACGACTCGTTCCTCAAAAGATGATCCGAAATCAGATAGTTGAAAAATTTAGAAGATAAAGAGAGAGATAGAAGTGGGGGACGTGGGTTGAGAGCCTAAAACACTGGCCTACTACTTGCTCATACCCACATGACCACAACAATAGGGACTACGAGTTCTCGCATCCTCAAAAGTAGTTGATTTTTAAATCAAAATTCTCCTGTTAGCGTTTCATAGGTACGTGCTTAGTTATGTTGAGATGTCCGATGTTTGTCTATTGGAAAAAATCACTTCCATGAAATATGTGGCCGGCTAGTGGATTGATGATAGTAGACATGCATACTATGGAGCTAGCTATACTTAATATTTGGTTCGGTGCAACGCACGGGCATTTGAACTAGTAATGTTAATCCTTGATGCAGGCACCAAATACCAATTATTTTGGTTCGTAACTAATCCCGATGGTAATTGAAGAGCGAGCGTGCCGACGGCGATCACATCAACCTTCGAACCATTTCCGACGCGCATCATCACTTTGTCCTTTGCGAGCCTCCGTTTATTCCATAGTTCCTATTTTGAGTTATAAATATGAGCAACTGAACCGGTATCAAATACCAAGGCAGTACTACGAGAGCTAGTAAGGTACACATCAATAACATGTACATCAAATATACCTTTGTTGACGTTGCCAACCTTCTTATCGCCGAGATACTGAGGGCAATTCCGCTTCTAGTTGCTAGTACCCTTGCAGTAGAAGCACTCAGTCTCGGACTTGTGTCCAGCCTTGGGTTTGTTCACGGGAGCGGCAACTCGCTTGTCGTTCTTCTTGAATTTTCCCTTCTTCCCCTTGCCTTTCTTGAAACTAGTGGTTTTATTCACCATCAACACTTGATGCTCCTTTTTGATTTCACTTCTGCGACTTTGAGCATCACGAATAGCTCAGAGATGGACTTGTTCATCCCTTGCATATTATAGTTCATCACGAAGCCTTTGTAGCTTGGTGGCAGTGACTCGAGAACTTTTTTAGTGACTGTCTCATGCGGAAGCTCAACTCCTAACCGAGTCAATCGGTTATAGTACCCAGACATTCCGAGTATGTGCTCATTGGTAGAAAAATTCTCCTCCATCTTGCAGGCAAATAATTTATCGAAGGTCTCATACCTCTTGATCCTAGCATTTGCTTCAAACACTAACTTCAACTCCTGGAACATCTCATATGATCCATGGTGTTCAAAATCTTTTGAAGTCCCGATTCAAAGTCGTACAACATGGCGCACTGAACTATCGAGTAGACATCAGCACACACGTGCCAGACGTTCACAACATCCACAGGCGACACTAGAGGGGTGGAGCACCAAGCGGTGCATCAAGGACATAAGCCTTTTGTGAAGCTATGAGGATAATCCTCAGATTATGGACGGAGGTCCGCATAGTTACTTCCACCATCTTTCAGCTTAGCTTTCTCTAAGAATGCATTAAAATTCACGAGAGCTACTGCGCGAGCCATTGATCTACAATATGATTTGCAAACAAAACTTAGACTATGTTCATGATAATGAGTTCAATTAATCATATTACTAAACAACTCCCACTCAAATCAACATCCCAAAGGTTATGTGAGTGTAACATGATCCAAATCCACCAACCCAAGTCCGATCATCACGTGAGATGAGCTGGTTTCAATGGTGACCATCTCCATGTTGATCATATCTACTATATGGCTCATGTTCGACCTTTTGGTATGCTGTGTTCCGAGGCCATGTCTATACATGCTAGGCTTGTAAAGTTTAACCCAAGTGTTCTACATGAGCAAAACTGGCTTACACCCATTGTATGCAAACGTAGAGTCTATCACACCCAATGATCACGAGGTGCTTCAAAACGACGAACCTTTGCAACGATGAACACTTGGGTAAAATGCAATTTTATCTTGAAATTTTAGTGAGAAATCATATTATAATGCTACCATCGGCGTAAGCAAAATAAGATGCATAAAAGATAAACATCACATGCAAATCATATAAGTGACATGATATGGCGATCATCATCTTGTGCTTTTGATCTTCATCTCCAAAGCATCGGCATGATCTCCATCATCACCGGCATGACACCATGATCTTAATAATTGTGCTGTCATGTGGTTCTTGCACCAACTGTTGCTTCTACAACTATTGCTAACTCATAGCGATAAATTAAAGCAAATGACACGAATAAATTAAAGACAACCCTATGCCTCCTGCCGGTTTCCATACTCATCGACATGGAAGTCGTGATAACATATACAAAACATGATCATCTCATACATCACATCTATCAAATCACGTCTTTGGCCATATCACATTACAAAATGCCCTACAAAAACAAGTTAGATGTCCTCTACTTTGTTGTTGCAAGTTTTATGTGGCTGCTATGGGCAACTAGCAAGAACCGTTCTTACCTACGCAAAACCACAATGGTGATATTCAAGTTGTTATTTAACCTTCTACAAGGACCGCCTCTATCGAATCTGAATCAACTAAAGTGGGAGAGACAAACACCCACCAGCCACCTTTATGCAACCAAGTTACATGTCAGTCGGTGGAACCGGTCTCTTGTACGTGGACAAGTAAGGTTGGTCTGGGCCACTTCATCCCACAATACCGCCAAATCAAAATAAGACTAAGGAAGTAAGCAATCTGAATATCAACGCCCACAAACACTTTGTGTTCTACTCGTGCATATCATCTACGCATAAACCTGGCTTTAATACCACTGTTGGGGAACGTTGCACGGAAAACAAAAAAATTCCTACCTGCACCCAAGATCTATCTATGAAGATGTATAGCTATGAGAGGGGAAGTGCATCTACATACCCTTGTAGATCGCTAAGCGGAAGCATGAAGAAACACGGTTCATGTAGTGGAACGTCTTCGCGATCCAATCAAGAACCGTCCCGATCCAGCGCCGAACGGACGACACCTGTGTGTTCAACACACGTACGGATGGATGACGTCTCCACCTCCTCGATCCAAAGAGTGTAGGCGGAGTAGTAGATGAGTTATCCGACGGCCCAACAACATGGTGACGCTGGTTGTGGTGCGATCTCGGCAGGGCTTCACCAAGCGCTGCCATGTCTTGATAGGAGAGAAAATGATCTAGAGAGAGGGAGGGCACCACCAAGGCTTGGTGTGTTGGCTGCCTCCCTCTTCTGTCATATATATAGGGGAGGGGTGGAGGAGGCCGACCCCTAGGATGGGGCTACGGCCAAGGTGGAGCCTTGTCATGCAAGGTAAGGGCTGGCGCCCCACCTTGGGCTTGCCCTAGCCCTTGGCCGCATGGGCCTCTTGGTGGGAGGGGTGGCCAACCTACCAGGGGCTGGTGTGCTTCCTCTCACAATCCATGGGGCCTTTCGGGGTAGGTGGACCCTCCCGATGGACCCTCGGAACACTTCTAGCACCTCCATGAGAAGACTGGTAAATCCGAAAACTCTTCCGAACTCGAATACCAACTTACCATATATGAACCATTACCTACGGACCATTCTGAAGCTCCTCGTATGAGATCTCATCCGGGACTCCGAACAACCTTCGGTCACCAAGAAATATAATTCAACAATACTATCTCGTCATCGAACATTAACCGTGCGTACCATGCTGGTTCGAGAAGTATCCAGACATGACCGAGACACCTCTACGGTCAATAACCAATAGCAGGACCTGGATGCCCATATCGGTTCCTACATATTTCACGAAGATATTTATCGGTCGAACCATGATTCCAAGTATTCAATCAATCCCGTATGTAGCTTCCTTTGTCCAGCGGTATGTTACTTGCCTGAGATTTTATCATCGGTATGTCCACACCTAGTTCAATCTCATTACGAGCAAGTCTCTTTAATCATTCTGTAATACAAGATCCCATGACTAACTCCTTAGTCACATTGATGGCAAGCTTCTTGTGATGTTGTATTACCGAGTGGGCCCAGAGATACCCATCCGTCATACGGAGTGACAAATCCCAGTCTTGATCCATGCCAACCCAACATACACCCTCAGAGATACGTGTAGAGCATCTTTATGATCACCCAGTTACATTGGGACGTTTGATACACACAATGCATTTCCTCCGGTGTCAAGGATTTGCATGATCACATGGTCTTAGGAATAGATACTTGACATGAAGAAAGCAATAGCAATAAACTTAGTCATATGATCAAATGATATTCTTACGGTTGGGTCTAGTACATCACATCATTCTCCTAATTATGTGATACCATTATAAAATGACAACTCATGTCTATGGCTAGGAAACCTTTACCATCTTTGATAAACGGTCTAGTCTAGTAAAAGCTTACTAGGGACATGGTGTTGTCTATGTACCCACACATGTATTCGAGTTTCCAATCAATACAATTACATCATGGATAATAAACGATTATCATGAAAAAGGAAAAAATGATAATAATTAATTTATTATTGCCTCTTGGGCATATTTCCAACAATTAATGTGGCACCTCCCTCACAAACCCGACAGTGATGCATGAAGGTTAAGGACGTATAGTATGACACTCTCCGCTGCATCGAGAAAACAAGGGACCTCGTTGATCGCATGCACTCCAACCTAGTCTGGCAAGTCGGCATGACCTGTCGTGACACAAAATAAGAGGAGAGACTCCGCTCGAACCCCTCCGGCACCCGGTCAAAGTCGTAGACCGCACGGGCCCACACATAGCCGTCGCATTGAAAACCGCCTTGGGGAGGAATCGAAGACCGCACCGGCCTGCACGGGGACTGGATATAACAACATAAGGGTGGTCAGGTGTTTAAATAAACACGGCAAGTCATTTATGTGACACCTCCCTCAAAAACCGGAGAGTAACGCGGGAAGGTTCACGACGTATAGTGTGACAGTCTCCCCCGCATCAAGAAGACGGGAGGAGTCCTATGTCCGCATGCGCTCAAACCATGCGAGGCACGTCGGCATGACCTGCCGTGACACCGAACAAGAGAAAAAGACCCGGTCAAATCCCTCTGGCACCCGTTCAAAGCCGTAGACCACGCGAGACCTTGGATGCCCGCGAAATTGAAAATCGCCCTCGGAAGGGACCAAGGACCGCACCGGCCTGCATGCAGAACGGTTATATCAATGTAAGGCAGCTAGGCACTTAAATACCCAATGCAAAACATTTATGTCGCACCTCCCTCACAATTCAGACAATGACGCATGAAGGTTCATGACGTATACTGTAGTACTATCCCCCGTATCGAGCAAAGAGGGGGAAGAGAATTGTGACCGCATACGCTCCAACCTTGTCTGGCACAACGGCATGACCTGTCGTGACACATAATAAGAGGTAAACACCCAGGTCAAATCCTTCTAGCACACGGTCAAAGCCATAGAAAGTGTGGGCCCACAGATGGTCGTGGCATCGAAAACCGCGACACGAAGGGACCGAAGATTGCAATGGCCTGATATGACACTTGATTGAGGTGAGGGTGTCCCGATATTTTGGTGAGATGATAACTATTGATTTGATGGAGACGACTTTGATGATCCAACTACAAACGTGCACGCCATTGCGCCTTAACAATCGCTAAACCAATCTCCAAGAGGTTATTGACCACGCCGGAGCACGATCAACCTGACCACGAAGGTCTATTCCTGCAACCAATCAAAGAACAATAAAGAATATGATATTGCAATCTGTATATTGCAAATATAGATGAAGGATTTATAAGGGTGGGGATCCGAAAGCGGTCTTAGTCTGGTCGTTGGACACAAACGAAATACACGAAGTTGCAATGGCTAAGTTTTAACTAAACAAATCCCAAGCAAAAAGCTACTAGGTTGATCTACTTATATAGGAGCAAGGGATGCAGACAAGGAGGTGGTAGGACATCCCAAGGCAGCCTAAAACTAACCCTAGGTCATACAAGGCCTATGGGCCCAAGTGGAGGTGGTGCAACACCTTTGAACTTGTTGTTTGACTCAGATTCTGGTGCAACGTCATTTTGTTTGGTCTAGATCTCCATTCTCCGAACGTATTTGAAGATGATTCTAATTGCGAGTCAAAGCGAGTAAAATCTACTTTGCAGCCCAAAAAGAATCACGCAATTCGGAGTCCGGATGAAAAAGTTGAAGGCGTTTTGGTTCAGGGGTGTTTGTGCAGTCCGAATCTGAGTCCAGAACGTGAAAGACTTGGACTCTATCTTCTCTTGGGTTAAAAGTGACGTGAAAGAACTTCTTGAACAGCAACTAATTATTTCCTTTGACATGAGAGGACCACTTTAATAGCATCCAACCATTTCCTCTTCCCTTGTCATGATACGTGATTCATACAAGTGTTCGGCCATTTTGCATTTAGGCATAAAATAAAAACAGGTAAATTATTTTTGTTCCGGATAACATAAATAAATTATTGCATGAGTTTTATCAGAAATAACCTTAAATAAATACACATATGCAATGATTGTGATAATATCAAAGGTAGTCATGTCCTCATCATCCTCTCCTTTTTGAAAATAAACCCGTCCTCGGCGCTGCTTAATGTGAAATTTGGCTAACAAAAGAGACAAGGTGTACATGTTGTATATGTATATGTCATCCATTTTTTACTTCCCTTGGTTTTTGCACATATGACACATGTATACATGAGTAACTTTCATATGTTATGAAATATAAAGTCAAAAGATTATCTCAAGAAGTAGAAAGCATGAAAATACTGCAACTCAGTTTGCACATATAAGTGAAGCTCTTATTTATATCAAAAGGTAGACAATGCTCATCACTATACCATCCCAACATTGGTGTAGAAAATTGAATTATTTCAAATGTACATGCTACAACAGGCTGAACTAAGCAATCATGCAACATGTCATTTGACATAGAATCATCACCAAGATTGGAGGTCATATCAAAATGATTAAACATTGGCACAATTATTTTCAAACATATTTGATCCAAATTTGATTTATCTCCTTTTTCACATGGTTCTTTCTCAACAATAGTTAATTCAATGGGTGCACTCAAAATTGTTGATATTGAAGTTGTTTGAGCACACGACAAAGTAAAATCATCAACGTAGTTCTCTAAAATAGGTGGTGTGATCAAAGTAATAGGTGGCACATCACAGGGTACATTGCAATTGACAAGGCATTCATCATAATCATGTGGAGGTGGAATATAGGTTCCTTTTTCATTACCTCTTATGATCAACTCTGATGATGTAGGCACTCTCGATGGTAACATGTCACATGGTGAAGGTGATGTATCCCTCACAACAATTGATATGGTTGTCATCGCACGCCCAGTAGTTAAAGGAACAACCATATCAACTCTTGGAATAAGCACCTTGCGCGCGTTCTGCTTGTGGGCAATACGTCGTTTTATTTTCTGTTCAGCTTTGCAAGCAAGACGAAACAAACGATCCACAAGATAACACTTTTCATGAATTAGTATCTCCTGAATATCATGGTTTAACCCTCCCCAAAATCTATCCATAAAATCTTCTTCACTTTCTTCTAATGAGGAATGCAACAAGGTTGTTTGTAAATCATCATAATATTTTGTTACGGTGTCACTACCTTGTTTTAACCGGTGTAGCTTTTTAATCATGCCATGAGTATAATAAGTAGGAACGAATGTGTGTCTCATGGCAAGTTTCAAATCATACCAAGTAGTAGGTCTATAATCAGGGTGTAACCGACAATATTCGCTCCACCAAACTGAAGCATAACCGGTGAAAGAACCAACCGCGACCTTAACTTTCTTATTGTCAGCAAAATTATGGGAAACAAATATATCATTTATTTCAAATTCCCATTCAATATATAAAGCAGGTCTAAAACGGCCATTAAATGGTGGTATAGAAACATTAACCTCATGATGTGCATTTGTATCTCTCTACACCTCTCGTAACACATGTTGTGGTGCCACGTCTCCCACGATTGAAGAAGCCCATGAACTGACAACTCTGGATCCTGTCATGACTAGTACAAACAAGAAACAAAAATCCAAGAATATTGTTCTTATGAACTACGAGGATGTGGGGGTAAAACGCTCACAATAAAACAAATATCAATGTCTTAGAAATTCTTACAATGTAGGAGGCGGTGACCGGCAACCGACGGTGCCAATATCTCCGAAGATTGAGTAAGTGATTACCAAGTAAACGCATGTATACACAGTGTAGAAATATGTGGAGCTAGGAAGACTTAATGTATGGTAGCAAAAGATTAGCAAGAATCAATTCAGAGATGCAATGCTGAATAAACGCTCAATGACGGTACTGTGCTGGTCCTTGGCTAGACCGTACTAGAGACGCGAGCCTAGAACACTAATGGAGTCACGTCAAATCACAAATATTAGCAATGGATGATTTGAAGTAGCTCTGGATAGGAAGATATAAGTGAAGATCACAATGGCAGTAAAGATAGTGATGATAAATGACCCCAAGCACGATAAACCAAAACTATCTCTAGAACTTCCCTATTGAAAATATTATGTGAAATTTCTGATATTTTTTCTCAAGAATTCTACTGACTCAAGCTTTCGAATGCAAAAAGAATCACTCAATTCCGAGATCGTATGAGGACTCAAAAAATTTAGGAACGGACCTGAAAAATATTGACAAACTGTGTTCCTCATGTTTGGAGGGCAAAAAGTTCTATTTAGAAGCCGATTTGGAGGTGACAATAAGAAATTAGCTTGATCAACTATTCAGATGCGGCTCGTCGATAGCTCGAATTTGAGTACTCACGGAGCCAAAACGGACATTGTATGAGGAAGATACACCTATTTTACTGAACAATGCACAAAAGAGTTTTCAATGCGAATACACACGGGATTGACTCTAGATAGATTCAAAATTTGTATTTTTTTCTTGCACTTTTTTCTTTTTTTCTCTCTATTTTTCTCTTTATTTTTTTTTCTCTTTTTTTTGCTCTCACTTTTTTTTTCTCTTCTCTCAAACAACCAATTAAGATGTAGATTGGATCAAGCACAGATGCGAATGACCTCAAGTATGATAATGACAATGAACAATTGAAGCACGTGGTGAATATTGATGGATGGTGGTGGGCGACAACCGAAGGGATGACAACGGCGTGGTGGTGGTATATGGCAGCAACGATGAAGATGGTGCAGCGGCGGCGTGACAACTTGTGAACAGAACTGTAAAAGACTAGACGCTAAGACCAGGAACTTGACACGACGATGCAACCGATAATTTAACTATGCAAGCACTAAAGAGAAAATTGCAAAGGCTCAGACTGGCTTGGACAAATGATGACTATATCTAACTCCTTTTTGTGGTATTTTCTTGGGTAATAGGTAAGAAAAATAAATCTAATATAGGGATAACTGGAAATTCTCATCGAGCAACCTGAAAACTGATACCACTTGATATGACACTTGATAGAGGGGAGGGTGTCCCGATCTTTCGGTGAGATGGTAACGATCGATTTGATGGAGACGACTTTGACAATCCGACTACAAACATGCACGACGTTGCACTTTAGAAATCGCTAAACCAATCTCCAAGAGGTTATTGACCACGCCGGAGCACGATCAACCTGACCACGAAGGTCTATTCCTACAATCAATCGAAGCACAAGCAAGAATATGATATTGCAATCTGAATATTGCGAATATAGATAAAGTATTGATAAGGGTGTGGATCCGAAAGCGGTCTTAGTCTGGTCGTTGAACACAAACGAAGTACACGAAGTTGCAATGGCTAACTTTTAACTAAACAAATCCCAAGCAAAAAACTACTAGGTTGATCTACTTATATAGGAGCAAGGGGTGGCGGCCAAGGAGGTGGGAGGACATCCCAAGGCATCCTAAAACTAACTCTAGGTCGTACAAGGCTTATGGGCCCAAGTGGAGGTGGTGCAACACCTTTGGACTTGTTGTTTGACTCGGATTCTGGTGCAACGTCAATTTGTTTGGTCGAGATCTCCACGCCCCGGACGAATTTGAAGGTGATTCTAATTGGGCCAGAAACCGAGTAAAATCTACTTTGCAGCCCAAAAAGAATCAGCGATTCCGATTCCGGATGAAAACGTTGAAGTTGTTTTGGTACAGTTATGTCTGTGCAGTCCGAATCTGAGTCCAGAACATGAAAGACTTGGACTCTATCTTCTCTTGGGCTAAAAGTTACGTGAGAGAATTTCTTGAATAGCAACTAATTATTTCCTTTGACATGAGAGGACCTCTTGAATAGCATCCAACCATTTCCTCTTCCCTTGTCATCACACGTGATTCACTCAAGTGTTCGGCCATTCTGCATTTAGGCATAAAATAAAAACAGGTGAAGTATTTTTGTTCCGGATAACATAAATAAATTATTGCATGAGTTTTATCAGAAATCACCTCAAATAAATACGCATATGCAATGATTGTGATAATATCAAAGGTAGTCATGTCCTCATCATGGCCTGTGTGGGGACCGAATGTATCAATGTAAAGGTGGATATGCATTTAAATACCAAGTGTAAGACATTGATGTGGCACCTCCCTCTCAAACCGGACAGTGACGCATGAAGGTTGAGCATGTATAGTTTGTTAGTCTCCCTTGCATCGAGAAAACGGGGGAGTCTTGTGACCGCATGAGCTCCAACCTGGCCTGGCACGTCGGCATGACATGTTGTGACACAAAACAAGGTGAAAACCCCATGGTCAGGCCCCTCTGGCACCTAGTCGAAGTGGTAGAAAGCGTGGGACCATAGATGGTCATGGCGTCAAAAACCTCCACAAGGAGGGACCAAGGACTATACCGGCCTACATGGGGACTAGATATATCAATGTAAGGGCTTCCAAACGTTGAAATACCGAGTGCAAGACATTGATGGGGCGCCTCCCTCACAAGCCGGACATTGACGAATGAAGGTCAAATGATGTATAGTGTGGCAGTCTTCCCAACATCGAGCAAGGGGGGGGGGTCCTAGACTGCATGATCCGCAACCTAGTTTAGCAGGTTGGCATGACCTGTCGTGATGCAGAACAAGTGTAAAACCACCCGGTAAAACCCCTCTGGCACCCAATCAATGTCGTAGACCGTGCGGACACACGGATGGTCGAAACGTCGAAAACTACCCCGGGGAGGGGCCAGAGACTGCACCGACCTGCATGGGGACAAGGTATATGATACGTCTCCAACGTATCTATAATTTTTGATTGTTCCATGCTATTATATTATCAACTTGGGATGTCTTATATGCATTTATATGCCATTTTATATCATTTTTGGAACTAACGTATTAACACAATGCTTAGTGCCAGTTTCTGTTTTTTCTATGTTTTTGACCTTTTTTAGAAAAGAATATTAAATGAAGTCCAAACGGAATAAAACCTGCAGGATGATTTTTTCCATAACAAAAGATACGCAGAGGACTTGAGAGCCAAGGCAGAAGTCTCGTGGGAGGTCACGAACCCCCTAAGCGCACCCTAGGGGGCACCTAGCAGGCTCCTGGGCCCCCGTGCCTCCTCTGCCCTACCTCTTTCGCCTATAAATTCTCTTAAATCCCGAAACCAAAGAAAAGAGCCATGAAAATACTTTTCCGCCGCCGCAAGCTTCTGTCTCCGCAAGATCCCATCTGGGGACCATTCTGGTGCCCTGCAGGAGGGGGATTCGGACATGGAGGGCTTCTTCATCAATACCATTGCCTCTCCGATGATGCGTGAGTAGTTCACCACAAACCTTCAGGTCCATAGCTAGTAGACAGATGGCTTCTTCTCTTCGTTGGATCTTTAATATAAAGTTCTCCATGATCTTCATGGAGATCTATCCGATGTAACTTTCTTTTGTGGTGTGTTTGTCGAAATCCGACGAATTGTGGATTTATGATCAGATTATCTATGAATATTATTTGAGTCTCCTCTCATTTCTTATATGCATGATTTCGTATCCTTGTAATTCTCTTCGAGTTATGGGTTTTGTTTGGCCAACTTGATCTATAATTCTTGCAATGGGAGAAGTGCTTGGTTTTGGGTTCATACCGTGCGGTGTCCTCACCTAGTGACAGAAGGGGTAGCGAGGCACGCATCATGTTGTTGCCATCAAGGGTAAAAATATGGGGTTTATATCATATTGCATGAATTTATCCCTCTACATCATGTCATCTTGCTTAAGGCGTTACTCCGTTTGTTATGAACTTAATACACTAGATGCATGCTGGATAGCGGTCGATGTGTGGAGTAATAGTAGTAGATGCACACAGTATCGGTCTACTTGTCTCGGACGTGATGCCTATATGTATGATCATTGCCTTATATATCGTCATGACTTTGCGCGATTCTATCAATTGCTCGACAGTAATTCGTTCACCCACCGTAATACTTGCTATCATGAGAGAAGCCTCTAGTTAACACTATGGCCCCCGGGTCTATTTTACACATCATATATTCAGATCTACAAAAATACCAAAAATACTTTGCTGCACTTTTATTTCTTTTTACCTTTTATCACCTTCAGATCTCACCTTGCAAATAATCGTGATGGGATTGACAACCCCTTTATCGCGTTGGGTGCAAGTTTGTTTGCTTTTGCGCAGGTTCATTGGTGCCTCATCTTGATACTCCTATTGGATTGATACCTTGGTTCTCAAACTGAGGGAAATACTTATCTCTACTTTGCTGCATCACCCTTTCCTCTTCAAGGGAAAAACCAACGCAAGCTCAAGAAGTAGCAAGAAGAATTTCTGGCGCCGTTGCCGGGGAGTATTCAAGTGAAGCATATCTACCAAGTACCTATCACAAACTCATCTCTTGCATTTACATTATTTGCCATTTACCTCTCGTTTTCCTCTCCCCAACTTTGAAAACAATTTTCCGAAAATACCAAAAAGATTTTCCTTTTTATTCGCTCTTCTTCCGTTCGCCTTTTGTTGTTATGTTTGTTTGTGTTGCCATGTGCCTTCTATTTGCTTGCATCTTGGCTTGCTAAAAATCTATAGATATGGATCCTCATCCACTTGCTAATCTTTTCAAAAGACCAAATTATGATGAACAATTTGCTAGTGAGTTGAGCGCACTTGACTATGTCTATGGAGTTTTGTTTGAAAATCATGAATCTGAAAATTTTGATGAACTGTTGAAAGAAGAAAATTATAAAGTGGTTCATGATATCTTCTTGAATGAAAAACATGATTGCCATGTTGTTAGTATGAATTCTCTGAATAACTATGATGCTAATGATATGCAAAACCACAAGCTTGGGGATGCTATGCTTGATGAAGATGATATTTTTTTGTTTCCCAAGTTTTGGTGATGACCCTTATGCTATAATTGATCATGAAAAGAATGCTTTGTGTGTTAGTTATATTGTAAGATTCCTTCATGATGTTACTGAAAATTACTATGAGAGAGGAACATATGCTTTTACATATTGCAATAATATCAAGCTTCCTCTCTATGTGTTCAACGTTTTGAAGTTATGCTTGTTTTGCCTTCCTACGCTAGTTAATTCTTGTTCCCATAAATTGTTTTCTCACAAAATCCCTTTGAATAGGAAGTGGGTTAGACTTAAACGTGTTTTTTGCCATTCATGATGCTCTTTTGCATATCTCAACTACTACTTTTTATGTGAGCATCATTGAAATCGTTAAGCCTAGCTAGGGGCGTTAAACGATAGCGCTTGTTGGGAGGCAACCCAATGAATAAATTTATTTTTTCACTTTATATTTTGTTGAGTCCACACCATCATAATTATGTTATGGTTGTGTTTTTTATGTTTTAATTAGTGTTTGTGCCAAGTAGAACCTTTATGATTAGTTTTGGTGATAGTTGTTTAATCATGCTGAAAAAAGACAGAAATTTTGTGCTCACGAAATTATTTTTCATTCCTACCCAGAAAGAGATTTTGAGTTGATTATTTTTGCTTCTGATTGATATGCAAATTGCCCTAATTGTCATAATTTGTTCATAATTGTTGGGATACCAGAGGTATACGAAATATACAGATTACTACAAACTGTTCTGTTTTTGACAGATTCTGTTTTTTGTTGTGTTGATTGCTTATTTTGATGAAACTATGGTTAGTATCGGGGGGTACGAGCCATGGAAAAGTGAGAATACAGTAATATAAGATCAATCTAAATGGAAATCAAGTTTACTACAGTACCTAAAAAGTTGGTGGTTTGTTTTCTTATGCTAATGATATCACGAGTTTTTGTTTATGTTTTGTGTTGTGAAGTTTTCAAGTTTTGGTGGTGTTCTTATGTACAATGGAATAAAGAGTGGAAAGATCTTAAGCTTGGGGATGCCCAAGTCATCCCAAGCCAAATTCAAGGACACCGAAAAGCCTAAGATTGGGGATGCCCCGGGAAGGCATCCCCTCTTTCGTCTTCAATCCATCGGTAACATTACTTGGAGCTATATTTTTATTCACCACATGATATGTGTTTTGCTTGGAGCGTCGTGTATTATAGGAGTCTTTGCTCTTTGTTTTGTCACAATCATCCTTGCTGCACACCTTTTTGAGAGGTACATGCACTCATCGTGAATTTGTTAGAATACTCAATGAGCTTCACTTATATCTTTTGAGCTAGATAATTTTGCTCCCATGAGCATCACTTATATCTTTTGAGCTAGATAATTTTGCTCCCATGAGCTTCACTTATATCTTTTGAGCTAGATGATTTTGCTCTAGTGCTTCACTTAAATCTTTTTAGAGCACGGCGGTGTCATATTTTGTAGAAATAAAAACTCTCGATCTTCACTTATATCATTTTGAGAGTGCTCTCTCTAAGTAACTTGGTAATTGGCGTGTGCTATGAAATTAGTCCTAAATATGATAGGCATCCAGAGAGGATATAATAAAAACTTTTATATTTAAGTGCATTGATTAGTAAGAGAAGTCTGATTCCTCACAATTAGTTTTTGAGATATGGATATGGTAATATTAGAGTTATGTTAGTAGGGTGTTGTGAATATAGAAATACTTGGGTTGAGGTTAGTGATTCCCGTAGCATTAACGTATGGTGAACCGCTATGTTAGGAAGTCAGAGTATAATTGATTTATTGATTGTCATCCTTTGTGTGGCGGTCGGGATCACGCGATGGTTAACACCTACCAACCCTTCCCCTAGGAGTATATGTTTAACACTTTGTTTCGATTACTAATAATTTTTTTGCAATAAGTATATGAGTTCTTCATGACTAATGTGAGTCTATGGTTTAGATGCACTCTCACCTTCCACCATTACTAGCCTCTCTAGTGCCGCGCAACTTCGTCGGTGCACAAAACCACAATATACCTTCCTCAAAACAGCCACCATCACAACAGGAACCACCTTCTTTGCCGTCTGCCATCACAGACGGCAAAGACAAACACCCGGACGACAAAGACAGTACCACGGACGGCAAAGATTGTCACGGCCGGCAAATTTTCTGCGTCAGCCTACGATGGCAAATCACCTTCTTTGCTGTCAGCCCCATCGAAGCGGACGGCAAAGAGCTTTGCCGTCTGCTTCCCTGAGGAGCAGTCGGCAAAGATCTTGAGACGGCAGCCGAGAGGCGTTGCCTCCATTAGGGGTTAACGGAGGCTCTTTGCCGTCAGCCTGCTGGTCAATCTTTGCCGTCAGCCGATTGCATATCTTTGTCGTCTGCCTTGTCCTCCCCTCCACCTCTCTCCACTCCTGCCCCTCCTCTGTGCCCTCTTCTTTGCCATCTGCCTGATGGGGGGAAGACGGCAAAGAGCCCAGCAGGCAGACGGCAAAGAGCCTATATGGCCAGCTGCTACTGCCCAGGAAGCACAGCTGGGTGCCATGTGGCACCTTTGCCATCTGCTGGCTGATGGCAAAGGCCTTTGCCATCAGCCAGCAGACGGCAAAGAGCCCATATTGTCACTGTTTTGTTTATTTTATGTTATTTCACAACAATAATATATATAATTCATAGCACATATATGATATATAGTTCACAACACATATATGATATACATATAAAGTTCACCAATGTCATTTGTTCATCAATGGACATCCATATATCGAAAGAAACCAACATATACAAAGTTTCATCCATATATATATATACATATAGTTCCACATATATTGTTCATCAACACATACAAAGAACCAACACATTGTTCATCAACTCAAATAAAAAAGGAAACTAAAGCACTCCAACGCCAGCTTCCATGCATGTAGTACATCCAATCTGCAAAATGGGAATAAGAAAGTAAGTAGAAGAAGAACAACAACATATATGACAAATAAGCTAAATTGAAGAAGAAAGAGAAGAAGCAATAAGAGAACAAGGAGAAGAAAAACAAGAAGGAGGAGGAGGAGGAGGAGAAGGAGGAGGAGAAGAAGAAAATACCGAGTGGGCCCAGAGATACCCATTCGTCATACAGAGTGACAAATCCCAGTCTCGATCCATGCCAACCCAACAGACACCCTCGAAGATACGTGTAGAGCATCTTTATGATCACCCAGTTACATTGTGACGTGTGATACACACAAGGCATTTCCTCCGGTGTCACGGATTTTCATGACCTCATGGTCGTAGGAATAGATACTTGGCATGCAGAAAGCTATAGCAATAAACTTAGTCATACGATCAAATGCTATGCTTATGGTTGGGTCTAGTCCATCACATCATTCTCCTAATGATGTGATCCTATTATCAAATGACAACTCGTCTACATGTCTAGGAAACCTTAACCATCTTTGATCAACGAGCTTGTCTAGTATAACTTACTAGGGACATGTTGTTATCTATGTATCCACACATGTATCCGAGTTTCCAATCAGTACAATTATAGCATGGATAATAGATGATTATCATGAACAAGGAAATATGATAATAACTAATTTACAATTGCCTCTAGGGTATATTTCCAATAGTCTCCCACTTGCACTAGAGTTAGTAATCTAGTATTACATGGTAATGAATCTAATATCCATAGAGTTGGGGTGATGATCGTGTTTTGCTCGTGAGAGAGGTTTTGTCAACTGGTTTGCAAAATTCAGATCCATATGTACTTAGCAAATGTTTATGTCCTCCTCCTTGATATAATCATGGATGGAATTGAAGCGACGCTTTATGTGTCTGGCCCTTTTGTGAAACATGGGTTCCTTGGCTAGAGCAATGGCACGAGTGTTGTCACAAAAGAGCGTCATTGGATCCATTGAACTAGGGATAACTCCAAGATCCGTCATGAACTGCTTCATCGAGACACCTTCCTTTGTTGCTTCTGAAGGAGCTATGTACTCGGCTTCACATGTAGAATCTGCTACCATGCTTTTCTTGGAACTACAGTAGGTGACTGCTCCACTATTCAGAATAAATATGTATCCGGCTTGAGACTTAGAGTCATCCGGATCTGTGTCAAAGCTAGCATCAATGTAACCCTTTACGACGAGCTCTTGATCACCTACATAAATGAGAAACATCTCCTTAGTCCTTTTCGGATACTTAAGGATATTCTTGACCGCTGCCTAGTGTTCCACTCATGGATCACCTTGAAACGTTCTGGCCATACTTATGGCAAGGCTGACATTTGGTCTTGTGCACAACATTGCATACATGATAGAGCCTATGGCTGAGGAATAGAGGATGACACTCATCTTTTCTCTATCCTCTGTAGTCGTGGGCATTGAGTCTTACTCAACTTCACACCTTGAAGGACATGCAAGAACCCCTTCTTCGAGTGATCCATTTTGAACTTCTTCAAATCCTTATCAAGGTATGTGCTTTCTGAAAGTCTTATTAAGCGTCTCGATCTATCTCTATAGATCTTGATGCCTAATATATAGGCAGCTTCTCCGAGGTCTTTCATTGAAAAACTCTTGTTCAAATATATCTTCACACTTTCCAAAAGTTCTATATTGTTTCCAATCAGCAATATGTCAACCACATATAATATTAGAAACGCTACAAAGCTCCCACTCACTTTCTTGTAAATACAAGCTTCTCCATAAACTTGTATAAACCCAAACACCTTGATCACCTCATCAAAGCGAAGATTCCAACTCCGAGATGCTTGCACCAATCCATAAATGGATCGCTGGAGCTTGCATACTTTGTGAGCATTTTCAGGATTGACAAAACCTTCTGGTTGCATCTTATACAACTCTTCCATACGGAAACCATTAAGGAAATTTGTTTTGACATCCATCTACCAGATTTCATAATCGAAAAATGCAGCTATTGCTAACATCATTCTGATGGACTTAAGCATCGGTACGGGTGATAAAGTCTCATTGTAGTCAACTCCTTGAAGTTGTGAAAACCCCTTTGCAACAAGTCATGCTTTATAGACGGTGACATTACCATCCGCGCCCGTGTTCCTCTTATAGATCCATTTGTTCTGAATAGCCTTCCAACCATCAGGTAATACTTCCAAAGTCCATACTTTGTTTTCATACATGGATCCTATCTCGGATTTCATGGCCTCTAGCCATTTGTTGGAATCCGGGCCCACCATCACTTCTCGATAGCTCATAGGTTCATCGTTGTCCAACAACATGACCTCCAAGATAGGATTATTGTACCACTCAGGAGCAGTACGCGTCCCTGTTGACCTACGAGGTTCAGTAATAACTTGATTTGAAGCTTCATGATCATCATCATTATCTCCCTCTTCAATTGGTTTAGGCGTCACAGAAACATCTTCTTGTGTCATGCTACTCTCTAATTTCACCGATGGTTCAATAACCTCATCAAGTTCTACCTTCCTCCCACTCAGTTCTTTCGAGAGAAACTGTTTCTATAGAAAGGACCCGTTCTTGGCAACAAAGACCTTGCCTTCAGATCTGAGATAGAAGGTATACCCAACTGTTTCCTTCGGGTATCCTATGAAGACGCACTTCTCCCCTTTGGAATCAAGCTTATCAGACTAAAGCCTTTTGACATAAGCATTGTAGCCCCAAACTTTAAGAAATGAAAGCTTAAGTTTCTTGCCAAACCATAATTCCTTCGGTGTCGTCTCAAAAGATTTAGATGGTGCCCTATTCAAAGTGAATGCAACTGTCTCTAATGCATAACCCCAAAACAATAGTAGAAAATCGGTAAGAGACATCATAGAATGCACCATATCTAATAAGGTATGATTACGATGTTCAGACACACCATTACGTTTTGGTGTTCCAGGTGGAGTGGGCTGTGAAACAATTCCACATTGTCTTAAGTGAATACCAAACTCATAACTCAGATATTCTCCTCCACGATCAGATCGCAAAAACTTTATCTCCTTGTTACGATGATTCTTAACTTCACTTTGAAATTGCTTGAACTTTTCAAACGTTTTAGACTTGTGCTACATCAAGTAAATATATCCATATCTGCTCAAACCATGAGTGAAGGTAAGAAAATAACGATATCCATTGCGCACTTCAATACTCATTGGACCACACACATCAGTATGTATGATGTCCAATAAGTCACTTGCCCGTTCCATTGTACCGGAAAATGGGGTTTTCGTCATCTTGCCCATGAGACATGGTTCCAAAATTCCATCAACATGGAGCTTCTTGATGTGTTTTGCACCAATATGACACAAGCGGTAGTGCCACAAGAAAGTGGTACTATCATTATTAACTCTACATATTTTGGCATCAATGTTATGAAAAGGTGTATCATCACTATCGAGATTTCAACAAGAATAAACCATTCACATTGGGTCCATGACCATAAAATATATTACTCATATAAATAGAACAACCATTATTCTATGATTTAAATGAGTAACCGTTTCACATTAAACAAGATCCAGATATCTATACCTACTAATAAAAGAAATAGGTATTCTTGGTCCGTATGTACACTTTTTTAAAAAATAGCCTTTATATTTATTGAAATCTACCCGCGATAAGAAAAGCACGGGAAAAAAAGAGGGACGGATCGTCTCGACCAGATCTGGCATCGATGGAGATGGGTTGGGACAGAGAGAGGTGACGTGAGGGAGAAAATAGAAGAAGGAAGGAGAAGAGGAGGCACGACAAAGGTCTTGCTGGTGGTCGCAAGGAGCTGCTAGGGTGGCTCCTTGATGACGAGTTGATGAATATACTTCTCGCCCCTCGTTGGTTACCCCAAGTGGAAGGTGGAGATGTAGTCAGCAGCATATTTCCCTTACACGAGGACTGTAAGGTTTATCGAACCAGGAGGACTCCGAGGATTAACAAGTAGGTGTCTGCTGCTCTGGCGCTAGCAGAATACGTGGACCTGCACACATAACAAATAACTTTGCTCCCAACGAGTATAGAGAGGTTGTCAATCTCTCCGGCCTTGTAGTTTGCAAAGGATCAAAACACAACCGGGAATAGTGATAGTGATTGCAATGGAAAAATAAATGAAAGCAGTAAATAGTGGAGGTGTAAACAATGGTGGTAATATGGACCGGAGTCACATGATGTTCACGATTGATGTCTCTCTCCCAAAAGAAGATAAACAACTATGCATGGGTAAACAAATTACGGTTGGGCATTGATAGAATTATAAACGCACCCAATGCTAATTATGCTACTTGAAAGTTAGATGCTCAATAGTAATGGGTAGTACACCAAGACAAGTAGACCGTTTATTCATCAGCATCTACTTACTAATCATCCACCTTGAGATATCTATCTAGAACATCTCGCTGGTATTAAGTTGCGAGCCCCACCCAAAGTGTCAACTCAAAGCAACAGACAACTGCATTAACGAACTTCGTGTAAGGTAAACAATCCTTACAACTGCAGTCACAAGCACCGTCGTTTTCTCCCTGGTGGCAAAAACACATCCCCTAGTCTCATGTTTCTGTCACTCAAGCTAGACATCAGGGGGCATGAACTCACAATCATGCACAACGCTCCCTCTTGGAGTTATAATCTATTACTCGACCAAAGCAATAAATAGCAATGGAGAACATGCATGAATCACTAAAGAACATAATATAAAAGGATAATCAAATATATAACTCATCACAATATGAACATAATCTCATAATCCATCGGATCCCAACAAACCAAGCATAGCAATAGCAGGAAAATTACATAGGTGCCTTGATCATGTAGGGCAGCTCACAAGGGCTAATCATTGAAGCACAAGATTGGAGAGAAGACATCACATAGCTACTAGTCATGGACTCATGGTGCAAGGAGGACTACTCATGACAGGTCTGGGGAGCGTCCATGGCGGTGGAGAAGCTCCCGAGGTAAATACTCCCTCCAGCAGGGTGCTAGAAGAGGTCTCGTGACGCCCCGATCTTGGAAGCGCTGTGGCCGCGTAATGATGGAGAAATTCACGATTCTGGATATGATGGAAGGGTTTTCGATCACAGGGGTAAATATAGGCCAAAGGAGGGCGTCAGAGGAGGTGGGCCCCACCCAGGCGACCTGTGGGTGCGACCAGGGGCCAGGCCGCGCAGGGAGGCCGCCTGGTCAGGACCTGGCTCCCCTCTGGCCCACCTTTGGTGCTCCGGAAGCTTCCGTCACGCTGATTTTTATATATTTTTCTCGAGATTTTTTGGACTCTGGAAATTTGGGTAAAAGTCCGTGCAAAAAAGACAACAGCAGACAGAAACTGGAACTGGGTGCACTGAGTTAGTAGGTTAGTCCAAATATGTGTAAAAAGATATAAAAGTGTGGCAAAACATATAACAATGTCATCCAAAAGATCATGGAACAAGCAGAAATTATAGATACGTTTGGGACGTATCAACATCCCCAAGCTTAATTTCTGCTCGTCCTCGAGTAGGTAAATGATAACACAAATAATTTCTGTGGTGACATGCTAACACACATATAAGAACTTCAAAGTAAAGCAAGCGAGATATGAAATTCAAGTCAGGACAATAAGAGGCAAGATTCTATATCTAGTATTGAAATTAGTAAAGTAAGAACATAAAGGTGCAAGAGCTCTCGCTGTCCGTGACTCGAATGTCTCCAAATGGTGTTTGCATGCAAGAAGTGGGAGATGGGTTTAGAGCATAAAAATATGTTTTAATTGAGAACTCAATATACTAAACTTCACACTTGGTCTCCTTCGGAATCTAATTTTGACTCATCCCCACACCACTAGTCAGGCACAAGTAAAAATGATCCTCTCCCTTTCGACTTTGAGCACCCATGCAATGGATGAGCGCAAGCAAGATATGTTGGCACTTAGGATGGCAAATAGAATAATGATGGGGAAGGAAGACAAAAATGATGTGAAAGGCTCACATCAATGAGGACAACAATAGGCGAGAGAAAGCCAAATGATAGATATGATGTGGGGAGTAGGGATTGCCATGCAACGGATGCACATATGAGCTAAGGTAAGCTCTCCAATGGAACTAGTGGGGGTGCATCCAACTTGCTTGCTCATGAAGACCTAGAGCTCATTTGAGGAGGCTCATCATTGGAATATAGAAGCCAAGTTCTATAGTGTAAGGGTCCCCACATAGTTATGCATGAATGATAATCTCTATGGACTACAAATATAACAATGGAGTACGAGTGTGGATCTTTCAAAAGGAATAGTAGTGTTGCCCCCTTCTCTCTTTGTATTTTTTTTCTTTTTGTGTGGCCTCTTTGGCTCTTTCTATTTATCTCTCATTTGTCCTCTTTGGGATCTTTTCATTTGTCCTCTTTGGGATCTTTTAATTTGTCCTCTTTGGGATCTTTTCCTCACTTAAGGGCAACACTCTATGTTTTAGAAGAATAAAAAGAAGATCATCACACTTTATAAGAAGTACTCACATAAAGACAAATGAAAACTATCGTGATGTATGCAAATGTATGCCTCTGCGAGTGTAGCAGGATATGCAATGAAACTAGCGTATCATGTAGCAATAATAAGGGAAAGTCCCAACTAACATGTGGCTCCTCGATCAAGCAAAAGCATGTATAACATGAAGATCAAGTCATGAGATGGTGGATGTTGCACGACAATGTATCTCAGAAAGGCTATGGAAGTGTCTTAATAGGTAGGTGTAGTGGCTGCTTTGAGGAAAGGTATAATGAGGCTTATGATGACAGAGCATATCATGCCAAGGGTTTGTATGCACCTGCGAAGTTTGCACCAACTCTCAAGATGAGAAAGGCAATGCACGGTACCGAAGAGGCTAGCAAAATATGGATGGTGGAAGTGCCAACAATCGAATACTCGCATTAGTCCGAAGAACTCATGCACTTATTATCGGTAACTCTCTATCTAGCTAGGAGATTCACAAAGAGACAAGTACCCCAAGAGGAGTGTTTGGGGGTTTAGTTATCCTTGTGCATCCTCGACCCATG
Source organism: Hordeum vulgare subsp. vulgare (assembly GCF_904849725.1). Taxonomy (NCBI): domain Eukaryota; kingdom Viridiplantae; phylum Streptophyta; class Magnoliopsida; order Poales; family Poaceae; genus Hordeum; species Hordeum vulgare. Next base: position 198,541,681 of record NC_058519.1, on the reverse strand, counting down.
GTAATGTGAGGGTACTCTATATATTCCAACCCCTCCATAGGTTAGCGATCAATCTAGTAGCTAGAGTTATCAACTAATTTTTAGTTTTTGAAAAACACACGGATATCCCAAAATACAACACCTATCACTAATAGGCTCAAGCTCTTGGCACCAATAGTCCAAACATTACTCAAATCAATACCTCAAAACTATTGCAAGTTACTACTATACTTAAATAGCAACCTCAATTACCTACTCATGCAAGACACACCACTCAGTGCAACAAGCCAACTCTCTAAACAAGATAAGCATGATAACTCAAGAGAGTTCCAAAAGCAACCTAAATAAAAGCTCTTAAAAAGATAAATCATGAAAAATAAGAGCTAAGCATGACATCAGCTATGAAAAGATAAAGAACACACATAAAAGATAAGCATGAAAACATATGTTGTTTTCTAGGGTGGAATGGAGCGTGTTTCTCTCCCAAGCAAAGAAGGCTAGGTTCCGACTTGTTATGAACAGCAAGCAAAACTAAAACAAACTAAAAAAGTAAAGAGCGGGACGCTCCAAGCATAACACATAACATATGAAGTGATAAAAATATAGCATGGAGAAGGACAAACTGATGATTGTTGATGGAAAAGGGGATGCACGGGGGCATCCCCAAGCTTAGACGCTTGAGTCTCCTTGAATATTTCTGGGGGTGCATGGGTGCATCCCCAAGCTCGAGCGCTTGACACTCCTGGATCTTATTTCATGTTCTTCCATCGCATACTTGAAAACTCCCTTCATACGAAACTCATCATAAGCTGATTAGAGTGGTGAGTGCCCATAATAAAATAATTTATTCTCTACTGGAAATAAAGATATTCATGAAGAGCTACTGTTTCTTAAGATTTCCAAAAGCTTTTTGCAAAGAAAAAGCAAGCTTAAGATTTGCAAAACAATGAAAACGCAAAACATGGTAGAATCTGGAAAAAACAGAACAACAGGTAGTAAATAATTTTTTCGGGACACTTCTGCAACTCAAATCAAAAAACTCAGAACATACGCTAGAAATAAAATTATATTTAGCATACTGTAAAAACATTCAGATCAAAAAGATGATCTGGTGATTTTTAGCGAATTGTTCCGTCAAGCATACAAAATCTGTTTCTGGACAGCATGTCACAACTTTTGAACTTTCTTGCAATCGGAGGCTAAAACTTGGCACAAAGCTTGAAAATAAAGATACAATGATGTTGCTACAGTAGTAATAAGCATCAAGACCACTGAAAGTGAAAGTAAAAACAAATTGGGTTGCCTCCCAACAAGCGCTTTCTTTTATGCCTTTGAGCTAGGCATGATGCAAAAAGATCAAGTGCTATCAACTCCATAAGAATAACTTGCCCGAATAACAGACTCATAAGGTAACTTAATTTTCTTTCGAGGGAAGTGTTCCATTTAGTTTTTAAGGGGAAATTGGAATCTAATGGTCCCTTCTTTCATTTCACTGATATCACCAACGGTGCAGAGAAAAGGACATCCCAACATAATTGGACACGAGGGATCACACTCAATGTCCATAATAATAAAATCAACGGGCACAAAATTATCATTGACAACAATAAGAACATCATCAATTCTCCCTAAAGGTTTTTTATGGAAGAATCAACAAGACGAACACCAAAAGAACATTGATCAAAAGGTTTCAAATCAAGCATATCATACATTCTTTTGGGCATAACGGAGGCACTAGCTCCAACATCACATAAAGCAAAGCAAGAGATATTATTCAATTTAATCTTGACCATAGGATCCCAACCATCTTCTAGTTTTCTAGGAATAGAAGTCTCTAGCTTGAGCTTCTCCTCCCTAGCTTTGATAAGAGCATTGGTAATATGCTCGGTGAAGGCAATATTGAGTGTACTAGTGTGGGGGTCTTTAGCCATTCTTTGCAAAAAATTGATAACTTCAGAAAGACTACAATTATCAAAATTAATATCATCGCTATTAAGTAAAATTGTAGTGTCATCCTCTATATTTGATTTGCTCTCTATTATAAGAGTTTGGATGTCTTCCCAAGTTTGGGGACATTTAGGAGCAACTTCAAACCAAAGATCCGGTTCCTTCCCGGGGAGACCATGCCAAGGGCATAATTCTCCATAAAGACTAACATAGTCACAAGGTCTATTACTTTTATAAATACCCACAGTGGCAATTGCAGCAATAGAAGTGAAGGTAAAATCATTGTTGTTGTGACTAGTGGAGTCACACAACTTGGTGTTCTTAGTGGAACCCATAGTAGCAGCAACAAGCAAGAACAAAGCAACTGATTTTTTTGTGGTTTATGGTATAAGACTCTAAAGCAAAAACTAGAAAGCAAACTAATAAGACTAAAAACAAAGGTAAAAGATAGCATGCAACTCCTCTATCTTGAAGACTGCAGTCCCCGGCAACGGCGCCAGAAATTTGCTTCATGACGACTTGATGAATATAGTTCTCGCCCCTCGTTAGTTACCCCAACTGGAAGGTGGAGATATAGTCAGCAGCAGATTTCCCTTACACGGGGACTGTAAGGTTTATCGAACCAGGAGGACTCCGAGGATCAACAAGTAGGTGTCCGCTGCTCTGGCGCTAGCAGAAGACATGGACCTTCACACACAACAAATAACTGTGCTCCCAATGAGTAAAGAGATGTTGTCAATCTCTTCGGCCTTGTAGATTGCAAAGGATCGAAACACAAGCGAGAATAGTGATAGTGATTGCAACGGAAAAGTAAGTGAAAGCAGTAAATGGTGGAGGTGTAAAAAGTGGTGGTAATATAGACCGGATTCACATGATGTTCACTAGTGATGTCTCTCTCCCAAAAGACGATAAACAACTATGCATGGGTAAACAAATTACAGCTGGGCAATTGACAGAATTATAAATGCACCGCAATACTAATTATGTTACTTGAAAGTTAGAGGCTCAATAGTAATGGGAAGTATGCCAAGACAAGTAGACCGTTTATTAATTAGCATCTACTTACTAATCATCCACCTTGAGATATCTATCCAGAACATCTCGCTGGTATTAAGTTGCGAGCCCCACCCGAAGTGTAAACTCAAAGCAACGGACAACTGCATTAACGAACTTTGCGTAAGGTAAACAATTGTCGCAACCGCGGTCACAAGCACCGTTGTTTTCTCCCTGGTGGCATCAACACATCCCCTAGTCTCATGTTTCTGTCACTCAAGCTAGACATCAGGGGGCATGAACCCACAATCATGCATAACGCTCCCTCTTGGAGTTATAATCTACTACTCGGCCAAAGCAATAAAGAGCAACGGAGAACATGCATGCACTAAAGAACATAATATAAAAGGATAATCAAATATATAACTCATCACTATGTGAACATAATCTCATAATCCATCGGATCCCGACAAACCAAGCATAGAAATAGCAGGAAAATTACATAGGTGCCTTGATCATGTAGGGCAACTCACAAGGGCTAATCATTTAAGCACAAGATTGGAGAGAAGACATCAAATAGCTACTGGTCATGGACTCATGTTCCAAGAAGGACTACTCACGACACGTCCGGGAAGCGTCCATGGCGGTGGAGAAGCTCCCGGAGGTCAATCCTCCCTCCGACAGGGTGCCGGGAAGAGGTCTCCTGACGCTCCCGATCTCGAAAGCGCTGCGGCGGCGGAATGATGGAGAAATTAGCGATTCTGGATATGATGGAAGGGTTCCAATCGGAGGGGTCAATATAAGACAAAGGAGGGCGTCAAAGGAGGTGGGCCCCACCCACGCGACCTATGGGCGTGCCCAGGGGCCAGGCTGCCTGGGCAGGCCTTGGCTCCCCTCTGGCCCACCTTTGGTGCTCCGGAAGCTTCCGTCACGCTGATTTTTATATAATTTTCTTCGGATTTTTGGGACTCTGGAAATTTGGGTAAAAGTCCCTGCAAAAAAAAATACGTTAGCAAACAGAAACTGGCACTGGGTGCACTGAGTTAGTTGGTTTGTCCAAATATGTGTAAAAATATATAAAAGTGTAGCAAAACATATAACAATGTCACGCAAAAGATCATGGAACAAGCAGAAATTATAGATACGTTTGGGACGTATCACTCCTACTAGTGACGGCTCGACCTACAGGCACGCGAGCGTAAGCAGGTGGCTCGGGATCGAGCCCTTGCTTTCTGGTGAGTTTATTTTCTGTCCCTGATGGCTCGGCGAGCAGCCGCGCGGGAGTTAGGTGGCACCGGATTGAGCCATTGCTTGCCCATAAGTGTTTTTACCCCTGCTCGATGGATTTTTTTGAAGCACACAAGAGCACATATACGTATTGGACCACATAACATTCCTTTGGTGGACCGATGGCATGTTGAGTGCGTCACTTTTTTTCTAGAAACCAGCACGAGCTCTGCCTTTGCATTAAGAAGAAGAGAATTGGCCAGTTTATAAGGAAAACTGGCGAAAAACTGATACATCAAAACACACAACGGCCACGGGGCTCTGTACTTACGAGCTGATTTCCCTGTTGCTAAAAGGACAAGAGTCTCCACCCCACCACATAACCTGGATCCGCCACTCTGGCTTACAAACCTGATCAACTCCCACACGCGGCCCCCAAGGCCGCACTCCGCACAAGCCGACGACTTTGCTCCCTGTATGATCAAATACGACACTCCACAACACAAAGGTGCTATCTGGATCCACCTCCCCGACTTCCCATCCAACCCTAAGGCCATGCTCCACCTGAGCTAACGATGTTGCCGCGCACGCGACTAGAATCCACACTCCACGACATTGTATCTTTGGAGCCGTCGCTCCGACTTCCTCACCGGTCGGAGGTCGCACACACTCTTGACCGCAAAGCCACCGAGCCACCGCAAACTGGTGAAGGACCAGACCTCCAAGGCATCTCCCTCAAGAGGGAAACGACGAGAACGCCGCCAACGCCTGCTCTGGCCGAGGTCGAACATTGGGTTTTCACCATGAGAGCCCGAGACCGAGGTGACAATGGTGGTGAAGGGGGTCGATGACGATGCCTCTAAGGAGGGAACGACGTCCTAGGACATCATCTACGCCGGCAAAAACAGGCGAAAAATTGCATCCACCTTGCTTATAGTAATTATTAGTCTCACCTTGTAGCTTTGTAATGAATCCCAACAATCTATATACGTACGAAATTACACAAACAAAATCCTCTTTCGAGATAAACAAATAGAGAGCAAGGTGAGAGAGGGCCCAAAATTGAAATGTCTGGATAAAGAAAATAAAGAGAGAAATGGATAGAACGAGAGAAAGAGTAGCTTAAATAGAGATCGACTATTGAGAGAAAGAAATATAAGACTTGATGTTGCTCAAATTAGAGAGAGAGAGATGCCCTGATCAACGACTCGTTCCTCAAAAGATGATCCGAAATCAGATAGTTGAAAAATTTAGAAGATAAAGAGAGAGATAGAAGTGGGGGACGTGGGTTGAGAGCCTAAAACACTGGCCTACTACTTGCTCATACCCACATGACCACAACAATAGGGACTACGAGTTCTCGCATCCTCAAAAGTAGTTGATTTTTAAATCAAAATTCTCCTGTTAGCGTTTCATAGGTACGTGCTTAGTTATGTTGAGATGTCCGATGTTTGTCTATTGGAAAAAATCACTTCCATGAAATATGTGGCCGGCTAGTGGATTGATGATAGTAGACATGCATACTATGGAGCTAGCTATACTTAATATTTGGTTCGGTGCAACGCACGGGCATTTGAACTAGTAATGTTAATCCTTGATGCAGGCACCAAATACCAATTATTTTGGTTCGTAACTAATCCCGATGGTAATTGAAGAGCGAGCGTGCCGACGGCGATCACATCAACCTTCGAACCATTTCCGACGCGCATCATCACTTTGTCCTTTGCGAGCCTCCGTTTATTCCATAGTTCCTATTTTGAGTTATAAATATGAGCAACTGAACCGGTATCAAATACCAAGGCAGTACTACGAGAGCTAGTAAGGTACACATCAATAACATGTACATCAAATATACCTTTGTTGACGTTGCCAACCTTCTTATCGCCGAGATACTGAGGGCAATTCCGCTTCTAGTTGCTAGTACCCTTGCAGTAGAAGCACTCAGTCTCGGACTTGTGTCCAGCCTTGGGTTTGTTCACGGGAGCGGCAACTCGCTTGTCGTTCTTCTTGAATTTTCCCTTCTTCCCCTTGCCTTTCTTGAAACTAGTGGTTTTATTCACCATCAACACTTGATGCTCCTTTTTGATTTCACTTCTGCGACTTTGAGCATCACGAATAGCTCAGAGATGGACTTGTTCATCCCTTGCATATTATAGTTCATCACGAAGCCTTTGTAGCTTGGTGGCAGTGACTCGAGAACTTTTTTAGTGACTGTCTCATGCGGAAGCTCAACTCCTAACCGAGTCAATCGGTTATAGTACCCAGACATTCCGAGTATGTGCTCATTGGTAGAAAAATTCTCCTCCATCTTGCAGGCAAATAATTTATCGAAGGTCTCATACCTCTTGATCCTAGCATTTGCTTCAAACACTAACTTCAACTCCTGGAACATCTCATATGATCCATGGTGTTCAAAATCTTTTGAAGTCCCGATTCAAAGTCGTACAACATGGCGCACTGAACTATCGAGTAGACATCAGCACACACGTGCCAGACGTTCACAACATCCACAGGCGACACTAGAGGGGTGGAGCACCAAGCGGTGCATCAAGGACATAAGCCTTTTGTGAAGCTATGAGGATAATCCTCAGATTATGGACGGAGGTCCGCATAGTTACTTCCACCATCTTTCAGCTTAGCTTTCTCTAAGAATGCATTAAAATTCACGAGAGCTACTGCGCGAGCCATTGATCTACAATATGATTTGCAAACAAAACTTAGACTATGTTCATGATAATGAGTTCAATTAATCATATTACTAAACAACTCCCACTCAAATCAACATCCCAAAGGTTATGTGAGTGTAACATGATCCAAATCCACCAACCCAAGTCCGATCATCACGTGAGATGAGCTGGTTTCAATGGTGACCATCTCCATGTTGATCATATCTACTATATGGCTCATGTTCGACCTTTTGGTATGCTGTGTTCCGAGGCCATGTCTATACATGCTAGGCTTGTAAAGTTTAACCCAAGTGTTCTACATGAGCAAAACTGGCTTACACCCATTGTATGCAAACGTAGAGTCTATCACACCCAATGATCACGAGGTGCTTCAAAACGACGAACCTTTGCAACGATGAACACTTGGGTAAAATGCAATTTTATCTTGAAATTTTAGTGAGAAATCATATTATAATGCTACCATCGGCGTAAGCAAAATAAGATGCATAAAAGATAAACATCACATGCAAATCATATAAGTGACATGATATGGCGATCATCATCTTGTGCTTTTGATCTTCATCTCCAAAGCATCGGCATGATCTCCATCATCACCGGCATGACACCATGATCTTAATAATTGTGCTGTCATGTGGTTCTTGCACCAACTGTTGCTTCTACAACTATTGCTAACTCATAGCGATAAATTAAAGCAAATGACACGAATAAATTAAAGACAACCCTATGCCTCCTGCCGGTTTCCATACTCATCGACATGGAAGTCGTGATAACATATACAAAACATGATCATCTCATACATCACATCTATCAAATCACGTCTTTGGCCATATCACATTACAAAATGCCCTACAAAAACAAGTTAGATGTCCTCTACTTTGTTGTTGCAAGTTTTATGTGGCTGCTATGGGCAACTAGCAAGAACCGTTCTTACCTACGCAAAACCACAATGGTGATATTCAAGTTGTTATTTAACCTTCTACAAGGACCGCCTCTATCGAATCTGAATCAACTAAAGTGGGAGAGACAAACACCCACCAGCCACCTTTATGCAACCAAGTTACATGTCAGTCGGTGGAACCGGTCTCTTGTACGTGGACAAGTAAGGTTGGTCTGGGCCACTTCATCCCACAATACCGCCAAATCAAAATAAGACTAAGGAAGTAAGCAATCTGAATATCAACGCCCACAAACACTTTGTGTTCTACTCGTGCATATCATCTACGCATAAACCTGGCTTTAATACCACTGTTGGGGAACGTTGCACGGAAAACAAAAAAATTCCTACCTGCACCCAAGATCTATCTATGAAGATGTATAGCTATGAGAGGGGAAGTGCATCTACATACCCTTGTAGATCGCTAAGCGGAAGCATGAAGAAACACGGTTCATGTAGTGGAACGTCTTCGCGATCCAATCAAGAACCGTCCCGATCCAGCGCCGAACGGACGACACCTGTGTGTTCAACACACGTACGGATGGATGACGTCTCCACCTCCTCGATCCAAAGAGTGTAGGCGGAGTAGTAGATGAGTTATCCGACGGCCCAACAACATGGTGACGCTGGTTGTGGTGCGATCTCGGCAGGGCTTCACCAAGCGCTGCCATGTCTTGATAGGAGAGAAAATGATCTAGAGAGAGGGAGGGCACCACCAAGGCTTGGTGTGTTGGCTGCCTCCCTCTTCTGTCATATATATAGGGGAGGGGTGGAGGAGGCCGACCCCTAGGATGGGGCTACGGCCAAGGTGGAGCCTTGTCATGCAAGGTAAGGGCTGGCGCCCCACCTTGGGCTTGCCCTAGCCCTTGGCCGCATGGGCCTCTTGGTGGGAGGGGTGGCCAACCTACCAGGGGCTGGTGTGCTTCCTCTCACAATCCATGGGGCCTTTCGGGGTAGGTGGACCCTCCCGATGGACCCTCGGAACACTTCTAGCACCTCCATGAGAAGACTGGTAAATCCGAAAACTCTTCCGAACTCGAATACCAACTTACCATATATGAACCATTACCTACGGACCATTCTGAAGCTCCTCGTATGAGATCTCATCCGGGACTCCGAACAACCTTCGGTCACCAAGAAATATAATTCAACAATACTATCTCGTCATCGAACATTAACCGTGCGTACCATGCTGGTTCGAGAAGTATCCAGACATGACCGAGACACCTCTACGGTCAATAACCAATAGCAGGACCTGGATGCCCATATCGGTTCCTACATATTTCACGAAGATATTTATCGGTCGAACCATGATTCCAAGTATTCAATCAATCCCGTATGTAGCTTCCTTTGTCCAGCGGTATGTTACTTGCCTGAGATTTTATCATCGGTATGTCCACACCTAGTTCAATCTCATTACGAGCAAGTCTCTTTAATCATTCTGTAATACAAGATCCCATGACTAACTCCTTAGTCACATTGATGGCAAGCTTCTTGTGATGTTGTATTACCGAGTGGGCCCAGAGATACCCATCCGTCATACGGAGTGACAAATCCCAGTCTTGATCCATGCCAACCCAACATACACCCTCAGAGATACGTGTAGAGCATCTTTATGATCACCCAGTTACATTGGGACGTTTGATACACACAATGCATTTCCTCCGGTGTCAAGGATTTGCATGATCACATGGTCTTAGGAATAGATACTTGACATGAAGAAAGCAATAGCAATAAACTTAGTCATATGATCAAATGATATTCTTACGGTTGGGTCTAGTACATCACATCATTCTCCTAATTATGTGATACCATTATAAAATGACAACTCATGTCTATGGCTAGGAAACCTTTACCATCTTTGATAAACGGTCTAGTCTAGTAAAAGCTTACTAGGGACATGGTGTTGTCTATGTACCCACACATGTATTCGAGTTTCCAATCAATACAATTACATCATGGATAATAAACGATTATCATGAAAAAGGAAAAAATGATAATAATTAATTTATTATTGCCTCTTGGGCATATTTCCAACAATTAATGTGGCACCTCCCTCACAAACCCGACAGTGATGCATGAAGGTTAAGGACGTATAGTATGACACTCTCCGCTGCATCGAGAAAACAAGGGACCTCGTTGATCGCATGCACTCCAACCTAGTCTGGCAAGTCGGCATGACCTGTCGTGACACAAAATAAGAGGAGAGACTCCGCTCGAACCCCTCCGGCACCCGGTCAAAGTCGTAGACCGCACGGGCCCACACATAGCCGTCGCATTGAAAACCGCCTTGGGGAGGAATCGAAGACCGCACCGGCCTGCACGGGGACTGGATATAACAACATAAGGGTGGTCAGGTGTTTAAATAAACACGGCAAGTCATTTATGTGACACCTCCCTCAAAAACCGGAGAGTAACGCGGGAAGGTTCACGACGTATAGTGTGACAGTCTCCCCCGCATCAAGAAGACGGGAGGAGTCCTATGTCCGCATGCGCTCAAACCATGCGAGGCACGTCGGCATGACCTGCCGTGACACCGAACAAGAGAAAAAGACCCGGTCAAATCCCTCTGGCACCCGTTCAAAGCCGTAGACCACGCGAGACCTTGGATGCCCGCGAAATTGAAAATCGCCCTCGGAAGGGACCAAGGACCGCACCGGCCTGCATGCAGAACGGTTATATCAATGTAAGGCAGCTAGGCACTTAAATACCCAATGCAAAACATTTATGTCGCACCTCCCTCACAATTCAGACAATGACGCATGAAGGTTCATGACGTATACTGTAGTACTATCCCCCGTATCGAGCAAAGAGGGGGAAGAGAATTGTGACCGCATACGCTCCAACCTTGTCTGGCACAACGGCATGACCTGTCGTGACACATAATAAGAGGTAAACACCCAGGTCAAATCCTTCTAGCACACGGTCAAAGCCATAGAAAGTGTGGGCCCACAGATGGTCGTGGCATCGAAAACCGCGACACGAAGGGACCGAAGATTGCAATGGCCTGATATGACACTTGATTGAGGTGAGGGTGTCCCGATATTTTGGTGAGATGATAACTATTGATTTGATGGAGACGACTTTGATGATCCAACTACAAACGTGCACGCCATTGCGCCTTAACAATCGCTAAACCAATCTCCAAGAGGTTATTGACCACGCCGGAGCACGATCAACCTGACCACGAAGGTCTATTCCTGCAACCAATCAAAGAACAATAAAGAATATGATATTGCAATCTGTATATTGCAAATATAGATGAAGGATTTATAAGGGTGGGGATCCGAAAGCGGTCTTAGTCTGGTCGTTGGACACAAACGAAATACACGAAGTTGCAATGGCTAAGTTTTAACTAAACAAATCCCAAGCAAAAAGCTACTAGGTTGATCTACTTATATAGGAGCAAGGGATGCAGACAAGGAGGTGGTAGGACATCCCAAGGCAGCCTAAAACTAACCCTAGGTCATACAAGGCCTATGGGCCCAAGTGGAGGTGGTGCAACACCTTTGAACTTGTTGTTTGACTCAGATTCTGGTGCAACGTCATTTTGTTTGGTCTAGATCTCCATTCTCCGAACGTATTTGAAGATGATTCTAATTGCGAGTCAAAGCGAGTAAAATCTACTTTGCAGCCCAAAAAGAATCACGCAATTCGGAGTCCGGATGAAAAAGTTGAAGGCGTTTTGGTTCAGGGGTGTTTGTGCAGTCCGAATCTGAGTCCAGAACGTGAAAGACTTGGACTCTATCTTCTCTTGGGTTAAAAGTGACGTGAAAGAACTTCTTGAACAGCAACTAATTATTTCCTTTGACATGAGAGGACCACTTTAATAGCATCCAACCATTTCCTCTTCCCTTGTCATGATACGTGATTCATACAAGTGTTCGGCCATTTTGCATTTAGGCATAAAATAAAAACAGGTAAATTATTTTTGTTCCGGATAACATAAATAAATTATTGCATGAGTTTTATCAGAAATAACCTTAAATAAATACACATATGCAATGATTGTGATAATATCAAAGGTAGTCATGTCCTCATCATCCTCTCCTTTTTGAAAATAAACCCGTCCTCGGCGCTGCTTAATGTGAAATTTGGCTAACAAAAGAGACAAGGTGTACATGTTGTATATGTATATGTCATCCATTTTTTACTTCCCTTGGTTTTTGCACATATGACACATGTATACATGAGTAACTTTCATATGTTATGAAATATAAAGTCAAAAGATTATCTCAAGAAGTAGAAAGCATGAAAATACTGCAACTCAGTTTGCACATATAAGTGAAGCTCTTATTTATATCAAAAGGTAGACAATGCTCATCACTATACCATCCCAACATTGGTGTAGAAAATTGAATTATTTCAAATGTACATGCTACAACAGGCTGAACTAAGCAATCATGCAACATGTCATTTGACATAGAATCATCACCAAGATTGGAGGTCATATCAAAATGATTAAACATTGGCACAATTATTTTCAAACATATTTGATCCAAATTTGATTTATCTCCTTTTTCACATGGTTCTTTCTCAACAATAGTTAATTCAATGGGTGCACTCAAAATTGTTGATATTGAAGTTGTTTGAGCACACGACAAAGTAAAATCATCAACGTAGTTCTCTAAAATAGGTGGTGTGATCAAAGTAATAGGTGGCACATCACAGGGTACATTGCAATTGACAAGGCATTCATCATAATCATGTGGAGGTGGAATATAGGTTCCTTTTTCATTACCTCTTATGATCAACTCTGATGATGTAGGCACTCTCGATGGTAACATGTCACATGGTGAAGGTGATGTATCCCTCACAACAATTGATATGGTTGTCATCGCACGCCCAGTAGTTAAAGGAACAACCATATCAACTCTTGGAATAAGCACCTTGCGCGCGTTCTGCTTGTGGGCAATACGTCGTTTTATTTTCTGTTCAGCTTTGCAAGCAAGACGAAACAAACGATCCACAAGATAACACTTTTCATGAATTAGTATCTCCTGAATATCATGGTTTAACCCTCCCCAAAATCTATCCATAAAATCTTCTTCACTTTCTTCTAATGAGGAATGCAACAAGGTTGTTTGTAAATCATCATAATATTTTGTTACGGTGTCACTACCTTGTTTTAACCGGTGTAGCTTTTTAATCATGCCATGAGTATAATAAGTAGGAACGAATGTGTGTCTCATGGCAAGTTTCAAATCATACCAAGTAGTAGGTCTATAATCAGGGTGTAACCGACAATATTCGCTCCACCAAACTGAAGCATAACCGGTGAAAGAACCAACCGCGACCTTAACTTTCTTATTGTCAGCAAAATTATGGGAAACAAATATATCATTTATTTCAAATTCCCATTCAATATATAAAGCAGGTCTAAAACGGCCATTAAATGGTGGTATAGAAACATTAACCTCATGATGTGCATTTGTATCTCTCTACACCTCTCGTAACACATGTTGTGGTGCCACGTCTCCCACGATTGAAGAAGCCCATGAACTGACAACTCTGGATCCTGTCATGACTAGTACAAACAAGAAACAAAAATCCAAGAATATTGTTCTTATGAACTACGAGGATGTGGGGGTAAAACGCTCACAATAAAACAAATATCAATGTCTTAGAAATTCTTACAATGTAGGAGGCGGTGACCGGCAACCGACGGTGCCAATATCTCCGAAGATTGAGTAAGTGATTACCAAGTAAACGCATGTATACACAGTGTAGAAATATGTGGAGCTAGGAAGACTTAATGTATGGTAGCAAAAGATTAGCAAGAATCAATTCAGAGATGCAATGCTGAATAAACGCTCAATGACGGTACTGTGCTGGTCCTTGGCTAGACCGTACTAGAGACGCGAGCCTAGAACACTAATGGAGTCACGTCAAATCACAAATATTAGCAATGGATGATTTGAAGTAGCTCTGGATAGGAAGATATAAGTGAAGATCACAATGGCAGTAAAGATAGTGATGATAAATGACCCCAAGCACGATAAACCAAAACTATCTCTAGAACTTCCCTATTGAAAATATTATGTGAAATTTCTGATATTTTTTCTCAAGAATTCTACTGACTCAAGCTTTCGAATGCAAAAAGAATCACTCAATTCCGAGATCGTATGAGGACTCAAAAAATTTAGGAACGGACCTGAAAAATATTGACAAACTGTGTTCCTCATGTTTGGAGGGCAAAAAGTTCTATTTAGAAGCCGATTTGGAGGTGACAATAAGAAATTAGCTTGATCAACTATTCAGATGCGGCTCGTCGATAGCTCGAATTTGAGTACTCACGGAGCCAAAACGGACATTGTATGAGGAAGATACACCTATTTTACTGAACAATGCACAAAAGAGTTTTCAATGCGAATACACACGGGATTGACTCTAGATAGATTCAAAATTTGTATTTTTTTCTTGCACTTTTTTCTTTTTTTCTCTCTATTTTTCTCTTTATTTTTTTTTCTCTTTTTTTTGCTCTCACTTTTTTTTTCTCTTCTCTCAAACAACCAATTAAGATGTAGATTGGATCAAGCACAGATGCGAATGACCTCAAGTATGATAATGACAATGAACAATTGAAGCACGTGGTGAATATTGATGGATGGTGGTGGGCGACAACCGAAGGGATGACAACGGCGTGGTGGTGGTATATGGCAGCAACGATGAAGATGGTGCAGCGGCGGCGTGACAACTTGTGAACAGAACTGTAAAAGACTAGACGCTAAGACCAGGAACTTGACACGACGATGCAACCGATAATTTAACTATGCAAGCACTAAAGAGAAAATTGCAAAGGCTCAGACTGGCTTGGACAAATGATGACTATATCTAACTCCTTTTTGTGGTATTTTCTTGGGTAATAGGTAAGAAAAATAAATCTAATATAGGGATAACTGGAAATTCTCATCGAGCAACCTGAAAACTGATACCACTTGATATGACACTTGATAGAGGGGAGGGTGTCCCGATCTTTCGGTGAGATGGTAACGATCGATTTGATGGAGACGACTTTGACAATCCGACTACAAACATGCACGACGTTGCACTTTAGAAATCGCTAAACCAATCTCCAAGAGGTTATTGACCACGCCGGAGCACGATCAACCTGACCACGAAGGTCTATTCCTACAATCAATCGAAGCACAAGCAAGAATATGATATTGCAATCTGAATATTGCGAATATAGATAAAGTATTGATAAGGGTGTGGATCCGAAAGCGGTCTTAGTCTGGTCGTTGAACACAAACGAAGTACACGAAGTTGCAATGGCTAACTTTTAACTAAACAAATCCCAAGCAAAAAACTACTAGGTTGATCTACTTATATAGGAGCAAGGGGTGGCGGCCAAGGAGGTGGGAGGACATCCCAAGGCATCCTAAAACTAACTCTAGGTCGTACAAGGCTTATGGGCCCAAGTGGAGGTGGTGCAACACCTTTGGACTTGTTGTTTGACTCGGATTCTGGTGCAACGTCAATTTGTTTGGTCGAGATCTCCACGCCCCGGACGAATTTGAAGGTGATTCTAATTGGGCCAGAAACCGAGTAAAATCTACTTTGCAGCCCAAAAAGAATCAGCGATTCCGATTCCGGATGAAAACGTTGAAGTTGTTTTGGTACAGTTATGTCTGTGCAGTCCGAATCTGAGTCCAGAACATGAAAGACTTGGACTCTATCTTCTCTTGGGCTAAAAGTTACGTGAGAGAATTTCTTGAATAGCAACTAATTATTTCCTTTGACATGAGAGGACCTCTTGAATAGCATCCAACCATTTCCTCTTCCCTTGTCATCACACGTGATTCACTCAAGTGTTCGGCCATTCTGCATTTAGGCATAAAATAAAAACAGGTGAAGTATTTTTGTTCCGGATAACATAAATAAATTATTGCATGAGTTTTATCAGAAATCACCTCAAATAAATACGCATATGCAATGATTGTGATAATATCAAAGGTAGTCATGTCCTCATCATGGCCTGTGTGGGGACCGAATGTATCAATGTAAAGGTGGATATGCATTTAAATACCAAGTGTAAGACATTGATGTGGCACCTCCCTCTCAAACCGGACAGTGACGCATGAAGGTTGAGCATGTATAGTTTGTTAGTCTCCCTTGCATCGAGAAAACGGGGGAGTCTTGTGACCGCATGAGCTCCAACCTGGCCTGGCACGTCGGCATGACATGTTGTGACACAAAACAAGGTGAAAACCCCATGGTCAGGCCCCTCTGGCACCTAGTCGAAGTGGTAGAAAGCGTGGGACCATAGATGGTCATGGCGTCAAAAACCTCCACAAGGAGGGACCAAGGACTATACCGGCCTACATGGGGACTAGATATATCAATGTAAGGGCTTCCAAACGTTGAAATACCGAGTGCAAGACATTGATGGGGCGCCTCCCTCACAAGCCGGACATTGACGAATGAAGGTCAAATGATGTATAGTGTGGCAGTCTTCCCAACATCGAGCAAGGGGGGGGGGTCCTAGACTGCATGATCCGCAACCTAGTTTAGCAGGTTGGCATGACCTGTCGTGATGCAGAACAAGTGTAAAACCACCCGGTAAAACCCCTCTGGCACCCAATCAATGTCGTAGACCGTGCGGACACACGGATGGTCGAAACGTCGAAAACTACCCCGGGGAGGGGCCAGAGACTGCACCGACCTGCATGGGGACAAGGTATATGATACGTCTCCAACGTATCTATAATTTTTGATTGTTCCATGCTATTATATTATCAACTTGGGATGTCTTATATGCATTTATATGCCATTTTATATCATTTTTGGAACTAACGTATTAACACAATGCTTAGTGCCAGTTTCTGTTTTTTCTATGTTTTTGACCTTTTTTAGAAAAGAATATTAAATGAAGTCCAAACGGAATAAAACCTGCAGGATGATTTTTTCCATAACAAAAGATACGCAGAGGACTTGAGAGCCAAGGCAGAAGTCTCGTGGGAGGTCACGAACCCCCTAAGCGCACCCTAGGGGGCACCTAGCAGGCTCCTGGGCCCCCGTGCCTCCTCTGCCCTACCTCTTTCGCCTATAAATTCTCTTAAATCCCGAAACCAAAGAAAAGAGCCATGAAAATACTTTTCCGCCGCCGCAAGCTTCTGTCTCCGCAAGATCCCATCTGGGGACCATTCTGGTGCCCTGCAGGAGGGGGATTCGGACATGGAGGGCTTCTTCATCAATACCATTGCCTCTCCGATGATGCGTGAGTAGTTCACCACAAACCTTCAGGTCCATAGCTAGTAGACAGATGGCTTCTTCTCTTCGTTGGATCTTTAATATAAAGTTCTCCATGATCTTCATGGAGATCTATCCGATGTAACTTTCTTTTGTGGTGTGTTTGTCGAAATCCGACGAATTGTGGATTTATGATCAGATTATCTATGAATATTATTTGAGTCTCCTCTCATTTCTTATATGCATGATTTCGTATCCTTGTAATTCTCTTCGAGTTATGGGTTTTGTTTGGCCAACTTGATCTATAATTCTTGCAATGGGAGAAGTGCTTGGTTTTGGGTTCATACCGTGCGGTGTCCTCACCTAGTGACAGAAGGGGTAGCGAGGCACGCATCATGTTGTTGCCATCAAGGGTAAAAATATGGGGTTTATATCATATTGCATGAATTTATCCCTCTACATCATGTCATCTTGCTTAAGGCGTTACTCCGTTTGTTATGAACTTAATACACTAGATGCATGCTGGATAGCGGTCGATGTGTGGAGTAATAGTAGTAGATGCACACAGTATCGGTCTACTTGTCTCGGACGTGATGCCTATATGTATGATCATTGCCTTATATATCGTCATGACTTTGCGCGATTCTATCAATTGCTCGACAGTAATTCGTTCACCCACCGTAATACTTGCTATCATGAGAGAAGCCTCTAGTTAACACTATGGCCCCCGGGTCTATTTTACACATCATATATTCAGATCTACAAAAATACCAAAAATACTTTGCTGCACTTTTATTTCTTTTTACCTTTTATCACCTTCAGATCTCACCTTGCAAATAATCGTGATGGGATTGACAACCCCTTTATCGCGTTGGGTGCAAGTTTGTTTGCTTTTGCGCAGGTTCATTGGTGCCTCATCTTGATACTCCTATTGGATTGATACCTTGGTTCTCAAACTGAGGGAAATACTTATCTCTACTTTGCTGCATCACCCTTTCCTCTTCAAGGGAAAAACCAACGCAAGCTCAAGAAGTAGCAAGAAGAATTTCTGGCGCCGTTGCCGGGGAGTATTCAAGTGAAGCATATCTACCAAGTACCTATCACAAACTCATCTCTTGCATTTACATTATTTGCCATTTACCTCTCGTTTTCCTCTCCCCAACTTTGAAAACAATTTTCCGAAAATACCAAAAAGATTTTCCTTTTTATTCGCTCTTCTTCCGTTCGCCTTTTGTTGTTATGTTTGTTTGTGTTGCCATGTGCCTTCTATTTGCTTGCATCTTGGCTTGCTAAAAATCTATAGATATGGATCCTCATCCACTTGCTAATCTTTTCAAAAGACCAAATTATGATGAACAATTTGCTAGTGAGTTGAGCGCACTTGACTATGTCTATGGAGTTTTGTTTGAAAATCATGAATCTGAAAATTTTGATGAACTGTTGAAAGAAGAAAATTATAAAGTGGTTCATGATATCTTCTTGAATGAAAAACATGATTGCCATGTTGTTAGTATGAATTCTCTGAATAACTATGATGCTAATGATATGCAAAACCACAAGCTTGGGGATGCTATGCTTGATGAAGATGATATTTTTTTGTTTCCCAAGTTTTGGTGATGACCCTTATGCTATAATTGATCATGAAAAGAATGCTTTGTGTGTTAGTTATATTGTAAGATTCCTTCATGATGTTACTGAAAATTACTATGAGAGAGGAACATATGCTTTTACATATTGCAATAATATCAAGCTTCCTCTCTATGTGTTCAACGTTTTGAAGTTATGCTTGTTTTGCCTTCCTACGCTAGTTAATTCTTGTTCCCATAAATTGTTTTCTCACAAAATCCCTTTGAATAGGAAGTGGGTTAGACTTAAACGTGTTTTTTGCCATTCATGATGCTCTTTTGCATATCTCAACTACTACTTTTTATGTGAGCATCATTGAAATCGTTAAGCCTAGCTAGGGGCGTTAAACGATAGCGCTTGTTGGGAGGCAACCCAATGAATAAATTTATTTTTTCACTTTATATTTTGTTGAGTCCACACCATCATAATTATGTTATGGTTGTGTTTTTTATGTTTTAATTAGTGTTTGTGCCAAGTAGAACCTTTATGATTAGTTTTGGTGATAGTTGTTTAATCATGCTGAAAAAAGACAGAAATTTTGTGCTCACGAAATTATTTTTCATTCCTACCCAGAAAGAGATTTTGAGTTGATTATTTTTGCTTCTGATTGATATGCAAATTGCCCTAATTGTCATAATTTGTTCATAATTGTTGGGATACCAGAGGTATACGAAATATACAGATTACTACAAACTGTTCTGTTTTTGACAGATTCTGTTTTTTGTTGTGTTGATTGCTTATTTTGATGAAACTATGGTTAGTATCGGGGGGTACGAGCCATGGAAAAGTGAGAATACAGTAATATAAGATCAATCTAAATGGAAATCAAGTTTACTACAGTACCTAAAAAGTTGGTGGTTTGTTTTCTTATGCTAATGATATCACGAGTTTTTGTTTATGTTTTGTGTTGTGAAGTTTTCAAGTTTTGGTGGTGTTCTTATGTACAATGGAATAAAGAGTGGAAAGATCTTAAGCTTGGGGATGCCCAAGTCATCCCAAGCCAAATTCAAGGACACCGAAAAGCCTAAGATTGGGGATGCCCCGGGAAGGCATCCCCTCTTTCGTCTTCAATCCATCGGTAACATTACTTGGAGCTATATTTTTATTCACCACATGATATGTGTTTTGCTTGGAGCGTCGTGTATTATAGGAGTCTTTGCTCTTTGTTTTGTCACAATCATCCTTGCTGCACACCTTTTTGAGAGGTACATGCACTCATCGTGAATTTGTTAGAATACTCAATGAGCTTCACTTATATCTTTTGAGCTAGATAATTTTGCTCCCATGAGCATCACTTATATCTTTTGAGCTAGATAATTTTGCTCCCATGAGCTTCACTTATATCTTTTGAGCTAGATGATTTTGCTCTAGTGCTTCACTTAAATCTTTTTAGAGCACGGCGGTGTCATATTTTGTAGAAATAAAAACTCTCGATCTTCACTTATATCATTTTGAGAGTGCTCTCTCTAAGTAACTTGGTAATTGGCGTGTGCTATGAAATTAGTCCTAAATATGATAGGCATCCAGAGAGGATATAATAAAAACTTTTATATTTAAGTGCATTGATTAGTAAGAGAAGTCTGATTCCTCACAATTAGTTTTTGAGATATGGATATGGTAATATTAGAGTTATGTTAGTAGGGTGTTGTGAATATAGAAATACTTGGGTTGAGGTTAGTGATTCCCGTAGCATTAACGTATGGTGAACCGCTATGTTAGGAAGTCAGAGTATAATTGATTTATTGATTGTCATCCTTTGTGTGGCGGTCGGGATCACGCGATGGTTAACACCTACCAACCCTTCCCCTAGGAGTATATGTTTAACACTTTGTTTCGATTACTAATAATTTTTTTGCAATAAGTATATGAGTTCTTCATGACTAATGTGAGTCTATGGTTTAGATGCACTCTCACCTTCCACCATTACTAGCCTCTCTAGTGCCGCGCAACTTCGTCGGTGCACAAAACCACAATATACCTTCCTCAAAACAGCCACCATCACAACAGGAACCACCTTCTTTGCCGTCTGCCATCACAGACGGCAAAGACAAACACCCGGACGACAAAGACAGTACCACGGACGGCAAAGATTGTCACGGCCGGCAAATTTTCTGCGTCAGCCTACGATGGCAAATCACCTTCTTTGCTGTCAGCCCCATCGAAGCGGACGGCAAAGAGCTTTGCCGTCTGCTTCCCTGAGGAGCAGTCGGCAAAGATCTTGAGACGGCAGCCGAGAGGCGTTGCCTCCATTAGGGGTTAACGGAGGCTCTTTGCCGTCAGCCTGCTGGTCAATCTTTGCCGTCAGCCGATTGCATATCTTTGTCGTCTGCCTTGTCCTCCCCTCCACCTCTCTCCACTCCTGCCCCTCCTCTGTGCCCTCTTCTTTGCCATCTGCCTGATGGGGGGAAGACGGCAAAGAGCCCAGCAGGCAGACGGCAAAGAGCCTATATGGCCAGCTGCTACTGCCCAGGAAGCACAGCTGGGTGCCATGTGGCACCTTTGCCATCTGCTGGCTGATGGCAAAGGCCTTTGCCATCAGCCAGCAGACGGCAAAGAGCCCATATTGTCACTGTTTTGTTTATTTTATGTTATTTCACAACAATAATATATATAATTCATAGCACATATATGATATATAGTTCACAACACATATATGATATACATATAAAGTTCACCAATGTCATTTGTTCATCAATGGACATCCATATATCGAAAGAAACCAACATATACAAAGTTTCATCCATATATATATATACATATAGTTCCACATATATTGTTCATCAACACATACAAAGAACCAACACATTGTTCATCAACTCAAATAAAAAAGGAAACTAAAGCACTCCAACGCCAGCTTCCATGCATGTAGTACATCCAATCTGCAAAATGGGAATAAGAAAGTAAGTAGAAGAAGAACAACAACATATATGACAAATAAGCTAAATTGAAGAAGAAAGAGAAGAAGCAATAAGAGAACAAGGAGAAGAAAAACAAGAAGGAGGAGGAGGAGGAGGAGAAGGAGGAGGAGAAGAAGAAATAGGAGGAGGAGGAGAAGAAATCAAGAAGAAGAAGGAGGAGGAGGAGGAGAAGGAGGAGGAGGAGAAGGATAGAAGGTCCTTGGCCTTCTCCTCCTCCTCCTCCTCCTCCCTCCTCCTCCTCCTCCTCCTCCTCCTCCTCCTTCTTCTTCTCTTCTTCTTCATCTCTTCTTCTTCTTTCTTTTCATTTTGAGCTTATTATGGTAGAAGAAGAAGAAGAAAGAGGAGGAGAAGAAGAAGAAAGAGGAGGAAGAGGAGAAGAAGAAATCAAGAAGAAGGAGGAGGAGGAGGAGGAGGAGAAGGCCAGGGGCCTTCTCCTCCTCCTCCTCCTCCTCCTCCTCCTCCTCCTTCTCTTCTTCTTCATCTCTTCTTCTTCTTTCTTTTCATTTTGCCTATTTCTTCTCCTCTTCTCCTCTTGTTGGAGCTAAATTACCTAATTATTTCTTTTTTGAGCTAAATATTCCAATTATGTCATTTTAGAGGCAAACAAGCTAAGTATATAATATTCATGAGCTAACCAAGGTTCTTATGCCATTTTGAGCTTATTACGGTTTTTTGGAGCTAAATGGGCTAACTATGTCATTGTTGGGTTAATTAAACCAAGGATAATATGAAAGAGGAGAAGAAATAGGAGGAGGAGGAGAAGAAGAAGAAATCAAGAAGAAGGAGGAGGAGGAGGAGAAGGAGGAGGAGGAGAAGGATAGAAGGTCCTTGGCCTTCTCCTCCTCCTCCCCCTCCTCCTCCTCCCTCCCTTCTCCCTCCTCCTCCTCCTCCTCCTCCTCCTCCTCCTCCTCCTCCCTCCTCCTCCTCCTCCTCCTCCTCCTCCTCCTCTCTTCTTCTCTTCTTCTTCATCTCTTCTTCTTCTTTCTTTTCATTTTGAGCTTATTATGGTTTAAGAAGAAGAAGAAAGAGGAGGAGAAGAAGAAGAAAGAGGAGGAAGAGGAGAAGAAGAAGAAATCAAGAAGAAGGAGGAGGAGGAGGAGGAGGAGAAGGCCAGGGGCCTTCTCCTCCTCCTCCTCCTCCTCCTCCTCCTTCTTCTCTTCTTCTTCATCTCTTCTTCTTCTTTCTTTTCATTTTGCCTATTTCTTCTCCTCTTCTCCTCTTGTTGGAGCTAAATTACCTAATTATGTCTTTTTTGAGCTAAATTGGCTAATTATCTCATTTTAGAGGAAAACAATCTAAGTATATAATATTCATGAGCTAACCAAGGTTCTTATGCCATTTTGAGCTTATTACGGTTTTTTGGAGCTAAATGGGCTAACTATGTCATTGTTGGGTTAATTAAACCAAGGATAATATGAAAGAGGAGAAGAAATAGGAGGAATCATCAAAGTCTTGCACCATGTCTTCGATCCCAGTACCATGCTCGTCCGTGCGACGACGGACCACCTCAGCTCTTGTGCGTTGTATAGACTCACCATGAAATGTCCACAACGTATAATTAGGCTTACAACCCCTCCTCTGCAGGTGTTTAATCATTACAGCCTCTGTCGTCTTTTTATAGTTGTCGCATCCAGGACAGGGGCAATAGTTTCTTTCCTCGCCATTTGCGAATGCGGCTTTCACAAATTCCTTTGTTTTTAAAAACCATTCTTTCGTCATCTCTTTCTGACTAGGGTGACCGGTATACATCCACGCACGATCACTCATCTTGCGTAGCTACTAAAGACAGAAGAAATATATTTATATATAATTCATCATCTATATTCATCGGTTAATCAGGTTCGCCATTTTTATTACGTCCAGACAACCTACACGCTAATAGGTAAAGATAGGTCCTAATCCCACCCGAGTATGTGTAGACTGGGTTCGTTTTCCCATGCTCTGCTCCGGATCCAACGCAAAATTTCGGCAGCACCTCCCCGCTGTTCTCCTGATACACGTCTCCGCAATAAACAGAGAGGATGTGCATCCGGAGAACAACAGGGAGGCACTGACGAAATTCCGCATCGGATCCAGAGCACAGCATACGGGGAAAACGAACCCAGTCTACACATACTCGGGCTGTCCATGGATAATGTTGGACAATTCGAAAGGATGGCGGTTATAAATATGCAAAGACATGCATATTTATAGATGTCGCCCTTTCGAATGGGAGACGCATACTGGTCACGCATACTCATGATTGAAGAAACCTATAGCTAGCAAGTTTCATCGGCACGAAGACCGGGACAGAGCAAATTAAGGGGGTAGGAGGAGAAGTCATTTGTGCTCACCAACAAACGCAAGGGCGGAGCTCGTCCAACGCACGTGGAGGTTGTCGAACAACTGCACATTGAAATTCACCCGATCAACACAAATATGATGTTTTTATAATTAACATAACTATATGACCTAACTCATAACTATGTGGGTCAGTGTCATCGGGGGTCGAAGGTCACTGGCGTCGGGGATTGGTGTCTTTTCGGTCAACAAGAGGCCGAAGAGGTGTCGGGGCTCGGGGGTTGGGGGTCAGTGGCGTCGGGGGTCGAGGGTCAGTGGCGTCGGGCGTCGGGGGTCGGGGGTCAGTGGCGTCGGGGGTCGGGGTAGGGGGTCGGGGGTCGAGGGTGAGTGTTGTCGGGGGTCGGGGGTCGGGGGTCGAGGTTACCTATAAAACTTTCTAGGTTACCTATAAAACTTTCTAGGTTACCTATAAAACTTTCCAGGTTACCTATACTACTTTATAAAACTTTCCAGGTTCCATAAAAAAATATTTCATGCCGGGGTGTCGTCGAGATGTCGTGTCGGGGCGTCCTGTCGGGGTTTCGGGGCATCGTGTCGGGTGTCAGGGGTGTCGTCGAGATGTCGTGTCGGGGTGTCGTGTCGGGGTTTCGGGGCATCGTGTCGGGTGTCAGGGGTGTCGTTGAGATGTCGTGTCGGGGCGTCGTGTCGGGGTTTCGGGGCATCGTGACGGGTGTCAGGGGTGTCGTCGAGATGTCGTGTCGGTGCGACAACTACTATTGCGAGCTGTTGTAATATCCTCAACGTTGTGGCTAGCGCAAGCATAGGCGGCGACCGGAGGGCTCTACACGGTCAACTACAAACCTAACAACTAACCTAACACACAGTAGGTAATTAATAACTAACCTAACAACTAACCTAGCTCGAGGGGTAATACCACTAACAACTAACCTAATTACCACTAACAACTAACAAGTAACCTAACTAACCTAATTACCAGTACGTAACCACTAACCTAACTAACAACTAACCTAACTAACAACTAACCTAACTAACAACTAACCTAACTAACAACTAACAATAGGTAATTAACAACTAACCTAACTAACCTAACTAACCTAACCACTAACAACTAACCTAACTAACCTAACTAACAATAGGTAATTAACAACTAACCTAACTAACCTAATTAATGAATTAAACGAAAAAAGGAAAAAACTCACCGAGGAGGAGGAGGGCCGCAGGAGGGGGGGCGTAGGGCGGCGGTGGGGTGTGTAGGTGGGGAGGTGGGGGGGGGGAGGCGGCGGCGGTGGGGCGGCGGCGGCGCTGGGGGCGCAGGGCGCAGGGGCGCAGGGCGCAGGGAGGCCCGCAGGGGGGGGGTCGCAGGGCGGCGGTGGGGAGGTGGGGGGGGGAGGCGGCGGCGGTGGGGCGGCGGCGGCGGTGGGGCGGCGGCGGCGGTGGGGGCGCAGGGCGCAGGGCGTGCGTGGGAGAGAGAGAGAGCGCGTGGGAGAGAGAGAGAGTGCGTGGGAGAGAGGAGAGAGATAGGCGCGCGGCGCCGTTATCTTTTCGGGGGTCCTTCTCCTTTGCCGTCTGCCGCTGATACCCTTTGCCGTCCGCCACGGACGGCAAAGCTAGTCAGGCAGACGGCAAAGGGGTGGGTGGGGCCGGGGTGGGTTGGGGAGAGAGGAGGGGTGGGGTGGGACAGCTTTGCCGTCGGCCATCCCTACCTTTGCCGTCTGTCAGCAAACGGCAAAGAGGTGGCTGATGGCAAATATTTATTTTGCCATCAGCCTCCTCTTTACCGTCTGTTTTTTGCCAACACACGGTAAAGAGGTTCTTCGCCGTCCGCTGGCTGACGGCAAAGATTTGGCGGACGGCAAATATAGGAATTCCAGTAGTGCATACCTACCTATTATGGCATTTTCATAGCCATTCCGAGATATATTGCCATGCAACTTCCACTGTTCCGTCTCATGACATGTGCCGTCATTTTCATATTGCCATTGCATGATTGTAAGATAGCTAGCGAGATGTTTCAACGTCATACGCTAAGCTAGATCGTTGCACATCCCGGTACACTGCCGGAGGCATTTCATATAGAGTCATTATTGTTCTAAGTATTGAGTTGTAAGTAAATGAAAGTGTGATGATCATCATTATTAGAGCATTGTCCCATGTGAGGAAAAAAAATAGAGGCC
Organism: Hordeum vulgare subsp. vulgare; assembly: GCF_904849725.1. Taxonomy (NCBI): domain Eukaryota; kingdom Viridiplantae; phylum Streptophyta; class Magnoliopsida; order Poales; family Poaceae; genus Hordeum; species Hordeum vulgare. Next base: position 198,515,703 of record NC_058519.1, on the reverse strand, counting down.
AAAGATGCCCACCAAAAAAATGAAATGAAAAAAGAGGCCAAAGAGCCCAAACAAAAAAAATGATGAGAGAAAAAGAGAGAAGGGACAATGCTACTATCTTTTTCCACACTTGTGCTTCAAAATAGCACCATGTTCTTCATGACAGAGAGTCTCTTGTTTTGTCACTTTCATATACTAGTGGAAATTTTCATTATATAACTTGGCTTGTATATTACAATGATGGGATTCCTCAAAGTTTCCCTAGGTCTTCGTGAGCAAGGAAGTTGTGTGAACATCCACTAGTTTTCTTTTTGAGCTTTCACACACTTATAGCTCTAGTGCATCCGTTGCATGGAAATCCATACTCATTCACATTGATATCTATCGATGGGCATCTCCATAACCCATTGATACACTGAGTCGATGTGACCATCTCCTCCTTTTTGCCTCACAACCTCCACCACACTCTATTCTACCTATAGTGCTATATCCATGGCTCACGCTCATGTATTGCATGAGAGTTGAAAAAGTTTGAGAAAGTAAGAGTGCGAAAACAATTACTTGGCCAATACCGGGGTTGTGCATGATTTAAATTTCTTGTGTGGGGATGATGGACCATAGTCAGACTATATGATTTTGTAGGGATAACTTTCTTTGGCCTTGTTATTTCAAAAGTTCATGATTACTTTGCTAGTATGCTTGAAGTATTATTGTTTTCATGTCAATATAAAACTAGTGTTTTGAATCTTATGGATCTGAACATTCATGCCACAATAAAGAAGTTACAAAGAAAAAATATGTTAGGTAGCATTCCTCATCAAAAATTCGGTCTTTATCACTTCCCTACTCGAGGACGAGCAAGACTTAATCTTGGGGATGCTTGATACTTCTCCAACGTATCTATAACTTTTGATTGTTCCATGCTATTATATTATCAACTTGGGATGTCTTATATGCATTTATATGCCATTTTATATCATTTTTGGGACTAACCTATTAACTCAGTGCCTAGTGTCAGTTTCTGTTTTTCCGTGTTTTTGACCTTTTTTAGAACAGAATATTTAACGGAGTCCAAACGGAATAAAACATGCGGGATGATTTTTTCCATAGCAGAAGATACGCACAGGACTTGAGAACCAAGGCAGGAGGTCTCGTGGGAGGTCACGAGCCCCCTAGGCGCGCCATAGGGGGGCGCCTAGCAGGCTCGTGGGCCCCCCATGCCTCCTCTGCCCTACCTCTTTCGCCTATAAATTCTTTAAAATCCCGAAACCAAATAAGAGAGCCACGAAAATACTTTTCCGCCGCCGCAAGCTTCTGTCTCCGCAAGATCCCATCTGGGGACCGTTTTGGTGCCGTGTCTGAGGGGGATTCGGACACGGAGGGCTTTTCATCAACACCATTGCCTCTCCGATGATGTGTGAGTAGTTCACCACAGACCTTCGGGTCCATAGCTACTAGCTAGATGGCTTCTTCTCTCTCTTGGATCTTCAATATAAAGTTCTCCATGATCTCCATGGAGATCTATCCGATGTAACTTTCTTTTGCGGTGTGTTTGTCGAGATCCGATGAATTGTGGATTTATGATCAGATTATATTTGAATATTATTTGAGCCTCCTCTGATTTCTCATATGCATGATTTTGTATCCTTGTAATTCTCTTCGAGTTATGGGTTTCGTTTGGCCAACTTGATCTTTAATTCTTGCAATGGGAGAAGTGCTTGGTTTTGGGTTCATACCGTGCGGTGTCCTCACCTGGTGACAGAAGTGGCAGCGAGTCACGCATCGTGTTGTTGCCATCAAGGGTAAAAAGATGGGGTTTATATCATATTGCATGAATTTATCCCTCTACATCATGTCATCTTGCTTAAGGCGTTACTCCGTTTGTTATGAACTTAATACACTAGATGCATGCTGGATAGCGGTCGATGTGTGGAGTAATAGTAGTAGATGCAGACAGTATCGGTCTACTTGTCTCGGACGTGATGCCTATATGTATGATCATTGCGTTAGATATAATCATGACTTTGCGCGATTCTATCAATTGCTCGACACTAATTCGTTCACCCACCGTAATACTTGCTATCATGAGAGAAGCCTCTAGTGAACACTATGGCCCCCATGTCTATTTTACACATCATATATCCAGATCTACGAAAATACCAAAAATACTTTGCTGCACTTTTATTTCTTTTTACCTTTTATGACCTTCAAATCTCACCTTGCAAATAATCGTGAAGGGATTGACAACCCCTTTATCGCGTTGGGTGCAAGTTTGTTTGCTTTTGCGCAGGTTCATTGGTGCCTCATCTTGATACTCCTACTGGATTGATACCTTGGTTCTCAAACTGAGGGAAATACTTATCTCTACTTTGCTGCATCACCCTTTCCTCTTCAAGGGAAAAACCAATGCAAGCTCAAGAAGTAGCATTATACCAACGTAAGTGCGGCCATATGTTCAAATACCCAATGTAAAACATTGATGTGGCACCTTCCTCACAAATCAGACAGTGACTCGGGAAGGTTGAGGACGTATAATGTGGCAATATCCTCTGCATGGAGCAGACGGGGAGAGTCATGTGACACGGATGCACTCCAACCTGGTGTGGCACATCGACATGACCTCTCATGACACAAGACATGAGGAAAAACCCCGGGTCAAACCCCTCTCGCACCCGGTCAGAGTCATAGAACCCGCGAGCCAACGGATGGCCCTGGAATCAAAAACCGCCCGAGGGAGGGACCAAAGACCGCACCGGCCTGCATGGGAACTGGATATATATATCAACATAAGGGCGGCCAGCCATTTAAATACACAGTGCAAGAGATTGATGTGGCACCTCCCTCACAAACCGTACAGTGATGTAGGAAGGTTCTGGCCGTATAGTGTGGGAGTCTCTCCTGCACCGAGCAGATGGGGGATTCCTATGACGCATGTGCTCCGACCTGGTCTGCAATATCACCATGACTTGGCGTGACACAAAACAAGAGGAAAAACACCGGTCAAATCTCTCTGGCACTCGGTAAAAGCCATAGAAAGCACGGGCCCATGGATGGCCGCGACGTCAAAACCGGGTCACGGAGGGATCGAAGACCACACCGACCTACGTGGGGACTGTGTAAGGGCGGCCAGGTGTTTAAATACCCAATGCAAAACATTGATGTGGCACCTCCCTCACAAATCGGTTAGTGACGCGGGAAGGTTGATGTTGTATAGTGTGGCATTCTCCCCCGCATCGAGCAAACACGGGGGGTCCTCTGACCGCATGAGCTCCAACCCGGTCTGGCATGTTGGCGTAACCTGTCATGACATAGAATTAGAGGAACCCCCGGTCAAACCTGTGTGGCACCCGATCAAAGCCGTCAACCGTGAAGGCCCACGGATGGCCGCGACATAAAAAAACTGCCCTCGGAGGTCCCGGAGATCGCATCGGTTGTGTGGGGACTGGGTATATCAAGGTAAGGGTGGCTAGATGATTAAATACCCACTACAAAACATTGATGTGGCACCACCCTCATAAATCGGACACTAACACAGGAATGTTCATGACATATAATGTGGCAGTCTCTCGAACATCGAGTAGACACGGGGAGTCCTGTGACCGCATGCGCTCCAACCTAGTCTAGCATGTCAGCATGACCAGCGGTGACACAAAACAAGAGGAAAACCCCCGGTCAAACCCCTATGGCACCAGGTCAAAGCCATAGATCACGGGGCGCACAGATGGTCGCGGCGTCGAGGGGAGGGACTGGAGACCACACTTGCATGTCTCGGGACCGAATATATCAACGTAAGGGCGGAAAACGTTGCAATACCCTATACAATACATTGATGTGGCACCTCCCTCACAAACCGGGCACTAACGCAAGAAGGATAATGATGTATAGTGTGGCAGTCTCCCCACATCGAGCAGAGGGGTGGGGGTCGTGTGATCTCATGTGCTCCAACCTAGTCTGGCATGTCGGCATGACCTTCCATGACACAAAACAAGTGCAAAACCCCTCGGTCAAACCCCTCTAGCATCGGTCAAAGTCGTAGACTGCATGGGCCCGCAAACAGCCAAAGCGTTGAAAACCTCCCCGGGAAGGAGTCGGAGACCGCGCGGGACCTTGGATGTTCGCGACGTTGAAAACTGGCCTTGGAAGGGACCAATGACCGCACCGACCTGCGTGAGGATTGGTTATATCATGGGGGCTAGGCATTTAAATACCCAATGCAAAACATTTATGTGGCCCCTCCCTCACAAGTTGGACTATGACGCACGAAGGTTCATGACGTATAGTGTGGTAGTATCCCCCGCATCGAGCAGACGGGGGGGCGGGGGGGGGGGGGGGGGGCTGTGACCGCATACACTCCAACCTGGTCTGGCACGTCGGCATGACCTGTCGTGACACATAATAAGAGGTAAATCGCCTGGTCAAACCCCTCTAGCACCCCGGTCAAAGCCGTAGAAAGTGTGGGCCCACAGATGGCCGTGGCATTGAAAACTGCCATAGGAAGGGACCGAAGACTGCACCAGCCTGCATGGGGACCAGTTATATCAACATAAGGGTGGATAGGCATTTAAATACCAAGTGCAAGACATTGATGTGGTACCTCCCTCACAAACCATACGGTGAGACGGGAAGGTTCAGGACGTATAGTTTGGTAGTCTCCCCGCATCGAGCAGACGGGAGGTGTCATGTGACCGCATTTGCTCCAACTTGGTCTGGCAGGTCGGCATGACCTGTCGTGACACAAATAAATAGGAAAACACCCTGGTCAAGCCCCTCTAGCACCTAGTCAAAGTGGTAGAAAGCGCGGGCCCAGATATGGTTGTGGCGTCAAAAACCACCATAGGAAGGGACCCAAGACTGCAACGGCCTACGTGGGGACCGGATATATTAATGTAAGGGCTTCGAAACATTCAAATACCAAGTGCGAGACATTGATGTGGCACCTCCCTCACAAACTCGACATTGACACACGAAAGTTAACAATGTATAGTGTGGGACTCTTCCCCACATCAAGCAAAAGGGGGCGGGGGTCCTGTGACCGCGTGAGCTCCAACCTGGTTTGGCATGTCGGCATGACATGCCGTGACACAGAACAAGTGGAAAACCCCCTGGTTAAATCCCTATTGCACTTGGTCAAAGTCATAGACCGCACGGACCCACGGTTGGTCGCAGCCTGGAAAACCACCCTCGGGAGTGGCCGGAGACTGCACCGGCCTACTTGTGGATCGGGTATATCAACATAGTACGACCATATGTTCAAATACCCAATGCAAAACATTGATGTCGCACCTTCCTCACAAACCGGGTACTGATGCGGGAAGGTTAAGGACGCATAGTGTGCCAATGTCCCGCACATAGTGCAGACGGGGGGAGTCCTATGGCTGCATGTGCTCAACCTGGTCTGTCACGTCGGCATGACCTCTTGTGACACAGAACATGAGGTAAACCACCCGGTCAAACCCCCATGGCACCCGGTCATAGTCGTAGAATCCGCGGGCCAATGGATTGTCGTGGCATTGAAAACAAACCTGGGGAGGGACCAGAGACTACACCAGTGTGCATGGGAACGAAATATACCAACATAAGGGCGTCCACACATTTAAATACACACTGCAAGACATTTATGTGACAACTCCCTCACAAACGAGACAGTGATGTAGGAAGGTTCAGGATGTATAGTATGGTAGTATCCCCTGCATCTAGCAAATGAGGGGAGTCCTGTGACCGCATGCGCTCCGACCTTGTATGGAACGTCAGCATGACTTGTCGTGATAAAGAACAAGAGGAAAAAACCTAGTCAAACCCCTCTGGCACCGGATCAAAGCCGTAGAACGAGCGGGCCCATGGATGGCCGTGACATCGAAAACCGCTTTGCGGAGGGATCAAAGATCACACCAGCCCGCGTGGGGACTGGATATATCAACGTAAGGGCGGTGAGGTGTTTAAATACCCAGTGCAAAACATTGATGTGGCACCTCCCTCACAAATCGGTTAGCGATGCGGGAAGGTTGATGATGTATTGTTTGGGAGTCTTCGCCACATCGAGCAGACACAAGAAGTGTTGGTGTCAAAACTGGCGGATCTCAGGTAGGGGGTCCCGAACTGTGGATCTTGGATTGATGGGTAACAAGGGACGAAGGAGACGATGTTTACGCCGGTTCGGGCCCTCTTAATGGAGGTAATACCCTACATCCTACTCTTGTTGTATTGATGAAGTATTACAGGGTACAGAGTTGATCCACCTCGAGATCGTATCTTGTGGTCTAAACCCTAATGATGTAGACATTGTGTCTAATGAATATCTAGTAACTAGCCTGGCCTCAGCTTGTATAATACACCGGGGGCCTAGGATAACAAGAGCCCTAGTCGGCTACATCGGTGGAGAGGAGTCCTTGTCTTGATCACCAAGTCTTGTGGAATCTTCCTCGCATATGCCATCGACTGCCCGAAGTAGCCCAGGAGTCCGGCCCGTAAAGATAGGCCAACGACCCGAGTACCCCTTAGTCTAGGACTCCCTTAGTAGCCCCTGAACTCGCCACCAATGTCGTAGTCTTGATCCTTAGCATCACGCGTCCAAAGTCTTCGGCTTCTGGGGCAACTTCTTCTCTCCATTTATGTTCGGTCGACACCAGTTCGGCCGCTAATGACTTCCTGATTTCCGAGCATAGGTCTTCAAGTTGGGGACACTCCTCGGTTCTTTCGAACTGTTCTTTATCTTCGGTCGCCAATCTTGAATACATTTTCAACAAATCTTCCCATCACTAATCTAGAGGATCGCCGGGGTGAATCCGAAGAGTTTCACATGTCGGGCATCCGAGGAGCCCCTTAAGTAATCAACCTTTATTAATGCCTTGTAATTGTTCACGCCACGCCTCGGGTTTGAAGTGTTTCCCATGTGGCGGTGCTTTCTTGCATCTGAGCTCCAACGCGAGACTGCATTTGAGGTGTATTTTTGTAGCTGAGCTCCAACACCGGTCGGCATCCGAGGTGTCATAGATTACCTCAGTCCCTGAAGATACCAAGGAATTCATCTGACTTAAATGCCGGAGTAGTCTTTTATGGAGTCAGCCATTCGCATCTGAACTATATGCCAGACCAATTCCGAGGTGGTGCACCACCTCAGCCGTGGGCTGATTTTGTGTGGATATATAGCAAGTAGACCTCGAGGTGCGTGTCGGTCTAAAACCTGAGATGCACCCGAAGGAAAAAATAAAACCACTAATCCCAGTATCCCCTAAGACTCTGGTTGATTCATGAAATCGGCCTGAGGATTAATTCCTTGCTCGGCAGCAAACTTTAGGAATTAAAACACGGTGTGCAGTAGCCCCCAAGATCCAGGTTGGGTGCGACCGACCAACGTGAGGATCAAATCTTCTCGGAAGCCGTATTGAACTTGTTGTGTGTGTTTTGACAACGCCAAGGTGCAGATCGGCAGGGAAGATGCTGAACTATGGGTCGGAAAATATTTTCCGGTGGGTGTAATTCATTTGCTGACGAGCTGTATGACCAGTAGCCCCCGAGACATGGGTTGGGCAACATGGACGACCCTAGGATCGCATCTCCTTGAGAACTATTTCATCCATTAAGTCTGTTTTGACAACACCGAGGTGGAGCTCAGCACGGTAGATGCCAAAGTGTAGGTCGAGAAAAATTCTTCGAACAAAATGACCACGAAAAACATCTCGAGCAAGAGGACATCCTGCCTCATGAAAGAAAAACATATAAATAGGTTAAAGGTGCCATAAGTTGGGCAATACCAAAACTTTAGCAAAACATTAAGTTATGAACTAAATCAAGTTTCATTCAAGTGTGCAATAGCCTCCGAGACTCAGGTTGGGTGTGGCCGACCAACCTGAGGATCGAATCCCCTCAGAAACCGTATAACACTTTGAATTTGCTTCATTGAATAAGAAATGCAGTAGCCTCGAGCCTTAATTTGGGCACGGGTGGTCTAATTAAGGTTCGATATTTGTTTGACACAAACTATGTTACGTTTGACATGATTTATCTGTAATGATTCTATGTATCCAAGTAATTTACATAATTAATGATCGGATCTGCATTGTACAAGACTTTGTAGACCGACCATCGGCTTCAACCTCCTTGCCCAGTAACCGAGGAGTCCTTGTCCTACTTTATAAAGTCTTTATAAGGGCAAAGATTTATGGAAAAAGGCAATCCGACCATACGGTTTTATAAACAAAGGTGCCCGCAGAGACTACTTATTTAACGTAAAAAATTATCTTCTCGGGAAAATAGTTCATTTATAAGTTCCTTTTCCAAGGATATCATGTTTGACCATGATCCTGAAACCTCAACTTCGATCAATGTGGAAGGAAAATATTGAAGATTTAGTTTGGAGAATGTTCTCGAACTCTGTGGTCTTTAATTAACCGAATTTTCTACTTCCATCATCACCGACCAATTATATTATTAATATGGCTAGCTTTCGTCTTCACACAGTCTTGGGTACTAACCCGGATGACCCAGAAGTAACAATCACACACGTGCTCCCTTTATCCCCTAGTCGAACAATCAGGAACGTAGGGGGTAAGCACAGGATCCAGGCAACCCTGCTTGGCCTAAATCTTAAGTCAAATTGATGCATATTTATGTCTTTATAACGATGATTATGGAAGACAACAGTCGCATATTGAATACAAATGCTTTTATGCTATATGCTATTTTGACTCCATTGCAACTGTTTATAATATGAAATGACCCATCGTCAGCTTCCAGCCCATTGTAGATACTACGCAGGGTGTTTTCGTACTAACAAGACAACCCTTAGCCGACGTCTCAGTGCCCGGAGGCGGTTGAGTTTAGTGGAAACAAAGCAATCAGATATTTAGCCTTTATAAATTTCACTTAGTTATAGGAGATTTTGAGCAGGGAGGCAAATTACTAGCCCCCGGTTAGTGTTCGGCGTCAGCGGGGGTTCAGCCATTAACACTTTGGCCAATTTTATGTAAGGCCCACGGGGTAACCACTATCGTTCTATGGTTTGACAGTCATTGGGTCGCTGACCAACTTGCACTCATTGTGACAGTCGGCTTTTGATTTTCTCCACTAAGGTACTTGACCAGTTAAATCGGAAGTACAATCACAGTGGTTCTCCCTTTGCACACCTAGCCGAACAAAGTGGAATATAGGAGGCAATCACAGGAGTCAGGAAACCGAGCTATTGACCAAAGACATATGTCGAAACTAATGCATATAAAGCAAATATGAGAAACCGAGGTGCAGGTCGGCAGGGAAGATGTCGAACTGCGGGATGGTAGATATTTCCCCACCTTAATTATTACGTAGTGCACCTCGGTGAAGAGGATGTTCCTCCTCTTAAAAACATTCAAGAGGTTAAAAGTTTCATAAGCTCGAAAAACCAAAAACTTATGTACGGACTGGACGTCTTAACTAAATCAAATATTTTGGTGCCAACCTAAAATTGGTCTTTAAAATTAATATGTCTTTCGGTCGTGCTTTAGCATTACACATCAGATCTCCAGACTTCAAGCGGGTGAGCCTTTGGCTTCAACCTCCATATCCCGAGTGTGGAGTGGTTCTTAGAGGTTTGTTTAGCGAACTAAACTTGGGCAGCTTTAGAAAGAAACCAGGTTATCAGGCTATTGACCAGACACTAGTGTTAGAAAAAGGAGTACTAGAAAGAGACTTTGCAATGACCAAGAAGAAAAACATTTATTTATAAAACAGATGATATAAATTTAAGAGCCCCAGTTAACGTGGGTAAAGGAAGTGTTTTTAACAAACAATGCTTTGAAAAAAGCTGATTTTTCAACAAACAACTCTAGTGATTAACACAAATATAATGGTTGGTTGAACCGCACAGAAATTAAAAATTGAAAAAAGGTTGAGCATGAAAGCGGCTTAAATGGTAAATGTGCTCGGTGTTGATGACAAGGTCCGAGCTATGGAGGGACAATGTCCCCGCCCCCAAGTCGGTCACGAGGTAGCCGATGAAGAGCTCGACTTGATGAAGTGACAACATAGCACTTCGTAAAGGCCGAGGTGAAACGCGTAGTCCAGCCGAGGAGACAAATTAGTTCGGTAGTGTGACGATGAAGCCTCCACGTCAGTTGACCATGTCGATGACATAATTTGGTTCATGGAGGCGTGACGACGATGTCGGTGCGCCGAGGTGACTGCCAGTCACCTGTGCACATAAAATAGTGCAAGCCAAAAGTAATATCAAACAATAAGAAAAATCCTCTACTTGATTAACTTGAGTGAAGTAAATATTTATAAAAAAATATAGCCTGAGCACCGAGGTGCCCGAGCGAAGAGTTCAGCTTGATGAAGTCGCAATGCGACACGATCGATGTGGCGAGGCAAAGCCCTTCAGTCCAGCCGAGGTGATGAAGCTGGTCGGCTGGTGACGCCGAAGTCCTCGGAGCAGGTTGATGCAGAGAAGGTGAAGCCCCCGCTCTAGCCGAGGTGATGTTGTAGATTGTTAAGGTGGCGCTAAATCCCCCATGCCAGCCGGCGTGTTGAAGCAGGTCGGCGTGGCGGATGGCGGCTTGAAGCGGCGGCACGTCGATGCCGGCACAGATCAAAATTTGTGAAGGTTAAAGCGGGCTTGATGAATTAACGGAGCGTCCGTCCCGTGCAAGCCGTGGGCGACACAGATGATGATTCGAGATGGTTGTCGTTGGCTCGATAGAGAGGCGGCCCAATCGATGTCGACATAGCTCGGAAGCCGTGGAGCAACATAATTGGGCTGGTTTGACACCGGCGCGAGGGTGAATATTGCCTTGGAAAAGGCTTGAAATTTACGGGCACGTGCTTTAAAACAACACATAATGCCTTACAAACAATTTCCTTCAAAAAGAATGTCCAAAACCCTGTTCATGAAGAAAGATGATTTCGGGTCGGATTCCTTTTTGCAACGAAAAAACATCCAAAATTCGTTGTGCTCATTGAATGTTTCCGTAGTTTGGACGGTCGGATCGGGCTGAAGGATTTTCCAACGTATGTCCAAACTGGATAGTGGACCCCTCGCCCTAAACTCATGCAGATTTTCGTCCATATTTGATAGGGCTCCGGTACATTGGATATTGCCGAAGATTCTTCCAATGAAACGCGACGAAATTTGGCAAGGTTGTTTTAGATACAATTCCGCACACTTCCAATGAAGCAATCGTCAAAGCGACGATCGAGTGAATGGAGACAATGAACACAAATTTTTTGTTCAGAAAAAACTGCAATCAATGTGGATAGAAGCCATCAATCCTTCTGTCGATCACACATCGGAACTCTCAATGGAAGTACCAATATCGCTGTCAAAACCGGCGGATCTCGAGTAGGGGTTCTCGAACTATGGATCTTGGATTGATGGGTAACACGGGACAAAGGAGACGATGTTTACCCAAGTTCACGCCCTCTTGATGGAGGTAGAACCATACGTCCTGCTCTTGTTGTATTGATGAAGTAGTATAGAGTACAGAGTTGATCCACCTCAAGATAGTATGTTGTGGTCTAAACCCTAATCATGTAGCCGTTGTGTCTAATGAAATCTATCAACTAGCCTGGCCTCGTCTTATATAACACACCGAAGGCTTAGGATACAAGAGCACTGGTCGGCTATGTCGATGGAGAGGAGTCCTTGTTTTGATCACCAAGTCTTGTGGAATCTTACTTGTATATGTCATCAGTTGCCCGAAGTAGCCCAGGAGTCTGGCCCAAGTCACGACAGAAGAGCTACGCAGATACCCATCATTGTGAGGTTGAACTCAACATAGGAGACTACGTATACCTCCACGTCACATCTCTCAAGGGAACAAAGCATTTCCACATCAAGGGGAAGCTCGCACCAAGGTACATTGGCCCCTCAAGATCACCTCATGGCAAGGAGAAGTTGCCTACCATCTGGAGCTCCCTTCCGAGTTTTCGGGTGTGCACAACGTTTTCCACGTGTCATAACTCCAAAAGTGCCTCGAGGTTCCCAACCGTCCGGACCTCTACAATGACATCGATCATCACGCCATCAACCTTCAGCCACACCTTACTTATCGCGAGTGACCAATCCACATCCTAGATGAAGCCAAGCGTCGCACGCGAAGCCGCACCATCAACTACTTCAAGGTCCAGTGGAGCAACCACACCGAATCAGAAGCAACATTGGAGTGTGAAGACTAACTTAGATCCGAGTTCCCTTATCTTTTTAGCACTTAGCCTAGGAATCTCGGGGACACGATTCTTCTAAGGGGGGTAGGTCTGTCACACCCCATGTTTGTACCACTTTGTCACTTCCTGTTTTATAAAATTTGTAACCAATTAAAACTTTTTGAGTGAATTAGATGACTGATTTGATTGCAACTTGCTTGTGTGCTTATTGTGTTTTAGCTCACTAAAACAACTATCCTTCTAAAAGCTTTCACCCTTGACCCCAAACCCTTGCCGAATGATCATGACATGTGTATAGGACAAGGAACTACTTTAATAAAAATTTATTTCAGCAAAAATCCTTTTATTTATTTTTAAGCTTCAAAATCCCTGAATTGGGATTTGCACTACAAGTCCCTAATTCAGGAGAGATTGCCCCAAAGGTTTTTCCTAGCTTCTATTATTAAAATAACTTTCCAGAACCATAAAATAATTATTTTAAAAGTCATTTTCCTATTTTATTTAAATGCCCTTTTCTGAGGCCAAAAATGGTATTTCATAGGGAAAAAAATATTTTTCCGCCTCAGAAAAAATTGACAAAATTTAGGAAAACTCAGAGGACATATATTTTCCATATATGTGAGTTTCAACACATGGTCATGCTCAAAGTAATGGGCAAAACCCCCCAAAACTCTTCCTGCCTATTCTAAGGTTTTGAAATATTTCCAAAGGAAATATTCTCAATAAATCCTAGGAAAATTATGGCATGTGCCACATGTTATATGAGATGACTCTGCAAGGTTTCGTCCTCATCCTAGTTGATTTTATCCATCCAATAAACCCAAAACCCTTCCTATCGAGAACCAAGTTTGAACAACTCTACATTGCCAAGTTTGCCCAATTGCTCTTAGATTTTGCAGCAATGATCCAACCCCCAGATAAGGATGCCACACCAAAATGTGCATTTGTGGGAGCTGGTTTGCTCACCTTGGTTCATCAATAGCAGAGGTTGCCCCTCACTTTAGCTTTGACCTCCACGTCTCCCCTCGGCTCGAAAGTATCGTAGGAGCATCTCCAAAGCACCCACGCACTACTAGACATGGTGGGGGAGCTCCAGAGCACGCCAGCAGGTCGTGCAATGCCAAAACTACGCTCTGGATGCGCCACAATGCACACCCGAGCCACAAGAGGCCAGCCCCGGCCAGGCCTCGCCCCCACAGGCTGTCTGGCTTTGACTACCTCGACGACTGGAGCCAGCGCCGTGTCGGGCACTTCCTCCCTCTCTTTCTGCTTCTCTTGGCGATGCGTGCCCGCGTGCGCCTAAAGCGGTCAGGTGGCGCTTGCCACCGCAATGCTCCATAGATCCAACCCCGCTCCTCCTCAATCCTTCATTCCGGCGTAGACCTCACCCATGAAGGCCATGAGCTCAGTCCCGAGCCTTCTCCCCTCCTCTGGCCGTTGCGATGACCTCGCCAGCGCACCACCCTTTGGTGGACCATGCCCCGCCTATATAAAGGCCACCTTGGCCTCTCTCTCCCCCTTTGGAACCCCTCTCTACCTTCAATTGACGACTCATTCACTCCACTCAAGCTTCCCGAGCACGAGTGCTCGAGATCAACCGAGGTGACGCCGCGTCTGGGCTTTGTCGATCTCGGGGCACAGACCCGCTCCGGCCTCCCTTCCACCTACATCGTGACTGTAGCAAGCTCTAACTTCACCTCTGCCACTTCCCCACTCACTTCCCCTCACTAGCGTCGATACCAACCACCTCCCGACGCCCTCCGCTGCGGCCTCCTCGTCACCAGCGACTCCGACCACTTCAGCAGCCCCCTCAACCCTCATCTGAAATGGTGGGAGTGCGAGGATTCCATTCCTATGCCCATCTCCCCTTGCCATCGATGGAGCTGACTCCGGTGAGCTCCTCCTCCTTCTGTCGCAAGGCTGAAATTGACCCTAACAGGGTGGCCCCACCTGTCGGCGTCAGTCTCTCTCGCTCTCCCCCTTGTAGTCACTAGCCATTGGGCCCCGCGCGCCACATTCAAACGTGATGACGCGCACGCGTCTAGGCTGGCTAGCTGGTTGGCTGGCTGGGCCGGCCCACCTGCTGGCCGAGTCTGGCCGAGGGTGTTAGGCCTTTTCCTTTTTCCACTTTTCTGGCTTTTGCAAAAATTCAACAAGGAGAAATATTTCCCCAAATCTAATTATTCTTCCACCATAAATCTTGTAAAATATGTAGAATTTAATAAAACTATTTGTGTAATTTTTACAATTTTTTACAGAGTTTTATTTTAAAACCTAGTTTTGAGTATATTTAGCCTTCGTTAAAATAGATTTAAAACCCCTTTTCACACCAAAACCAGGAACAAATATTTTTAGATGTAAAGTTAGTAATTTGCAGAATAGGTCAACATTTTAGGAGTGAGTCTTGTGCTCTGTTTTTTTTGTGGTTCTTATTATTGCTATTACTATCGCGACGATAGTTCACGTGGTTGACGAAGGAGTTAGACCCGAAGACTTCGAAGACCCTAGAGACTTTGCTAACCAAGGCAAGCAACCCTTTGACCATGCCCAAGAAAATTTTACTTGCACGTCTTATGATGTTTTACTTATGCATATTTTTCCTGTTGGGTCACACACTCCCATGTTGGGATGTCCCTGAAGAACCCCTCATTGAAACTTGCATTTAAGCATGACCCTACCACTTATGAGGGTTGTGCATACGGGATGTAGTTAGTTGCTAGTAGATGCTACACAAGAAGGGATTGGTATATGCATGGTGACGATGAAGGGTGTGCTACACATGCTTTTTTCAAAAACCTCGTCGGGTGCCACTAATGCCCGAGGGTGATAGTGTTGAGATGGATGACCACTTGAGGAAGAAGTGGTGAACCAAGAAAGGTTTTGTGTGTGGTTTCAGAAATGGGATTAGATTTAAGATGTGTCGACCATCGCAACCTCACATGTGCGACCAAGATACCCCTTATGGGACGAGGTTTTGTTGATTACCATGGTCGATACTAGCAGAGTGCCTGCATTACTAGTGGTAGGAGTGGCGTGGTCTCTCTCGTGACGGGGTCATGCCAGGAAGGGCGACCATGTTGTATTTAGAAGTTTCGGGCACACCGTTGCGTGCCCTCATGGATGATATGATCTAGAGCGAGGCTCGTATCATATACATCGTGAGGGATGGAACCAACGAGTGGACTCTTTGTTTAGTTTCGCTATGGTAAATGCATTGTTCAGTTGCTTAACTCGGGTATGTTCAATACTGCGAGTCATGGATGAGACGGAAGTTTCCCGAGTCTTGTGGGTACAGCGCGCAACCTCTGCAGAGTGTAAAACTATTCGAATAGTCATGTCCACGGTCAAGGACAGTTGGGTGGTGATGCTTAAACTACGTCTAGTTGCTTCCGCATAAACCAAGTGTGTGTGTGTCTATGAGTGGGGTAAAAATGAGAAAGATCTTGACATGGGGAAACACGATGATCGAGCTAAGTCAGGAGGCTTGGCATGATGGGTGGACATGGGATGTCCGACCCTCACTTGATATTGATATGTGTAACCTGTTGATCGGGTTACCGCTATGCCTTGTGGTGCTTGTCTCCCAAGAATTTGATCTTGTTGTTGCATTATGAAAAACTGGCTTTTCGCAAAAATCAGCATACTAGTATTATGTCATTCTTCGTTATGCCTTGTTACATATCATGGGTTTCTTGCGAGTATATTCAAAGTACTCATTGGCTTGCCAGTGGTTATTTAATTGGCCGGACATGGAAGAACCAAAGTTTGGAGAAGAGTTTGTCGGGGACGAACATGCGATCTATGAAGCTTCCTAGTCAGAATGCATGTAGGTTAAGACAGATGGCATGGGTTTACGCTATCGACAAAGTTATCCGCTCCCAATAGCATGTGTTGGTGTGTCAGCCTTCGAGGTCGTATTTATGTAATGACTCGGCCTTAATGGACCTATTTGTATTCACACATTATGTATGGATGTAAGACTCTTGTTATTCAATATCTGTGTGTTCAGTGAGCATTGATCTCTGGGATCATTGTACACGTTCATTCAGTGATCTCGACCTACAAGTCGGGGTCCCCACACCTTAGTATATCAGTAAGAAAAAACAGTTGGACAGGTGTACATCCTCCCTAGTTGCATAGTACTGCATCCTAGTTGCATAGTAGGACACCAGATAGTTGCACACAATGTCCTCACTTGTTGCACAAAAATTATATACATAAAACATTTTTTTGAATAGTTGCATATGAATTTGGCTAATAGAACGGATACATTGCAAAGGAAGGGTATCCTAGTTGCACAAAAAAATAGGGCTACCTAGTTGCACGGTATGTGCATGCCCTAGTTGCATAGTAGGGAACCCCGAGTTGCACATTATAACACACCAATTGCACACAACTCACACCCAAACAGTTATACAATAAACAATTTTAATTCGCCTAGTTTGCATACGAATTTGGTTGGTGGTGTTGATAAATTGCAAATGAAAGGCACCCTTGTTGCACAAAAAATATCACTACAAAGGAAAATAAAAGACCACCTCCCGTGTGAAACCTAGAAGCATATAGATTGGGGACTGAATATTGCTAAACATCACTAACCAAGATCGTACTAGATCTCCATGGATGCTAAGTCATACGGGACTACGGGAGCACGGGAGATGCATCGCCACGAAATGCCACCTCCCTGAACCACTACTCGCCATGCACACTAGAAAAAGGGAAACTCAGCGACACGACCATGAATCGATGAACAAGCGCGTGGAACCCCCACTGGAAAAAATCCACCAGAACTAGACCCGAGCCCCCCCTCGTGACAACATTTTGAGAGGATTCGAGATACCTCCAACATTCTGTTGAGGAAATAGGCAATTTTCCGAGTATATTAATCCGCGAAATAATAACTAGCATGACATTGACTAGACTAATGACATACTAATCATGAACTAATCTAGCACATACTACGCATATAGTTGATACATCTATGCATGCCAGTAGTATTGCTAGGATTGAAACGAACAGGAGTGGGATAAACGAGCTATACCCTCCAGTGGGCCACTTGGCCGTAGCAGCGATGTTGGCAGCGGATGTAACGGTAGCATCCTCTGCCCTCTTCTTCTCAGCTTCAAGGGCGAGATGATCGGCCTCGGATGGTTCAGCCATGGCGATGACGAGGACGACATGGACGTAGACGAAGCAGAAGGACAGAGGCGAGCAGTCGCGTGATCTCTCCCCAAAAACCTAATCGCCCCTCTCCCGTACAGGAACTGGAGAGGCGGGGTTTCGGAGGCCTTCTCTCCCGTCGACCGTGTACGCGGTGAATGGGATGGAGTCGCCGGCGGGAGCAGCAGCAAAGGAACGAGCGCGTGAGGCAGATGCGATCTGATTCTCGTGATGGCTAGGATTGGCATTAGCCCTGCTTAAATAGGCGGCCGGGTGGAGAGACGTGGGCTGAACCCACGTCCGAGTCGGTAACAGCCCATGATCCGACGTCTCAGATTGTGGCGCATCCATTAGGATCGGCTCATTCCAGCAACCCGCGGCGCGGCGTGGTGAGGCGGGCGGCAGAGGAGGAGTGCGCGAGGGCATCTTCTCTTCTCACTCTCCAATAGCATGTGGAAGAGAAACCGTTATAAAGAGGTCCAACTTCTACTCCACTAGCGGGGCGGGACTAAACTTCCCACCACCACCTTGTCATGCTACCACGTACATGGGTCCTTGGAGATTTCTGAAATTCTCTTATGGGCCTAAGGCCCACTACCAATTTCAACAACCCCCACCAGATCTCAAGGGCACATCGTGTTCCCTCGTTCCAATCACTGTTTTAATATACCAGCATTTTAGTAAAGACCTGTTAAGGTTGAGCTTCACCTAGAACATGTAGCTACACCCCTTTACAACTGAACAATGGACTATGCCTTGAATTGTCTGTTTGGCGTAAAGAGGCTTCACCATAAGTCTTACTAGTACTAGGCTACCGAAGGCTGACCCCTCGGGTAGAGCATATAAGTCACACTCCTGGCCTATTCATGAGTTTACTAGAGATCACCCCAATCTCATAGACTGTGACCAGCAGTCAGGCTCATATAGGCGTGTTCCTCCAAAGATCGCTCTGTAGGACAACATCTTGCTTACACATAAGCTTTAGAACACATTAAGACAGTAGTCATCCTACCATACAGTATCCGAGAGTTCTGTATCTCCAACGGAGTGGGTTAGTAAAGTTACTCTCCTCAGTTCACCACTGCCTTGTTTTCCCAGGTCCTACTTCACGGGATCTCCGATCATATAGGTTGGGTTACTGCCGTGGCAACTCATGTGGGTCTCATACCCATCTCCCTCGATGCACTATCTATCACAACACGTGATAGCCCTTTAGTAAAGGGATCTGCCACATTCTTAGTCGTTTGGATGTAAGCCAACGCTATCACTCCGGAGTTTCTCAAACGTCTGACAGACTTCAATCTCATTTTTATATGTTTGTTGGACTTCATATTATCCTTTGAACTCTTCACTTTGACAATAACTATTTATTATCGCGGTTCATAAGGATAGCCAGAACCGGCTTCTCAACCACAGGTAAGTCCATCAAAAGATCTCGAAGAAATTCTGCTTCGACACCAGATGTGTCTAATGCTGTTAATTCTGTTTTCATTGTCGACCACGTTAAGATCGTTTGCTTGCAAGACTTCCAGGAAACAGCACCACCCCAAGAGTAAACATATACCCAGTAGTGTCCTTCATCTCATCAGCATCAGAGATCCAATTCGCATCACTATACCCTTCAAGTACCGATGGGTATCCCGTATAGTGAAGTCCGTGGTTGACAGTACCTTTCAAGTAGCGCATAATTCTTTCAATAGCACGCCAATGAACATCGCTCGGGTTTGCAACAAACCGGCTAAGTTTGCTCACAACAAACGTGATGTCAGGCCTCGTTGCGCTAGCTAGGTACATAAGCGAACCGATAATTTGAGAGAATCTCAATTGATCTATAGATGTGCCTTTAAACTTTCGAATAAGCACACTAGGATCATATGGTGTTTGAGAAATTTTGAAGCCTGAATATCCAAAGCGATTCAAAATCTTCTAAACATAGTGGGATTGCAGAAGTGTAATCCCACCCTCATCATCTCTCAAAAGCTTGATGTTCAAGATAACATCATCCACCCCAAGGTCCTTCATCTCAAAGTTTTGAGACAGAAAAGACTTAACCTCCTCAATTACTTTGAGGTTGGTTCCAAATATCGGTATGTCATCAACATACAAGCACAATATAAATCCTTCGCCCCCACCATGGCGATAGTATACACATTTGTCAGCTTCATTAATAACGAAGCCAACAGATGGCAGAGTTGTAATAAACTTCTCATGCCATTGCTTAGGTGCTTGTCTCAGACCATATAAAGATTTCAGCAACTTACACACCTTTCCTTCCTGACCTTTTATCACAAAGCCATCTGGCTGTTGCATATAGATTTCATCATTTATCTCTCCATTCAGGAAAGCCGTCTTAACGTCCATTTGATGAACGAGAAGACCATGAGTGGCCGCCAATGAGAGTAGTACTCGAATGGTAGTCAGTCTAGCCACACGTGAATAAGTATCGAAGAAATCTTCTTCTTCTTTCTGCGCATAGCCCTTGGCCACAAGCCTTGCCTTGTACTTTTCAATCGTACCATCGGGCCTAAGCTTCTTTTTGAACACCCACTTGAATCCCAATGGTTTGCAACCATAAGGACGATCAGTAATTTCCCATGTCCCATTAGCCATGATGGAATCCATCTCGCTACAGACCGCAGCTTTCTAGTAATCAGCATCTGGAGAAGCATGCACTTCTGAAATAGAAGTGGGATTATCATCCACGAGGTATAGGAAGAAATCATCACCAAAGGTCTTTGCAATCCTTTGTCTCTTGCACCTACCAAGGGTTTCCTCGTCATCCTCCTCAGGATTATCATCATGTGTTTGTTCATAATATTCCATAGGAATGGCAGGCTCGGGAGTTATCTCAGATTCCTGTCTAGAAGTGCTTTGCATATCTCTCATGGGAAATATATCCTCAAAGAATGTAGCATCCCTCGACTCCATTATTGTACCGACCTTCACGTCAGGTACCTCAGATTTCACTACTAGAAATCTATAGCCTACGCTATTCTTAGCGTATCCCAAATTAACGCAGTCCACAGTCTTTGGTCCAAGCTTACGCTTCTTGGGGATCGGTACATTGACTTTCGCCAAGCAGCCCCAAGTACGTAAGTACGAGAGCGTCGTCCTTCTCTCCGACCACTCCTTGTAGGGAGTGACCTCATTATCTTTTGTAGGAACCTTATTCAGGACATGACACGCGGTCAATATAGCCTCACCCCACCATGCCTTAGATAAACCCGATGTATCTAACATGGCGTTAACCAAATCAGTTAGAGTATGATTTTCCGCTCGGCAACCCCGTTTGACTGGGGTGAATAGGGATGCGTCCTCTCATGAATAATGCCGTGTTCCGCACAAAATGAATCAAATTCGTTTGAGAAGTACTCTCCACCATGATCAGACCAGACTCGTTTAATTTTCTTTTCAAGTTGAGTCTCAACTTGTGCCTTATAGATTTTAAAGTAGTGTAGAGCCTCATCTTTAGTATTTAACAGATACACATAGCAATATCTAGTGGAATCATCTATCAATGTCATGAAATATTTCTTTCCACCTTTAGTCAACACACCATTCATCTCACAAAGATCACAATGTATGAATTCTAATGGTGCCAAGTGTCTCTCCTCTGCAGCCTTGTGAGGCTTGCGAGGTTGCTTTGCTTGCACACACGAATGGCACTTAGAACCTTTGGATAAAGCGAAAGTTGGGATTAAATTCGCCTTTGCTAGCCGCGACATAACACCGAAACTTACGTGACAAAGACGTGAATGCCAAACTTCAGATTCATTAACACTCGAATGAATATTGTTCACGACTTTATTACAAAAATATGCAAGGGAAAAGCGGAACAGACCTCCACATTCATAACCTTTACCAACAAAAAGTCCATATTTCATAACAACTACTTTATTAGACTCGAATACCAACTTAAACCCTTCTCTACACAGAAGGGAGCCACTAACGAGGTTCTTCTTGATGGCAGGGACATGCTGCATGTTCTTCAGCTGCACGATCCTTCCCGAAGTAAACTTTAGATCGACCGTGCCAACACCAAGAACAGAAGCACTCGCGCCATTCCCCATCAATACGGACCCGCGACCTATGGCCTGATAAGAAGAGAACAATGAGATGTCAGCAGACACATGAATATTTGCACCCGTGTCCACCCACCAATCGGTGGACTCACAAACTGAAAATACAGTAAATAAATTACCGTACCCAGATGCACCACTTTCATTGTTGCCCACAATCATATTAGCAGACTTAGAGTCCTGTGCCGGCTTCTTGTACTTGTTTGGGCACTTGTTCGCCCAATGTTCCTCTGAACCACAAGTAAAGCAGCCCTCTCCCTTCTTATTCTTCTTGAAGGTCTTCTTTCCCTTCTTCTTGAAGTCGGATTCTGTTGGACATAATTCTTTCCCTTGGGCTTGTGGGAATTGAAGTTCCTCTGATGTACCATATTGGCAAGACAAGAGCTTTGAGCCGCTTTTCCATTGGAGTCCTTTGCTCTTGAATTCTGCTCAACACTCAGATGGCTGATGATGTCCTCTACTGAGAACTCACGCCTCTCATGTTTCAGAGTAGTAGCAAAGTTCTCCAGGAATTAGGGAGCTTAGCAATTATACAGCCCGCGACAAACTTGCCCGACAAATTGCACTTAAGAACCTCAAGTTCTTTAGCTATGCATATTATCTCATGAGCCTGTTCCAATACAGAACGGTTGTCAACCATTTTGTAATCGTGGAACTGCTCCATAACATACATCTCACTCCCAGCATCAGTGGCCCCGAATTTAGATTCGAGCACCTCCCACGGCTCCTTGGCAACATGCATATGTAAATATGCATCAACCAGCTTATCTCTGATCAAGCTAATAACTGCTCCAAGGAATAGGACGGTGGCCTCCGCGAACATCTTCTGCTATTCAGCAGAGATCGTTCCCGTGGGAGTGACACCGGCTACCCAGAACACATTCATAGCCATGAGCCAGAAGGCGGTTTTCGTTTGCCAACGCTTGAAATAAGTACCGGTAAACTTATTCGGTTTCAGTGCAGCAACAAAACCATTACTCGAAAAATTCCTACACAAATTAGGTTTTTGGATTGTTGAGTAAATAGGCAAGTTTCCG
Organism: Hordeum vulgare subsp. vulgare; assembly: GCF_904849725.1. NCBI lineage: Eukaryota > Viridiplantae > Streptophyta > Magnoliopsida > Poales > Poaceae > Hordeum > Hordeum vulgare. The sequence continues at coordinate 198,493,313 of NC_058519.1, read as the reverse complement.
AGTATATTAATCCATGAAATAATAACTAGCATGGCATTGACTAGACTAATGACATACTACGCATATGGTTGATACATCTATGCATGCCGGTAGTATTGCTAGGATTGTAACGAACAAGAGTGGGATAAACGAGTTGTACCCTCTAGTAGGCCACTTGGTCGTAGCAGTGATGTTGGCAGCGAATGCAGCGGTAGCATCCTCTGCCCTCTTCTTCTCAGCTTCAAGGGCGAGACGATCGACCTCGGACGGTTCAGCCATGGCGATGACGAAGACGACGTGGACGTAGACGAAGCAGACGGACGAAGGCGAGCAGTCGTGTGATCACTCCCCAACAACCTAATCGCCCCTCTCCTGTACAGGAACCGGATAGGCAGGGTCTCGGAGGCATGCTCTCCTGTCGACCGTGTATGCGGTGAACAGGACGGAGTCGCCGGTGGCAGCAGTAGCAAAGGAATGAGCGCATGAGGCAGATGCGATCTGATTCTTGTGATGGCTAGGATTGACGTTAGCCCTGCTAAAATAGGTGGCCGGGTGGAGAGACGTGGGCTGAACCCATGTCCGAGTCGGTAACAACCCATGATCCGACGTCTCAGATCATGGCGCATCCGTTGGGCTCGGCTCATTCTCGCAACCCGCGGCGCGTCGCGTCACGACGAGGCGGGTGGCGGAGGAGGAGTGCGCGAGGGCATCTTCTCTTCTCACTCTCCAATAGAATGTGGAGGAGAGACCTTATAAAGGGGTCCAACTTCTTCTCCACTAGTGGGGTGGGACTAAACTTCCCACCACCACCTTTTCATGCCACCACCTACATGGGTCCTTGGAGATTTCTGAAATTCTCTTATGGGCCTAAGGCCCACTACTAATTTCAACACATTCCTGCCGAGGAACCAAATGAAATCGTCCCCAAAAACAACATCAACCTTGCCAGAATCTTCTACCTCGCAGGAAACCTTAGGGGCCGAGTGGGGACAGCGTGCGGCGGACCATACCTGAACCACCACGAACGAGGATCCTCGCGTTGACCCCACCTTCGACTGCACCATCGGCTCCACCTATGGAGAAGCCCGAACGTAATGGTAAATTTAGAGGGCATCACTGCGAGATGAGATAGTGTTGATCGAATTTCAAGGTCATTTTTTTCTTGCAAAATAAATTCTTGCATTACTCAAAGATTAAGTGATACAATCTTGTCCCATAAGTTCCAAGGCCTCTTCTGGACCAGAGCCTAGAAAAACCATAGTTCGGCATTGTAACCTACAAAAATTAGCCAAAGCATGACTAACTCTATTACAATTCTGACGAGTGTAAGTAATGCAAAAATTCTTCTCCTCCATACTGTCGGGCCCCTGGGACCGGGTGTACCCAAGCCATCGGCCTACGACCCCGGACGTGGCGCGGCAAGATATGCCTGGCTCGGCCCATCAGCGAGCCCGACAAGGAGAACCCTCGCGAGGGCCTTTGCCTCGCGAGGTGAGCGTTTGAAAATTGTCGCCATGGGCCTCGGGAGGGCACCCGATGCGAGGTTTTCCCATGATGCCCCCGCGGAGCGAGCCGAGCGAATGCGACTTGGCCAGGTCCCATGACCCGGCTTCTTCACGTGGATGAGGCACGCCGCATAGTTGGCGTAGGAGCTGTGTGGGTGATTGTGTATGGGGGTTTTCCCCTTCTGTTCTAAGTAAGCTGGGACAATTGGCGTGCTCCTGAAGCAAACCTAAGGGTTTCCCGTTCGATGCAAGGAGACTAAAGCAGGAGGCCCCGCAGGATGGAGGTCATCCCCGAGCCCACCAACCCGTCATGCATAGAAGCCTTTGCTGGCGAAGACCACCTTTGTTAACGTAGACCGCAGTCCGGTCCCCTTTCAAAATGACCGTTGTGGCAACCCTTCCCGCCGATGTTTTTTGGGAAGAGGACCAATGTCAGTATATAGGAGAGGCACAACCTTCATAGGAGGGGATCCATCCTCACCTCCGAGCTAGGGCAAGAACCCATCTTTGTACTTGTCTCTCACCTCAAGTAATCCCAACACAAGCAGGACTAGGGTTTTACACTGCGAGGTGGCCCGAATGTGGGTAATTGTCATGCGCTTTAGTTTGTCTTCCTAGTTCATGCTTCCATAGAGCCGTCGTGAGGTTGAGGGGTAGAACATGGTAGGAGAGCGAGCGCACCACAGTGTTCGAACCTTTTCTTGGGTCTGCGGAGCCCTCATTCTGACACATACTACTAACAATATCTCTAATAATGAAATCATATTTAGATATGTTGCTGATTGCTCCCTTGATCATGTTAACCGCTTCTCAACAGTCAGACTCCACATCAGCACGTAGATTCCTTGATTGTAGCACCAAATAAACTCCCTCCTTTATAGCAAGTAGCTCATCTTTCAAAACATCATAACATGTGTACAAGTATCTACAAGCACTGAATATTATACCTTAGTGAAAAAGGCTTTCTCCTCGCATTATAAATAAAGAAAACCGCCAGATCACAACATTCGACACAAGTTCAACACATGCACACACACACACACATAAGTAACACAAGACACCAACAAAGGGTTCCGCTGAGGGCACAACTCAACAAGCCCTAAGACACACACACACCCACACCCAATCCCAACATTGGGAGGGTGCAAAAGCCACGCTATGCTAATCTTGCTCTGGAGGTGGCGGCGAAAGCTGGGCCGCCATGCGGAGAGCCATCAGACGAAGGTTGGCGATGATGTTGTTGATGGCGTCTCGGTTGGAGGAGCGACTAAGCGGCCACCAGAGCTGCAGGAAACCACCCATTTTAAAAACTACGCCAGTGGCACATCGAAAGGGCACACATTGGATGACAAGCTTGTTGTGAATAGTCCAGAGAGTCCATGTGAGCACCCCTATGGTCAGCCACCTAATGTGATGGGCCGACAAGGGGATGGACTGAATCTCCACGAACATGTCAGGGACATTCGTATTGCACCATTGACCACCGAAGGTTTCGTGAGAGCAACTCCATAGGAATTGAGTAGTAACTCAAGTGAAGAAGATGCGATTGGAGTCCTGCAACACATTGCACAGAGGGAAGATCCTGTCTCTAGGTCCATTGCGTTTGATCACCTCCACCCAGAAGGAACCCGACCTCGGTTCCATTGCCACAAGAAGATTCTGATCTTCATTAGTAAACCAATGCCCCACACATCCGTGAGAGCCTCCGGGGCAGACGTCGGGGCGATGGCCCGGTATAGAGACCTAGCGGAGAAGCGTCCCGAGAGTTCGAGGCACCAAGACATGCGGTTCGTGGAGGTTTTGACGTTCGACGAGTGGAGGGTGATGCAATCCAGCATCTCATCCCAGGCCGTGAGCTCAGACGGCCTGAAAGGGTGGCGGAACACGAGGTGCCTAAGATCCAGAAGGGCTACCTCAACCGAGGTCCTAGGCTACACCACGATGGAGAATAAAACTGGGAATCGGACGGCAACAACGATTCACCGGCCCAACGATCAAGCCAAAATAGCGTAGCGGACCCTGACCCAATCGACATGCAAGAGCCAATGCGAAGGACCGGAAGCAACTGGATGACCGATTTCCACAACTGCGAGCCTCCGGACCGTTGGCAGAAAGCGAGTGACTGGCCCCGAAGGTACTTGCTCCTAATGATGTCGATCCATAGGCCACCGTCACCATTGGCAATCCTCCAAAGCCACTTAGTCAACAAGGCGATGTCCATGCGCTTCGACGACATCCACAGACCACCCTTGTCACGGGGCTTACATATGTCGGGCCAGCTGACCATGTGGTATTTCTTTTTATCGCCCTTGCCAACCCAGAATAATCTAGACTGGTACTTGGCAATCTCATGATGCAAGGTCTCATGGATAATGTAGAACCTCGTCACAAAAATGAGAATGTTGGACAAGGAGGAGTTGATGTGCACTGTTCTGGCCGCCTTGGACAACCACTGCCTTGCCATGGTTCGATCCGGTGTTGAAGCTTAGACACCGTAGGTCGCAAGTCAGCGATAGATAGGCGGGAGTCACTGGTGGGTACCACCAGGTAGGATGAGGGGAAGTACCCAAGATAGCAGTTAAGGTGGTCGGTGATCAGGAGGGCCTCGTCGGGGGAATAGCCAAGGATCATGACTTCGCGTTTGTCGAAGTTGATCTTGAGCCCGGACATTTGTTGAAAGCAAAGGAGGAGGAATTTGAGGTAGATAATGACATCCTCCGATCCCTCCACCATGATAATGGTGTCACCATCATATTGCAGGAGGGAAACCCCCCCTCCTACGAGATGAGCAACAACACCATGAATATGGCCGGCCGCCTTGGCCTTATCGAGGATGGTGGCAAGGGCATCCACCACCATGTTAAACAAGAAAGGGGAGAAGGTATCTCCTTGCCTAACCCCACACTAGGTGCCGAAGTATGGTCCAGCCTCCTCGTTGATGTTAACCACTATCCGGCCAGATGCAACCATCTACAAAATGCGGGTCACCCACCGTTCATCAAAGCCCTTCCGGAGGAGCACTTCCCGAAGGAAGGTCCAAGATACGGTATCATAGGCCTTGTGGAAGGCAATTTTCAAGAAGACCGCATGCTATCGCCTAGTGCGCACCTCGTGCAGGACCTCATGGAAGACTAAGGCGCGACCCGGGATGAGTCGGCCTTGGATGAAGGCCGATTGATTAGGATGGGTAATACGGTCAGCCAGCTACGTCACCCTATTGGCGTACCCCTTAGCCAATATATGGAGGATCACGTTGATCACCGTGATCGGTCTGAACTGGAGGATGTCGGATGCCCCCACCACCATTGGAATAAGGGTAATCTTCCCAAAGTTGAGACAGGAGAGGTCAATGGAACCCACGTAGAATTCATCGAATACAGCCATCACCTCCGGCTTGATCACATCCAAGAAGGTCTGGAAGAACTTCACCAGGAGGTCATCCGGTCCAGGAGAGGAAGCGGGGTTCATACCCTTGATGGACGCCCATACCTCATCTTCACATAATGGAGCCATTAGCGCCTCGTTCTCGGAGTCGGAGATGCGCTGGTGGATATCCCAGAAGGAATGATCCAGGGATAGCGCTCCCCGAAGGGAGGACAATAATAGGGCTTTCAAAAAGTCATCTACGTGGGCGCGAATCTCAGTGGGGCAGTGGAGAAGGGTCTCCCCATCCCAAAGGAGGGGGATGGAGTTGCGACAACGGTGACCTTCACAATGGCCTTGAAGTAGGCAGTGTTGGCACCGCCCCGCAGAACCCAGCACTGGGTTCCACATTGGCGCCAAAAATCCTCCTCATTGGAGCAGATCACCGCCAGCTGGTCCTCAAGGTCGTAGCGGATGATCCACTCTTCCGGGGCGAGGCCCGAAGAGTCGTCCGGAAGGTCAAGGGCCTGGATGGATCCGAGGTGCCTCCTTTTTCATTCACGGAGATTGCGGCCGAGGTTGGCCCCCAACCCTTCATAAACTGGCGGGCTAGCTTAGCACAGAGATGCCAAGAGTCGTTGGCAGAGATATAACGGTGGGGGGAGTCATGCGCAGCCACCCAGCAAGCGCGCACCACATCAGCAAAGCTGGCATGGTTAAGCCAGAAGGTCTCGAACCTAAATCTCGGCAGAGGAGGAGGTCTATCATTCTTCGAGGAGAGCAGAAGGGGAGCATGATCCGATCCAATGTGGGTTATGGCCCGGAGGGAGGCAAGGGGACATTTGAGTTCCCATTCCGCATCCACAAATACCTGGTCAAGGACGGACAACGTCGGGTCTGCGTGGCGGTTGGTCCAGGTGAGTGTGGCGCCAACCCGATTGAGCTCCCGTAGGCCGAATTCCACGATCCGATCATTGAAGAGCTGCATGCGTGGGAAATTCACCCGACAATTACTCTTTTCCTCAACACAGTGGATGAGGTTGAAGTCACCGCCCACCACCACCGGGAGAGTGGCATAGGAGATCTTACTGTGAAGCTCCTCAAGGAAGGCCATGGAGCGGCAGTGGTCAGCCGGGCCATAGACGACCATAATCTCCCACTTGAAGTTGATGGCACATTCATAGATCTCCATACTAACATAGGACATACCCGGTCCATGCTAACTATATCAACGGTGGCATCCTTCATACCTAGAAGGATGCCACCCGAGTGGCCAGAGGTCCCACTAGAAGGGAGCCAGTGCCAATCAAAGAGGTGCGCACTCAATTGCTCCAACTCTTGTAGGGAGAAGTCCGACCGCATTGTCTCCTGGAAGGCAACAATATCAATACGCTCATCGAGAATGTACTCGATGATTTGTCGGCGCCAGCTATCCTGGCCAAAACCATGCATGTCCAGAAGAGGGCCCACATCAAGCAACCATGGAGGGGCTGCTTCACCCTAGGACAAGGGAGGCACTTTGGGCACGAAGTGCGGCAGTGCGGGAACATGTTCGGCCACGAATCTCAGCCCCAGCTGCTCTAGCGGCAGTGGGGCGGAAGGGGGAGACGATGGCAGGGGCACGGCAAAGGCAGGCGCAAGACTCCGCCAGTTTCCCTTCGAGGAGCTCACGGGCCCTAATGGCCACAATCTACTGTAAGGGGCCTCACTTCCCCTGTGAAGACGTTCGCAAAATCGGTCGCCACCTTAGCGAGGCGGCCCAAAGGCACAAATTCAAGCACGGAGAAAGATCATGAATAAGTAGTAGCGGGACGCACTGGAGTACCTGGCTCTACGTTCCTGGCTGCAGCCCGCATCTCTGCAAGTTCGGAGATGGATGGGGCCGGGCGGCCGACTAGGCGAGCAGCGTCGATCCTGCCGCTGCGCCAGGAGGAAGCCACCGGAGTCGACGCCGACCGCATCCGCCTGGAGAGCACATCAGACTTGGGTGGGTCAGGGTGGACGGCTACCAGAGTGGACACCTCCACATTCCCCGCCCCGGGCAGCACCACCAGCCAAGGGGAGGATGTGACGACCGAAGGAGGGGTCAGCAGAAGGCCAGGCGACGCCATCTAAGGGTCAGGGGGAGGTATGACCGGGTCGAGGAGCGGAGGCCGCAAGGAGGCCATCCGTAGGGGTGGGGATGGCTCGGCGGAGTGGGGGACATTCGACACGTACGGTCCGACCTTCCCGATCACCACCGGCCCACCCGTCACCTCAGGAGTGGACAAGGGCGGCACCAGGGCGGTGCATGAGACCTGGGCGGGCATGTCCGGTCCAATCTCCCCGATCACCCCTTGCACACTCGTCATCACAAGAGTGGACAGTGGATGCACCAGCCTCGAGTCCGAGACAGGGGCGGGAGGGGAGGAGCTGGAGAGTGCATCAAGGGGAACATCGAAGAGCGAAGGTGAGGCCGGGGAGCGGTGCGACTCCACGGGCCCAACCAGCATCCTGTCACCCAAGGCCTCACTGACGCCTGGGGAAGAGGTGGCCGCTAGATGAGGGGGAGCCAGCATGTGAGTGATGCCCCCTCCGGAGGATCCCCATGCTGGCGAGAGGGGGAGGGTCGTGAGATGGCGAGTGGGAGTGGTTAGAGAAGTCCTCCTCATCGCTGGAGCGGTGATGACGGCCATGGACGGAGTGGCCGTCCCATCCCCCACCCTAGCATCGCCCGCACCGTCGTATCCATCATCACGGGATCTCGGGCGACCGGTGTGGTTGGGGGGCTCCAGCCGAATCATGAGGTCATAGCCGAGGTTATTGAAGTAGACACAGACAGTGGCACATAGCTTGTCGGAGTCGAGACACTTCATCTGGACATGGACCTCCTCCTCCTTGCGGAGGGAGAGATCATCGACCACCACCACCTTGCCCAGGATCAGCGCCATGTTGCGGATGACTCGCTCAGAGCAAGCGATGTCGGGGAGACCCGCGATCAGGATCTAGGCCGTGTCGAGGACCGCAACCACCTTCAGATCAAGCTTCGGTTCAGAGATGTCCACCACGAGCTTGTTGAGGGCTAGAGTGATCTCGTCACTCTGGGTACAGCGGCCTTGACTGGCGATGTCGAGGAAGACCACAGAGAACTTGGGCCGGTAATTGCGGTGACCTGTCAGTCCCACTGGCCTCGGCAGAGATGGTTGAGCTCCGCCTTAATCATCTCAGGAGAGGCCACGCCATTACCCAACACCATGACGATGGCCGAGAGGGAGGGCACAAGCGGTGTCACGTCGGGGATCTCCATGTGGAAGAATGCCAACCTCTCTATGCCATGGCCATAGACCATCAACTCCTCAGACATCGGTCGATCCACGCAAAGAACGACGGGGTGACCGGCGTCCTTGCAGAGGTAGCAAATCAGCGGGTTAGGACAAGCCACCTAGAAGTGTCCGGAGAGATCGCAGTTGAAGCAAGGGGGGCCATCCCCTGTTGTCGCGGTCGAGCCCTCGATCACCGGGGCGGCAGGGGCAGGGTTGCGAAGGGGGCCCTTGCGCCTCTTCTTCTTGGCCCCTTGACGACCACGCCCATTGGTAGGTGCTACTGCGACAACACACCTTCCCTCGTACGGCGCCAGGAATCCTACTGCAATGGCTACGCCTTAGGGACTTCCTTGGCAAATATGCAAAGGATTCCCCCGTGGCCTTGGAGCCTTGCGTTGGTGTTCCCTCGAAGCGGAAAGGGTGATGTAGCACATCGGCGGTAAGTATTTCCCTCAGTTTTGAGAACCAAGGTATCGATCCAGTGAAGGAGTATCACAAGTGCCTGCACAAACACAAAGCGCTTGCTCCCAACGCTATGAAGGGGTTGTCAATCCCTTATAGATTGTTTGCCAAATGAGAACTGAAAGCAACAAAGTAACAAAGCAAAGTAAAAGCAGAGGTGTAAACGATGGGTGTGAATAGACCCGGGGGTCGTAGTGTTTACTAGTGGCTTCTCTCATGAAAGCAAGTAGATGGTGGGTGAACGAATTACTGTCGAGCAATTGATAGAACCGCGCAAAGTCGTGACGATATCCATGGCAATGATTATATCTATAGGCATCACGTCCAAAACAAGTAGACCGGTACTTTCTGCATCTACTACTACTACTCCACACGTATCCAGCATGCATCTAGTGTATTAAGTCCAAAAGAACAGAGTAACGCCTTAAGAAAGATGACATGATGTAGATGGACAATCTCATATCTACGACAAAGCCCAGCTTGTTACCCTTGATGGCAACTACACTATGTGTGCCTTGCTGCCCCTACTGTCACCGGGAAAGGTCACCACACGATAAGAACCCAAAACCAAGCACTTCTCCCATTGCAAGAATCATAGATCTAGTTGGCCAAACAAAACCCAAGACTTGGAGAGACTTACAAGGATATCAAATCATGCATATTAGAAATCAACAAAGACTCAAATATAAATCATATATAATCTGATCACAAATCCACAATTCATCGGATCTCAACAAACACACCGCCAAAGAGGATTACATCGGATAGATCTCCATGAAGATGATGGAGAACATTGTATTGAAGATCCAAGAGAGAGAAGAAGCCATCTAGCTACTAACTACGAACCCGTAGGTCTGAAGTGAACTACTCACGAGTCATTGGAGGGGCAATAATGTTGATGAAGAGGCCCTCCAACTCCAAAGTCCCCTCCGGCAGGGCACCGGGAAGGGTCTCCAGATGAGATCTCGCAGAAACACGAACTTGCGGTAGCGGAACTCCCGATCTAGGTTTCTTTCTGGAGGTTTCTGAATTTATAGGACCATATGGCGGTGGAATTGCATCAAGTGGGCCCCCGAGGGGCCTACAAGCTTGATTGGCGCGAACTAGGGGGCGGCGATAGGGCTTGTGGCGCCCTCGTGACCCCCCCCTCCGCTATCTTTTTCTTCCGGCATTTTTGATATTTTCCATAAAAATCATCGCAAAAGAATTATTCCGTTTGTACTCTGTTCCAAAATCAGATCTGAAAAGAGTCAAAAACACAGAAAAAAAACAGGAACTGGCGCTTGGCACTAAGTTAATAAGTTAGCCCCAAAAAAAGATATAAAAGGTAAACAAAACATCCAAAGTTGACAAGATAACAACGTGAAACCATCAAAAATTATAGATAAGTTTGAGACGTATCAAGCATCCCCTAGGTTAACTCCTGCTCGTCCTCGAGTAGGGAAGTGATAAAGAATGAATTTTTGATGCTTTCATGCTACCTAGCATAGATGTCCTTTGTAACTCCTCTTATGTGACATGAATGTTCAGATCCATTAGATTCAAAAAATAGTTTGCTATTGACGTGGAAACAATAATACTTCAAGCAAACTAGCAAAGTAATCATGAACTTTCAAAATAACAAGGCCAAAAGAAAGTTATCCCTAGAAAATCATATAGTCTGGCTATGCTCTATCATCATTGCTCAACGAATTTAAATCATGCACAACCCCGGTATTGGCCAAGTAATTGTTTTCACACCTTTACTTTCTCAAACTTTTTCAACTCTCACGCAATACATGAGCGTGAGCCATGGTTTTAGCACTATAAGTGGTGTGGAGTGTGGTGGAGGTTGCAAGAGAAATAAGGAGAAGATGATCACATTAACTAGGCATATCAGTAAGCTGTGGAGATGCACATCAATAGATATCAATGTGAATGAGTAGGGATTGCCATACAAATGATGCACTAGAGCTAAAAGTATGTGAAAGCTCTTAAAGAAAACTAGTGGGTGTGCATCCAACTTGCTTGCTCACGAAGACCTAAGGCAATTTTGAGGAAGCCTATCATTGGAATATACAAGCCAAGTTATATAATGAAAATTTCCCACTAGCTATATGGTGGTGAAAACAGGAGACTCTCAATCATGAAGATCATGGTGCTTAATATGCACAAGTGTGGAAAAGTGGTAGCATTGTCCCTTCTCTCTTTTTCTCTCATATTTTTTGGTGGGCTCTCTGGCCTCTTTTTTTTGGTGGGCATCTTTGGCCTCTTTTATTCCCTCACATGGGACAATGCTCCATCAATGATGATCATCACACTTTCAACTCAAAACTTAGAGCAACGATGACTCTATATGGAATGCCTTCGGTAGTGTACCGTGACAATGATCTAGCATGGCATAGACATTAATGGAAACATCATGCTAGCTATCTTACGATCATGCAATGGCAATGTAGACGTGGTGGCACATGTCATGGTGGTAGTTGTATGGCAATATATCTTGGAATGACTTTGAAAAAGCCATAGTAGGTAGGTATGGTGGCTGTTTTGAGGGAGGCTAATGGTGGGTTTTGTGCACCTGCGAAAGTTGCACGACACTAAAGAAGATAGTGATGGCGGAAGGTGAAAGTGCATCTAAACCATGGACTCAACATTAGTCATGAAGAACTCATATACTTGTTGCAAAAGTTTTATTAGTAATCGAAACAAAGCATTCAACGCATACTCCTAGGGGAAGGATTGGTAGGTATAAACCATCGCGCGATCCCAACCGCCACACAAAGGATGACAATCAATAGACTAATCATGCTCAGACTTCATCACATAGTGGTTCACCATACGTGCATGCTACGGGAATCACTAACTTCAACACAAGTATTTCTAGATCCACAACACCTTACTAGCATAACTTCAATATTACCATAACCACAACTCAAAACTAGTTGAGATGAATCAAACTTCTCTAAATATTAAATGCACATGAAGGTGGAAGTTTTCGTATCCCTTTGGATAACTACCCCTCTTGAGACTACTTTCAAAGAATAGATCAACTACCAAGCCATGCACCGCCGTGCTCTAAAATATATAAGTGAAGCACATAGAGCAAAATCAACTAGCTCAAAAGATATAAGTGAAGCACATGTGAGCTGAATTGTCTACCAAAGGATATAGGTGAAGATCGACCAAATCACGGTGAGTGCATGTCTATCTCTCTAGGTGTGCAGCAAGGATGATTGTGACACAACAAAAATAAAAGACTCCTACGATACAAGACGCTCCAAGCAAAAACACATAACATGTGGTGAATAAAAATATAGCCCCAAGTAACGTTACCGATGGATTGAAGACGAGAGAGGGGATGCCTTCCTGGGGCATCCCCAAGCTTAGGCTTTTACGGCATCCTTGAATCTCTTGGGGCGCCTTGGGCATCCCCAAGCTTGAGCTCTTGCCACTCTTTATCTCTTTGTCCATAAGAACTTCACCCAAAACTTGAAAACTTCACAACACGAAACTTAAACAGAAACTCGTGATAACATTAGTATGAGAAAGCAAACCACCACTTCCTTAGGTACTGTAGCAAACTTAAATTCTAATTATGCTGATGTTGGGTTACTGTATTTTCAATCTTCCATGGCTAATACCCCCCGATACTATCCATAGTTTCATCAAAATAAGCAACCAACACAAAAAAAACAGAATCTGTTAACAGAAGACCAGTCTGTAGCAATATGTATATTTAGTATACTTCTGGTACTTCAAAAATTATGAAAACTTACGACAGTCTGAAGAATTTGCGTAGGAATCAGAAGCAAAAAGAATCAACCCAAAAGCTCTTACAGAAAAATACTGAAAATTCTTTTCGTGAGCAGAAAGTTTCTGCCTTTTCCAGCATGACCAAACGATCATCCCCAAGACTAATCATAACAGTTTTGCTTGGCACAAACGCAAAAAGAAACACAAAAAACACAATCATAACAGAATTACGAAAGTGTGGAAAACACAAAACAGAAATTAAAAAAAGGATAGATTCATTGGGTTGCCTCCCAACAAGCGCTATTGTTTAACGCCCTTAGCTAGGCATCAATGATGCTCAGACAAAAGACAAGAGTTGAAGCACAACGAGAGGATCATAAAGCATGTGAAAATCACATCTAAGTCTAACATACTTCCTATACATAGGCATTTTATAGGAAAACAAATTGGCAAGACAACCAATAGTTGCCATATGCAAGGAAGAAGAAAGAGACAATAGCAATCTCCACATAACGAGAGGTAATTTGGTAACATGAAAGTTTCTACCAAAATATTTTCCTCTCTCATAGCAATTACATGTGGGATCATATTCGAATTCAACAATGTAACTATCACATAGGATATTCTTTTCACGATCACATGCATGCAAAGTTGACGCTCTTCAAAAATAGTGGGATGATCATCAACTAAAGTCATGACTTCTCCAAACCCACTTTCAATAATATTGAAAATATCATATTCATCATGAGGCTTAAACAAAATTTCAAGACCATAAGAAAGATCATCACCCCAATCATGATTATTGCAACAAGTAGGGGACATAGAAAAACTAGCATCCCCAAGCTTAGGGTTTTGCATATTTTTAGCATGATTGTCACTAATAGGATTTATAGTGAAACCATTGCAATCATGCTTTTCATCCAAGGAGCCCTCGTGAATCACTTCATGAATTTCTTCATCACGATTTTCAGATTCACGCATCTGAAGCAAAAATCCATAAAGATAGTCAAGTGCCCTCAACTCACTAGCAATTCGTTCCACATAAGTGGGTCTCTTAAAGAGATTAGCTAGTGGCTGAGGATCCATATCACTAGATTTTCAGCAAGCGAATATGCAATCATATTGAAGGCACATGGCACACAAGCGAACAGAAAGCAAGCGAGAGAAAAGGGCGAACGAAAAGGCAAACGAAAAAGGCAAAGGCGAAAGGCAAATGAAAACGGCAAATGTGAAGTGGGGGAGAGGAAAACGAGAGGCAACTAGCAAAAAAGTAAATGCAAGAGATGAGTTTGTGAGACCTACTTGGATAGATCTCTCCTTCCCCGGCAACGGCGCCAAAAATTCTTCTTGCTACTGCGACAATAGACCTTCCCTGGTAAAGCACAAGGAATCCTGCTGCAGCGGCTACGCCTTAGGGACTTCCTAGGCAAATATGCAAAGGATTCCCCCGTGGCCTTGGAGCCTTGCGTTGGTGTTCCCTCGAAGCGGAAAGGGTGATGTAGGACAGTGGCGGTAAGTATTTCCCTCAGTTTTGAGAACCAAGGTATCGATCGAGTGAAGGAGTATCACAAGTGCCTGCACAATCACAAAGAGCTTGCTCCCAACGCTATGAATGGGTTGTCAATCCCTTATAGATTGTTTGCCGAGTGAGAACTGAAAGCAACAAAGTAACAAAGCAAAGTAAAAGCGGAGGTGTAAACGATGGGTGGGAATAGACCCAGGGGTCGTAGTGTTTACTAGTGGCTTCTCTCATGAAAGCAAGTAGACGGTGGGTGAACGAACAACTGTCAAGTAATTTATAGAACCGCGCAAAGTCGTGATGATATATATGGCAATGATTATATCTATAGGCATCACGTCCAAAACAAGTAGACCGATACTTTCTGCATCTACTACTATTACTCCACAAGTCGACCGCTATCCAGCATGCATCTAGTGTATTAAGTCCAAAAGAACAGAGTAACGCCTTAAGCAAGATGACATGATGTAGATGGACAATCTCATATCTACGACAAAGCCCAGCTTGTTACCCTTGATGGGAACTACACGATGTGTGCCTTGCTGCCCCTATTGTCACTGGGAAAGGTCACCACACGGTAAGAACCCAGAACCAAGCACTTCTCCCATTGCAAGAATCATAGATCTAGTTGGCCAAACAAAACCCAAGACTCGGAGAGACTTACAAGGATATCAAATCATGCATATTAGAAATCAGCAAAGACTCAAATATAAATCATAGATAATCTGATCACAAATCCACAATTCATCGGATCACGACAAACACACCGCCAAAGAGGATTACATCGGATAGATCTCCATGAAGATCATGGAGAACTTTGTATTGAAGATCCAAGAGAGAAAAGAAGCCATCTAGCTACTAACTACAGACCCGTAGGTCTGAAGTGAACTACTCATGAGTCATTGGAGGGGCGATGATGTTGATGAAGAGGCCCTCCAACTCCAAAGTCCCCTTCGGCAGGGCACCGGGAAGGGTCTCCAGATGAGATCTCGCGGAAACAGGAACTTGCGGCGGCGGAACTCCCGATCTAGGTTTCTTTCTGGAGGTTTCTGAATTTATAGGACCATATGGCAGTGGAGTTGCATCAAATGGGCCCCCGAGGGGCCCACAAGCTTGATTGGGTTGACCTTGGGGGTTGGGGCGGCGACAGGGCTTGTGGCGCCCTCATGACCCCCCTTCGGTATCTTTTTCTTCCGGTATTTTTGATATTTTCCATAAAAAATCACCGCGAAAGAATTATTCCGTTTGGACTCCGTTCCAAAATCAGATCTGAAAAGAGTCAAAAACACAGAAAAAACAGGAACTGGCGCTTGGCACTGAGTTAATAAGTTAGCCCCAAAAAAAGATATAAAAGGTAAACAAAACAGAAAAAGTTGACAAGATAACAGCGTGAAACCATAAAAAATTATAGATACGTTTGAGACGTATCAGTAGGGCCGTTGGGAGGGGAAACTGTGGTTGGAAGCATGGCGGCACATAGCGCCTAGTGGGAGAAGCATCAACCAACAACCGTTGATTGGCTCGCGAGAGGGATCGACCGCGGCACCGGTCAGGGGATGGCGAGCGGTGAACCGACTGGTCGTCATGGGCAGGGGACTGGCGAGAGACCCAAGCCGGGGAGCGAAACCCATCCCGGGCCAGGGAGCGACCGCGGCCAGGCGAGCGCTGGTCGCTCCGGGAGGGAGAGTGATACGTCTCAAACGTATCTATAATTTTTGATGGTTTCATGCTGTTATCTTGTCAACTTTGGATGTTTTATGTACCTTTTATATCTTTTATGGGACTAACTTATTAATTCAGTGCCAAGTGCCAGTTCCTGTTTTTTCTGTGTTTTTGATTCTTTTCAGATCTAATTTTGGAACGGAGTCCAAACGGAATAAAATCCCCGAAATAAATTTTTCCAGAACACAAGAAGATAGGGGGGCTTGAGGGCCAATGCAGGAGAGCTACAGGGGTCCCACAAGCCATGTAGTCGCCACCAGGGGGGCTGGCGGCTACCAGGCTTGTGGCCTCCCTGGCGCTCCCCTGCCCTAGCTCTTTCGCCTATATATTCCCTAAAATCAAGAAAAAAATCAGGGCATCCACGAAAACACTTTTCCGCCGCCGCAAGCTTTCGTTTCCGCGAGATTTCATCTGGAGACCCTTCCCGGTGCCGTGCCAGAGGGGACTTTGGAGTTGGAGGGCTTCTACAACAACATCATCGCCTCTCCAATGACTCCTGAGTAGTCCACTTCAGACCTACAGGTCTGTAGTTAGTAGCTAGATGGCTTTTTCTCTCTCTTGGATCGTCAATACAAATTTCTCCATGATCTTCATGGAGATCTATCCGATGTAATCCTCTTTGGCGGTGTGTTTGTCGAGATCCGATGAATTGTGCATTTGTGATCAGATTATCTATGAATTATATTTGAGTCTTTGCTGATTTCTTATATGCATGATTTGATATCCTTGTAAGTCTCTCCAAGTCTTGGGTTTTGTTTGGCCAACTAGATCTATGATTCTTGCAATGGCAGAAGTGCTTGGTTTTGGGTTCATACCATGTGGTGACCTTTCCAAGTGGCAGAAGGGGCAGCAAGGCATGCATCATGTTGTTGCCATCAAGGGTAACAAGATGGGCTTTTATCGTAGATATGAGATTGTCCATCTACATCATGTCATCTTGCTTAAGGCGTTACTCTGTTCTTATGAACTTAATACACTAGATGCATGCTGGATAGCGGTCGACGTGTGGAGTAATAGTAGTAGATGCAGAGAGTATCGGTCTACTTGTTTTGGCCGTGATGCCTATAGATATAATCATTGCCATAGATGACGTCACGACTTTGCGCGGTTCTATCAATTGCTCGACAGTAATTCCTTCACCCACCGTCTACTTGCTTTCATGAGAGAAGCCACTAGTGAACACCACGGCCCCCGGGTCTATTCACAATTATCGTCTCCACTTTCGCTTTTACTTTGCTTTGTTTACTTTTTGCTTTCTGTTCTCACTTTGCAAACAATCTATAAGGGATTGACAACCCCTTCATAGCATTGGGTGCAAGCTCTTTGTGTTTGTGCAGGTACTTGTGACTCGACATGATTCTCCCACTGGATCGATACCTTGGTTCTCAAACTAAGGGAAATACTTACCGCCGCTGTGCTACATCACCCTTTCCTCTTCAAGGGAACACTAACGCAAGGCTCCAAGGCCGCGGGGGAATCCTTTGAATATTTGCCAAGGAAGTCCCTATAGGCGTAGCCCGTGACAGAAGGATTCCTGGCGCCGTTGCTAGGGAAGGTCTGTTGTCGCCGTAGCAGAAGGATTTCTGGCGCCGTTGCCGGGGAGGAGGATCGCTTGTCGGGGAGGAGAGATCAAGTCAAGATCTATCCAAGTAAGTGTCACAAACTCATCTCTTGCATTTCCCCTTTTTGCCAGTTGCCTCTCGTTTTCCTCTCCCCCACTTCACATTTGCCGTTTTCATTTGCCTTTCTCCTTTGTCGTTTTCTTTTGTCTTTTGCCTTCTTTTTCCGCCCGTTTTTCTCGCCTGCTCTTTGTTCGCTTGTGTGCCATGTGCCTTCAATATGCTTGCATCTTCGCTTGCTGAAAATCTAGTGATATGGATCCTCATCCACTTGCTAATCTCTTTAAGAGATCCAATTATGTTGATCCAATTGCTAGTGAGTTGAGTGCACTTGACTATATTTATGAAGTTTTGCTTGAGATGCGTGAATCTGAAAATTGTGATGAATAAATTCATGAAGTTATTCACGAGGGCTCCTTGAATAAAAAGCATGATTGCAATGGTTTCACTATGAATTCTATTAGTGACAATCATGCTAAAAATATGCAAAACCCTAAGCTTGGGGATGCTAGTTTTGCTATGGCCTCTACTTGTTCCAATGATCATGAATGGGGTGATGATTTTTCTTATGATCTTGAAAATTTGTTTAAGCCTCATGATGAATATGATATTTGCAATATTATTGAAAATGGGTTTGGAGAAGTCATGACTTTAGTTGATGACAATCCCACTATTTTTTAAGAGCGTCAACTTTAAATGCATGTGGATCATGAAAATAATATCATATGTGATATTTACATTGTTGAATTCGAATATGATCCCACATGTAATTATTATGAGAGAGGAAAATATTGTGGTAGAGACTTTCATATCACTAAATCACCTCTCGTTATGTTGAGATTGTTGTTGTCTCTTTCTTCTTCCTTGCATATGGTAACTATTGGTTGTCTTGACAATCTGTTTTCCTATAAAATGCCTATTCATAGGAAGTATGATAGACTTAGATGTGATTCTCACATGCTTTATGATGCTCTCGTTGTGCTTCAATTCTTGTCTTTTGTGTGAGCATAATTGAATTATCAATGCCGAGCTAAGGGCGTTAAACAATAGCGCTTGTTGGGAGGCAACCCAACGAATCTATCATTTTTTTTTCTATTTTGTGTTTTCCACACTTTCATAATTATGTTATGATTGTGTTTTTTTGTGTTTCTTTTGCATTTGTGCCAAGCAAAACCGTTATGATTAGTCTTGGGGATGATCGTTTGGTCGTGCTGGAAAAGACAGAAACTTTCTGGTCACGAAAAGAATTTTCATTTTTTTTCTGTAAGAGCTTTTGAGTTGATTCATTTTGCTGCTGATTAATACACAAATTCTACAGACTGTCGTAATTGTTCAGAATTTGTGAAGTACCAGAAGTATACGAAGTATACATATTGCTACAGACTGGTCTCCTGTTAACAGATTCTGTTTTTGTTGAGTTGGTTGCTTATTTTGTTGAAACTATGGATAGTATCGGGGGTATTAGCCATGGAATATTGAAAATACAGTAACCCAACATCAACATAAGTAGAATTTAAGTTTGCTACAATACCTAAGGAAGTGGTGGTTTGCTTTCTTATACTAATGTTATCACGAGTTTCTGTTTAAGTTTCGTGTTGTGAAGTTTTCAAGTTTTGGGTGAAGTTCTTATGGAAAAAAAGATAAAGAGTGGCAAGAGCTCAAGCTTGGGGATGCCCAAGGCACCCCAAGTTGATTCAAGGATGCCGTAAAAGCCTAATCTTGGGGATGCCCCGGGAAGGCATCCCTCTTTCGTCTTCAATCCATCGGTAACGTTACTTGGGGCTATATTTGTATTCACCACATGTTATGTGTTTTGCTAGGAGCGTCTTGTATCATAGGAGTCTTTTATTTTTGTTGTGTCACAATCTTCCTTGCTGCACACCTAGAGAGAGAGACATGCACTCACCGTGATTTTGTCGAGCTTCACTTATATCCTTTGAGGTAGTTGATTTTGCTCTATGTGCTTCACTTATATCTTTTAGAGCACGGAAGAGCGTGGCTTGGTAGTTGATCTATGCTATGGAAGTAGTCTCAAAAGGGGTAGTTATCCAAAGGGATATGAAAACTTCCACCTTCATTTGCATTGAATAGTAAGATAAGTTTGATTCCTCTCAATTAGTTTTGAGTTGTGGTTGTGGTAATATTTAAGTTGTTAGTAAGGTGTTGTGGATCTAGAAATACTTGTGTTGAAGTTAGTGATTCCCGTAGCATGCACGTATGGTGAACCGCTATGTGATGAAGTATGAGCATGATTAGTCTATTGATTGTCATCCTTTGTGTGGCGGTCGGGATCGTGCGATGGTTTATACCTACCAACCCTTCCCCTAGGAGTATGCGTTGAATGCTTTATTTCGATTACTACTAAAACTTTTGAAACAAGTACATGAGTTCTTCATGACTAATGTTGAGTCCATGGTTTAGATGCACTTTCACCTTCCACCATCACTATCTTATTTAGTGTCGTGCAACTTTCGCCGGTGCACAAAACCCAACATTAGCCTCCCTCAAAATAGCCACCATACCTACCTACTATGGCTTTTCCAAAGCCATTCCGAGATCTATTGCCATGCAACTACCACCATGACATGTGCCACAGCTTCTACATTGCCATTGCATGAGTGTAAGATAGCTAGCATGATGTTTCCATTAATGTCTATGCCATGCTAGATCATTGTCACGGTACACTACTAAAGGCATTTAATATAGAGTCATCATTGCTCTAAGTTTTGAGTTGTAAGTGTGATGATCATCATTGATGGAGCATTGTCCCATGTGAGGAAATAAAAGAGACCAACGAAGCCCATTTATAAAAGAGGCCAAAGATGCCCACCAAAAAAGAGAGGCCAAAGAGCCCACCAAAAAAATGAGAGAAAAAGAGAGAAGGGACAATGCTACTATCCTTTCACACTTGTGCTTATTAAGCACCATGATCTTCATGATTGAGAGTCTCTCGTTTTGTCACCACCATATAGCCAGTGGGAAATTTTAATTATATAACTTGGCTTGTATATTCCAATGGTAGGCTTCCTCAAATTTGCCCTAGGTCTTCGTGAGCAAGCAAGTTGGATGCACACCCACTAGTTTTCTTTAAGAGCTTTCACATACTCTTAGCTCTAGTGCATCATTTGTATGGCAATCCCTACTCATTCACATTGATATCTATTGATGAGCATCGCCATAGCTCATTGATATGCCTAGTTATGTGACCATCTTCTCCTTGTTTGTCTTGCAACCTCCACCACACTTCATTCCACTTATAGTGCTAAAACCATGGCTCACGCTCATGTATTGCGTGAGAGTTGAAAAAGTTTGAGAAAGTAGAGGTGTGAAAACAATTACTTGGCCAATACCGGGGTTGTGCATGATTTAAATTCGTTGTGCAAGGATGATAGAGCATAGCCAGACTATATGATTTTGTAGGGATAACTTTCTTTTGGCCTCGTTATTTTGAAAGTTCATGATTACCTTGCTAGTTTGCTTGATTTGTTATTGTCTCCACATCAATAGCAAACTATTGTTTTGAATCTAATGGATCTGAACATTCACGTCACATAAGAGGACTTACAATGGACATATATGCTAGGTAGCGTGAAAGCATCAAAAATTCATTCTTTATCACTTCCCTACTCGAGGACGAGCAGGAGTTAAGCTTGGGGATGCTTGATACGTCTCAAACGTATCTATAATTTTTTATGGTTTCATGTTGTTATCTTGTCAACTTTGGATGTTTTATGTACCTTTTATATCTCTTTTGGGACTAACTTATTAATAAAGTGCCAAGTGCCAGTTCTTGTTTTCTCTGTGTTTTTGACTCTTTTCAGATCTGATTTTGGAACGGAGTCCAAACGGAATAAAATCCCCGAAATAAAATTTTTCCAGAACAGAAGAAGATCGGGGGACTTGAGGGCCAAGGCACGAGAGCTATAGGGGGGCCACAAGCCGTGTAGCCGCCACCA
This sequence comes from Hordeum vulgare subsp. vulgare, assembly GCF_904849725.1. Lineage (NCBI taxonomy): Eukaryota > Viridiplantae > Streptophyta > Magnoliopsida > Poales > Poaceae > Hordeum > Hordeum vulgare. Next base: position 198,472,151 of record NC_058519.1, on the reverse strand, counting down.
GGGGGTCGGCGGCTACCAGGCTTGTGGCCTCCCTGGCGCTCCCCTGCCCTAGCTCTTTCGCCTATATATTCCTTAAAATCCAAAACAAATCAGGGCATCCACGAAAACACTTTTCTGCCGCCGCAAGCTTCCATTTCCGCAAGATCTCATCTGGAGACTCTTCCCGGTGCCCTGCCTGAGGGGACTTTGGAGTTGGAGGGCTTCGACATCAACATCATCGCCTCTCCAATGACTCGTGAGTAGTCAACTTCAGACCTACGAGTCCGTAGTTAGTAGCTAGATGGCTTCTTCTCTCTCTTGGATCGTCAATACAAAGTTCTCCATGATCTTCTTGGAGATCTATCCGATGTAATCCTCTTTGGCGGTGTGTTTGTCGAGATCCGATGAATTGTGGATTTGTGATCAGATTATGTATGAATTATATTTGAGTCTTTGCTGATTTCTTATATGCATGATTTGATATCCTTGTAAGGCTCTCCGAGTCTTGGGTTTTGGTTGGCCAACTAGATCTATGATTCTTGCAATGGGAGAAGTGCTTGGTTTTGGGATCATACCGTGTGGTGACCTTTCCAAGTGAAAGAAGGGGCAGCAAGGCACGCATCGTGTTGTTGCCATCAAGGGTAACAAGATGGGCTTATATCGTAGATATGAGATTGTCCATCTACATCATGTCATCTTGCTTAAGGCGTTACTATGTTCTTATGAACATAATACACTAGATGCATGCTGGATAGCGGTCGACGTGTGGAGTAATAGTAGTAGATGCAAAAAGTATCGGTCTACTTGTTTTGGACGTGATGCCTATAGATATAATCATTGCCATAGATGATGTCACGGCTTTGCGCGGTCCTAACAATTGCTCGACAATAATTCGTTCACCCACCCTCTACTTCCTTTCATGAGAGAAGCCACCAGTGAACACTACGGCCCCCGGGTCTATTCACAATTATCGTCTCCACTTTCGCTTTTACTTTGCTTTGTTTACTTTTTGCTTTCAGTTCTCACTTTGCAAGCAACCTATAAGGGATTGACAACCCCTTCATAGTGTTGGGTGCAAGCTCTTTGTGTTTGTGCAGGTACTTGTGACTCGACACGATTCTCCCACTGGATCGATACCTTGGTTCTCAAACTGAGGGAAATACTTACCGCCGTTGCGCTACATCACCCTTTCCTCTTCAAGGGAACACCAACGCAAGGCTCCAAGGCCGTAGGGAAATTCTTTGCATATTTGCCAAGGAAGTCCCTATAGGCGTAGCCCGTGACAGAAGGATTCCTAGCGCCGTTGCCAGGGAAGGCCTGTTGTCGCAGTAGCAGAGAGGAGCGACCGTTGCTGCGCGAGGGGGACCCGCGGACAGACCGGGAGGAGGCCGGCGGCTGCTCCAACCGCCGTCACAGGTCAGCCTCGCGACGGGCCCCATCCGGGGAGGGCCGAGAGTAGTAATGGCCATCCCGGCCGTCCAGCCCGCGTTTCTGGCGGAGCTGGTCGTCGACGCGGTCCCGCGGCATGGGGCGGACCAGAAGAGCCGCGGAAGGCGGGGGGAGGAGCGGCGGCTCGAGCGAGGCAT